>NW_026901618.1:3925939-4568049 GCF_033783945.1 Neopsephotus bourkii
CTTCTAGCAGTGACACTGGAACATCTTCAGCAGTAGTATGCTTACTGTGCACATATAAATATAATTCATGGTAGTTACTTCCCAATGGAATATCCCAAAGGCAGAGGCACCTCATTTCAGGATTAAAATACCTTACTACCTTCTTGTATCATAAATAAGCCAAATTTGTATTGGTGCTTAACTTGTTCAACCCATGTACTCTCCTTGTTGTGAGAGTGCAAAGGTGTCCTCATACTGCACTGAGAGCTAAAGATAAAGAAGAGGTAAAGGTATCCTTTGGACATAAATACCCTTTGGAAAAAGCTGTGCAAAATTAGCATCAAGGGAAACATATACCCAGGGAATTTAAATTCTCAGGTTAGGTCAATTTCATATCTTGCAAGATGAAGAAAAGAAAAACAAAACAAAAAAATACCAAAGTTTTCAAAATTGTACACTTCTTAATTTTCTGAAAGACTAAAAGGCACTGAAAGACAGGTTTTGGAAGGTATCTGGGTACCCAAAAATCCAAATAGCTACCTGTGGGTTACAAAGGACACCTAGCTGCTTTACCTGTACAGAAGTTGCCTTTCAGTTTTTCAGGCATCTAACTTAGCTCCTTTTGTTAATTCTACAGTGTTTATCAGCATTTTGGAGCACCTATTAAAATTAAAATGCAATTTTAAGATTTTGCTTTCAATCTCCCAGTATGAAACTCCTGTATGATCCTGCTAATCTGTCTGAAAATCTGGTTCCTGTTTCAGTCATTGAACTGCTGGGAAAATTGTACTCCATTTGATACAGGCTCTAAGCGTACTCCAGCATACTCAAGTGTAATGTTCTCTGCACTTGAACTGTCCTTGAGCATATGGAAGTTTGAATGTCTTTTATAATTTCAAAATGATCCGTGCTAGTTGTTGGTACTACAGGAGAATGCTTTTTGTAGAGCAGGTACAGCTGTCACAAGAGTTGTGAATGATTTAATATTCATCTTTTAATCGTTCCTATTATTGCTAGCTTACAGGGGGTTGTTTGATTTGGTTTAGAGATAATGTCCAATTGTCCAATGGATATCCAAATAAAACCATCAGATTAATTTCCTATGAAATACTGAGCAGTAGTTAAATAACAAATACTTTGTAATGGTAATAGTAATTGTCATTGGTAACAAAAGTATAAATGAAAATTTAATCATACAAAATGCATGTATGTTAAGTGTAGCCATTCAAATAGCGGCAGACAGCTGTAATCTTAATTCCTAGATTTTTCTGTGACTGAATAAAACTTGACAATCTGTAAACACTGTAGAAACCAGAAAGGAAAAAACGTTCTAGATAAAGATATGCTTATTTTCCATAAAATCTTTTATTATCCATGTGAAAGTTCCTAAGGAGTACAAGATTAGCTGAACAGGAGAAAATGAAGAGAGAATTGCACCTTATGGGTGTGAAAACATAGCTCCACAAGTCTTTTCTTTGTTTTAGTCAAAGAATAAAGATTAGACCTGTAAAATTTGAAGGTTTCCTAGTGATTCCACCACTTCCCTGGGCACCCTGTTGCAGTGCCTGACTTCACTTTAAGTGAAGAGATTTTTCCTAATACAGTCTAAACTGGATATGGAATCATAATCCAGTTATGTGGAGATCTCTGTGCTTAGCTACCTGTTGAGTTACACATTTGGTTGGTGGAAATAATTTTATTATAAATAAATTATTTTAGTTCTAAATCCAAATCCAAATGAGTTAATCTTTTTGTGGAAGATACTATCCTTGGGAGAAGGATATTCTTTCTGTACTGTTTAACAGATATGAAGGTCAGGGATTAAAGCTCAGCAGAATGACAGCCCCATTTTTGAACATAAAATTCAGTTTTTTTCATTAATATCCCTGTCTCCTAATTCAACTTTTTAAAAAGTATAAAAAGGGAACTAAAACCCTAATGAAATGTTTTAAGTGGTTAAAATAATACTCATGGTGGCTTACTTCAAAAGTAATTTTGGTGGTTTTACTTAATTTAGTCTTTTCCTGAATAAATGCAGCAGAGTAAACTGGTAAATAACAATCTAGTACCAACAATATCCAGCTTGTCTTGGAACCCTAACTAATGCGACAAAGCAGCTGTGCTGCAAATTGCAAGGAAATGAATCAAGGATAGTATGGGAAGCTTTGTTTATTTTTTCTCTGTAAGTTCTTGCTTGTGTGGTGCATACCTGACCTTACTATTATTTTGCCAGTCACCTTGTATTTCACTGAATCCTAATGTGTATAGATGGAAAGTGTATTTGTCTTAAGCTGTGAGAATTTCAGGACAGATGGATGAACAGAGAACATCACTTGAATTCTTTTAATCCCATCTGGTTAGTAAATACTAGCAGGACAGAAGGAACATATGTTGCTTTAGCTTGCCCTGTGTCTTGCCAGAAAACACATTAGGCTGGCATGGTGCAGGGGTACATGCATCCAGTGTTGGAGAGACAGTGTAGATTTTCATAGGTGTGAGAAGTTCTCACTAATAGCAGAGGAAAATTTAACAGTCCTACCAAAATCCTAGGCAATTGGTGATCTCTGGAGCTGATATATGTGGGACACACAGAGTATGACTTCTGACATCATATTGCCAACGAGTAAGTACATCCAGACACTTGTTTAATAACTAACTTCACATCAGTTCTTTTTCCTCACCTGCATCTGAAGTAGGAAGAAAACTTTGTCGGGATTGGTAGAAGAAAAAACCATGGGTTAAACTGTGTGAGGCAAGTTTTGTTCTAGGCTACTGCTGCCCTTCACACCAGAGAAGTTCTCTGACAAACTGGAACTGAAAATAAACAGAAAGAACATGTTCCTGAAGGAAGGTGAAGGATAAAGCCAGTGCTTGAACTGCCTTATTAATTACCTGCTTTTCCCCCATCTTCTTTCCAAGGGTCAAATCAGCACAGATGTGTTGCAGCTCCCATGCAGCTGGGTGCCTGTGGGTACTCAGCCTCATGCCACAAGAAAGACATGACTTGCTGACCTACACTAATGACACAAGGGTGGTGAGATTGACCTTTCTGTACCCACTCGTAAGTAAATTTGTGCCCAAAGGTGAAGAAAGCTTAGCAAGGGTGTATAGAGGGTTAGTGAGAGACTACTGTCAATCTTTACTAGGCACATTAGATTACAAAGAAAATATGTGAGAGGTCAGCTCAAGGTAGCTATTCCATAAGAATGTGATTTGATTAAGACCAGGCTATGGCCTAGCTAGATGGAGCAAGAGGTGGTGTGGAGACCATTAATTTAAATGGGAGCACAATCTTTTGCCAGCCTGCAATCTTCATCACTTATAGTTTGTGATTTCATTATTAAAGCGAGCTGTTTGGTGAAGCTCACAGGCAGAATTTCTATCCATTATTAGATAGCTAGCACTTTATCTTTGCTTCTTGTTTAAATATAAGCTTGTTTATTAGCTGTCAAGCAGCTGTGTACTCAAGTATATAAATAGCATTAGGAAAAAAGGCATTTAAGTTTTAAAATCGAAATTTACTTTCTACGTAAAAATAAATTTTCTTTGAAGATTGTTGGTATTCAGCAGATTAAACTGTTTCATTTTTGCCAGTTTTTCACTTTACTACCTTTTTAACAGCAAGATAAAATATCCATTGAAACTACAATTATAATGAAATGGCACAATATAAATAGACGACTTTCATCATAACGCACTGGTTTTAGAAATGTTCGTAATTTAAACAACTATGTTCCTTGACTTCTTGCCAATTAAGTTTAGTCATCTAGGGACTGTGAATGTTAATGAGAAAGCTCAACGGTCTTTTACAGATACGATCTGTTGGCAGGAACACAGTCAAACAAGGAAAGTTTTAATCTTTTCCCCTTATTTTTTAAGTATCATAAAAAAGATAAGAGAAAAAATTTAAGTGGCAGAGGAAGCAAAATCACTGTACAGAAAATGGTTTATAGCTTTGTGCAGATTGAATGTATAAAGAAAAAATCTTTACTTACTATCGCTTGAAATCAGTGTGATAGGCTTAAAAGATACAAGGCATGCTATACAGACCCATGAAAAAAAATAAAATTAGAAGCAAACTGTAGGCAATAGCTGTTACTCTCTGATTATTCAGATTGTTCTAATGAACATTTTCACAAAAATTTTGGATCCAGAATCATAAGGAAAAAAGTAAATAGGAGTGGCATAAGATACTTCAGATATTAAACTGCAGTCCCTGTACCTATCTTTCAGTGGCCAAAGCAGAACGCCCCTGGGGATTAGAATTAGATTAGCTAAATGACTAACAGCTGTTTTACAGGCATGAGACTAGATAAAGCAACCAAGCTATAAATCTGTGCAAACTGCATGAAAGGCTGCATAATGCAAATTGATTAGTTTAGGACTTGCATTAATGTGGCTGTGAATAAAAATAACTGACCAACAAATCGTGTCCTAATTTTAACAGCTACTGAAGAGAAAAAACTTAACAGATGGGTCATTATGAGGTATGAGGCTACAATGAATTTACATTGTGATCAAAGGAAAAAAACAACCTAAGCTACTAATCCCCATGAAGTAAGAGTTCTAATCTCTATGCAGAAAGACAAATATTTGAGGTTTTAACTTGGATTGATAAGGGGCTTTCATGAAATACCAATGCCCTTTGCATTTTGTAAAGATGAAAAATACAAAGACCTTTTGATTTACATTCAAAGATAGAATATGTGATGTGGAACACATCTCACTAGATAGTTAATAAACTATTGAAATGTAGCGTACATTATTAGGACTGATTAGTTTTCTGCTGTTTCAGATTATAACATTTTAAATTAAGAATGGTAGAAGCATTGAATTAGATATGTGCATTTCTTAAACCTACAGAACCTGATGGTAAATCTGTTACATAATATTTCTTGTATATTCAAAATTCTATGTCTTTTATTCAGTTGATTTTTGTCACGTTAAAATTAATACTGTATAATGAATGCTTTGTTTGTATGACATTTGTGAGTTGTAAAATTTTATGTCATATCTAGTCAAGAGGTGGTAAGCATGGGATGGCAAAACCACAGTAATATCAGTGACCTATATTCTTTCTTTAACTGCTATGGCTTTACTTCATCTTACTCTTTATTTATGGACTACTACATTAATATTAATGTGGATTTGTTCTGTGCCATATACTAAAAGAAAGTGAAGTTTCATCAAAATGTAAGGCTTTTGGCTGTGACTTCCTTGTATGAAGTGACGAGTTCTCAAAGCTTTGGGCGTTGAGTAGTATGCCTTTGTGATGTTTTTGCAGAGACATAGAAAATTATTCTGCCTATTTTTAGAGTCAGCCAGAAGTCACCTAGCCTTAATTTGCATAAAATCAAAGCCCAGGGTGATAGGCGAGGTGTACTGAATCAGGTGCTATTGCAGCCATACATCTTCTGGCTAGGTAGAGCAGAAGCAGAATAAATTAATTTACGCTGTTTCCCTGCTCTGTTCCCTAAGTTCCCACAGCCACAGAGTGTGTAGGTACTTATCTTACCTACATGCACTGAGAATCCACTATCGAAGAGTTTTTCTGCCTCTACCCCTGCATTGCCTGACATGTTTTATGTCTTTCTAATACAGATCACTATTGTAATAGAGCATGCGTAATCCCAGTTCTAAAGCCAATCCACTATGTCTGTATAAATGCTCACCTGACTTAAATAAGACTACCCTCAGTGATAACAGTAGTTACTGGTCTATAGAGAGTCCTGGTCTCTCTGATCCAGCAGGCACTGATTAATACAGTATTTCAGTTGTTTCAGTGTGAAGAAGAACAAAATTGTATTTTGGCTTCCAAAATTTTACTTGAACAACTGAAAACATATACAGTTTGCATTACTTTGGATTTCTTTCCCTGCTTCTGTGACACAGGAAGTTTTTTGATTGTAACTCATGAATGAAAAATGCCACAACCTCAGTAACTGTTATTGAGGATGGCAATTAAAATTATTGTACACCAAAACTTATCCTAACCTGTTGGTTTGAGTATTTGTGTACAGTACTCCTGTTGAGGAGAAAAACATAGACTAGTTAGTGTGGGAAAGGATCTTAAGATCATCAAGTTCCAGCCCCCTGCCATGGTCAGGGGCGCCTCACACTAAACCATGTCACACAAGGCTCTGTCCAACCCAGCCTTGGACACTGCCAGGGGTGGAGCATTCACAACTTCCCTGGGCAACCCATTCCAGTGCCTCATCACCCTAACAGTAAAGCACTTCCTCTTTATATCCAGTCTAAACTTCTGCTGTTTAACCCGTTACCCCTTGTCCTATCACTACAGTCCCTAATGAAGAGTCCCTCTGCAGCATCCCTATAGGCCCCCTTCAGATACTGGAAGGCTGCTATGAGGTCTCCATGCAGCCTTCTCTTCTCCAGGCTGAACAGCCCCAACTTTCTCACCCTATCTTCATACAGGAGGTGCTCCAGTCCCCTGATCATCCTTGTGGCCCTCCCCTGGAATTATTCCAACAGTTTCATGTCCTTTTGATGTTGAGGACACCAGAGCTGCACACAATACTCCAAGTGAGGTCTCACAAGAGCAGAGTAAAGGGGCAGGATCACCTCCTTCGACCTGCTGGTCACGCTCCTTTTGATGCAGCCCAGGATGCGGTTGGCTTTCTGGGCTTCAAGCACACTGAAGCCAGCTCGTGTTCATTTTCTCATTAACCAGCACCCCCAAGTCCTTCTCCGCAGGGCTGCTCTGAATCTCTTCTCTGCCCAACCTGTAGCTGTGCCTGGGATTGCTCCGACCCAGGTGTAGGACCTTGCACTTGGCATGGTTAAACTTTATTAGGTTGGCATCAGCCCACCTCACAAGCGTGTCAAGGTCCCTCTGGATGGCATTCCTTCCCTCCAGCATATCAACCAAATCACACAGCTTGGTGTCATCGGCAAACCTGCTGAGGGCGCACTCAATCCCACTGTCCGTGTCAGCGACGAAGATGTTGAACGGAATCTGTCCCAACACTGATCCCTGAGGGACACCACTCGTTACTGGTCTCCAGCTGGACATTGAACCATTGACCGTGACTCTTTGTGTGCGGCCATCCAGCCAGCTCTTTATCCACCGAGTGGTCCATTCATCAAATTGATGTCTCTCCAATTTAGAGACAAGGATGTTGTGTGGGACAGTGTTTAGCACTTTGTGTAAGTCCAGGTAGATGACGTCACCTGCTCTACCGCTGTCCATCAGTTCTGTAGCCCCATCATTGAAGGCCGCCAGATTGATCAGGCAGGATTTCCCCTTAGTGAAGCCATGCTGCCTGTCACCAAGCACCTTGTTGTTTTTCATGTCCCTTAGCATGCCTTCCAGGAGAATCTGCTCGAAGATTTTGCCAGGCACAGAGGTGAGACAGACTGGTCTGTAATTCCCCGGGTCATCTATTTTCCCCTTCTTGAAAATGGGGGTTATATTTCCCTTTTTCCAGTTGTCAGGAACTTCACCTGACTGCCATGATTTTTCAAATATGATGAACAATGGCTTAGCAACTTCATTTGCCAGCTCCTTCAGGACCTGTGGATAGATTTCATCAGTTCCCATGGACTTGTGTATGTTGATGTTCTTAAGATAGTCTCGAACCAGTTTCTCTGCTACAGTAGGCCTAGGGTCTTCAATCTCAGAGGCAGTCCTTCAACTTTAACGCTCACAGTCAACCTAGTCTTCCATTTCTTAGAGGAGAGCTTAAGCCATCGGTATGCTAGGTAACAGCTGTGTATGTGAGTTCGTGTTCACTGTATTTTGTGAAGTAAATGAAGCAATTCAAGAATTCAGTACATATTAATGAAGATATTCATACAGGTAAAACTGAATTTTGGCACAGAGTTCATCCACTTTGGCATCTACTGATAAAAACAAACACAAGTGGCAAAACCTCAACCCCCTCTGAAGCAACCTCAAAGAAGAAAAAATACAAATAGAGGATTTGTGCAAATGAAATATTGTATTTTGTTCTGAAGCATAGACTGTACATTTATTACATTATTGTATCGTGTATACCAAATAATGTTAGAAACCTTAAAGTGTTGTAGCCTTTTAATATTTTACATTACTTCACTCACTGATTTTCTGTAGGAAATGGCACAGGTAGCTATATCTCCTAGACTGTTTTCCCCCTTCTTTCTTAAGAATCAGTGATTTTTTTTTATTATTATTTTTTTATTTCTGGTCACATTAACTCACTGGCTGTTGTAGCTGTGTATCATCAGTGCTTTCTTCCTGGTTAAGCCTTCTGACCAAGCCTTCTGACCAAGCTATAGAAAACCAATATAAAAATACAAGAAACGTAATCCCATTGCAGCACTCCATATCCTGAGCCATTAAAGCACTAAGCATTCAGGCCATGTTACAAAGAAATTGAAAGTGGACTTAAAGGAAGTTATTTCCTAAATACAAGATCCCTTTACACCAGTCCTTCTTTCAAGGGCAGGTTAATGGAGTCTCAGCAGCAGGGTGAGATTTAAAGTGATAGGTGGTATTTCACCCCTAGCAAAGGGAGCTAAGGAGAAAAGTCTGATGTTATTGCCAAGTATTTCAGAAGTGTGCTCTTCTTAAATGTTGTATTGTGCTGAAGTTTAGTTTGACTTGGTATTGGGAACTCAATCAAGGTATCGTGGGAAGGTTGCAGCAAAATACATACATGCATATGCACTGCTTTTTAACATTCTTCTTTACTTAATACTAGATCAAAAAGAGTACCTTAGTGGTGACCATAGAGCTTCAGTGACAGTGTGCTAATTGGAAAATGAAAAAGTAGAGTATGTCCCCTGCAGAAGGTGAGGGAAGACAGAAACAGATAAATCAAGTGTGTTTTTACTGGAGGAGATAGGATGAAGCCAATCCTCCCTTTCTGTTTTTCCTTTGTTTATTCTTCTACAGACTGTAACTGTCTTACATGTTATTTTCAAAGTGTGGGGGATATTTTACGTATGTCAGATACAAATTCTTTTTTCTCTTTTTACTGTCCTAAAACCAGTCCTAGCCAACTGCCAAGGCTGCTTCTTTTGGTGATCCGTAGCAGACCATTTGTGATTTGTAGTCTAGGGGCCTCTGGTGTCTTCCCATGCCTTTGTTCTCTAGGCTTCTGATGCTGTTTGGGCTTGCTGTCTTGATGGCCCTTGCTACTCTTTAATCTCCTGTGCCTTGTCTATGATATGCAGGAAAAACATCACTGTGTATCTTCTGTTAGTTCTTGGTGTAAAATTGTCCCAAGGCTTGCAGAAGCTTCCAGTTGCTTGTGGTTCTAAGGTAAGGTATAAAACAGCAATGGTACCTTATCTTCGTCAATCTCCCAAAGTTTCCAAAGGCCTTTCATCTTTCTTCTTGATTGTGCATCATGCACATGGCAACTTGGAGCTATCCATTAAAAACATTTTGAAATCTTACTTTGTATGTGAGGGATTGTTCAGCAGTTGTATTTGCTGCTGGTATCTGGGGTCAGCTCTGCCTTTGTGACAAAGTTTGAGAGGCTGGTCCAATAAATGCCAGCTCTTGTATCTGTGTCCTTTTTTGTTGAAAAAGGTGATATTTTAGCATTGACTTCAAAGGGTGATGAGTTGGTTACTGGACATATCCTGCTGGGCAAAGGCCAAGAAGAAATTCCAATGAAAGAGGGCGGCATAAAAGGTGTTCCTGCTGATTGCATGATATATTCATTCAGTACATATGAGTAGCTTAATACAGCTGTGCCTGTGCCTCAGATGCCTGTTACCAAAATGCTAACACTCCCAAGTCACACAATACTAATTTAAGGTCAATGAGACAGTGGTTACAGAGTCTCTGAGATCCCTCCCATGCATGTGCGGTCTCATGTTCTCTGTTAGGATGCCCACAAATTCATCTCTCTGAGTCATCTATATCTGTGCATTAAAGTAGAAAAAACTTCATTGAAGTGATGCTGAAGGTATGAAAATAATATTTTGTAAAAGTAACTGATAGGAAATGGGAGTTGTGAATAAATGAGAGGTTCTGTTCTATGTCAAAACATGCATCATATTCTGACAGAGCGGAGAAATTGATACACTAGGTTGTGTTGAAATATGATACCATTTACATTGTTTCCTTGTGCATACCTATTTATAAAATTGAGACAACTTCACAGACAGAATACACATACATTTTATGAGCAGCAAATGCCAATTTAGGTCCTTTTCTCTCTTAGAAGATAGCTTAATTGTTTCAAATAATCCAGTAGAGCAATCCAAGTCACAATTCAGGTGACATTATTTCCCAAGGAATGCTGGAACGCTTGAATTTATGATTCCTGAGATTTCAGCCAGATTAGCTCTATATGTGATGTGCTTTACTTGCATGTATTTAGGTGATTCTCTTCTCATGAATCTGTTCTACAGATATTACAGTATGGCACTGTGGCCATGATTATTTTTTTTAATATTTTTTTCAAGCTGGTGGTTTCATGGAGAGAGGATAAATTGCATTTTTTTTTTTTTTTTAATTTTTCACAGAACAGAGGTTAAAAAATATATTACTGTTTGTTTTTACAGGAAAAAAAAGCCAAGCAAAACAATCAAACCATCAAAACTGGTTAAATGTAATTGCTTCTTCCACTGGGTCATTTCAGATCTTTTCATCTGGAATGCTGGCACCTGAATCAGCATTTTGCTTCATAGTAGGCATAGTATAGACTATAAAATTAAAGCAAGCTGTGCATTCAAGATTCCTATTTCCTTGTGTAAAAAGTAAAACTTCCACATGATGTCCTCTCAAAGGAGAGAACTGCTTGGAGAGCCAACATAATTGTAACAGGCTAGCATTACTTTTCATGATTTACTGATTTCACTTATACTGGAGTCTTGCTATGAGTTGTAATGACTATCTGTCCTTTATTTTTATAATCATAGAGTCATAGAATAGTTAGGGTTGAAAAGGACCTTAAGATCATCTAGTTCCAACCTTCCTGCTCATAGAATAGTTTGGGTTGGAAGGGACCATTAAAGGGCATTTAGTCTAACCCTCAGTAATGAGCATCAGAATCTAGTAGTTCTTCTGAGCAGAGGTTATCTTCAAGCGCAAAGTCCTTCCACAAAAGCAAACTATGCAACATGTTTAAAGTTAAGTATATGTGGTTTGCTAGTTTGTGGCTTAGCAACTTTGTGGTTCCAAGCAGCTGTTTACCAAAAGGACTTATCTCAGTCACTCTCTTTGCTAGGTATGCAACATTTTATAGCAGAGAGAACAGTAAGTAGTGTGGAATGAAATGAAAAGCAAACTGTAGTCATGCTGGAGTGAAGTTTGTAAATGAAAGTATTTCATAGTGAGCAAATTGGGAGGTAAAAGTAGCCAGTTGTCTCTGGAATTAGGCAAAGCGAAGAACACTCATATGAATTAGTCATAGTGTCTTGGACTGATACAGCTTTAAAAGTGTATCTTGCATTCTGGGATAGGCAGGAAAAGAGCAAATCTTGGCCAAAATTGGAAGATATGTCTTCCTAAGGAATTAATTTTATCAATTTGTAATGCATCCTTCTGAGCTGCCAATCATACTTTGTAGGCTTTGACACTACATAGAATTTAGGAAAGAAAGGGCAAAAAAAAAAAAAAACCCAAACCAAAACAAAAACCAACAAACTGGTAAAATATGGGGTATATAAATTTCCCATATTATGTAAGTTTTTCTTTCAGAGGTCTAGCTGGACTTAAAAACGTGAGGTCTTTGGAGGGAACAGTTTGTTTTGAAACTTAAAATGTTGAAAAGTTTCATTTGCAACCTGTCGATTTTGTGTGGCATTTAATAAAGTAATTAAAAGTGCTGTCAATATCTGATATTTGGAAAAAAAAAAAGCATAAATAAAAATCCCATCCCCAAAGGGATTTGATCTCTTAGCCTTAAATGTGTGTGGCTGTTATTTGTTTATCAGGCTGTACAATTAAGTACAAGTACATAAACAAGTGTGAAGAGTTTTGAATGTTAAAATTACCACTGGAGGGAGCCCATATTCCATAAATGCTGTAGAAAAAAAAAGAAAAGGATTATAATTTTAAGAGGAAAAAATAGTGCACTTTTATAATACATTTTTCCCGGTGCTGACTTTGCATGTGTGCAGAATTTCTGATATACTTACTATACTGTTTATTTTTATTTCTTCCACATGATGTGGAAATTAAAGGTCAGAAGTCAGAGTTGCCTGCTTGGGATACAGCTTTTTCCAAACAGACACTTTGTAAAAAAAAGTATAATAACTGCCTTATTTTTAACACTGGAATAAATAGGTACACCACTAGAAAGTCACATGAGTGTAGCTCCAGATTTGCAGTCTTTGAATTTCTTGGTCTTTAAGTCTTTGACTATCATTAAGTTTCGTTTTTCATAGCAATAATAATCTTCTAAGATAGGTGGACTTGCCAGTCTGATTTTTCATCTTCTAAGGCCTCTGACTTTTTAAATATGATCTGGAGTTAATCTGTTCTAAAGTGGGGTTCAAATGTCTAAAAAAGTTACCAGTGTAATGCTGTTTGTCATCATCTTATAACAACCAGTTGACAGGCAAGAAGCTATTAAAGCTTTCTTCTCCCTTGTGGGTTATTTGAATTGTCATTCTCCATTTTTGCAGCCTGTGTACTCAAACCAATTTGTGATAACACGACCAGAAAGCTAAATTCAGTAAAGAGTTCATGCTGACATTGTTATTCCACTCAAGAGGCCCAGCAGGGAGAAATGCTGCTATAATTCAGATAACATGATGAAATGAGATCTTGTATCACAAAGACTTTGGTGGATGAAGAAACATAAACATCTCCTCTTTTTATATAAATTAGATGAAGATGTGGGGTCATACTGAAGTCGCATCTACTATTTTTATTTAGCTTTTTACAGCCAGTTCAGCTGAATTGAGGGTTGGGGAGACAATTAAATTACAATATGTTCACTCAACACGTATTTTAAGAATTTAGATTTACTTTGGCAGGTAGCTTTTATTTAGAATATTTGAAGTACGTCAGAAGAAAAGCATGCAATATGAGTTATATTAATCACAGTGGATACTTTTAAAGTAAATTAGCTAAGCCTGGAAGAGTTTTAAGTTTCTATAATTAAAGTGATATTGATTTGCTGTATATTTTAGAGAATCATTTTTTTGGAACATGCCACAGGGCAGAATATTCTTGCTCTTAGCAGTGAAACCATAGACACTAACAGCAGTTTATAGTGGAAAAGCTAATTTCCTACCTACTTTTTTAGCATTTTATTTCAAACATTTTGCATCTTGATATTTGAAATGGGATGTTCCTTTTCAGTTTGGTTTTATTTTTATGTAAATGCAGTGTAGCCTTGCTAGAATTATGGTTTGTGGATTTGCATGCACCTTAGTAACTGAATTTAACTTGCATGTTATATGTTACTAAACGTGCCTCAGGAATAACTGTATTTACGTGATAGTGCAGCAAATCAACTTAAATGAAAATGAATTTGTTGAAGAGATTAAAGAGGAGTTTACTACCTTGTAAAGCTGTATTGAACTGAGGTCAGAGATATGTGTTTTAGAAGTTACCATTCTGTACTGACAAATTTCAGGACTGTTTTTCTTTAAGAGTTTGTTCTGACAAGTCCTAGGCAAATGATTTTAGTCATTCTTGCTAGTTTGTACTGAAAAAAAACCCAACATGTACTCAGATGAATATCTGCAAATTTTAATGAAAATCGGCAAAAGCAGCAGATAAAGATTAACAATTTTAATTAAACCCAAATAAAGTTAGTATAAGTGTTGACATGGAGAGTTTCTGAATGTTTCGCTGGTTTCAAGATAAACAATGGTTTCAGAGTGTTTTTTTTTTTTTTTGTTTGCACAGTTAGAGGCTTTGCTGCCTAAAATGTTCCATTAACCACAAGGGAATTCCATTTTCAAATGGCTTTGTGACCTTTTCTTCAGTATCAGGTACATTTATCCTCAGAACAGCTCTTCAGTGAAATGTAAAATACAGTAAATAAAATATCTGGCTTCTGTAGTGTTCTTTCGATGTAGACATTTCAAACAGTTCAACCATTGTTTCTTAAGCAAAGCTAGAGAAAGCCCAAATAAAAACAGTATTTCTGTAATCCTGGTCTAGCTTAATTTATTAGACTGCATATCTGCATATCACCATTTCTGCATCCTCACATACTGTGGAAAATCACAGGTTAAATCTGCTTAATATCTCTAAACCCTCTTTTTTTTTTTTTTTATTAAAGCAAATCTGCATTATTCCTCTATCTCAGCAGTGGTTTTAGTCTTCCTTCCTTAGTGGTTGCATAGGAAATTACTATTAGCAGTGTTTTCAATATTGTTTATATCTTTTCTTCATGAGTATCAAATATCAGTTCCAAATTAAAGGGGAAAAAAGGAAAAAAATATAAAATGGATGAGATCTGAGAAAGCAGGTGGTATTCCATAAACTGTTATTTTTTCATCAGGAGATACAAGAGAGGCCTTTGTGACCTTGAGCCCTACCTTGGTGTTCCAAGAGGTTTTCCTTCTTGAGCTAATGACTCTGTCTCTCTGTCTCTGGAAATTTGATATGAAAATCTTCCTCTGTTTTCTTGAATAACTTGTGGAGTAAAACAAGGAAAGAATTGAGCATGACATTTTAGAAGAAAGCTCATACCAAAGACTGTTTCTAAAAAAAAAATCAAACTTTTATTTGTCTGAGCTGGAGGAGAAAGAAAGATGAAAAAAAAGAACGAAAACCAGATTTAATTGAAGACACTTTTTCATGCAGGGGAACACGAAAGTTGCAAGGGGGGAATGACAACACATGGCTGTGTATTCTAAATACCATGAAATCACGGTAGACGCCTGCTAATTAGTTAAGTCACTTGAAGAGAAAGACTAAATTTCTACCCTACCTAAGCTAAAAGAACAAATTCACTTCCATGTTTGTCTTTACGGTTGATATATCATTGAGAAGTTGTGATTTTGCATACTGTAAAAGACCAAACAGTTCTCTTCAGCAGGTTTCTATCTACCCATTATTACTGCTTTCTTTTAGGCCCAGACTTTTTTTGCTGATCCCAGACATTCTTTAAAGATAAAGGTCTAAAGCAGAATGGTATCCCTTCCCCTGTACTTTAGGTTGTTTTTTTTGTATGCTAGCACAAGCTAGAGGCAACAGAAACAAAAATGAAAAGCACACCTAAGTGCTGGATACTTACAAACGTGGAAAATTATTTGTAGCCCCAAATGTTGTTAAATAAATTAAATAAAAAAAAAAATTACAAAGCCACCCAAATTTTCAGGATGAAACAAAGAGTTTATGCATATATCATAGCAATCCATTCCTTTGCACTTGGGTGCAGATTAAAGCAAGGCTGAATTTGGCTGCACAAGGGAAGAATGTGTTTTTCAAAATTCACCCAATTGTATTGCAGTGACTTTCTGAACCCTAGCCATATGCGAGGTCTCTGCTGCTGAGTGGTAAGATGCTTAATCTTCTCGTAAGATGTCGTGCCTGACACAAGATTAAATGTGCACATAAAAGCTTTTGGTTTATTGTGAATTGCAGCACTTCATATGTAACATAAAATTCAGACTTGAACCCAGTATGTTTTGGGGACTTTTTTTAAGATGTAGAAGAGTTAGTATAAATTCATTGTCCTAATTTGAACATAATGTGTATTTTAAAAAATTTGCTTAGGCCCTGTACTAAGTGCTTTGGCAAGCGTATCTCAAAGTGAAATTTGATAAAGAGGACAGTGCAGTGCCTTCTTTGGGAGGACATCTAAGTGACCTGAAATTGTTGAGTAGAATATATAAGTGGCAGGAAATATTTTTGAAATCACAATGAAAAGTTCCCTTGGTTTTGTTGTCGGTTGTATCAGTGAGTCATAAATAGGCAAGTTATAACCTCTTTGTGTCTGAATTTTGTAATATTATTGTAAATATCTAATTCACAGATTGAGCTAAATTAGTATTTGGAAATGTATTACAGTCTTTTAATTGAACTGTTTCTAAAATTATAAAGTATTAAATTATGTGAAAATGCAGCTTTTTAAAGTAGGATTGAGAATGTGGTCTTTTGTTTTTAAATTGCAACAGGGGAAAATAAACAATTTAAAAGTTATGTAACAAAAGAACGAAGTGGAAACCCAAATTATGCAGCCAGCTGCAGGGCATATTTTAATGACGATCATTGAACTATTTTTATAGGTTTTGAATCTTTTAGAAAGCCAATTGTTACTTACAAGCTGGCCTTATTAAGTGACAAAGGATGGCTGTGGCTTTGGTATCTAGATAATGAAGCAAAATGAACAAATTGTGGGTTAGAGATTTAGGTAGTTATATGAGCTGTTCTTTGTGACAGTATAAAGGAAATAAATAGAGCTTTCTGTTTTAAAGAAATCAAGGAAATTAAAGGGTCAAAATAAGGTGTTAGATATGTAAATTCATATAAATACTCCTATTTAAAAATAGCAATAAGATAATAAAAACTTCTAAGGACACGGGTCTTTAAAAGGACTGTGGTTTAAATAACAGCTATAAGGCTTGCTTATTAGCAGACTAACAGCTGTTCCTTTCCTTCAAAAACTATCTGTTGATTTGTTTCACAGTATCACAGTATCACAGTTAGAGATTGGAAGGGACCTCAAAAGATCATCTAGTCCAATCCCCCTGCCGGAGCAGGAACACCTAGATAACGCTACACAAGAATGTGTCCAGGTGGGTTTTGAATGTCTCCAGAGAAGGAGACTCCACAACCTCCCTGGGCAGCCTGTTCCAGTGTTCTGTCACCCTCACTGAGAAGAAGTTTCTTCTCAAGTTTAAGTGGAACCTCTTGTGTTCCAGTTTGTACCCATTGCCCCTTGTCCTATCGTTGCTTGCCACTGAGAAGAGCCTGGCTCCATCCTCGTGACACTCCCCCTTTATATATTTATATACACTAATAAGGTCACCCCTCAGTCTCCTCTTCTCCAAACTATAGAGACCCAGCTCCCTTAGTCTTTCCTCATAAGGGAGATGCTCCACTCCCTTAATCATCTTAGTTGCCCTGCACTGGACTCTCTCCAGCAGGTCCCTGTCCTTCTTAAACTGAGGGGCCCAGAACTGGACACAATATTCCAGATGCGGTCTCACCAGGGCAGAGTAGAGGGGAAGGAGGACCTCTCTCGAACAACTAACCACCCCCCTTCTAATACACCCCAGGATGCCATTGGCCTTCTTGGCCACAAGGGCACAGTGTCGGCTCATGGTCACCCTGTCGTCCACCAGGACCCCCAGGTCCCTCTCCCCTACACTGCTCTCTAACAGGTCGTTCCCCAACCTATACTGGAACCTGGGGTTGTTCCTGCCCAGATGCAGGACTCTACACTTTCCCTTGTTATATTTCATCAAGTTATTCCCTGCCCAACTCTCCAGCCTGTCCAGGTCTCGCTGGATGGCAGCACGGTCTTCTGGCGTGTCAGCCACCCCTCCCAGCTTAGTGTCATCAGCAAACTTGCTGATAGTACACTCAATTTCCTCATCTAAATCATTGATGAATATATTAAATAATACTGGTCCCAGTACCGACCCTTGAGGCACTCCACTAGATGCAGGCCTCCAACTAGACTCCGCCCCATCGACTACAACTCTCTGGCTTCTCTCCTTCAGCCAGTTCACAGTCCACCTCACTACCCGATCATCCAGACCACACTTCCTCAATTTATCTGTGAGGATGCTGTGGGAGACTGTGTCAAACGCTTTGCTGTTTCTCTGGCACTGTGACACAGATTAATTGTAATAAACATATCTCTGTTTCCTGAGGTCTTCATTAAGAACACCAAAGACCACTAAAGAATCACCAAAGCTAAACGGGTTTTAATTTGTCTCTGAATAGGCCTGTGTCTTAGTGGTTAGGGGAGCCCTCTCATCCTTTCACGCATACAGGGATGTTCTGCAGCTTGCTGTAATCTGTGGCCTACAGAAGTGGTGCAGAATGGTAGGGGCAGAAGTCAGTCGCAGCCTTCTGTCCACAGACTCACTCAAAATATAATTCTCATCTTAACAATGCTTAGCTAGGTTTTAGGAATATTGAATTAGAGACTAGAAATGTGTTTTGTGACTATAAAGGGGTGATATTGCTAATTTAGAGTGTCTGATTTAGTTATGTGGCTACTATAAAACATCATACAAACAAGAATGCTAAGGATTTGGTTTTATGGATTTTTTAGAAAGTCTGCTCAGTTTGGAAACCTTATTTATGTTCCAGCGCTTGCTCATCTGGGTCCCACTAGACTGCCCATTACACACTGTCTAGCAAGTAACATAAGAAATAATTCTGCTCTGGACAGAAAAGGTGTCACCTTCCTTTTGCTTATTTATTCACGCTAGCTATTGTATACTAACATCAAATTTTGTGTAGTCTGGTGGAGAGTTGGACCAGGGAACTGGTCTGGCAGAAAATTAACAGATTTTTTTAGTTTCCAGTTTTATAAATGCACTAATCCATCTTGGAGATAGATGTGAGGAATGTGAGCACCAGAGCAGGGAAGGCAGTCGGGTTTAGTACTGAGATTGCCTCATTTTGTAGAAATGTGGGGGTTTTTTTGGGTTAAAGTAACTTGCTTTGCTTAGAACCAGAGCAGAGAGGATAAGTACAGGAAGTTAAAGAAAGCAGAGTTCCTATGTGGAAAAAATACTGTGGAGAGCATTCCCCCCTCCCCCCCCCCCTCCCCCCCGCATTTATTAAAAAAAAGGACTAAAGCAGTTGATGTTAAAGTGGGTTTACTTTCACTGCAGTAACGGTCCATTTGGAGGAAGATTGAAAAAAGTTTCACCAAAACTGAAAAATGTTAAAACACACACATTTGAGCTTTTATCACTGCAAATAGTTCTAACTGCTGTGCTTTTAAAAATTTCATGATTTATTCTTCTGGAAGAAGCATCATCATTTTCTGTAGTTTCTCTGTAATTTTAGAGTCTTCACACAATTAAGCTTTGGTGGATTTCCTCAGAGTAAGGGTTCTCTCTTGAAATTCCGCATTTCTCCTTTCAAGCTTTTTAATTAAAAGTAGAATGCAGAAAGTTTGAGTGTTTGCAATAAGCAGTATAGTAACTATGAGGTCCTTTGGCACACACTGTAGGCAGGAGTTCATAATTTGTATGCTTCTGGGTGGGATAATGTTTGATACTGGGGCAGCAACAATAAGAAGTCTTTAAGAAAAGTTCTAAAGTGACATAGGTGGTGACTTGAGATGTCAGGAGAATGAGTTTGCTAACACATTTGGTCTACCTAAGTAGCAACACAATGAAGAGATATTGCAAATGTGAGAAGGTAGAAGTAAACCACAAAATATGTAATTTCTTAAAACGCAAAATAACGTGTCTGCATTAAGAAGCATCAGAGGATTTAAAGGTAATTTAATATCTTCTCCCATAGCCCAGTCTTTGCAGTGTCATGTCGTTAAGCAGTAAGATGGAATTTTTGCAGGAAAGATATCTTGTGTTTTCAAATCAGTGACATAAATCTAACCATATGGATTAGGAAGTCATCCTTATCTACTTACAGTCTAATCTGCTGATGATACATGGTGTGTTCTGTTGTCATTTCTTTAATATGGTAGGAGATGAAGAACTCATCAGTCATTTCCAGATTACCTTCAATAACATTTTCAGAATACTCTTTTAATGGTGATAATTTTTAATAGAAAATTGTGTAGAACTGCCTGACATGGATGGTGAAAGTCCAATGAACAAAAAAATAAAAGGCAACTGTTATAACAAGAGCTTATTGCTGTCTCTTACTCCAGTCTTATTCCTCATGATTAGTCCTTAGTCTTCACATATCAGAAAAATCCATGTCTGGAATTTCTGCAGATCAATGGAAGCACACACATTTGAATAATAAAGAATTACTGATAATGGATTTCAAGTATCAAATATAAGCAAATGTTCATACTAATGTATTTGAAAAATATGACCACGTAAATACGAACTCTTGGCAATAAATGCTGATAATTTATGCATAACTTTTGGGCTTGTGCAATTTCTTTTCTTATATTTTAAATTGGTTAATGCATCACGTGTTGTGTGATATGCCCGTTGATGTTCCTGATGCAGCTGGTTTACACTGGTTTGTACATGTTAAACTTTTTCATTGCACCGCTGCCATACATTTTTTAATAGAGTGAGTTGGTAGTATGATATATTTGGGGAATCATTTCTTTATTACTCTCTTAATAGTATGGAAACAGACTAAAGAGATGATCTGAGGAGAGAGATTTTGTGTTCCTTTCACTAGTTCTTCTCATTCATCTCCTTTGTAGGTAGAGTATTACTCATGTAAAACCATGGAAAAATATATAAGGTTTTCTTACATAAAGATAGCCTTTTTAAAATTAAAGCAGAGATGCATTACAGTGGTGGCTACTGAAGTATTTTTAATTTAGAAGGTAAAATCTGAGAGCTTTTTATAGAATTAAGTTCTATATAATGACTAATTACTAATAAACTAAATAACATTAACTCAGGGTGTTGTGACTAGTTCAGATTCTTGAGTATTAAATAAGAATAAAAGCCGTTCCCTCTGCCTCAGCTTTGTACTACATTAATGTATGGCTTTTGATTCAAAACAGCTATAGTCACTGTGAAGACAGCAGCAGCTTCAAAGGTAGCAAGAGAGCTAGAAATAGAAGCGCAAAGATAGCAATAAACTGATCCCTTGTGTTTTCTCATAAGTATACATTCTGTCACTTAGATAACTTTATATTCAGTCAGGGATAATTTATGAAAATAAACTATTCAATGTCAAGAAAAGTGTATTCATTGAAGTCATAGGGCTTGGCAGACAGCAAAATGGTCTTTTTTCTATATCTGTGATGTCTTTTTTTTTTTAACCTGATAAGGAGCAAATTATTTCATCAGATGACTGTCTTCTTAGTGTCACTTTTGGTAAGCCAAATGTGAAGGTTTTGACATGTTTTAAAACTCTTGATATATTTGTATGTAAAAAGAAAGAGAAAAAAGGCAAAAGAGAAAAAAGGGAAAAGAAAAAAAAAAAGGAAAAAAGAGAGGTTATCTCTCGGAATGAAAACCTGGCAACCCAATTTTCAGAGTATACTGATGGCATATCTAAATGCAATTAGGAGACAGTAGAAATGACCATGCAGAGGCTAACCAGTTTCTTCGCTTCTTTGTATTTAAAGGAAAGCAGTCAAAAGCTGGGGTTATTTTTAACACTCTGAGATTGGGTTTTAGGCTGTGTTTTGAAAAGTAAGATGGTTACCTTTTTTAATACAATATAACATAGTTTATTATGTAGTGTGGTGTTTCATTTTAGAAATACCCAGAACTACACATCACTGAAGAGTTCTCTCTCATTTTTTGTGTTGTACTTTGGAAAGAAGCAGGTTCACACGTATCAGTAAAATCAGCATCCAGGGCATATCACTTTTACTTCTCTCATTTATGTCTTTACATTTATTGTGTGTTTACATTCATAAAAATAACGAAATCTTGGCAGCACATTAAAAAAATAATTGCTAATAGTTTGATTATTCATAATGAGAACATCAATGAACAGTGCTAGCCAGCTGTAAAACCTGTATGGTCTTACAAGAAGATACTTTCTAGTGCATGTGTGTTTGGTGCAAAAAAAGAACATCAGGAATTTAGCTGATCTCAAGCATGTGCCAGAAGTCTGTTTTACAAGCTGGTCTGCAGGGCTGAGAGTTCAGATTTGAAATAGGCATGGGGATTACCAAGCTTAACCCCTTGTACTTTGGCTGAAGGAAATATAATGAGACTGTCTCAGGATCTCACTGCAGTGCTTTTAAGAACCTACAATTGCGTAGATTTCTCTAGTTTGCTGTGTTTCAGTGTCTAATTGCCATAACCATTAGAAAGATTTTCCTGGTATTAATTCTAGGGTTTTGTTGTTTGTTTTTTTTTATTTTGCTGCAGACAAAAATGATGATTCTTCTCCTGGTTTTGTAGACTGACATGGGGAAACAGCTCTGACATGGGGAAGGAGCTGATGACTTTCTATGAGGAAGACATATATGGACATGTCTTTCCAAAATAATTTGTTTTCAAATTATAAAAATCTTAATTCCTTATACGTTTTCCCAGTAGATCTAGTTGTAGACTTCATTTTTCAATGAAGAAGCCCATGGGTAGAAAGCCAAGTTGACAGATTTCATTCCAGTCATCACGATTTGCATTGTGAATAAATCCACGAATAAGGTTTGTCTTTTTTTTTAAGATCTGCATTCAGATAATGCTCACTGCAAAACTGCAGTGACAACTGAGCTTTTCATGCTTGGTACTTGTGCATTTGTCTTCTCCAGATTTATTGCTCTCTTCAGCTGAACTTTTGCTGAAGGCTTTGTTCATTGCAGAACATGTCTTAAGCTTGCCAAAATCATTTGGAACTTTGACCTTATTCTCCAGATACCTACCCTACAGGAGAGGTTGCAGTTTCTCCTGATTTGAAGCTTTTGACATGGTAAATGTATCTATTTCCTTATTCCCTTGGTGAAATTTGCCAGTGGGAGCTGTTTCAAGACACCTTTTTTATATGACTGTCAGACACTGGTAATTAGCTTTTTGGTGCAATTTCATTTTTTAGCATTTGCCCTTATCTTATGTAAGTGGCCTGTAAACTTAGGTTCCTTAGCTTGAGTATGCTTACAGTGGAGGCTACTGAAGCCTGGTGGAAGTTTCTGATCCAGTGCAACAGTATAGATTCAGATGTTAGCTACTGGAAGCAGAGAAGGTTGCTATCTCAAACTAATGCTGATAAAGCCATTCAGTACCACTGTTTCTGCCTCCCTTCTACATGTTTTATGCAATTTGTAGCACATCTTGCTGATATATTTGTCATGTATTCTTCTGTTGTGGTAGTTCTAAAAAGTATTTTCACTGAATTAACATCTCATAGACCAAAGCTTTAATATTAACAGAGGTTCTCTATAATGGGCTGCAATTACTTTATACTATTAGTAGGACATCTTGAGCTCTCTCTGGATTTGCCTCGCAGCTTTCAGTTATGAATCATATCTCACTTTCAGATGGAGTTTTTTCTTTGATGGTCAGAGTGATGTCTAGGGTGCTCATGCCCTGCGATATGCTTTTGTCATTAGTATGATAATTTATGGCATATTGTAAACCTTTAAAACTATTTTTTAAAGGGTTCTACATGCAGCTTTTATTTTTATTTTTTGTCTGAGGAAGGGGCAATGACATTTAATTAACAATTTAGGGAAAGCTGTTGACTTGAACCATTGCAGTTGTTTCATCATGTTGGCACCCTGAAAACATGTACTGAAGTTTGGAAGTGGAACTGTGGCTTCTTTTGCTGGCAAAAGAAAAGGAAAATACTTACAATATAGATAGTTGCATATATAGGGGGTCAAAAGAATCAAAAGGCAGAAAAACATAATGCTGACATTTGCCAAATTGCATTCCTCGGGAGGTTTTGGTATTTTTTTAATTAAAGTGAAAGACAAAATTTTGAACACCATCTTGGAAGCTGTGTCAGAAGGTTGTTGCTAGTCACAGGTGAATGAGGTTAAAGTTTTGCTTCCTTTATTCTCAACAGGTTTCTTTGACCAAGGAAGTGCAATAAAAGATGTGTTCAATCAATATGGAAAGAAAGATATTTATTGCTCAGGTATTGCATATTAAGTTCTACGATTTTTATAGTAAGGAGGTATCCACAGCTTACGCAGGGCAGATATTGGATCTGTTTTTTTTTTTTTTTTTGTTGTTGTTGTTTATTTTGCCTTTTCTCTGCTTTTGGCCTGTAAATATTTTTTTCCCAATATTTACCGGTTGAGGGAGAAGCCACACTGCAGTATTTTTTCACTGAAATTGCAGGGAAAACGGTTTCAGCAGCTCTCTCCCTGATTCCCAGCCATCTGGAGGCACCCAGCTGCCAGTTCCCCACCCCTCCAGCTGCCTCCAGAGCTGTGCTGGATTTAGCAGAGGTGTGGTACTGTGGTTGAGACAGGCAGCTGAGGAGGATGGCTTTGCAAATGCCTTGTGTGGTTTTGGAAAGCTGCACAAGAACAGTCCTTTCCAAGACTAGCTTTTACACCTGGAAATATTCTGACTAAAATAGAATGTTCAGCAGTAGTATGTTCTGTGTTATATTTATTCTTATATTATGAATCTCATTAAAAGCTATGTGTGATGTTCAGGATGCAGGCAGGAGTGTAATACTAACAGTAGAGACCTCTGCTGCAGAAAAACTTGGAACTTTCTAAATGAGCATTTTCTGGTCATAAACAACCACCAAAGGCAATCAGATCTACAGCTGGAAGGATTATTGGCCATGAGTGATTATGTGTTCTTTAGCAGAGAACACATACTTGGTTCTTGAGCATTTTTCTTTTCAATTGAGTTAATGACAAGCTCAATTAAAGAGAATTGTATGCTTGTACCTTGATTGAGGACTGGAAATGAGGATGTAGTATCAGCACAAAGGTACTTGTCTGAAGTGGTTCAGAAAATGGGAAGTTGGAAACTAGGGGTAGTTATTTGGTTGTGATTTTGGTGGTGACTCTTGAGACTGGGAATTAGATGAGGAACCACAGAGTTTGCTGAGTATGTCAGTGAAAGTATTAGGCAAAGGAGACTGAGGAAGTTAAAGGCTAACATGGATTTTGCTGTTTTAAGTTTGGATAATGCCCTTTTATTTTTTTTTCTGTAGGCTGTTCTTTGTAGTTTAATTATTGTTATAATACCACTGCTCCTCAATTATATCTTTCTTCCTTCCCCTGCCTTCCTGGCTGTGATATGTCAGCTGCACTCCCTTCCTGTATTGCTTTGATTGCCATGCTGCTAGATCTGAATAGAACTGTTCTGTGATTTTTCCAAATCTCCCTTTACCACCAGAAAGCTAATTTTCTGGAAAAATCCAGTGTACTGTAGCTACCTGTGCTTCCACAACATGTCTTTTCCTTCATCACCATTTTCTGTTTACAGTCCCTTGTTCACCTCATCTTTCAAACAACTCCTGATGCATGAAATCATGCATCCTGATGCATCATGCATCCTGATGCATGAAATGTGGAAATGAGCAAAGTCTGAAATGGATAGAAAAACTCTAATTAGAAATTAATGGCAGTGGGAGATGGATGAGTAGAAGAAGTAGTAAGTGCAGGGAACTTTTTCACAGCTCTGCTCCTTAGCAGCTTTCACCAAAGCATCTTTGTAATACTCCTTTGTGGGTTCATGTAGAGAAACACTGCTGAGATCTGGGCAAGCAGAGGACAAAAAAGCATCTAAGGTCAAAAATCATTGGCATAAGAAGCTTAAAGCTAAGAAGGTAGTATCAAATGATGGAAATAATTGGGTAGTTTCTTCAGCTTCTCTTTAGAAAATGAAGCTCTTCTCTGTGTTTAAAATTTGCAAGAGCTCTCTGCCTGAAAATATTTGTCTGGCTGTCTGGAATTTCTAGACTGTGGTTCATTAGCTATTGAGGCTGAGAAAAACACTGACATTTTAATGAAAATGTTTTAAAAGGTGTATTTGATTTTTATGTGTTTCCTAAGCATGAAGGGAAACACCGTAATAAGCATATATTACAGAAGATCGATCTGTGTTCTATCATGTTGAATATTAAATCAAAATTCAGTCTTCAAAGTTTGAAAAAGAAATTGTATGAGGCTCAACGTGACCTTATATATGATGCTACCATCAGTGCCTTTATGATAAATTGCCAAAAGCGATAATCTGTATCTGTAATCAGATATGACCACAGTGTCTGCAGAGTTAGTTTTCTGCTTATGCAGAGGTCTTCATTCAATTAATCAAAAAAAGTGGATTTAAAAGCAGAATGCAATCTGTTAAGATGCAAGACCTGGCAAGTTTTGTGTTTCTCAGTAGTATAAAATCTGAATTGCGTTAGTTCTTGATGGAATTAAACTTTTCCCTAGATGTCCGTGATATTACTGATTTTTTTCAAGAGGCACTGAAAGCTGGCGAGGGGATAAAAGAGGAAAATGTTTTTAAATACTTGACTTTAAAGTACAAAAGCATGTCTGTCTCTCTGTGAGTATTAAATGGATGCTTGCATACTGTTAGCTACTGGAATTGGCAAGCACTCGTCTCTGAGTTTCATGTTTTTAACCAGGATTTTAAGCTTATGAATTAGTTATAGAAGGGAAGAGTAGGAATTTTCAGATTAAGCTTCAGAGCTGTCTCTGTCTCAATCTGGAGAGAAACCTGGGAGACATGTTTTCATCCAAGAATGTTTGGTTTTATTTGTCTGAGGAAGAAACTGAGACAAGTAGCATGCTAAATAAGTAAATACATAGTCACTAGGATGGTAAGAAGCGCAGATTTGCTATATAAATTTGGTAATGAGTAGGATGGTTGTAAAGGTGAATCAGGCAGGGCTGGTGAGATTTCTGGGGCTCACCCCAGCAGTTCTGCTATGTGGGAATAAGCGAACAAGAAGAAGGGTCAGCCCAAAATCTAGAAATATACATGTTCTTTATCATGTTTCAATTTCTGTTGAAGTCAGTAAAGTGACTACTTTTCTCCTGATGTCCTTGACTGAGACAACTTTGGATCATATGCCTTAAAATACATTAGATCCCTGCTACAACAGATCTCTGATCTGCTTTTCTTGTAATTACGTTTTACAAAGAAGTCATACATTTATTGCTGCTTTGATTTCTAGCAGGAACCTAATAACAATTTGATTTTGGAAGGTTTTGAACAAGTTATCGTAGATCACACAGCACTTGAGAATTTACATTTAGTTTTACTTAATTGTGTGTTGAACAGAAAAAGTATCATTTGAAATCTTTTCAAAAAAGGAGTGCTCTTTTGTGTTCAGCCTAGCACTTAATATTATTAATTGATGTATGAAGTACAGACTGGCACAGATTCTTGCCTTCCTTGAGTTTTAACTACCCATGATGGATAATACAATAAACAAACCTGTCTGGCTGTTGAGCATTTTAAATGCTTCATTAAAAAAGTAGTTATCTTCCTGTTTGAAATGACGCCATGTTTATTTTAACAATATTGATTAATTAGCTTTCTGTTTAATGATACATATGCAAGGTAGAGGACATCTGGCTGTGTATAGTACAAAGTACTCATCGAAGTGAGGCTTGAATTGAGTGCAGCAGGTCCCTGCCTCTGCAACTTAAACATGTATCTAAATACCTGCAAGTACAGAGCTTCGCAGGCAAAACAGAGGGGGAATACGGGAAAATGTTGATATTTTGCATGGAGGAAAGTGAGAGTGAGACAGCACTTTTAGAGGCAGGAATCATTATTTTGCAGAACACCACCACCAAAACCCAGAGCCAACAAAAATTAGTTAGGGCAGGTATGTGAGATTGCTTTGAGCTTCTTGTAGATAACTCTAGTAATTCAAGAAAAAATTACTTCATGTTTTACCAAAAAAAAAAAAAAAAAAAAAGGTCAAACTGAATTGGCTATCACGAACTGTAAATAATTTGCTTCTTGGGAAGGTGTGCCTACCTTTTTTGCATGTGTTAAAGCAATTTAGGATTTCATGGTATGCAAAATCATTTGTAGGAGGAACTTGTGGATTAGAAACAGTGAAGATCAACAGCTACTTTTCAGTTGATATGTTTTAAATTGTTGAAAATTACTTTAGAACAGGGCTGATGAAGGGTGAAGCTATCTGTGTGCATTGCTATTTTTTGTATGGACCCTTGTAGAAATAGACTTATGCACAAGCAGTGGTCTTTAAATGGAATGATCTCTTTCCATTGCCATAATCTTGTCCTTCTGAGTTTGTATAAATGTGCTTCCTTCATTGCTACGCATCACACAGAAGGTGCTAAAAATAACTGTTTAATTTTTTTTTTAGTGCATACTGAAACAGATAAAAATATAAGGTATATTTTGGTTTTATGTAAATTGTGCTGGGCTGATAATACTATTTTTAATGTCATTTGTTTCAGCGCACCCAGCGAAAACTGAGGACCTTAAATACCACCCACACAACTAGTCTCTGATGCCTGCAAGGAGTTGTTTTCCTTAAGTGTCTATCCAACATATGGATAACATTTTCCTTCTATGGCAAAAACAGTTAAAGTAGGATAGAGCTATAGGAACATCATATTATGATGTAGATTCAATTAATTTTCTTGCTATCTTCCTGTAACTTGCATAGCACCTTGAGACACTGATGATCTTCCCTTTTTATTAGCCATTAAACTTTTCATACTGTGCTATGTTTCCCTTTGTTTTAAAACTCTTGCCTGGCTTGGAAATTTAATATGAAGGACTTTGTCCTGGCCAGTCACTCTTAAGTTTTGATAACAATGGGAAAAGTTTCTTTTGCTGGGCTGAATCATTCTTTTGGCAAAGAAATCACAAGCATTCAAGCTTCAGCTTCTACAGACATATATGGTGCTATGATAATAGTGCATGGAAAAAAACGAATACTAGAGTTACTGCTCTGTAGCTTTGCTAGGTGCATGCCTGAATAGGAATTATCCCATTTGTACAGAACTTTGTTGAGTAAAATTGTGTCAAGTCTTTTTTTTTTCTTATCAGGTTACCATATATACAGGTCTACCTGTATTCTGTTCTCTTTTTAGCCAGCAGAACTGCAAAGAACTGACGTTGAGAATGACTACTACCATCTTAAAGACTGTGAAACAGGTTTTTCATGGGAGATGGGAACAAAACTGAGCTTACAGGCACTGCATAGTAAATTAAAAGGAAGTCTTGCTTTTTATCCCTTTCTGATGGCTCTGTAATTCCTCTGTTTCCTTGCCAAAATTAATTTTCTAGTAATTTAACTCCAAAGATCTTGGCACGCTTTGGATTTATTTATTTATTTATTGTTTTTTGACAAATAAATTCCTCCCAGCTTTCCCAGCTTTTTGATCATGATCTCTGCCATTGACAAATTGACACTTTATGTTCCTGCAGCTGCTTTGGGTGTTTTTAATGCATTTCAAGATCAGCAGCATGGAGGCAATACATTTTAGTTTCTGATCTTCCACCAGATGTTAATCCTGTTCTGCTGAAACTGATATTAGTTAAATGTAAACGAGTCTACAGCCTGCCATTGTGTGTCTTGTAAGCTAACATTTAATATACATGGTAGTTAAATAGAGAAGAGTTTTCTCCAGACGGAAAGACTCTATGACTAAATAATTGCCAGGGCCTAATACCCATGTTATACTGTTGATTCTTTAGAGATAGGCCCAACTTCAGATCCCGTTCCAGTGAGATCCAGTGATATTATTACTCATGTCCTCTGGTGAAAATGAGAGAAGATCCAAATTCTAGATCCCTAATATGGAAAAGTGGGTAGATAAAGTATTGGAGCATGCTTACTTTAGGGGGAAGATATATAGGGTGGGAATGAAGTACTTAATTCTGAGTTGCATGGGATCAGATCTGGGGCATGGCCAACTGGAGAAGAGAAGAGTAGTGGAGAAGAAAGTGAGAAATTTCTGGAATGCAGCCATGTGGGAATAAGGATGTAGGGAAAGACTGCAATGGAGAACAATCAAAACATGGGTTAAACATTGCCTCATGTGACTACGTACTAATCAGAGTTGGATTATTAATCAGATATTATCTGGAGCAAGGATACCTGGGGCACATCATAGAGGTGAAGTCACTGCACACTTATGAACAGTTATTTATTGCTCCACAGCCATCTGGAAGGTAAGAGGGGCAACACTACTGAGAGGTTGTATTTTTGTAATCTTAGTATTTAAAATAGAACTAGGAGATCACAGAATCACAGAATCCCAAGGGTTGGAAGGGACTTCAAGAGATCATCTGGTCCAACCCCCCTGCAAGAGCAGGGTAACCTAGAGTACATCACACAGGAACTTGTTCAGGTGGGCCTTGAATATATCCAATGTGGGAGACTCCACAACCCCCCTGGGCAACCTGTTCCAGTGCTCTGTCACTCTCACAGTAAAAAAGTTCTTCCTGATGTTAATGTGGAACCTTCTATGCTCCAGTTGACACCCATTGCCCCTTGTCCTATCACTGTATATCACTGAAAAAAGCCTAGCTCCATCATCCTGACACCCACCCGTTACATATTTGTAAACACTGATGAAGTCACCCCTCAGTCTCCTCTTCTCCAAGCTGAAGAGACACAGCTCCTTCAGCCTCTCCTCATAAGGGAGGTGTTCCACTCCCTTAATCATCTTTGTGGCTCTGCTCTGGACTCTTTCAAGCAATTCCCTGTCCTTCTTGAACTGAGGGGCCCAGAACTGGACGCAATATTCCAGATGCGGCCTAACCAAGGCAGAGTAGAGGGGGAGGAGAACCTCTCTTGACCTACTAACCACACACTTTCTAATGCACCCTAGGATGCCATTTGCCTTCTCGGCCACAAGGGCACATTGCTGGCTCATGTTCATCCTCCTATCCACCAGGACCCCCAGGTCCCTTTCCCCTTCGCTACTTTCCAGCAGGTCAGTCCCCAGCCTGTACTGGTACATGGGGTTGTTCTTCCCCAGATGCAAGACTCTACACTTGCCCTTGTTGAATTTCATCAAATTTCTCCCTGCCCAGCTCTCCAGCCTGTCCAGGTCTCGCTGAATGGCAACACAGCCTTCTGGTGTGTCAGCCATTCCTCCCAGTTTAGTGTCATCAGCAAACTTCCTGAGAGTACACTCGGTTCCCTCATCCAGGTCGTTGATGAAAATATTAAATAGCACTAGTCACAGACCTCCAGCTAGATTCTGCACCATTGACCACAACTCTCTGCCTTCTTCCTTCCAACCAGTTCTTGATCCACCTCACTACCTGATCGTCAAGCCCACACTTCCTTAGCTTATCTATGAGAATGCTGTGGGAGACAGTATCAAATGCCTTACTGAAATCAAGAAAAACCACATCTACTGCTCTACCATCATCCCTCCACCTAGTCACTTCCTCATAGAAGGCTATAAGGTTGGGGGGTGTGCCCTTTTTTTTTTGTTTTGCTTTGTTTTGTTTGGTTGCTTTTTTCTTTTGGACTTCAGTGCAATTGTTCCTTGTATGGCCAAAGTAAACAGTAGCTGTTTCCTATTTCCTATAGAAACACGGAAGCAACCATACTAACTCCTTGCTGCACTCTTCATTTTCAGTAATGCTTGAGACAATGTTGTCAACCCATGAAGCTTTTTTTGAAATGTCTTTTTAATACATTTTACCTGGAAGTAAGGTTGTGGAAAGAACAAACATAAAGAGCAGCTGCTTCAGGATATGGCAGAGTAATCTTCAGGAATACAATATCCTCACTCAATATTCTTTGAAGAGTAAGAGAAGTAGATTGAAAATATTTCTTTTTTAAACATTTTCCTATCATTGACGCTGGGACTGCATATATCCCTTTTCTTAGTGACAAAACATACTGTGTTTTTGATTTGCTCCTTGAAGAGATACTTGGGGTCTAGATCTGCTGTTGTGGTTTTTGGCTGGACACCACAGATGTTTATAATATATATTTAGCATATTTTGCACTGCCACCACCTCATTTTTGTTTATTATTATTAGCTCCTTAACTTCCCTTGGGGAAAGGCAAAAGAAGATGCAGATGAATTGAAGGTATAGTTGTATTACCTGTCTGTTACAGATGTCTTTCTAGAAAAAGTGTGTTTGCTTTTCTGTTCTGCAGCACTATATGGAATTACTTTCCAGTCTAACTAGAACATGTATTGTGAATATACAGTGTCCCACTGTATTAGCTATGCATTATGCATGAGTTTGCTTTGCAAAGTTCCCTTACATTAGAAACAATATACAATTACACATTGCTTCAAGTGATGTAACAGGGGAATGAGGGCAATGAAAAGAATTTATTTGGAATAACTTTGTTTCTTAAAGTATTTGTTTACAGTGTGAATTTCAATAATTAATGTACGGATTGAAACATTTTGCTTATCTTCTTCTTCCAGCAGTAGGGTCAGCACCTATAGCTACACAGAAGGAAGCCAGAAAAGCTTCCAGATGCAAAGCTGACAAATACAGTGTTTCATCTGCAGCCTCAGCATATGCTGCAAAACTCCATACGTTACTGCACTAACAGGAATGTGTTTGTTTTTCCTGGACAGTTCACCAGTGTGCTGTTCAGACTATCTGTTTCTCCTGAATGTCATTTTTTCCTTTTGGTATTACAGAATGTATATCCCAAAACCTTTGTGTAGCATTTAATGTAATAGGAATTGTCCCTATTTCCTTTCCTGTTATCAAGCTTGTTTATCTTCAGGAGTCAGCTTAGCCATTTGTGAGCTAAAATCTCCTTGTTTCTCTGTAGCAGATTCCTTACTAGCTCTGTTGCCAATGTTGGTGTTACAGTGTATTCACTCTAAAACTGTGAGCTTTAAAGTGTAGAGACTTGATAGTGCTGTGCTATTTTTATGGCTTTCACAAATATAAGCAGGAATACACACACTTGTCTCTTCTTCTTCTAGGACAGTAAAACAGGAGAAGATTCTTCAGTTAACCCATTTTATACATTACTGACAGGAAGAATAAAATCCAGTGTCTGTTAAAGCAATGGAAAAGCTCTTTTTATGGATGACTCTTCTAAAATTTTGAATATACACAAAGAAGCAAGCAAATGCTTTGGAAGCGTGGAAGTTTTAAATTTACATTACTTTCTCGTGCATTATTGACATTGATTTAAAAAGAAGATCATGGCAGATTTGCCATAAGTAGGCTATCAATTTTATTTGTATGAGTAAACACTGAAGTGGCATGAAAACTTCTACTTGGAGAATGCAAGGGGAAGATGATTAGAATAATCTATTCCCTAAGAGGAAAACATGAAAGATATTTGTGCTAAACCAGAAAGGTCTGAAGGATGCAGGGAGGCACCTACTCCTAAAAGAAGGTTAGTTGAGACCTATATTTCATTCTAAATTTATTAGGGCTCAAAAAACATGAACCCATTACCCCTGTTTCCAGAAATTGTTAGGTAATGCCCACATAGTAAACCAAAGAAACTGCACACTTTGCCTTGCTGTGTTTTAACTGACCCATGGTATTTAATTGATTTATACCTGGAATTACTCAACTTTGAGTAACCCAGTTTTCATAAGTAAAAGGGATTAATAAATGCAAGAGGGAAAAATGAGAGATTAAGAAACAGATGTAGGACTCATTCATTATAAAATATAGTTAAAACTATCTGATAAATTATTAAGGTGAAAATACATAAATCCAAAATAATATAAATAATTCAGACCCAATCTACTTACTCTGTCTCAGGTGAAAGGAAACTGTTTATGTTTGTTAACAGGAAGCATGTTTTTGAAAAAAATACATTTAAGTGAATAATCTTATCTCATTATATGGCAGTCAGCTGAAGTTCCTGATGACTGGAAAAAGGGAAATATAACCTCAATTTTCAAGAAGGGGAAAATGGATGACCTAGGGAATTACAGACCAGTCAGTCTCACCTCTGTGCCTGTCAAAATCTTTGAGCAGATTCTCCTGGAAGGCATGCTAAGGCACATGAAAAACAACAAGGTGCTTGGTGACAGGCAGCATGGCTTCACTAAGGGGAAATCCTGCCTGACCAATTTGGTGGCCTTCTATGGTGGGGCTACAGAACTGATGGACAGGGGTAGAGCAGGTGATGTCATCTACCTGGACTTGTGTAAGGCATTCGACACTGTCCCACATGACATTCTTGTCTCTAAATTGGAGAGACATCAATTTGATGGATGGACAACTCGTTGGATACAGAACTTGCTGGGTGGCCGCACGCAAAGAGTTGTGCTCAATGGCTCAATGTCCAGCTGGAGACCAGTTACGAGTAGTGTCCCTCAGGGATCAGTGTTGGGACAGATTCCGTTCAACATCTTTGTCAGTGACATGGACAGTGGGATTGAGTGCGCCCTCAGCAAGTTTGCCGATGACACCAAGTTGTGTGGTTGGGTTGATACGCTGCAGGGAAGGAATGCCATCCAGAGGGACCTTGACACGCTTGTGAGGTGGGCTGATGCCAACCTCATGAAGTTTAACCATGCCAAATGCAAGGGGGTTGGAACGAGGTGATGTTAAGGTTTTTTCGAACCCTAACTATTCTATGATTCTATGATTTTTCTCCTCAACAGGAGTGCTGTACACAAATACTCAAACCAACAGGTTGGGGTAAGTTTTGGTGTACAGTAATGTTAATTGCCATCCTCCATAACAATTACTGAGGTTGTGCCATTTTTTATTCATGAGTTACAATCAAAAACTAAAAACTTCTTCCTATGTCAAAGAAGCAGTGAAAGAAATCCATGCCTGGGGGTTGGAACTAAATGATCTTAAGCTCCTTTCCAACCCTAACTATTCTATGGTTATTTGGGTGGACTGCTAGTGTGTGTGTAGGTTTCTAAGATCAAGCTGTACTGCTACGCTAATTAAAGATTCACCAAACATATGCACAGGTAAGCACACCTGTAGTCTACTTATGGCCTCTTATGTTCTGTATGTCCCAGTCAGTAAAAATGCTTCCTAGTAAGGTTTGCATTGTTACCCCCGTTTTCTCCTCCACCACAGAAGACCTGAAATGGCACAAGGAATGAGAAATGTCTGCTTGCAGGAAGCACAGTTTAAAGCCTGCCGATTTTTTATTCTGTCCTGTAGGGCTTTGCTCTATCTGGAGACTTATATTTAAGTATCTTTTTAGTGTGTATGAATATTTGTATCAATTTGTCTTAAGAGATGGGAAAGGAAAGGGTTTTTCAATGTTAACTAAAGAATAACTTTGTCCTAAGAGGCATAACAGATCAAAAGATTTGTTGCACCTAATAGACCAACTCTTGCATGCAATTGTTTATATGTATGCATGTGCAAATGTGACCACTTACACAATGTACACACAACACATCTTAACAAAACTTTGGTATATATAGACAGTATTCTGTTAGTTTATGCAAAAAATATTCAGGCACTTGGCTTGCTTTGGTTCTCTTCTTAATTTTAAGGGATTATCTTTACTCCAGTGACATTTTCTCTTGAGGAATGCTTTCATATATTTCAAGCAGACATAAACTGAAATGATAATGCTCACGTTTCATTTTGGAAACTGCTGTCAGGGTCTGACATTGCTTTTACTTGTGCCATAATTTCATGAATTTGTGACAGGATTGTGAAATCAACAGAGTTTTGAGATTGTTAGTGTCTTGGAATGTTTGGATGCACCCAGAATGAGAAACCAGTTTTTCATTTAGACCATACTATACCACATTGAAATGTGGCTGGTTGAAGAAACATCTATGCACATTGTACCTTACATAAGTCAAATATCCTAATTTTCTGGTTTCAGTTTTGATCTCTAATATAAAGCTTGGGTTTTCTTCATTTGCTAGGGGGTTTAAGGTGGGTGTGGTTATTCTTGGGAGCTAAAACTCCTAAATCATTTTATCATTGTCTTCAGGATCCCGTATGTCATATGAAGATGACAATGGAATTTGTATGCTAACTACAGTGTATTGAAATGTTAGAAGATTGTGTTTTGGGGTTTTTTGTAAGTTCTTCTATCACAGTTATAATACATTACATTTACAGACTTTTGCAGGTTTATTAGAATACGTTTTCTGGATGAGAAGAAACGTGTCAGTCTACGGAAGCTGAGAAATTTTTAGGTGAACAGTTAAGTCAGTGCATGTTTTCAGGGATAATTAGTAGTTGCAGTTACCACTTGCACTCAGTAGAGATTTTAAGCATTGGAATAATTTAAAACACAGTCTAATTAATCCTGGCCACGCTGCTGTGAGGCAGATAACAAATGCCATACTGTACAACCATGGTAGAGCTGATAAACTGAGGCACAAATATGCAAAGTTTGTAGTTAAGCCAGGATTATCACATACTAGATCTGAATTCTAGTCAGTCATGTGCTTTAACCACTAGCACTCGTGAATTAACAAAGAGTTTGCATCTCAGAAAAGAAGTAAAATCCTTATTATCAGAGATTTTCACATTTTTCCTGTTAAGTAACTTGATATGAGCATAATGTTCTGGGGCTCAGGTCATTCACCAGTCTTTCTAATGCATATGTATTTACTTAAAGGCAGAGATAGACATAAAACTCTGATGTGGCACATGTAGCGTTTTCATTTCATTATAATGTGATCCCAATACCGTACAAAGTTACATTTGCTTAGTAAAGACTCCTTTTATGCAGTGGGCTTTTGAGCTGAAAGAACCACTTTTGAAATAAAAATAATAAAAGAATAAAATAGCAGCCTGACTTGTTAGATGCACTGTATGTGGGCTTTTATGTCTTGAGTTCATGATATATCAGAGCAATTACATTTATTATCGTCCATTACACAAGAAGTAGTATCTTTGTCTAAAGAGACTGTCAGTCACAGCTTAAATCTCTGTATGCTTATTTTTCATCACCGACAGTTAAATTCTGTTTCAGTTAGAAACTTTTCCAGTCAAAGAAACCCAGCACCTAGAAATTTGCCTCGGTTAACCAGAGGAAGTGTGTAGCTGTGTTTTAGAGTTAAGATCATTGTACAGGTTGCATGTGAGTACCCTTACTACATTAGAGATGATTATATGGTACAAGAAAAAATTAACAAGTATAAAGCAAGATCAAAAAATACTTGATACACTTTTAAGACAAATTGCATTAAAGGATCATATCTTATATAAAAATTAGGTCCTTTAGGAAGACATTAGTTGAAGTAAGTATTTTAACCGGTATATTCCTACATACAGTGTATTTAGTTTAATAAAAATAGTAGCAGTTGCTGGCTTTCTTACATCTCTGTGACGTATTTTGACAATATTTTGAGATTTCTACTTCTCTACCAATCTATAGTTATGCCATTTCTGTTTTTTTAAATAGTCAGCTTGGACTTGTTTAACTGCAACCATTTGGAAATTTTATTTAGGATCTTCTTTTTGTCAACAAAATATTATCATTTTTTATGATAATAGATGAAAAGAAAGAATACAAGTCTTTGTGACTGACACAAGCTGTCAACAGCTGCCTTTTTGTGCAGCAAGAGCTGGTTTTTTGCATGTGCATACACAACCATAGATGCATATATGTATAGATAATTCTGAACAGTGGTCAGGATTTCACAGGGAAGTGCATTGGTATCTAAGAAATAAGGTGTTCTAGGATTAAAATGCCCTAAAACATAAATCACTTAAATGTGGGTGTACTGTCAGCTGATTCCACAGCCATGCAAACAGTTGTATCCTTCTGTTAAGCTTTGCAAGCGGTACTGTGTTTTAGATAGGGATCATAGTGGAGTTAAGAAAAATGTGTGTGATAATCAGTATTACTTCTTGGCTGGAAAGATAATAATATTGCTCTCATTGCATCTTACATTGGAAAAGGACCCTATTAAACCTTTACTGAAAGGTGAAGGGAAATAATTCATCCTGGGCTTGGAAATGACTATTTTTTTCCGTCCTAGCTACTAAAACAGTAATGTGAAAGTCTGCATGGGAAGCCCAAGCAACTGGAAAGCTTTTCCCTTAAGCATGTCCGCGGTCCTGTCAAGCCAGCTATTTCCCACTCTCATTGGCAAATTTGATGTCAGGTTTTGTTTACTCCTTAGGTATTAAGTTTCAGATAGGGTTTCTGTTCTCTTAATTTTGTATGCACACACCTGCATGAAAATCTATATGTGCATTATGTACATATATTTATAAAAAATTATGGGCCAAAACATATTATATGCTGCAGTATGTGAAATAATGCAGCAATGCTTGCACTTTTCAAAGTTGTTTTTAGAAAAGGATAAGATACTGTGCTAAAAAGTGGAAAACTGATTTAATGTTCCTGCTTACCTGCATTAAGCTCATTTGTGTACGTCTGATATTTTAGTTCATGTTACGCTTAGGTCTTTACTCCGTGTCCTGCCTGATAGTACTCTCCTGGTTGGACTAAACAGGCCTTTGTTTTGAAAGTTGTATGTTTTGAAGATCTGTAATTTTCTTAGCAGTAAGCTCCCTTTCGTTGCAGCAGGAGGAGGACTGGGAGCCTCTGTTTCTCTATCTAGAGAGAGTGTATTTGGAGAATAAGAGGAAAAAGAAAACTCAGGGCCAGAATAGGACATCACCTGTAATAATATTCAAAACAACGCCTTCCTAATGCATACATTTTCCTGGGAAATCTTGGTGGTCCAGTGGAAAAAACTACAAAATCTGTGAGAAAACCTAGCTTTGCTTTGGTGTGCATAACAGATTTCCTAATGCAGATGGAAAGAACCTGGAGAAATTATATCTTGCTGTTGTCCAGATCACTATTCAAAGAAGAGATTTTAGCTTAAAATATGTTTCTTAGCTCTTAAATTTCCTTTACTTTCTTTAAAGTCCCTACATTTTTTTTTCCCACACACATTGTATTTACTTCGTAATAAGGAGAACAAACAAAAAATGAGGTTCTAGCTTTTTATTCAGACAAGAAAGAAGTTCTATTAAAATGTTTTTTTTATTTAAAAAATAGTTTATGCGAATGAGCTTATATTTTTGGAAAGTGCTTTCCCTATGTTCAGGATTGCATTCTGTAATTCAGTCAAAATGGAGTAATTTAAAAGAATCAATTTTCTGCACTCGCTGCTTCTTTCTGTTTTATTTTTTTCTCCTGAATATGTTATGTTCTGTAAGAAAGACACAAAGACTTTGCTTTGAGTATTTTTATGCATTAACATAATGGCTGATTTGGACCAGCTTTCTGCATAATAAAGAAAAAAAAGGCCAAACCCTGGTGTTAATTTCACAAATGTTAAATATTGATCTATTAAACTATTTATGAGGAATTGTATTCCTGCTGTTCATTACTGTGTTTTTTAAAATGCACCTTTAAAAAAGGCAGAAACCCCTCACAATATTACATGCCCACCTAAGTGTTTTTTCTTACAAACTATACAAGCTTGTTTATATCATCAGAGTTAATGTAAGGGGACTTATTTTAGTTATTATTTTATTTATCTGTATTATTAATCTCTAGTTACTTAAATAGATTTTATGCTAGAGATATATTTGGTGCAGATCCTCCAAAAGTACATGTGGATATTTTTATAACTAGCTTAGAGGGAACACAGAGTTTCTTTGAAGACTGAAAGCAGAACTGTCTTTAAAGGGATGAGGACTGTAAGGGAGGGGAGCAAATACCTTAATAAAATCTGAAAAGCACATTCCTGTTCTGTCATGCCATAGCAAAATATTTGCCAGTTTTTAGCAAAGCTGATAAGAACAGGGGAGTGGGAGAAAAAAGTTAGGAACTCAAACAAATACAGACTGTGAATGATTTGACTAGAACATTTATAAATAAAGAAATTTTTTGGGCATGAGTGAAATTCAAACACAAAAAAAATGACGAATTTTGCCTAAGTGGTGTAATGACAGATCAACATAGCTGGCCTGAAGGTCGTTTTGACACTTGAATAGCAAATATTTTCCATGCAGGAGGGCCAGACATTTAATGTGTGTCAGAACAGTGCAGATTTTACTGGAGAAAGTGGTGGTAGCACTGATTTCCATCATTTTTCCAAGAAACTTTATTGAAGATAAACTTGGCTTTTTTACTTGGTAAATTTAACAGATTAGCAGATAAAATCTATATTATCACAGACAGAAAAAAATCCCCTAGATAGATATCACAGGCTTCTAGAAAACAAAGTTATATAAATATATTCATATGCATATATGTACATAAATATACCAGCATTAGATACTTACACACAATTAGATGCAATTCCCTGTGCCTGGTGCATAACTACTAATTGGCTAATCAAAAAGATTTCTAAACTCCTTGTTCAGTAAAGATTACCTGGATGATAATTAGCATTTATTCTTTTCTTACTTTGGGCAATTTAGTTTTAAATCCAAGGAAAAAAGGGATGATTTTTTTCCATAAAGTTTCCAGCACTTCTTAATTTAGCTAGTATGTATCCGTATCTGTCATTAAAGAGTCAGAATATAGGAGAAAGTAATTAGGAAAAATAATTAATACTTTAAAAGGTAAAAATGAAAAGAACACTTAGGTACTGTGAAGATCATATTTAGGACAGACTACCTAAAGAATTCCTAGTTTTATTTAAACCAGTTTTCTAATCCCCTGCTAGGCCAATTCATATATAATATGGTAAAAGGACATGGGTTCTATTTTTGGGTCTGCAATCATATTTTAAATGAATCATATTATTCCCCTGTCTCATTTTCCACTTTTCTAAATAGGGATAATAAGATGTATCTGCCTTGGCAGTACATTAAAGACAGTATAAAGCTCCAAATTAGTAATTCTTATTAACACATGCATTTGCACACCTAAGCAAAGGGATCCCATTCTGCTGATGAACATAAAACAGGAGACTGGCCAAGGGTCACAGAACTGAAATCTTACCCTTTGCGCTGAAAAGTTAAAAAGCACAGATTTGCGCATATTTGCAATGTATTTGAGAGAGAGAAATTAATTTATTTCAAAGTAGTGTTCTGGCACCCTGAGGAAATAGAACACAACGAAGGTGCTAGCATGTTCATGGAAACCCTTACTTGGAAAGCTGATGTTTTAGGCAGCCATGTTACAGGATGAGTCCAACTCGGAAGATCCAGAAGTGCTTCTGGCTCTTGGGTGCTGCTGTGGGCAGTAGCTGTTCTGACTTATTAAATGTAACTTGGGCATGCATTATTGTCCCCTTTATGTGCTGTGGTTCACATGAGAAGGAAATCCACAGGTACATTACCCAAAGAGATGCTGCAGGTGTGGGCCCAGTCTCAGTGGTCCAGGAATATGAGCATTTTACACTTGCCAGCAGTTAACAGACAGCCCAGAAAAGTACTGCTCAGGTTACAGTAATGTCCCACATTTATCATAGTGATATGTATAACAACTAATAGAAACAGCGTAATGCTGTAATATGATTATTGACAAAGAAGTATTTACAGTATTAAGCAGAATAAAATTTTAGGCTTAATGTTGGTTTGTTTTTTTGTTGGTTTGGTTTTGTGTTTTTTTACAGAAAGAAGCTAGAAGGCTTGCTTTTGATTGCATGAATTTCTATAGTGTTTTTAACAGAACCATTTATATATTGTGGGAATACATGGGAACTGGAAAATCAAAGGGAGGAAAGCTATTAATCAGCTTGCTAATGTGTTTTCCTTATCAGGCTGAAAAGAGTGCTAAGAACAGGCAGGTAGCATACATTATGAAAAAGAGATGGACTGTCAGATATGGCTTTGTGAGGTAAATCTGTGCAGTGGGAGAGATTTAACTTTTCCCTTTATATAAAATTTGCAATTCCATAAATAACATGATTAAGAAAATACTCTTGTGTGAATAGTGACCTGGTATAAATTTCTGAATTTACTTCTTGTTTCCCATGTGACATTAGGCAGGTAACTCAAATCTCTTGTATCATCAGTATGTGTATACCTCAGGATTAACCTTTTCTGCCAGTTCATTACCCATATAAAAATACAGGATTTCATCCTCCTTTCATGTGTCATGTCATCTGCCTCCAAACAATTGCAGTTGCTTGCTGTAAGCATCCAGGTGATTAAAGCAATCCAGAACCTCAGCACTATGGGGTCTAGTATGAGGAACCTGTTCTCTCTGTGTTTTAACCACTAACTAATTTTGTGTGGTGCCTTTAAACACTGCTGTAACATAAATAACAATAATTGTATTGATAAGCTTGACCTTCTTACTATTATTTCTAATGTGACTATTCTTTAGGTCAATTTAATGTTAACAACCACTTAACTTTGACAGTTATATAGTTTTGGAAAATTATTTTGCATCTAGTCATCTTAAGCTTTGATTTGGAGTGCAGATAAAACTGAAGTGCCAGAAGGGGATTCTGTCCCAGTATAACAGCATAGCTGTGGTTTAACTAGTTACCTTTTATTAGTGACTGTCCACTATATGGTTTGCCAGATGTACTGTGAGAGTAGAAAAGATGCCATTTGACAATGACTGGGATGCAATACATACAATGAATGCTTGGCTAAAATTTTTTTTTTTTTTTTTTACCGTGCATCATTAGGTATTTTAAGTAATTAATGACTGCACAATAGAATGACAAGTTGATTCCAGCTTTGATGTACACCCCTATTCAACTTGCATAAGTTGACTTTAAATAAAGAAAGCAACAGTGTGCCATAGGGGACTGACAAGACTGATTTCTGTTCTGCTTTGGGGCACATAGTGAGATAATCTAGTTTAGGTCATATATTGCCATTTGCTTCATCTGCATTTTGCAGCATACTCTTTGGAAAGAGGCCATCTGTGGATCTAGCGATTTCTGTTGTAATCCTATTACTGAATTTGGTTTCACATATAGAGTCTTCTGGTTCACCTCTGGGGTATTGGAATTGCCTGTGCACATGATCTCCCTTCAGTCAGAAAGTTCGTCTTTATACAGAAGTGATTGCATTGATCTCTAAAGGAGGTCTGTTGCAAAAGCAAGTGAATTAAAGCTAAGTGCATATGGACAAGCTAAACATACAAAATATAGCAATGGCACTGGAGAATTTATTACAACATCTGTCTTTATTTTTATTTTATAAATTATTAAAAATTGTATTTTTGTTTCCTGTTATGTCAGATTTGATCATCTTTACATAGAGATGGTTCTGCAACAGGCTTATAAATTCCATGGACTGTGAGGCCACTGTAATTTATTATGATGGACAGACTGTCTTTCAGAATACACATGTGACATGTAGGATAATTATGTTCTTGTATCTTCTTTACCTGAAAAACCTATAAATTGAAAGGACATTCAAATAATTAAAAAAAAGATAAAATATTAGTGAGTGCCCAAGTTCCATCAAAAGTAATAAATTAAAAGAGAACATACAGTAAGTACTTCAAACTGGCTTTAATAAATTTGATTCAGCACTTATCTTGAATTCCTAACGGTCTATTAATTTCTTTCAAAGAAAACATATATGAATACACTAAAGGTCTGCACAGAAAAACTAAATTATTAGTACTCTGTTGGAAGCTATAATTTTACTAATAATTGCTTTGAACCTATATAGTAATTTTTATTCTAATGCTGTAGAAGAATTTGCTAGTCATCTATGTTGATGCAGAAAGAGAGATACTACTTATTTTACACTGTGAGATAACCTTTGCTGGTTTGTTAGAAAAAGCAAGTAGCGATGATATGAAGCTTTTTAGAGATGTGAGCATCCTTGAGCCAGATGTTTAAAATGGCCAAAGCATCAAACATAGTTATATTTATATACCCAACTATTTCACTTAACCCTGAGGTGAAATTTTCAGATTATTTGCAATCTGCAGCTAACTTCAAGGTGGTATCTTGTGAAGAGCTGGTGGAATAATAGAATTAATTACTGACTAGTATAATGGAAATCAGAATGTGTGATCTTATTCTTAGCTGTGTCCCATATCTACCAGAAACAGTTGGCAAGGACGCAGGGGAGGAACATGTTACAGGTACTGAGTTCTTTTACCTTGACCTCTCCTATAGTTCAGAACATACTCAGGAGAGCTTTAAACTGAATTGGCTGGGTGCTGTACCTTGATACTTGGCACATGCAGTGCCATTGCTGGGTGCCATTGTGGGGTGGTGGTGGGAGAAGTTCTGTCAGTCTTTCATGCCTGAGGAATTTCCACTTTGCTGCTGCCGAAGCTATTGATGTTATAGCTGGTGCTTTAGCTGGAGCAAAGGAACTGTAGGCATGGGGAAAAACTTGGTCCCATGTCCAAGCAAATAATTACTCATAATCTCTGCTCTTGAGTGCAAGCCAGGAGAAGATGGTGGATGCATGCAAGAAACGAGTCTCACAGCTTATCCTGAGTAAGCACATGGCAGTAAGCTTCCAGGCTCCCACTGATATTAATAGCTGAGCTATAAAAATGACTTTCAGTTTAAATCCAGGCTCCCCTATTGATTTCTAGCTTGATTTTTACATGAACATCCTATCTCTCTCTTATCAGCTTCATGCAGCTCTAGGTGGTTTGGCACTTTGTGATGTTCTTGACATTGTTCAGAGAGATGTTAAGTTAAAGCTGAACAGCTTCCTTGACCTGAAATTTAAACAGGAATGTGACAGTCCTGGAATTTTACTTAAGACTCAGAAATATGCCTTCAAAAGTACCTGAAAACTGCCTTTTGAGAAGCATTTCAGACAAGCACATTGTTAGCATTAACTGTTTAATAATTTGGAGCAAATATTAACTGGTCAGTATTTTCATAGACACTCTTAAGTAGAGAACAAAAATTATTTAGGAAGGAGATTTTTACACTAATCTGAAGTCCATGGGAAGCTTTTCTTCCCCTGCCCCACCCTATTTCTTTTCACAGGAACACATTAATTGATGTGGGTGCCTTTTACACATGATGGAATGAATAAACCATAGTTTTAACAGGCATTCTGTCTAAATTAGCATCAGTTGTGTGGTTTTGTGCTTCCTAAAAGAAGCACTGATGATGGGGTTAGAAGAAATACTGGATGATGAGGATGTGGTCCTGTTAAGGCAGGATTACCACCCCTCCCTCCCCCCCCCCCAGTTTCTCGGCAGAGGTTTAATAGGGACTGGTAGTGGTTGGACATGTTACAGAGAGCAGAGAATGAATGATAAACCTATTATTTTTAGTCATAATTGAAGTGCTTTGCTGCAACAAGTCACTGTCCAAAGGCTGCAGTTACTGTTACAAGTTTGTATCCCTTTTTTTGTAAAGGGTTATTGCTTGTTTTCCAGCTGACAGATGAAATTGGCCAGGAACTGAAAACTAAAAATAGGAAAATATATCAAGAAAAAGAACATACAAGCTTTTAAGACCTTTGAAATGGCAGTATAGGGGAGTTTTCTGAGGAATGGGCTGGGGAAATGACTGTAAATTGTAAAGAACTATCTTGTGTGGTAATGTCTCCTTTCCCTGCAGTTGCTGTTTTGAGGTTGTATTTGAACCCACCATAGACTCCTTTCTAATCCTTTAGGTCACAGTAACTCTGTAGTTAGGACTTTACTTTTAGGAGGCTATATAGAGCCTTCATTGATCTACCTTCAGGTCTTATAAATTACTGCCTTGTGATCACATTTCCTACTGAATAGAGCAGAAAAGTTTCCTATTCATGGTTGGAGTGTGTCAAATCAGATGAAGATCTATATTAAGTTTCCTGGATGATAGTCAATGCTTTATATATATGCCACCACAAAAAGCTCTTCTGACCTTAACAGTGATGAAAAATATTTGTTTGGAGTTTGTGTATGTAGTGGATTGGGGTTTTTTTAGTTTTTCCTTTGGAATTTAAAGGTGGATTGCCAGGACATGCAGGGAGGAAACACCTGAATTAAACACATGGAGAATCTGAGAAAAAACTCCAAGCAACAAACCTAGTCTTGCCTTGATGAGCTAATTACTCTTAGTTGGTTTGCAGAGCTTTTAGGGGAAGGGAGTAAGGGAGTAAGAGGTGGGTAAAAGTGATGTAAGAATTTCCTAACTGATTACAGCAATTTCACACTTTGCTGTAATCAGATACTGGCTGATACTAAGAAGTCTTGTGCCATTACCATATTGCAGGATTTACAAGAAAGTCTGTGAGATAGCTATGTGCAAATGAAGAGAGCTTATAATATGAAATAAATGCAAACAAATTGGGTGTGGAAAACAGTATAACACATCATGAGATACAAAATAAAAGTGGTAAGGTTTTATTTATTTGACTTGGGCATAATTTTTTCTTTTTTAGTTGATAATATGAACTCATCAACATACAGGTGTGTGTCTGCCTACATAAATGGTGAATAATTTGGTATAAATACATTCTTTCTATACTAGAAGTAGTTCATTGTTATACTTTGGGTATTTTTTGTATCTGTTGATTTATAGATGGGCATTTTTTGTGTATATTAATATAGTACATAATGAAGGCTAATTCAAATAGCATTATGTTTAGGTGGTTGTGAATTCTTAAGTAGCTTTTTTAGCTTGTGAAGAAGAATTGTGTGGGTCCAGCTGTTGTGGCAGTTACAGTCTCTAGGGACTCTTTGCACAAATAAACAGACTGGATTCTTAATTCAGTAGAGAGCAAGCACAGCAAGAGAAGCACTCTGATGATCCAGTTCATTGTATCCCTGTTGCTAAGCAAGAAAGGCTTTTGTACCAGTTGGAACATTTTCAGGCTCTGTGGCTGCATTCCTAGATGAGTTGCAATAATTAAATGTGAAAGCAGTGATTGCCAGCGGTGCTTGCCAATTCCAGTTTTACAAAAATGGGCAAAACCATCTGATCAGCCCTAGACAGAAACAGAAATTTGTTTGACCTATAATTATGTGCCAAACCAATGGTGGTGTAAGTTTAAAGACACAAAAGCATAACAGTCCTCCTAAGCTACGGATTGTCTTACTATTCCAAGAAGAAATAGTAGGAAATACTGTACTTTTTGGTAGGAAATACCCTGGAAGGGGGAAAGTGATTCTCCAGTAATAACAGCCTCTTTCTTATCAACCTATTTCAAGGCTCCTTGAACTTCTGATTTTGATGGGCACTGAGTAAATTCTTTTCATGTAATAGATAAGCTTGGGTGTTATCTGTACTCTGCTGGTTTTCTGGTTTGTGTTGTCTCATCAGCTTTTTTAGCCACCTCTGACTGAATAAGAAGGGAGAGAGAACTGAACTGTTTGCTGCTTTTCAGTTGATGGGGCAGAGAAGTGGCAGTAATGAACTTCTGGGTTTCATGTGAGTGAAAAGGCCTATACAGTTGTTGGATGGACCCTGTGGAAGTAACACAGAGCTGTTGGTGGTTCTTGTTGCTAAATGCTGTAGAAAGGTCTGATAATAGGAGCACTGGTACCACTTGGAGAATAAACCAAGGTCTGTTAAAGATGTGGAGGGTTAGTTAAAAAAGGACAAATATGTTTCTCCAACATAAGAAGATAAAAAAAAAAAAAAAGGTGAGAATTTAGCGGGCAACTTTGTTGGTACTAGAGTTTTTGTTTATTTAAGTATTTTTAAGTTTTCAAAATTTCACAGTTTCTGGGTAATTTCTCTGATCTTCTGTCCTGCACATAAGCTTGTTTCACAAGTGATAGAAGACTAAGTGAGAAAAGAGGTGGGACAGCATGCCTCCTTATTTAATTCTACCTCAATTAGGTAGAATTCCTTAGAGCTCCTTGCTAACTTGCCTACAAGAGGCAAGATGTATTGAATTTTTTTTGCAGCTCTTATATTGACATGAGCCTCTGGGTAGGAAGCAGTTGAAATCCAAGTTTCTCCCATCATGAAATGAGACAAAAATGGTAGGTATTCAGAAATGGTGAGTTGTTGGTTTTTTTTTCCCCATTGAATAATAAATTTGCATTAAACCGTGTAAACAGCTTTTGTGACTATAGATACATTTTCCTCTTTTATGGATAAGGCCAAAAAGATGAGAGTTAAGACAAAAAAGATGAGAGTTCAAGCCATAATTCAATACTGGGGCTGGATGCTTGCCTTGAAAGATGATGAATTCTCAGCATGAAAGACATGCTTTGCTATGTGTTTTCAGAAGAAGGTACATAAAAGTAATTTGTGAGGTCTCTAATATCCAATAATTATTTTCCTTTATACAGGTCAGTCTGTTGTAAGTTTTAGGTTGAATACAAAATTTGAAGTAAGTCTAAAGTTATTTTTATTTTATTTTTAGTTTTACTATTTGTATGGTTAGTAGCATAAGGCTCTGTCAGTTTGTTAGACTAAGTCAAGTAAGAACTTGTGTTGGGCATGGTAGTTAAGGAGCAGGCATCAAAACAACACAAAGCAGCTCTGATGAATGGTACAGGAAAATGTCCTGCTTATTCTTCCTTTGGCTATAAATAGCTTCAGCCACTACTTTGAATTTACCAGTAGTGCTAACTTATTTCTTCTTAATAGCTAGTTCATTTTTCACCTGATTGATTGTTGGATTTTTTTGCTGAACCCTTACCCTTCAGCAACAGCTGTCATTGCAACACATTTTGCTTGTTTTAATGATGGCTTGTATCAAGAGTTACTTTGTATCTTATTTCAAGATGAAAGTTGTGTTTTATCATGTAAGCAAAACAATTAAAAATACATGGAGAGGAAGAGCTGTGAATAATGCACATGTATAAATAGTTTACGTATGACAGAATGATACATGATGCTTATGGTACAAATGTGTTATCTCCCATCTTGTTGCTACTGTATTATTTCATTGTAGCTTAAATGTGTAATGTAACATTATTTACTTTTTTGTGTTGTTGAGCTAATGTTTCACTGGGCAGTAGATCCCTTTCATAAAAGCTGGAGTTTTTGCTCTTGGGTGATCTGATGTGAAATCCCTTTAGCATTTCAGCTGCTATATGTAAGTTCCATGAAGAAGCAGTATAGATTAAATATGTGTCAAGGAATGCAAAGTGATCAGTACTAACATGGAAGGATGAAAGACTGGAGAGTATTTCTATGAACACATTCAAAATGCTCTGTGGTTGATGTCTCCTCAAACGAGGATGCTTGGTCATTTATCCATTGAACCTATCCCAAGATTTTTGCTATTCACAGTTATTATTTTGAATAGACTATCACTACTTTTTATGGAGAAAGCTTGCAGGTAAATGCTCTCCTGTGTGAGGACATGGACCAAAGTCTCACTTTTTTGGGCTTCCTGACTTGTTATTTCAAGGATGAGCAGCCATTTGGCTGAGTTGGAAGGAGCTGCATCTCATCTTGGTTGCTTAAGCATCTACTCTTTTACCTGTGGTTTTAGTCTAGTTTTTTGACTTTGCAGTGCAAACGTATGCGCAAGCTTCCGTACTCATGTACACTGAGGAGCTCCTTATCTTGGGTGCAGGAGGGCCCTGGCTCCCACTTGAGAGGCTGCATCTCCCATAGCGATTTGCTCTCAGCTCCACTGGAGGAGTTGAAAACAACAGGAGAGGAGTGCTTGAGGAGCACATGAGTTAGCAGGAAGGACCTTGTGAAACTTCAGGAATATACTCCCATGATTCCTGCCCAGTACTGCTGCCTTAAAAGTGGGCAAAAATTAAGCTTCAGGCAGACACCCTGGATGTGGGACAGTGTTGGCACAAAATAGTTACTATGTGATGAAAGGAATAAACAGTATTTTGTAACAGCCCTCCTGTGGAGACAGGTCCTGACACTGCCCTAGGAAGGACTGCAATACAAACAAGTACTGAATCAAGAGATATTTCACAACGTTAGTAGGTGGGGGTTTTTTGAAACTCACGTTGGGAAACAAACATTTATGAATAGTCACTTCATAAATGCATTCATGATGAATATTCATCTGCTGTACAGAGGAGTTTCTGACTGGGATTTGACTTGCATGCACGTACTAGGACAAATTTTCTACCACAGGCAATTACAATCATTTAAAGCAAGACATGATGAGAATAAAGAGTAGAAAGAGCAGTTGTAGTTGCCTTAATGATTCTGTTTCATCTAAGAAATGATTTATTCAATTTGCAAGAACATCTGCCTTTTTTTTTCTGATTTCAAGATAAATAATATAGAAGGTTATAATATTTGATTTAAAAATATCCATTATATCTACTATTTTATAAGTGTAATTCATGTTGAAAGGGACCTCATGAGGTCTCTAGTCCAACCTGTGTCTGAAATCGGGGTCAGCTGTGAGATCTGACTGAGCTGGTCAAAGCTTTATTTGGTCCTTGAGAACCTCCAAGGATGGTCATTGCATATATTTATTGTGCATATTTGTTTTTAACAATGGAAGAAAACATTCAGTCTTGTGCTGAAAATGAATGAGACACTGAAGTTACTGTGGGATGAATCTGAGTTTTCAGGAGCAGGGTAATAACGTCCAGCATGTGTTTTTATGCTGGTGTAAGCAGGAGGCAGTCTCTCAGTAGAAAGAGGGGTGTTCCCTTGCTGCTAATCCAGGCAAAAATGTGAATTGTGGGCACCTGCCATCAAAAAGTAACTCATATTGCTGTTGGTCTACTTCATTAAGATTTGGTTTTATTTTTGTACCAGTTTTCACTGGAATTTGCCCTTTTATCGTCACTTGGAGTGAAGCAGTTGAACCATTCCAAGTGTTTATCTCAGTTCAAATCTAAGTGTTTTGGTTGTTTTTTTTTTCCTTTTGGTACTTCCACAAAGTAAGGTAGTGAAGGATTTCTGTGCAGAATTGTGGTAATTTCTGTCAAGGCTTCCCTTTATGGCAACATGCCTTGACCTGCTCTGTCTCACCGTCGTGGCAATGACAGGTTACTGAGGGTAGATAGCTGCTTAGGCCAGAATCATGCTAAAGCCCTGCATTAAATAGGTTTGGTTAGAATAGATTTCATGTTCTTTCCATCCCAGCTGCACTTCAGGTCAGTGATTACCTGTAGTTAGACATGAATGTCAGCAAAGTGGAAAGCCAGTTTTTTCTGTCTTTGGGAAAACTGTGGCAGAGACTTTGTGTTAACTCTCACTCTCCTCACTTAGTTTTAACAGCACTGTAATCATGTTCCTCAAAGTCATGTCCTATGGTGTGATTCCAGTACTACAAAGAGGCTGTTCTGATCATCTGGTGTTACATCCACACCATAGTCACAGTTAGACACTGGGAAAATTACAGTTATGGAAGATGCACTTACTCTCCCTCTGCTTCTGTTCCTACACAGGCATATCCTTCCTTTTTTAATTAAATGTCAGGGGAAACTCTCATCTGTGATATCAAGAGGGAGAGTTTTGAGCCTTACAAGGATTAGAAAGGCAGGAAGAAAACTTGGCTGTAGGCAAGTGAATTGTTATTCCTTTACATTTTTTTTTATTATGGAGCAAGAAATCTAAACATAAATGTGTTATCCTGCATGAATAACTTTTGTTGACTCAACCAATTTTATGTATTGTTTAGAGAAAATTGGAATTTATGCCTCCTGGGCAATTAGCAACACATTACCCCACCTTTTACTGCGTTTGTGTTTTTTATCTTGAATAATTCACATGCTACTTACAGTTCTAGTCTCTTGGCTCCTAGTCAGTGCTTGCTTCTGGTTTTTATTTCCTTCCAAATTTCAGTCATACAGGTTAAAAAACAGCAAACTGTATGGGACCTAACCGGATACATGTTAATGTGGCATGAACTTGGACTGACCACAGGAAAAAGCATTTGTGATTAAATACTAGGGTTTTACTCACCAATTTGAAATTGTTAAAATAAAATGATAGAATATTATCTACAGTGGCATGAATTTCCAGCCTCTATGATATTGTATTATTTCATCTTTCTGTATTTGCAAATGCATTTTTCATAGTGTTATAAACAAAAGCATCTAAGATTGAAGGCCCAAGCAAGTTTTAAAAAGAGCTTGCCTATAATATTTGCAGTCAAGAAGATAAGAGTGTGGGGTTTCCACACTGATTTTATAACCTGCCTCTCTGCCAGGATAGCATGTGAAGTACTAATCAAACAAGGTATGCTGTGTTTTCTCAAAAGTGACTAAGCTTCCATTGCTAATCATTGCAATACCTGAAAGTTGCAACAGTTTTATGATAAACGTGGGTTTTTTTTATAACACGTTTTGCTTCGGTTTAGTGAGATCTTGTGATTTGGCTAAGAGAGCAGTCTTGAGAGAGGTAGTGGTAGCAGCTTAAGTAATCATCGCCATAAACTCATACAATTCAATGTTAGCTTTATTTTGCCTTCATTGTTTAATGAGGTATAGGATGTAACTACCAAAGCAATAAATATTATGTTTATTTCATAAATTATTATATCATAATTTTCATGATATGACTGTAATTCCTTGTGTGCTTTATTTGTCTGTACTGCCTATGAAGCCTAGTACCTTAGCCTGAGTCAAGCCAGTCAGGATATATAAACAGTATGTTGTTTCTGCCAACTACACTTGTAGCTTCAAGTGCTTTGCATTATTTATTGGAAAGTGTCTGTTGCTTAAACACTGCCTTTGACTATGTGCTTTTTAAGTGACAGGAAGTCTACCAGTTTGGATACATTTAGTGAAAAGCCCTTCCCATAAATTTTAAGCTGTGACAATAGGAAACAGTGTCAGAAATGGTAGTGAATCGAGTTCTGTATGGAAGTGGTAATTGAATCTTCTAAACAAATGGTTGCATCCCTGTCTGTGCTTTGACTTTCATTTCTCACCACTGCCGTTTATGCAGTGAGCATGTAACATGATTGTGTCATCCTCAGCTGTTTAGGCAATCTAAAAAATTCATAAGAAAAGGACTGACAGTACTCCTAATTTAAAACACATGATTATTTATTCTGGATACAATAGTCTTGAATGTTATAGATTATATAGATTATTCCATGTGTTATATATCCATAGATATATAGATTATTCCATGTGTTATTTAATAAGAGGCTTCAGCAGACCAACTAAGATCCAGATTTCAAAAGCCTTGAAGAACCTACAGGTTTATGTTAGTATTATTAGTAGTGTGTTAGGATTTCTACTTAGTATTTAATTTCCTAAGGAGCCCTGCCAAAATGCTGAGAACTGCAGAGACACAAGTCTTCAGGCATTTAATTTCTGGCTCCTGCACTGAGTTCTCTGTATAGTAAGGGGAATGTCTGATGGCGGTTTTCAATTTTGCAACTCCTGCATATGGACCACCATTCAAGCTCTGTGTTAGCTGGACAAAGGTTGACAAAGCCACCCTAGAGTAGGAAATGTGAAATACTTCCAGCAGAGGTTCCCTGAAGTTCCTACAGTCTCAGATTTGCTGACACTTCATGGTGGTCGATACTTCTGCAAGCAGAGTGTCAGCATATTTTTCCTCACAATGAGTAAAATATTTTACAGTATTTTTATATACTGAGTATTTCACTGAGGCTGTTTCAGAAGAGCAGTCACAATCCTTAGTCATACAAGATATAGACTTGAGAACCTCCAGGAAAACTGAAAGACATTGTATCCTCCAAGGAATTTCTTAGTATTAGTTCGACCCAGTATAAAGAAAATGATAGGTTTAGCCTTTCTTTTGTACAGATAGTAGTGGCTACTCTTAATAGCTGATAGTTTGATGGAGAAGAGCAAGTTGCAGTTTTTTTATAACACACCTAATATAGGCAGCCTTTTGTTTCTATTTTTAACATTAAGAAAAATTCTATAGATATCCAAAGGCAGATGACAAGTTAAGGAAAGAGGAGGGATCAAATGGAAAGGTAGCTATAAACAACCCCTGGAATTAATTAGCTGTCAGGGCCCCAGACCATACCTATTGATGAACGTTTTATGAACTAAATAAAACAATGATTTTTCTCCCAACTGGCTACTATAGAGAGTATGCATAAGACTTGTAGTTACATCTTGTTGATTCTTTCTTACTTTCTAATTTCATTCTACTTTAACAGTTAAAGCCCTTGGGATCCTTTGAGTATCCTTTGGGTATACTGTCTTCAGCTGCCCGAGAACATAAGGAGAGGTTAGCTGGGACAAGAGATACAATATGTTATGTTTGGGAAAGAACAATAGCAAATCCTATACCTCTTTCCCTTGTGAGCAAAGAAAGTAAAGTAACTCTGTAACAGATCCTGCCACTGGAAGGCTTTTTTATGTGGCATGTCTGGTTCATCTCATTTTAGCATTATCAAAGGGATGGAGCTACACCTGGAAAGGGAGGCTTTCCTCAGGGCTTTATTAAAAAAAAAAAAAAAAAAAAAAAAGAACTCTCAAACTAATTCTTGCAGCTTGATGGGAAGCATATTGTGGTTCCTGAGACTTTCAGACTCATTTGCAAGCTGTTGTGGGTTTTTCTGCCCACAGACTTTGCTTCTCGGGAAACAGTGGACTCAGTTAATGTGTCTGGGGTTTCTCAGTTGAACAGCATTAATTTTTCACACTAGTGAAATTTTAAGGTTTAAAAAAACATATATTGTGAGTTCAGGCAAAGCAGAAGTTTACATTATTGACTACCAAATTTGGCGGAAAACCCAAACAAACAAGAAAAAACCACAAACAAACCCTCCCCCAAAAAAAAAACAAAAAAACCCAAAAAGCTTTAACATGAGGGAGTTAAATAAACAGTGTAGCCTTAATTTCCTTTGCATTGCTTAGGACTGTCGAGGTAAATCTCGGCCTTAGGCCAAGGGGGATAATTGAAATGGTAGACACCTCTTTGTGGGATGCTAAACCTCACAGTGGGAGTCTGAAGCCAGTTGTGTAAGGAAGGTGCTCATTCTTGTCCCAGGCTGCTCTGAGCAGCAATCACAATGAGAATTTTCTGTCCATTTGTCAGAGGTGGGAGTCCCCCTGCTCTCACCTTTTGGCATTTGTAACCTCTCTAATGCTGCTTATCAGAGGATGTGCAGCTCTTCCCTTTTGCTGATTTCTCTCAGATTACGGCCGTGCCTCATTAGTCCATTTCTTTAGCTACACTGGCTTCCCCGGGTCAACTTTCCAAGACTGCTATCAGTCTTCTAAAATCAATAAGAGCATTGATTGTACAACTGTTCTCTTAATTTTACAGTCTCTACCATGCCCATAGCTTTTCACAGAAATCATGCAGGGTATGAGCAATCCAGGCATTCAGCTTAGCATTATATATAAGTTTTAACTTCATAACTTTTGTTACTTGCATATCTGAATATGTCCATATGAAACACTGATGTTTCTAGTCTAGGGGGCCTGTTTCTAATGCCATTACTTTGCCTTGTGCCTTTCAGTTGTGATGGCTAACACACATTAGGTCTGTTTACATAGTTCAAATCTGAGTAGAATAGCAGAATTTCATTTGAAAAAAAGAAACTCTTTATAGATGTTAGGAAATTATGAACTTTCAGGTTTTGTAAGTGATAATATCTAAAGAAAACTTCTCCTGAATGTCTGGAATGCAGCAGTTTCAAGAGCAGCTCAGGTAGTCATGTCAACAACTTACCATGCTTGGTGTCCGAGGATCAAAATATCCAAATTAGTATTTTTCTTTAAGCTGACTCTTTCATATAGGAAGACTCCTTTAGCAAGAAGTTACATGTATTTTCTCTCTGTTCATATGTGAAATTGCTGTAACAGAGGATAGATTGTCATCCACGTGAGCTCTATTTTCCTGTTTTGTAGAAGTATATTAAACCCATTCCTGATGTTCTTGAAGCATTAAGGTATTTTCTGTTTTGGGCCTATTGCTAAATGCCATATAGTTTGGAAAAGTGGAACTCAAGAAAGAAATTTTTCCAGATGCTGGAGATCATAATATTTGTTAGTTGAGTCTAATGAACGTTCAGGTCATACCCCTTGTGTATTTGGAAGTATGAGAATAAGCACTATTTTTCCTTTAAAAAGTAACAAAAGCAAAACTGTTAAGAGTTTTTCTTGTTGTAGATTCATGGGTAATAGTACATGGAGTTCAATTTATATTTCAACTGTATAGGTACAGTTGCTTTTAGCTTTTATGTTAAAAATATAACCGAGTAAACAAAACTTCATCTGGAAAAAAACACGAATGGGACTCTTTTCTGATAATAAAAGTCAGCAAAGCATAGCCTGATTCCTCGTGATAGGGACAAATATATTGGCACTAATGCGCTTAAAAGGCAACTGTTAGTTTTTAATGACCATAAGAGATTTACTCTTTTAGCATAGCTACTATAATAATAATAATCATACATAAAGGAGTACTTCACGCAAATTCAGGAAATTATATTCAGAGATTTAGCTAGGGAATTCGGTTCTGGTTTGAAAGATAACATTCATTTATATATACAAACAAAAAGCCCACAAACCTTCATTAGCATACTTTTATTCTGCAGACAGTGAAAAGCTTTGATGCCCCCCAAATTACATAGATGTAACTTAGTTTTAAGAGTTATCAAGCCCTAAAGATATAAACAGCCTTATTATTCTGTCGCAGCTAGCGCAATACTGTCCCAGAACACTGCTATCACACAATTGGAAGCATTATAAAAGGGTATTTTCCCCCTCCACACTAGTGTACCAGATTAGTTTGATTCATAGATAACTGACTGAAAGTGGTTGTATGATTTTAAGATATCTAGTGAAGTGCAGACTTCGACATTAAAGGACTAAAATGATTGTAATGGACAGACAATGTTTTCTGTAAAGTGCAACTTCTGATTCATAATGTAGTGCCAATGGAATATTAGTCAAGTAATTTTAAGGAATAAGAAAAAGGATCAGACCAAATGTGTTACTTTGATGGTGGAGGCAATTTTCACTTGCTCACATCTATAAACATCTGTGCATATATATGTATATAAAAGCATAGGGCCACTGGTGACTGAAACCAGTGGAGTTGCACTTAATGAAAAACTGGCATAAAGAAGCAGGTGTTTGGGCTCTTAATTTAGAAGAGCTCATCTGGGTGTCACCAACAAGTATCAATAGGAGGGGTCATGGCTGCAAGATTCATAGCACTTTGAGAATTTCTCATAACTTGGAATTAATCTCTCCCTTTTCTCCAAAGATACTCATGGCATACTGTATAAAAATTAGTATCAAACAGCAGAGATAAATATCATTACAACAGCAGTGGCATTGATCTTTAATGACTGTTTCAACTTGGCTGAATTAGGCACTAAGAAATCCACTGTTAACTTTGTTTTAGCTCTGCCTGCCTTTTGCTTGAAAGTTTGTATTAATCACTGTGAGTGTATCAGATAAAAATGAAGAAACTGGAGAAACAGTGTTGAAAGTAACTGTCATTCTCTGGAAAACTGGTTCAAAGGAACTTAGTGGCAACTTTATAGTTGAGAAATTTTCACAAGTAGTACTTTTTGTCTTTACTTAAAATAAAAAAAGCCTCAAACTAACCTAGTACTACTATACTCTAAAAAGCCACTGTCTGTTAATACCCAAACTGTACTAAGTGATAATGTTCTTATGCCAGACTGATAAACACCTGTACAAAAGATACAGATTGCTAGCTAAATTAGTCTAGTAATCCTGATAAACCCATAGTGAGGTCTATAATGTCTGCTAGGGGCAGAAAAGTATTCTGTAAAACTTGCCTACAATCTATATTTTCAGTCTATGCATGTCAATCAAATTTTTTCAGGAATGGCTTTAGCTTCTCTGATAGAGAGAATGGCCTGGAAAATTTCTTCCAAATCCATGTCCCCGAATCTAACTTTAGGCAGGGTAAAATATGGTGCTTCCTAGGTTAAGGCTTTGAAGCTGGCTGGGGCTTTCATGGTGGCCCTAGGTTGGAGGTGAAATTAAAGAAGTGTTTGATCTGATTCTTCTTTTTCTTATTTATACTGTTTCCTTCTAAAGGAAGAGCAGAAAGAGCATGTTTAAAATTAATGGTGGTTGTATATAAACAGCAACAGAAGAGCTGCCAGAAATTCTTGTGGCTCATAATGCAGCAACCACTTTGGATTATATTCTTTAATCCTTATCACATGGTTAAGACACATCCCTAAAGTGGCTCTAAAATGGTTTGCATAATCTGGCTCAGCAACATCACATGGGAACACAAAGGTGATTTTTAAATGCAAGATGGTTGCAGATGGCTTAGACTTACACACAAACTGTATTTGTATTAAATTCTGTGTGTGGTCTTATGAATAGAAGAGCATTGCTTAGAAAGCTAATGAACTTCAATGTGTAGTCATGTAGGCAGAGTACAAGTGATTATATACTTACACAAGAAATTCCAGTATAGGGAAAAATTGCTTCTTTTGATGGCCACATATTTTATCCTTAGTAACTTCTTCTGTCTGAAGGATATAGATTAAATCTTAAGAATGTATGAGGTAGTTGATGTATATGAGGCATCAAATGATTCTGTCAGAGAGCTGACTGTTGATAAAGTATGGCAACCAATGGCTTGGCAACAGTACTTGCAAACTTCTTTGTAATCAATACTGTATTAATCATTTAGTTTCTGCCAATTTAAAAGAGATCCTTTCAAGGACTGCATCCAGCACAGTGAAATGTGATGTAGCATCAGGATTACTGTTGCACTGGGAATGAGAAGTAAAACCAGGAAGTTTTAAATCAGCCTCCTAGAGCGAATATGGCGTTTTGTCTACCTGGGTGTAATTTATGCAAGGTAAACTGAACATATGGGAACATTCTGTTAGACACCTTTCCTCAAACAGAAGGATAAAGGCCACATTGTCAGCCTTGGTCACCACTGTGATGGCAAGTTGTACCTGGTAGGAGATGATTCAACAGAGGCAGTAGGTGTTATTCAGAAGGTTTGAGCTTTATTTTTCTGATCCAAATTTCTAAAGGATACTTTGCTGATGTTATATTATCACACTTACATACAGAGGGTCTGGTCACAGCTGAAAATCTGAAATTCAGTGCCATGACTAGTTTCCAAATATGTGAGGTATTCAACAGAAACACGAAACTTAGACGTTGAGTGTCATTTTGTGTTTGCCCTCAGCTTCACGCTGTAGGCATTACAAGTAAGGACCAAGGCCAACACTGCCAAAGAATTTTATGGTTATTTAGTCAGTAACTGTCTCTAGGTGCAAAGAGCATTGCTCCATTGATATAAGCCACCTGTGCATTTTTGTAGCTGTTAACAAAAGTTAAGTGGTCAAGCTCCTGAAATAAGTGGGATCTAGTCTTTCATGATTTCATGTGTACTTACATGTCATATACTTTTAAAATGATATACCCCTGCTTATTGTTGGGAGCACTTTTAGACAGACAGATGCCCAAAAGCAAGTCAGTGGCATAGTTTTTGTGGCACATTCTGACAGCAAACTGTGAAATTCTGGTTTTCTTTTTCAAGTAAATTTGCTTACTCTATGGCATATCTTCTGTAAGATTACCTGATGGGGGGGAGGAGGAGGAAACAAACAAAAAACCCCAAACCAAAACCACCCTATAATCCATTTTTTAATGTAACTTAAGTACAAAACTTAAAAAGAAGTTTATTTTCATTTATTTTCATTTTATTTTTCATGCTGTGGAAATCAATGACAATGGTAAGAGTTCCAGTTTTCCTTTAAATTGGTTGAAACCCATAGAAGGTTTCAGGAATTGTCTTATAAATTATCAAACACTTCATGAAAGAACTCAAATCCCAAAGGCATACAGAATACTTGAATGTCAATATTTGCGATGGGATTTGTTTATAAACATACTGATATGTTTGTTCATCTGTATACTCCACATCTGAGAAAGGTTCCAAAACTGTCTGGCCTATACTGCTGGAAATGTAGTAGAATCCAAAATTGTGTAAAAAGCGCCCTTTTTGGCCAAGCCCATATCCCTTTTTCGGCACACGTGCCAGAGCAGATGTGGTGTGCAGCTGAACACTATTTACTGCATGGGAACATCCAGCTGATCAAAATTTCCACACTGGAACGGCAATAATCTTTCATTTCTGTTGTTTATGTGAGATCTACCCTACCAGTGAATCTGATTTAGCGTAGTCATTGAAGGGGAGATTTATTATCTTTAGAAAATAAGCTAAGATATGAATAGGGTGCTGTTACTTACAGCAGTACACTTTGGAGCCAGACCTTGACAAGTGGTGGTGTTATTAAGGAAGACTTTTCATGGCAATGTTTTTGCTTAGGCTTGCTGGATGTTTACAGAACAGTTGGCCATGGATACTGCATGCTGGGAATACTGTCTTACTCATTTGCTAATACCAAGCTGTGAAGTGAGATTTTTCACATACTGATCTGGTTTCCTAAAGTTTAAGAATTAAAAAGGATATGGAAATCTTCATGCCTTTGTTAGATGTATATATTTTTTCATTAGATAGATGATGAAAATGTATGTAATATTTACTTGTGATCTTCCTAATTGGAATTGGTCTTTCATGCATTTCAAGATCTTAATTCAAGCGCAGGTGGAAGGCAGACTTGGCTTGATTGACTATAAAATGCTTCCACATTATGTGTATTCTCTGAAATAATAAATGTGAAAGAAAAAAAACATCGTTTGTGTCTGGAAATGCAGTTATCACTGCCATAAGTGGGGGGGGGGGAGGGAAGTCTGAAGAGACAGAAATCAGGAGGTGAAGGACAAAGGAAGCTCTCAAAGATGCTGAAAAACTCTACAAACCAAACAAAAAAACCACAAAACCAAAACATATACTGAATGAGTCAAATTAGGCAGTAAATGCATCGTAATATGTAGAGAAAAAACATCAATCACAGATAACAAGCCACATAACTATTCCTTCTGTGAAAAAATTTAACTAAGGTAACATCGCTATATTCCAGGGTGTACACTAAAGTACTGTGTCTGGGGGAGAGAAGCGTGTGGATGCATTTCCTCATTTTATAATTGTTATAAAAGAAAATATTTATGCTCTCAAAAACCTGTTAATTTATTTCTTTCCTTAAATGTTGTATAGTTACATACTCCAGTCAAGGGTCTGTGAAAAATAAATATAATGCACTATGTTGAAAATGGATTCTTGAGAAAGATCAATAAATGCTGTATGCGGCAGAATGAAGTTATCAAAATGCAAATGTTTTAAACAATAGAATTTAACAATTGCCAAGATAAGCTATTCCCTCAAAGCACACTGAAGATATTTCCCAGTTTACATAATGTAATTAAATTCAAGCCTGAAGAATTCAAATTTGTCCCAAAGACATTATTGGCAATGTGATTTAATGTGGTGATAAGGATGAAAGTGTAGCATGTTTGAAGGCCACAAGAGTATTATGAAATTACATTTGAAAGCTGACAATTGTTTGCAAGCATTTTCTTTGAAAACTACTCAATAGTGACATAATGAACAGAAGACCTTTTCCATTATTAGCAGCACTGCCTCCTCCTGATACAAGTTCACCCCTGTGTAACTTCCACAGTCTCACTGAAGCTATACAAGGAGAAAATTACCCAGTTTTGTCTTGGGGCAGGTGGGGCGAACTACAAAAAAAAACAACCCCCCAAACGTAAGTGAACACAGTGTAAGGAAAATGTGAGTCAGTGCATTCTTACAACATAGTAAACCATTTAGTTTATATTCTTTCAGCAATATGAGAGATGAGTACAGGTTTTATGTACACTGCTTTCTCACAGTTGGATTTATTGTTTATATGATGGGAGACAGTGTGAGCTGAGTGTTGCCCTGGAGTCAAGAGCTTCAGGGGCTCAGCCTTTTCTCTGTCTCTAGCTAATCTCTCTAATTATATTTTAAAACCACATTTCATCTGCAAACCAGGGATATACTGTTTCCCGTCTTATAAGATCAGCTAGTTAAAATGCAACAGCTCTTGGAAAAAATATTAATATTATATCATAAATGTTCATGTCCTTTGATCCTTTTGTATTATGAGTGCCTCAAATCTGCTAAATTAGGACCTCATTTGTCAGGGTACAGACAGATTAATTCTGTGAAGCATATCTTGGCACTGGTGGTGGGGACGTTTCAAAAGGTGTTTTGCTGTTGATGAGCAAGAGTCATTTAGCTTTGCTGAACTGAAAGTCTTTAGCTAGCATTAAAAATGGAGAGAACTCTTTGGTTTGCAATGCTTCCTACTGGAAGAGCTTTACAGTCAAACCACCTGTCTTGAAATGATTTATTTGTTCCTTGACAACTTCATGGTGTGACCCCTGATTGACAGTGAAGTGGTGTTTATAGTATTTAGCCAGTCATCAGAAATGACTAATTATGCCTCCCTTGGAATGTACATGCTTTGATGACTCATGTAATATGCTCTAATTATCTCACAATTTGGTATCTCTGATACATTTAAAAATATGTACAGATGTAGTAGTAGTACTTAACATCTGCCTTTCTTAAAGTTCCATAAATTAAAGATTTTGTAGTTTTTATTTAAAAACTGTTGCAGCTCCTGTGGTGCCCCATTCAGAAGTAATGGGTGATTCTTGTTCAGTCAGTTGCTCTTGCATTCGTCATTTTACAAAATCTTCTAGCAGGCTTGAATGCATGTAAGTCAAGGAAAAAAGATCAAAGACTAATCCATTAGTAGTCTTTCATATCTGACCTTTCTTTAGAAAATATTCTGTGAAAACCCTGAAATGACCCTTTACAAAAGGGTAAAAGACTGTAGCAGAAAAATCATGAAATACGTAGCATGTGACAGCAGGATCAAACCACTGGTTCATCTGCTTCTCCACTGGAAAAAAACAGATTAAGTAGTGATATAACATATACAGAACAATCTGTTTCTTGAAGTTTGCTATTTTTATGTTGCTAGAAAGAAAAAAACCCACCATATAATGAAACCCTGAAAGTACTCATCATAAAATACTACTTGAAATCACCTAACTATGCTCTTCTGTGATTATTGTTGCCTTAAACTTATATAAATCTTTTTTTAATTAAAAATTATCTAACTTCGAAGAAAAGTCAATAAATAAATAATACTTAAACCCTAAAACAAACAACTTAACAGGGTATTGTGCCTCCCTCCACTAGTATCTAAGAATAACACATGCACCACACTTTATTATTTATGAAAATACACAAAACCTATTAGCAGGAATCTATTCACCAATTTTATGGTTGAGTTTTTCAGTTGAGAATTGTGTTTTAACAGTGTTCTTATATTTTTACCTTGGGGGGCAGGGGGGAACAAAACATTAGACTTAGTCTAAGTACCTTACCTGGATGTTGGGGAGAGATTTAACTGTTTGCTTTGATTCAGACCAAGATATTTTCTTTGATCTTAGCTATCCTTCATGACCCACTGACACAGGAGAGGTATTCTGAAGATCATGTTTTATTATTTGTCCTAGGGAAGTCTTTATTTGTAGAGCTAAACATTCATAACATAAGACAGGAATTGATAATATCAGAAGTTTATTAAAGCACTCACCAAGTGTCTAGGAGACAGTAATCTAAATTTCTGTAATAAATGGATGAGGACAGGTGATAGGAGGTAAAGCATGTGCTTTGGAACTGTGGATATTAATCCTTGAGTAAGGGGGATGAGCCTTGCATAGCCTGAGGATTGCTGGTTAACCTCCAGCTGGGACTAATCTGCTCATCCTTCATGTGGCTCCAATGGACTTATACCCAATGGAAGACCCTCTCCAGTGACCTTGACTAAAACCATGGTTAGTTCTTATGCATTGGTTGTGATGTTCAACAAGGATGGCGGGAGGGGGAAAGAGGTTTCTAACCTGAGTAGAACAGTTATGACGCCCAGAAGACAGAGGTGTAATCAGTCATGACAAATTCTGATGTCCAGCAGCAATGAATAGGAACCCACTAGGACTTTACTAAGGACAATTCCTAACACTAATCATATTGTAACCTGTTAGATTTGGCTATTATATTCAACCATTTCTAATCAAATGTCTCTGGGATACTGCATAGAAAGTAAAAAATAATACAATGGAATGCAAATTTTATCCCTCCTAATTCTAAAATTTGATTGCCCTGATTTCCAATGATGAAAAAAAGATCACTGTGTTGAGCAAGGATGAAAAAGAGAAAAGGGGAAGCAGGAATCCCAATGTGACTATTTACCTGTGCAGCAAGCTAATTATGCATCTGAGAAAGCATCTAGCATTGTCATGTTACACTGCATGCATAGGTGTGTGCATATGGCTGAATATAAATAGGTGTGTATATGAGCATGTATGCATTCTTTATGCAACATTGCACTACTAGTGCACAGTACTTCCTGAATTTGTTCTTAGGCATTGGTTTTAAGAGATGTAAATAAAGATGAAGCATGGCCCAGTGGATTTTAATGTATAGACAGTTACTCTTGGTAAAAATAATTATTTGATTAAATGCTCTGGTGGACGGTGATCAAGGAAGGAAGTGGTAGATAAGTAATAAAAATACATCAGTACAAAAAGTATCAACAGCTTATAGAACATGATAAATTATACTTAGTGGGATAGAACAGGCACTGCAGGCTTTTTGCATGAAATGGTATTACCAAGGACTCTTATTTCTTACAATATTTTCTATGAAAGCTGTTTTGTAAGTGATACAGTTTCTATTGCACAAAACTGAACTGCCAAATCACTGCAGGCCATAGATGAGCTAGAAGTCACTTTTACATTGCAGTCAAGTCTGTCTGAGCAGTCAGAACATAAACGTTGATGAAATGACAGTGAGTTCTTTACATACAGAGAAAGGAGAGGATCTGCAAGTGAAGTGAGTGTAGCAGTCCAGCATACCATCATGCATCTTCATGAAAAACTCATCTTCTTTCTGCTATCTGCAGATCATTCCCCAGCGCTAGGCAGAGATACAGACATCTCTACAGCCAGCTTTTCCTCCTTTAACACCAGCCAGATGAGACTGTGTTGGCATAACATAGTCCCTCTTGTCCAAGATGAGTTCATAGACTGTCAGTATGCTTGGAACAGTTGTCTCTTATCTACAGAGTCTGGAGAGATACAGCTGGAGCTTTCAAACCTAGTTGAAATTCTTTCAGTTGTCAGTACCTTGTAGGATTATGAAGTTAAGCTATAATCTACACCTTCATCTGTGGTATACTGTTCATCTATATAGTGCAGACAAGAAAAAGTTCTTTGAGGTAAGGTCTGATATTTTCTGTCTCTACATCCACAAAAAGGCACCTACAGTAACTAGACTTATTTTTAGAGCTACTGAGTGGCCAACTGACTAAAAATCAAATCACTGAATTATCTAAAACCAGCAGCAGTACTCTGTTAAAGCTGTCATGTCACAAAACTATCCATTTCTTAATTATTTTGGCATAAATACAGTTGTATTGAGATGGGCTCTGAAAAGTGCATATTGAAGAGAGAGCTTGTCTTTGGGATGCAGTCTTCATTCAGCTGTGGGCAACAGAATTACTTATAGGCTGCTATTATGGCAAGGGGTTCTAAAATCTGATAATTAAATTCAGAGGTATGCCAGATCAAAAAGAAACTGTACAGGAAAAAGATGTAACAAGAAAGTCAGGAACAGTAGGGTTTTTTCTGTACATGCCATTCTGAATTAGAATAGCAGGAGGCTCTCTTAATAAGATCAAAAGGTGAGAATAGAGATGAAAACTCTCCTTTTACTGTTAATTATTAAAAATCAAGTAGGAATGTATTTGAACACTATTGTCAGAGTCCTAAACAGCAGTACCTTTCTCCCCTCCCTCCCTTCTAGGGGAAAAGTACTGTAGCCTTTGAAATTTAAGAGACATAAATTAATTCTGGGTGATCTTCAACATTTTTTTTCTTTTTCAGTATTAACACTAAATGGCTATGTCATCTAACAGCCACTTGTGACATGTTCCCATTTTCTTTCTTATAGATAAGCATAAATAGTATAAATTAATCCACAGGGATTGTAGTGGAACATGGTTACTGTAGGATGCCAGCTTGGTCGTTCAAGAATAGTGCTGTATGTTTTTGAGACAGGCATTTTTGATCGGTGTTGGGTTTTGTTTGTTTGCTTGTACTTTGCAGTTGTTGGTCTTGTTTGGTTTGGGGTTTGAGGTTTGGTGTTTTTTTTTTCATAAAATGGAATATTAATGCACTGTGTGGTCACATAGGAGCCCAGGCTTTTTTCTCAAGCTTGTGTTATAGTTAATTCCTTGGGAGATAATTCAATTCTTCTTGTATAAATTTCATGCTGGTTTCACTTGCAGGTGTTGTTCATGTTCTGTTCTAAATTGCTGCTTAGTGCTGCTGAGCGCAGTTGGTAGTTGCTGTGATGACCCCAGATGGAGCTGAATTTCAATGGGTATGAGTGATCTGCAGGGGTCCCAGGTCTTTTGAGAGGTTTGGAAGCCTTGGCTGCGGTCCAGTTTGCATTTCTCAGAGCACATATGTTAGGTACGTGTGTATAGGTATCTGTGAGTGAGTTGGGTGTTTAAACTCCCCTTCTGATTAGTGAAATTCTAGTCAGTATAGTTAATGGAGGTTGGAGAGAGACTTGGCCAACCAAAGTTGGTGTCTGTATCCAGATGTGGTGCGTAATTCTTCTTTGTTGACTGCATCAATTTGATCTGTTGACTCTGATGGGAATTTAGACATTGAGCTCACAGGTAGGCATATACATATACACCTAAAAACATTGGTGTCAGTCTGAGTGAAACCCCACCTATAGTGAGATCTACTATGGAAAAAAAATGAATATCACTGATACCGACAATTTTTTTTGTTGCCTGTTTCTTTGCATGAGTAAAATGCTTACACATTGACACATGAATCAAATTCAGCCTTGGTGTGAATAAAAACAGTACACATTTTTCAAAACTGTCTCATGGAAAGTTGAACACTACTGTAACTTGCATCTTTTTATACCCTCAAATTAATGCTTTGTCTGCTGCCATTTTGTCCTCCTCCCCTTTTGCATGGCAGTTTCTGATAGATTGCAACTTGCTCACCTTTCACTAGCATTTCCTTTGATAGAAACGTTTTGGATATTAAACTTGGATGTTAAAGGGGAATTCAAACGCAGCATGTTGATGTTCTGTGAGATTAGTTAAGCTGTTTTATAGTCACTGGAAATGAAATTTCTCCTGACTACTTTTAAGTGGCTAAAAGTGCATTGTCTAACCAAAGTTAAACGTTGATATTTCTTTCCACTGTGGATCAGTGGAAAGAAATACTTCTAGAGAGGAAATGATCTTCCTCCTCTCAGATAACAGTTTACCATGGGACGAGTTACCCCATGAGACACCCGTAGCACTGGCTAGTTTAGTCAAGGTGCCTCCTTTTATGTCAGTTACAGCTGGATGTGTCTTAAGCTCCTGCCTGTTCTTGGTTCCAGACATGATGCTGGCATCTTGCAGATGCTTTGGGTGCTGCTGCAAAGTAGCTCAGCTTTCCAAAGCAGGAGAGAAGCCATAGTGCTGTGCAACTGCGAGTGTTTGTGTCCCTTCCTGGCTTAGGTCTCTGCTGCAGTTTTGCTCCTATCAATCCAGTATAAAACCCAAGGTGTTCTGCACCCACTCGCTTATCTGTCTGAACCGCTGGTACTGCTCCAGCTACCCCAGCTCCCACGACTGGCACAAATGCTTCCTGATGAACTTCCACAATCCAAGCTTGAATCAGAGCAAAACTTCTCCAAACACTTCTTTTTGGACTTCTGATAAAAACTTCCTGTTTCTCCCCATATAGACAAGCTCCCAGGCTTTTGGTCTGCTTTACAGTTTTCCCCGTTACCCTGAGGACACCAGGCTCTTATTCCAGTATTCACTCTCAGATCTGGCCTTTCAAATTCACTGCACCTGCGCTTCAGCTCATTCTGTTCAGGGACCCTTGTAGGTCCCTGGGACTGCATCTGCTGGCATTTGCCTCTTGCAGTTATATATTGAAATCATAGCTCGGTGCCTTTGTAATCACTGGGAAATGTAAAATTATGCTGCACTGCTTTTTTGTTTGTTAGTTTTTCTTAAACAGCTCTATACAGCATCAAGAAAATAAAGGAGTATTGTTTCATGTCTGTATCGAGATTTTTTCATTTAGGGACTCAAGGGTGTGAACACTGATTTGATTATATTCTATAGGAGCAAACAGGATGCAGATAAAATCTTTTACATATTTTGTGTTTCAAGTTGTTTTATTTCTTAAAGGAAGAGGAGGAGCAGAATTGATTGGGAAAAAATATAGAAAGGCTTGGAAAGAAAACTGACACTTCTTCATACAACTAGGGGCCACCAGATCACCAAAAAAAGGTCATTTCATGTTCAGAAAATTGGAACGTTTTGGCTAGAAGTCTGTTCTGGTTCAGCCACAAAATAAGGACAGCAAATGGAAATCAAAAAGCAGCTTGGAACAAAATCATAAGAGGGGAAGTGGATACTATCTATAAAAATTAAAAGCAAGAAGTATGGAAAATTTATAGGGAAAGCCAAAAATAGGAAATGAAAGATCTGTGGTTGGCAAGGCAAAAGACAATAAATAAAGTTTTTAGTCTAGTAAGAACAAAAATCCTAATATTATAAGCCACTAGATGGAGATAGTAAGATTGTTACAAGTGATTTGAAAGAGATGTAAGTGTTAAAGAAATATTTTTATTCGTTTTTTTGAAAAATGCTTGGTACTGTCCTCATGCCATGGGTGTGCTGAGGCACTTTGCAAAATGCATCAAAGAAAGGCAGGAAGATGTCGAGCAGGAGTTACTTGCACTAAAGTCAGTTTAGAATCAGTAGGTTTGCTGAGGAGATCCCCATTTTATTGATGCACCTTCTTGAAAGAAAAACTAACCAAACCCCAAACTGCCCAACCAAAAAAGAAACACCAAACAAAAACCAAGCAAACAAAAACTTCCACCCCCAACACCCCTGCCTAAAAAAAACCCAGACCACCCATGTGAAACCACAGGGGAATACGGCAGTGCTAATGATTTGATGGTTCTGAAATTTAACTGACACATATGTAATAATCACATTGCTATAATTTATAAGCAAAATGGAAAGGTCTCTAAGTAATAATGCAATAAATATTAGTTATTTTAGTTTAACCAAATATAAACAGACAGAACAGGCTGTATAAATAGGCGATTTCACTGTAATATCTGGGTTTGTTACTTGAGACTTGTTGTTTGATTGATAAAGATGATTTTAGAAATAATAGATGTGCATAGTTATGGCCACTGATTTCTTTTAAACAAATGCACCATACAGCATACAGCATGCACACACCTGATTAAGAAGGGATTATTGACAGGTCCTTTACATATCAAATTTAGCTAATTCATGATGGTACAATCAGAAATGCAAAATTCAGGTTGAACTTACAAACGGATTACATCCTGTAAATCACAGTGCAAAAAATAAAAGAAAATAGAGTGTACAAGCTGTACAGAATTTTTCAATCCCACATCTACATTTATGAGTTTAAATTTATATACCATAAATTTATAAATTTGGAAAATACAATACCTGGGTATGGTAATGACTCTTGAAATGTATGTCTCAAAATTGCAGAGAGTGTGAGAAAGATGGATAAAAAAAGTCAAACACTTAATTTTTTCACCTCGCCAAAGGTAGTGATGGATTGCCTACATGTGATCTACTCAAAACCCACACATTATTTAGACAAATTGTACTAAACACAGTACAGAAATAAAATAAGGGAAAGAGGAACAAAGGATAGACTATGTGTGTTGGAATTGATGTTATCACCAGTTCCGATTTTCATTCTTTGAGTGAAAAAAATAATAGGGTTTGTGTGTGTGTGTGTGTGTGTGTGTGTGTGTGTGTGTGTGTGTGAAAATATCTTTGATGTGGACTCAGACAAGCTTATCAGTCTTGTTTGCCTTTAAGACCATCTTTCTCTTTAAAATTTGTATTAATATATGTACTCAAGCTTCTGCACCGGTTTTGTGCTCATCTATATTAATTATCTCAAATCTTGTCACATGCTTAGGAGCCAAAGATGGCAGGAGTGGGCACTTAGTAAAACAATAAGCAGCAAGAGTGCTTAAAATGTCAGTTTGGTTTTATGCTTGCAGCATTCTGTTTTTCCGTGTAATAACTACCCATATTCATGGAAAGAAAATTCAGAGAAGTATGACCTTTCAGTTGCCATGTGTCATCTGTTCTCAAACTATAAAATGCAAGAATAGCTTTAAGCTTACAAAAATGCATATGGTTGCTATTTATATTTCTTACACCTTGTATGTAGAAAATCCCTGTTGCTTAAAAACAACAGTGCTGCAGTTACTGTTATTGAACTGATAAAGTCTGCATGGCAAAGATTTGTAAAGGCTCTCAAAATCAAAGGTGGGTCTTTGTTTACCTCTTGAAAATGCTTTTATAGGAGGTTCTGGTTAGCCATTTCCAATAGAGAATGGAACAGTAGATCAGATAGCAGCTAAACTAATGAAAAGCATCATGGAAGTGACAGGAAGATTAATTAAGTTCCTCCAGTTGTATTCACGTGTGGCAGTACAGAGTTCCTTTGGGTACTGCTGCAGTTAAATGGTGACAAATATTGAAGATTTCCAGAAGTGACATTTCTGAGTCAAGGGTAAAAAAAACATTTGGTAGTTTTAGCCAGTGGAGAATGTGCAAAACCAAAGATGAGCCTCTATGGTTAGTCAAAATATACAAATGTAACTTGCTCCTTCCCTTCTTATCCTTTAACATAACCTCAAGAGATTAGTAACGAATCACAAAATCTGCATTATTGTGTAGTCTTAAACTACTCCAGATGGCTTAAAAAATAAAAACAAACCAAATTTCTGGCTGATGTACTTAGTATATTTGAGTTGAGGCACAAAAATATGTGCTCTTGGAAACACTTTCAGTTACTTTTGGAGCCTTACAAAGCTGTGGCTTGTTTGCTGTTTTTAATTTCTGCACTGCAGTTACTATAGTACTAATAGGAATGAATTATCAGCAAGACATAAATTTCCAAATTCTGTAGAAGTTCTAGTGCTACTTTCAAGAATCTTTCAGGTTTGGGATGCTTTTGGCAAATTAGTAGATAAACTGTAATTTAAATTGCTTCATCCACTTTATTTTCAGAAACAACTGTTAGCACAGTGCATTTTTATTCTTAATAGCTGTCTATGTATAGTAGATAAAATTTATTTTATGAAAATCTGGAAACATTTCAAGTGTGTGAGATATTTTAGCCTACTACACATGATGCATAAGCTTAAAATGTTGTGTCACTAGCATATTTTGTTGCCTACTGTTATATTTCTGCCAGCAGAGTCCCTTGATATGCTTCTGTATTTGCAAGGAAAGGTTTGTGGTCAGCCTCACTAATTGAAATTCATCAAAGCCAACTGGTAAAAGTCCGGGTATAAATCTAATATTAGTTGCCTCCTGGGAGAGTTCAAAACTGGAAGAGAGTTTTCCAGGAATCCTAGGGAATTAACTGGATGCATTAATATTAAATATTAATTGGTCTCGGCAAAAGACATGCCTGAGAGTGGTTTTAATACTTGCAGTAGAGGCATCGTGTAAATCAGTGGATAGATAAAAATGAGTAGAAAGCATAGATATCACAGCTAGTTCATGAAGTGGCCTTCTGGCTCTAGACCAAGCCAGGGGTGTGGGGTATCCTGTAGCTTTCCCAGCTCTGGAGAAATGGAGGGTATATGTTGCACTTCTGGGACATTTGTAATCTCAGCTTGCTTTTTGTTTATTCTGAGGAGGTAATGCCTTGTGGAGTAGTCTGCGTTTTGAAAATCTGTCCTCTGTGACAAACCCTCTACTAAAGTGGGGTTGTCAAGGTAAGAAAGAGCAGAGGAAATCGAGGTGGAGATGATAGTAGGAAGAAAAGAAGTTTGGAAGGAGAGAGGATTTTGGGGAGTACAAGCTACTTCTATTATTAGAAATAAAGGTGTGAGGTAGCTGTTTTAGTAGAAGGTATTTTTTTCATGTTATATTTATGGCGTTGCTGAATTGTAGTGGTTTGGGGTTTGTTTTTTTTTTTTTTATAGGTGAATCATGCATGAAAATATGTTAATTTTGCAGTTGACTTGCATGTGTAGCAAAGCTAAATGCTGGTTAGCCTGTGCTGGCTTGTTGATGACTGGGAGTTTTCACCGTTGGCTGATGTCATGCGCTCATTTGTTCATTTATTTTGCATGATCCTGCATGCCCAGACCAGGTCTACTCAGCTCTCCAGACACACATCTTTGCTGCTCCTGAATTCCCCACGGTTGTGTTCAGCAGACTCCTCAGTGTTTGAATTAAAACACCAACCATTTGGGATTGAAATTACTAACCTAATCCTCACTTTCACTGGCAGTGGCAATATCTGATGCTGGGAATAAAATTTATTCTTTGTCCCTTGCTTGACACTCCTTTTTGGAGTTTATTAGTGTAGCATGTGTGCAAATGAAAGTAGAATTTGGCATGGAATATGTAAATTTGGGCTCTGACTGTGTTCAAGGAGATGCTACCATTTTTCCTTCTCCCTTGTATGTGTTTGATAGTTGAAATGCAAAGAAATTAAAGAAAACTTGTTGTTTTAGTTTCTTTTTGACTGCTTTGATTGTATGCTTATTGTAAGAATGCAAATAAGATGCAAAAAGGGAGGAGATAGTCCTGATTGCTTTGCATCCTAAAGGGAAAAACAAAATTGAAAGTAACATTCAGAACCAAGTAGTGGAGAATACATAGATCTACATGGCACTTTGCTGTTTACACTGGCCATCAGACCCCGCTAAATTGGTACAGGTATTGTAGCAGAGCAGCCAGCTCAAGAAAGCATGTTTATGACTACTAGTGTACCCCTACACAGATATGCACTGTCTGTACCCAGACTCTCAGCTGTCAATGGCACAGATCAAGCATATTAGCTTGGAGGAAAAGACTTGAGGTAGCCTACATCTTTCAGGGTGTGACTCCTGATAGAATGATCTCAAGCTTTTCTGTGATAAGGTAAATGCAGCCTAAGAGGCAAATGCTGTGCCTGGCCGCAGTCTGCCCTGATGGACACCACGCGGTGCCTCTGCGAAAGCACTGTGGAGCTAGCAAAGGAGCTGAAGGATTTTGTAGCGAATTGATTCTCTGAGCTTTTACCCTCGGTATGGGGAAGGGAGGGAATGTTTGTGCTGCAGAAGGCTCCTAGTAGTAGCTTATACCTACTGCTCAGAAGATGGCTGAGCTGGGATATTTTTAAACCAGCCTTGGAGGGTGGTATTGTCTCCAATAGCAAGGTCTCCTTCCCTATGCAGTAGAAGTGAATAAGCATTGTAATAATGAAATAAAGGAAGGTGCCACAAATACCCTCTGTTACTTGCTGTCCAAACCCTCTAGTTAAAATACCAGCCATCGTTTCTAAAGAACTTCTTTTTTCCCCCAGGGGTTTCTAGGTGATATTTCATCACTGCAATTTAGGAATTGCTCAACTTAAGTTTCTGTTGGGCAGTGTGAACCACAAAAGAAGTCTTGATCTTCATCCTTCGTGTACTGTGGCCTGAAGGCATGCTTCTGCACTGTGTGCTTTTTTGGTGGTGAAGCTGTTTATTTTGCAGTTGATCTCATTTCAGGTATGCCTCTTCATAGGGGCAGTTGGAATAAGAAAGGGCACTGAGAAAGGCTAGGCATCAGAAACAGAGAGCTGTGGGACTTTCAGTGAGGGACAGGACTGAAATTCATGCCCCAGTTCCCCCCCAGCAGTGTTTAATCTTGGTGACTTTCATACAGGTAGCATGAAACCTCATGAGAGCAATGCTGCGGAGGAATCCTGCAGAGACATGCGTAGCGGTGATGTATGTCAGGGCCCTTAATTCTTCTGCTGCAAGTGGAGCGTTCATTGGCTGCTGTGCTGGTGGCATAATTTTGCCCTAAGTGATTGGACCTCGTGAAATAATAGTTATTGCGTGGAGCTTTTACAAATAAGAAGTGGAGCTTTAAATGAATTATACCCATCATCCTCTTTCCTGCAGAATAAAAGCATTCATCCCATTAGAACCTATTATAATGACATAAATGCTTTGGCATACTGTCCATTATTTTTTTACCTTTATCTAGTTTAAGTGTATTATCAGTGATACACGCCAGACTGACAGCAGGAAACCAATGTCCTGTATAGACTCATAGAAAAGACATAATACGTGAATAAATACAAACTGCATCTTCTTCACCACACTGCCACACCAGTGTGTGTCAGATCCATCCCAAGGCACTGCGCCCGGAAGGTGGAGAGTATTTATTTATTTCTTTGGTCAGTCTCCCTCTGAAGCTGCTATGAGTTCATATAGCAGCAGAAACTGTGCAGGGACCTATTTACAACAAACTTAGGACCACTTCATTTGTCACAGCACAATAAAATAGCTACCATCTGCTAATGACTTATCAACCTGGGCCAGAAAGGAACTGGAGACCTGGAGGGTGAAAGGTTGTAAACTCCATTACAAATCCTTGCTGTCATACGTCTCCCATCCTTGCGCTTTGTTGTTCATGCAAAGAAATCGCAGTTTAAAAAAATCAGTTTGGCTCTACTGAAATTGAGCTACCTATTTGTCAGTTGCTTTTTAAAAATAGAGGCAGACTGAGGTTTATCCAATATTTGGATTGAAATCATTTATTTAAATGGAATTATTGACTTATTAAAAAAAGAAGAATAGTCCCTGGTGACATGATGTTGCAAAGTGCAAAGCATCTTTACCTTCTACTGAAGTTGGGGAATTGGGGCACTTCGGGCTTCTCCTGGAGCCTGCCCTTCAAAGAAAAATAACAATATACGCTTTGTCTTTCCCATCTATTATGCAATTGAGCATGTTATGTCACTAAGTGGAATTGCTGCCAAAAAAAAAAAAAAGGGGGGGGGAAGAGAGACGGCAAAAGATTACATGCCATTTCAGAAGGGTTTTTTGTGTGTTTTTCCCTAAACCAGAGTTAGGTTAACTGGCATTTTAGAGCATATTGTTGCTAGCCCGTTAAGGAAAGGATCTGTTTGTAGTACTCTTAGCCCTGATGTCACAGGCAGAGCAAGGACATCAGAAGGAGGAGTCAGATTACAGTAAGAATGGGCAGTGCAGCATGCAGCCGGAGTAAACGCTAAATCAGACAGGGATTGTACCAGGGATAAGACTGCCTGCAAAGCGCTCATCCTGAGGAGGCACACTGCTCACTCACGCTTCTTGTGCTGGGAAATTTCCACAATGTAGAATGAAAAAGCTCCGTTTTACATGTCAGCCCTGCGCGGGAGCTAATGCTGAATACACAGTGGTGGGATCCTGACTGCATGATTAATGAGAAACATAATGTATTTTGGTAAGTGTTAACTATGATGTAATTCTGCTTCTGCTCACATTATCAATAGGAGTGATTATTATAAATTTCAGATTCAAGAACATTTCGTGCTGGCACGCACCTAAAACTGACAACTGGGGAATCCTGTCGGCTTTGCAGTTTGAAAGGATTCCATTGTCTGAGAAATTTTCTGTTTGAGTGGGATACAGCATAGTTTTAGCAGCTTGAAAAATAAGCCAGATAAGATGAACTCATACTCAGCTTGTTTTAAATGAACTTGTGTTTCATCTCCTGAGAGGGGATGAGAAATGGTTGTGAGGCATGGGAAGTTTTAGGCAAACTTAATGTAATGGACAAGCTGCTACCGCACTGTCTGTGGTGGGGAGGCACAATAAGCCTTGGTATTTCATTCAGCTTTTAGTTTGAAGAATTTGGAGATGCAAAGGCAAAACAATCCTGTATTTGCAGTGGTGTGTTTGCCAAGTACTCTGCATTATGCAGATCACCGGTGTGGAGCTGGCTCCTAGCATACCACAAAATGCATGTTATTTTAAGCCTTTAGAGGTTTTGGAGCTGTTAAATATTTGTGCAGAGTTTAGTTTTGGTGCTTGCTGGAAATCTTCCTTAGGCTTACAGCTGAGCTGACTGCGTACCCTAAAAACATGCTGGAGCATAGAGCTATGTCTAAGCAATGTAGTGCTGGTGCTGCAGAACTGAGCTGGGAGGTACAATTGCGATATAATGCTGCAAGTTAGTGCTGCTAAATAGCAAGAAAAAGAAATAGGAAATTGGGTTATGTGATGGAAAAATACTATTCCTGACTACTTGAAATCTCAGCGAGCCTCAGTGTTAATTTATAGCTGTATAATGCTTCGAATGAACACGGAGCAGAGAGTTGGAGGATTTCTGGGACATTCAGCAGCTTTCCCAGTTTCATTAAATATTGAATCAGGAGTTCTCTTCAAACTTTAACAGGTTAACTTCTGTAATATTCTGAGCCCTGGCGCAAGAGTACTGTGCTTTCTGACATGCTATGTATTATTTTCTTATTTTCATAAAATAAAAAAATATTTGAGGAGGTGTGTGTGTGTGTGTGGGGGGGGGTGTGAAACCCATCGGTTATTAACGCAGATTGATTTTGTCTGTCCTAACAGAAAAAATACACATTGGCTGTGTTGTCAGAACTGTTCAGAGTCCCTTTCAAAGATAAATGTGCAATGTTTTAGCTTTGCTATGTTTTGCAAAGACTGAGGAACAAAAGAGAAGCATTCTGGTATAGGGTTTGAGTATTTGGATGAAGTCTCTTCACTATTTTTTAATGGTGGCATTAGGTTAATTTCTTATTTGTTTCTTTTGGGTTATTTTTCTCCCTTGAGTATCATTGCAAGCACAAGATGGATTTCTTTTTTACAGTCAGTTGCCTGCGTACTAGGATTAGAAGTTACAGTTTCCTGAAGTTACACAGGTTAGGGTATTAGGAATATGCTGGCTGTGTGGTACTTAATTCTATCTTTTTTTCTGTATATAATTTGCAGAACCATGTAACAATGATCAAATTTATTTTGGTGTTACTCCTTTGAAAAAAATACAAACCACTGTTCTACATGCATATTTGTTTTCTGGTGCAACACAGGTTTTTAACTGGAACAAACTGGATTGTGTTTCCTTTCTGCTCTGTAGGAAATTTCACTTCTGAGAGTAGAGTTGAAAGTTTCTGCTAGGCAGGTTCTCAGTCTGCTTTGTTCAGTCTGAGGCTTCCTTTAATCTGAAGTTTCAAACAAATGTTCTTTTTTCTGTCTTATGCACAACAAAGCATGCGTTAATGGGGATGATGTTTACCTGTGGTTGTTCTGGGTGTTTTCCTGCTCTGTCTGTGAGAAGTCAGAACATCTGTAATCTCACCTGTCTGTGTTGTAACACTGCACAAAGCAGTATGGCACACAGCCGGGTGAAAGCTTGATTGTGTACATCACGCACCTATTTTGACTTAAAATTGCTATAGACATCATGTAGACAATATCAGGATTTCGTATTTTCTGAGGAAAAAGAAATAATTTCCTTTTAGTGAAGAATTCTGTGTTTTGTTTTTTTCTTTTCTCGGGATATTCTACTGTTAGGCTACCAGAAGTACAGGAAGGAAAGGAAAAAAGCATTTCTGCATGTTTGTATGCATCTTGCATGATTTTCTGTGCATTCTTGTTTAATTGCCGCTGATACAAGGTGGCATAATGGGAACACACATGTACAGGGTTAAGATTGAAATAAATACTGAATAAATTACCACGGACCTAACCCTCCGAAAGTGTGATTACTATAGAGCATGAGTTAATGGGTGAAGTGAGGTTCTTAACAATCAAAGGGAAAAGTTGTTAAATTAAGGAACCAGCATAGTGTTTATTGCTTTCTTTAAGTCTTCAAGAAGATTTTGGGCTGAGCTATTCTACTATTCTACTACATTTAATATGTATATTCTAATATTTGAGCTGAGCCTTCAAATAACTAAACTTATTGTGACCCTTGTAATTGCACAAGCCTTTCTTTTATATTGCACCAGAATTTTGATGGAATGGTTTTAATAACTATTAATTTTCACTCACTGTGCTGTGCTTTAGAATTTGTTGTTTGGTCACCGTGGATACATTTGTTACTTATTGAGTTGGCTTTGTATTCATCATTTCAAGTTGAACGGAAATATGGAATGGTAATAATAATAATAAAAATCCTACAAAATGATGTAGTATGTTTATAGAGTAAGCCAAAAGCCAATGAAAATAGTGAATTTTTGTTAAGTGTTCTAATATGTTGGCATTTTGCACTTAGGCATGCCTATCCAAAGCAACTTTTGCTTGCATTTATCATTGAGTTAATAATTTAGCATAAGATAAATCAGTTGCAACCAATCTCAGCAGCTCTGAGAAGAGAAACAGTGGGTGGCTGTCAGTGCCACAGTGCTGATGTTGCACGCTTATAAAGGGACCTCCTGTAGTCCTGCTCAACACGAGGGTTCTTCTGTGGCCTATGGTCACAGCTGGACGCTGCCACTTCTACCTTAAAAGGTCCTGTGGGGCTGCCTTGGCTCGGCCACCTCACCATCATCATGGTTTCCTTGGCCTGGCAGTGTGGGCGGCTCATGGGAGCTGGCTCGTCCTGCGAGCCTGATGGCCGCGGCGGCCGTCCCTCAGGCTGGGCAGTCTGGTCGCTCAGGTGGAAAGCATTCTTTGCTTTTCCGGAGGGGAAGGGGGGAGAGCTTCTGGTGTGTGCTGTGCACCGGCGCCACACTTGGCGGTCAGCAAACTGGAGGAAACGCTGCAGTGATATTGCAGTTATGGGACAGTGATCACTGGTCCTCAGCGCTCGGCAAACCCTGACTGGAATCAAGAGCAAAGCCAGTCCTCCACCCCCACCGCCAAAAATATCATTCACGCGCCCCCATATCTTCCTGTTACTGTAAAGAAGCTCAGCTAAAAAAAAAAAAAAAAACACCAAAATTAAAATTTACAATGAAAAGGAGAATAAAAGGCAAAACCTCTTACTTTCTTTTTTCCTCCTTTCCACCCCGTGAACCTGTTACTGTTATCAGTATCCTCTGTTCTCAATGTTTCCATTCATATTATAGAAGAAATCTGAAATATCGGGATGAAAATATCCTATGGGATAAAATAATAGAACCGTTAAGGGGAAACAACAAACAATCTTTGCCTGAATATGCCATCATGTTTCTGTTTGCGTGATGGCTGTTTTCATTTTCGGTGGTGGTTTTTGTCAGTCAGCATTGTAGAGTGTAGTAATTCATCTGCATACGTACTACTATTCTGAGTATCACTTTATATTTTTGGAACATTTTCTTGTAGAAAAACTTCATGCTGGATGAGTCACGAAAGGAAAAATAACACCACACCCCTCCACCCCCCAAATCTCACTGCCTCTATAAAGAAAACACACGTTGTGCAAGCCAACCAACCAACCAACAAAACCTGTTTCAGCAGTTTCAGTGAAAATATTTAGTTGTCACCGGTTTGTTTTTACATTATATTTCCCTAGGCTAGACACTGTGGAGGCCTTTTGTAGCATTTCTGTTCGTCTTCGTTTAAGGCAGGATGAATCGGTGATGATAAGTCTGTGCTTTTAAAATGTTTTGGGAAACACAGATACTGGGTTATTAACTGTGTTTTATCACCAGCCGTCTGCAATAAGAACGTGTGGTTAATATATAATGGATGCTGTATGTGACAGAAGAATTCATCTGAGCAAGACAATATATAGGATCTTGAAATCTGTGTGAGTCTGTTGTTTACACTAGGAATATAACAGCCTCCTGGGCAGTGAAGTTCATATCTTGAAGCACTGAATAATCATTAATGCATGTATACATAATAATAATTTTAAAAAATCCTGTTTGAACTTACAGAAACTGCTCTGTGGTAGATGGTAGCCTTTTACATTCTATTACAGAAACTGTTCATTTAAAATACCTCTAAATATATCTAGTATGTTGCCATAAAGGGTGATTTCACCATATCACACACACAAAAAGCCTCGTTTCCAGCCCTAAACATTCTATGATTCTACAATTCCCAGTGTTACCCTTCTTGAGGGTAGCACAATTGCTCCAAAACCAAAATTAGAATTAATGATTTCTTGCTTCATTAGAGAAGATTAGATCACAGTTGCTTCAGCTGAAGGTCTCTGTATGTGTGTGTGTGTATGTGTGTGTGTGCACGAGTGTGCACATGCAAGTGTGCATGTGACTGTGTCTGTACATATTTTAAATGGGGTGACTGTAGAATTTGATCTTGTATCCCTTCTTAGCAAATCTCTTGCCTCTGTTAAGAAATTAAATGTTGAGTAGAAACCAGGTTTTTTAAATTTTCTTTACAATGTCATACCCTTATCCTTTTCATATTTTTATGAAGTATTTTAATAGGACCCTTTGAGCATGGAATTATCTGAGAGTCATGCGGCTTCTACATCTCTGTAACTGTATGCAGATATCCTTCCATATTGTTTTGATTTTTTTTTTTTTAAGTAACCTAGTGGCAACTCTAGAAATTTTGTAGTTACAAAAATATTAAACAGGCTACAGGACTCCTTTTGAAGCTTTTGCCTCTCATTGCTCTAAAGAAAATGGTGGTACTTGCGAAAGAAGAAATATATTTGGACTTGATAAAGGAAATATTTCAATTCGCATTAGATCGTGACAAGTTCTTGAAATGCAATAAATGTCATAAGGGCTTCAGTTTTAAAGAAGGGTTATTATATGTAATATACTGCAGAGATTACTTTTGTAACTGAAATTGCATAGATGATTGGTTGCCTAGAAATTCCAAAGCCTGAAGTGTCTGAGGTCGTACTTGAATCAAATTGCTGCATTTGAAAGTGGGAAGAAGCTTTGCTCTGTTGTAGAGCTAAGTTGCTGCATGGCACAGCCAAGTCCTGTAGGTCAGCCTGTATTCACAGTGATTTTAGCAACATATTCTGCAAAGTCTACATGGGGGTGAGAAAACTAGTATGTGAAGCTGCATTATTGTCATGCTCATATATTTAGACCTCCTGCCCATTTTGTTAACCGCTTCTTTCAGTTTCTCAGTCTCATGCTCATCAACACATTCCCCTCAAACAACTTTGGTTTTGCTTTGTATATGTGCACCATAAAGAGTTATTTCAATCATAAGAATGGTGTGACAACCTAAAGTTGGTAAGGGTCTGAATCAAATGTGAAATGTGCAACTGTAATTTGAGATAGAAGTTGTAGGGGAGATTTTTATGAAAGTTTGATTACTGTATCCGCCTTGCGTCTTGTTAACATTATGATAATAGAGTTCTGTCTTTTTTGATGCTTAAAATTATATTAATTGAAAACTTTAGGTTTGGAAAAAAAAAAGGTAAGACATCTTGAGTCCTTATCTAGAGCATTTAAACAAAAGCACTTGTTCTCTCTCAGGTTTCTGGGTTCCCCTCCCCTTCTCCCATTTCTGCATTGGCAAAGGTCACACTGTTTTAATAAGTTGGAGTTATATTAGTCTTTTTTTTTTTTAATACTTCAGCTAGCTGGCTGAACCAGTTGTTTGGAAATGAGGAAAATTCTTTCATCACTGTGGGATCAGGTCCTGTCTCTATTACCCAGCCAACTAATTTACTCTGTTTTATAGTCCCTGCAGATTTCAGAATTTAAAGCCATAATGTACCACTTGCTTTTCAAGTAAAGCTTGAAAAGCTCCTGGGGTTTGGTAATGTATAGTATCTTCATCTCTGAAGCAGTTACAGGAGACAGATAGAAAAATGAGATTGACTGGGAGTGTCTGCTAACTTTGGATACGGCTATTTGAAATTTTAGCATATATTTGGGATCTCAAATGTGTTTGGCTTATATTGGTAATTTTTATACTTTATATTGTTTATGTGTTCTGTTTATTGCAATGCAATCTGGTAGTCTCTTCCCCAATTCTCTCCTTCAGAAAACAAGATTAAGCCTAAAAAGTAGGTGTATGTTAGAAAACTTTCTCTGAATATTAAAACTGCTTTGTTAAGAACAAAGGAAGAAAACTAGGTTTAATTTACTCTTTGATTACTACTTCATAGTGGTTGTCTTGTTTATTTACTTTTATGGTGTAATTGAAAAAGCAGATGGACAGTACAGTTTATTCAAATGAAAGCCATGAAAACTTTCTCTTTTTTTTTTCTGTTGTTGACCTTGTTTACTCAATTTGTTCACTGTGAAGTGTAGTACGTTATGAAGATGGAGGGAGATAATGGATGTGTTTTCCAATGCTGTTGCCCATTGTTGTACTAGGGATCAATAGCAAGTGAAAGTAAAAAAACATGCAAACTATGCAATTGGGGGGGCGGGGGGGGAATAATAAAGAGGAGGAGATGGTGAGGAAGGGAGGAAGAAGCCAGTCCTGGAAATATCAGTGCTCTTCTTGCTAAGCCAAGTCATTTTTCAGAAGCAACCTGGGGGTCTACTGTTTCTATATTGCAATGTTTGTTAACAAATAAGGTTTCGTTTGCTGGTATTTACCTGTGATAGCAAATCCACTCTCCTCCTGTCAAAACCAACCACGTATCAGGAGCGTTTAGTTGCCAGATATGTGACTATTACATAGCAAGCACACCACTCCTTTTTTTTTTTCTATTATTACTGGTAAGTGATGCTGCTTTAGCAGCAAATTTTTCAACAGTGGAAGCTGAGTGAGCTTGTCTGCTCTTAGGTAGTGTAGGAAAAAATAATATCTTTGCTTCAACTGTTCATGCAGCATCTGTTATTTTTAGTAGCCATTTTCATTTCTTTAAGAAGGAAACACTGACAGGGATATATCAAACTTTACCTAATCTCTTACTTAACTTTGCAATTCCTGTTTGTAAAGGATAAATTCTAACAGGTCAAGTCAAAAAGGCTATAAAATGTTGTGTATGCATATGTAAAGATATACTTAAATCCTTTCCCTTTTTGTCTCCCTCTTTGACTGAGGGCATGACAGCCACATAAATATGGGTGCTGTAAAGCCATTTTAATGCATTAGTTCTAGTATCCCTACATGCTTTTAGTGCTTAAGACATGATGTAATCATTTACAAACATTTGTCTCGCCAATCCTGACCACAGTCTGTCTACCTTGTAAAACTGCCTGTTTAGTCCTCCTCTCCACATACAGTGCTAGGGTGGCACTAACTTCCAAGTAACACAAGTAATTTCTGTTTGCTTAAATCTTAGTAGCACCGAGTATTTGGACATTGCATTGGCCCACATGGTATTATTATTTTCTTGCCTTTATTTCCTAAGAAGGGTTCTGAATTAACTCTTTGCAATTGGGTTGAAGTAAAGATTTTCAGCACATTCATAAATTCTCAGTGGTTTTTCTTTTTTTATTTTTTTTACATCCTTTCCAGTATTCTTAAAGAACATTGAAAATACCTTCTTCCATAGGTACAGCTGACGAACCTACTCAATGTTAATTAGCAGCCCACCATTTCAGTTCCTGTGGGTTCAGTAGCAGCTGGACATATGTCATTGCTTTGGATGTGTTGTATAGAAAGCACAATGCCTGGCAGAAATACCTACATATGGTCAGATCCATGTATATGAGGCAAGTATCCTTCATATCAGCTCTACACACTCCAGCATTGCATGTAATAGATTACCTTACCAATACATGCAAGTTTACAACGTACAAAGAATCAGTGGTCTTAAAGAGGGATATTATGACACAAAAATAGCCCACAGAGATAGGTTACTTCACATGAATGAACTTACTGAATGTAATAAACACTGAAAGACTGAAAAAAACCTCAAAGCAACATTTAATGTCTAACAGTGCTGATACCATCAAAATGTGGTTTTGATGCCTTAGTGTGTATATAAATTCTGCTGGCAGAGAAAGGCAGGCAGGCACAGGTAAAGCACTGTGGCATGCTGGCAGCACCACCCTGCACAAGCAGTCCTCTGTTTTGCCTGTACTGACTACCTTGAAGCAAAAATGTCATCACATGCTACCATCAGCACACAGGGAAGAAAATCTATTTAAATAGCCTGAAATAAACTGTGTGAAGGCAATGACTAAATGATGCTATGTGTAACTGTGGACATCCAGACAACTCTACAGATTTTTAGGAAGATAATACAGATGTTTAGAATGTTAATTTCTTTTTATTGCTTATTATCCTCTGTCCAGATTTGTTTTTCCTCTTCAGTTAAACATATCCAAAATAATCAACACAGTGAAGTAAAGCAGCACAGAACTAGGTAGGCAGTCTTTGTTGATACTTAGCATTGAAAGAACATTAACGATTAATACACCTGAAATATCCCTCAGCTTATACACATCACATGACCATTGCTAGAATAAGCTTTTTTCGCATTTCTAGTATGCAGATTTCTCCATGGCAGTACCTACAAAGATAAAAATTGCATGATATATTCTTGTAATCTTTTTAAAGGACTTTTTTATGTTAAAAGCTGTGCCAGAAAATTTTCAGTAATACAAAGCTCACTTAAAATTCATCTGGAGACAGAAATAGTGCCATCTGACCTTGGTATATATTCAAATGAATTATGAATGGTTTATATCAAATATCTCTTTGAGAGACCCCAGCTGAGCTAATATCTTCCAAATCACAGATAAGAAGAAACAATGATCATTCTAAGTTATTAGCCCTTTTTAGGAAGCTTACAGTAATAGATGGCTAATGTTAAAGAAGGTTTAAAATAATAGGTAGTAAATCTTTTAAGGAATCTTTCCAAGGTGCTTGCAATAGATATAGCTCCACTTTTGCAGGTTCTGCTGTCTGTGTAGCCAACTTCAGTTCTAGGAAATAATGTATGGAGGTGGTTTTGCTGGTATATTGGTTGAGGTAATAGTGAACAGTCTGTCTGAAAAAAGTTGGGCAGGTTTTGAACTCTGTTGATATAATGCATGTATGGCGACTGCTGGCAGGTACACAAAAAAAAAAGGTCTTGCAAGTTCAAGAATCTTTCAGTAAAAATTGAGCTTTCCTCACTGATACTGTTTTTACTGAGTCTGATATGGTTTTGATTGTGAAGAATTTTTCAGAAAGTAATTATTATTTGTGCTGAACTGTAGAAAGTGTCGGACTGTGTTAATAGATTTGCTTGAACTCAATTTCATTTGTTGTACCAAACATGCTGAGAAACTTCTATGGCCCCACAGTGAAGCAAGAGGTTCAACTGTGCTGGAAATATTAAATCAGACCTAGTCTAATTAAGGTAACTGTCAAATAATTTGTAACAGTTTTGTTTAGTATCTCCAGTAATTTCAGATTTGAATTAAATGCTTGTTAAAAGCTTAAATTGATCATCAGTGGTATAGTTGAACCATTTCAGGAGCAGTTCTGGGGCTGGAGGACGTTGGCATGCCCAGCAGCACAGCCAGCATGTGTTTGTTCCTCACCCACCGTCTAGAAATACAGGAGGAAGAGCTGATCCATTTAGGTTGCAGTTCCCACTCAAACAGTTGTTCCCTGTCTCATAGCCAGAAAAGGTGCTGAATGTGATGGAAAAATGAGCTTGGACAGTTGGATAACTTGAACTGCATTGGCCTTGCAATTCCCCTTGTGTGAGGAGCTCCACTTACAGGAACATGCATCTGCAGGAGGAAGCATGCTGCCACAGGTTTCCCCATGGTAGGAACTAGATGATCTTAAGGTCCTTTTCAACCCTAACTACTCTATGATTCTATGCTAGAGAAGCTCTGCACACCTGTTGGGGAAGACTCCATCAGTTCCCTTGTCCACCTGAGCTTTGATGGTTTCCATTGGAGGGCTCAGAAATTACCAGGCACTGAAAGCTGTGCAGATTTTCTTTTTTTCAGGAAGTGGTTTAAAACCACCAACCTCTTTTCTAGAAGGTATAAAGCAGCTTTCAGCTGAAAAAAAAAAAAAAAAGAAAAAAAAAAAGTCATTATTACTCTTAACAATTTCCATTACCAAGTCATCAGTGCCAGTAATGACAATGGTCAGTTAAGTCAAGTGAGCTATTTAGTTCTACACATCCGTAAATCCACATCAATTCGCATTATTAAAAAAAAAAAACAAACAAGCAAACCCCCAAAAAAATTAAAGCCACCATGACTGTCCTTTTAAGTTTACATTTGCAAGGAGTTTATCTATTTGGAGGGGGAGTTTCAAGCTTTCTGATTACGTACAGGCTGTGTAGAATATCTCTTAACTCACTGTAGTCTATTTAAGTTCTGTTTGGTTTCAAGGGGGCAACCACTCAAGTGATTTGTTGAACTGGGATGCCTTTTTGTCTCATTAAGGCACATTATTGGCAGTATCATTAAAGAGATCAGGACAGTTCAATGAATAGTTTAGTAGTTTATGGTGACTCTCCTCCAGTTAACAGACTTTAGTTAAGCAGAACAGCAGCACTAAGGAAAAGCTGAGATTTGTTTTCCCCTCCCTCAAGCAGAGTTGGCTTAGCATTTTCCTTAGAGGATCATCTCATGCAGGTCTATTGAAGTTTATGACCACAAGTCATACCAAGCTATCATTTCTGTGGGTTTGTAGCTCAGCCAGAGAAAGCTGCATGTGGGAGAAGCTCATTCCTAGTCTGCAAGTTTCTAGTCTGCAAAATTCTGATTTTAGCAGTTCTAGTTGTGTGCCTGGAGCTCCTGAATGGACATGTATTAAAATCGTAGATGGATAAGAATTCCTAGTAACAAGCTTAATTTGTAATTAGGATGTCAGTTTGACTTCTGAATATGTCATTTTGGAAAGACCAAATAACATTATGCTTTTATAATAAATAGCAGACTGGAAATTTATAGTGAATTTAGGGTGAAAGAGAGAAAATCTTGTACTAAATCATGTCTAGTCAGAGGTCATTGGCTATGAAGAGCAATCACTTAAGAAAATATTCTCAAAAATAGATTTCCATGGAAAAAAAAAGGTTTCTAGTCCCCTCAAGCATGTTTGGGCACCCACTGCCTTCCATGTTTTTTTCAGTGTGCATTAGCCCTTCTAAGAAATAGCTTATGCCACTTTTTCCTAGCTTTCAATGGGGGGAAAGACTCCTGAAATCATGTGAGTTGGCAAGCTTAACACCGAAGTGCTTTCCAGTTCGGGGCTTTAAAAAAAAATTAAAAAATAAAAATTGGGCTAAAATCACCTTGCTTACATCTGCAGGAGGAGTTGTAGGGAAACACTGAAGGATGTATTGCTGCAAGAAAGATGGTCTTATGGGATCCAAGTTCTCAGCTTATACTTCTGAAAGCAAGTAGCCTGTTCACTTCAAGATGTCAGACACTGAATTATACTCACTTTCTTAGTCTCTTTTTGCTGTTCTTAGGTCTCCACCAATCTTGGTAGTCTGAGTCTACTAATTTAGTAGCATGACCAGGTTTGTCCTTAGTAATGCTCGACAAAACTTAAACAGTCCACAGTGGCACAGTGTGAACTCTGCATTCCTTCCTTTTGTTTCCCTGCTGCAATGTTATTCTACAAGCAACTTAATCACTTCATAACAGTTCTGTTAATACAGTTGATACTTGACCCTGGGACACAGAGATACATTTTACTTTTAATGCTTTTGGAAGCGCAGATACTCATGTAGCTGAATATCTGAGTCATTTGATGTAGTCTGTTAACTGAAATGGTAGGTTAAGTGAGGAAAAAAAATGTGATTATCTTTAATTTTTTTTCATTTTCTACATGTGGTAGTAACAGAATCTACATAACAACACCCAACAGCTGTGTGTGCTCTAGGTCTTCTTAACACCTTTTAACTAGAATTTAGCTGTCCAAAGAGCCTAATAAAGAAATCATAGCATGTCCCATTAAAATTCTACTATTATCCAGATAAGATTACCACATATTGTCCCCAACTCCAAGCAAAACAGAATAGCCAGAAATACAGGTTTGCAGTCTTCTCAGATGCTAAATCAGATCATTTTGTAATGCATAAGTGAAGGTAACAGCTTTATGATGCTACAGACACCCAGTGTCTGAGTTTGAAGAGCAGAAAGTGTAAAGTTCCAAGCCTAATGCAGATACTTAGACAGAAGAACTGTGCTGGCATCAGTGGTTTGGGGCTGAAGAAGGGTGTGCAGATCTTCCATCTTGTCATGACTGGGCCCACATCCACTGAAATCTTCTCAGCATTTCAGGTTAACACACCCAAAACACCCTGTTGTGGATCAAGTGATTTATGTGTTTATGTTTAGTTGCAACTGCAGGTCCGTAAAATTGGCTTGTGCGTGGGCTTTGGAATGCAACTCTTATATAGGCAAGTTGTGTTTGGTTTCATGTTTCTTGGAGGCTTGCATGCAAAATTGCCCTATTGCTTGAATTGGTACCTCTAATTAAACAGATTCATGTGCTTTAGTAGTTGTCCTTTAGTATTACAGCTCAAACTAATGCCCAGTGCAACTCTTCTTAAATGACTGGAATTGTAGGGAGATAGGCCTCTCTTTCCAGTGACTTACAGCAAGTTTCTGAGTGTTTCATAATGGCATTTCTAGATCTAAGAAGTATGTACTTGTCTCTGGAATAATCCTATTCTTTTTTTAAATGTGTGATGTCAGAAAATAAAGATGGAAATCTTAGTGCATCTTTGGCAATACACATAGAGTATCTTAACTTTCATCTTATGTTTACAGTTTCATCTTTGGTTTCTGTTCTTAGGTGGTGCATCTTGGTGGTTTGTAAGTTGCTTTGTTTTTCAAAAAAGTATTGAAGTAGAAAAAAATATTCTGGATTATGCAAACAAATTTTCTTCTATATATGGTGATGTAGGTCAAGTATTTAGGGGCTTGATTCATCCTTCAAATTAAACACTCTTGGTAAAATTTTAATTCCTTTTTAGTAGAATAGAATTGTCTTTGTTTAAAACTCATTGTTATGGAACGTTTTAAATGTTTAGTTGGATGGAGTCATTCAAATAAGAGATAGACCCTACTTCTGCATGCATGAATTAAAAAAGAATTAACTTTTCTGATGTCATTCCACTGATGGGAGGAATTGGAGTAGTTAAATATATGCAGAAGTATTTGCAGGATTGAAGTTTGTCTGTGGCTTAGCAAATCCTTGCATTTCTATAGCAATCTGACAATAGGTTGGCTCACTTCACTGGTTTAATATAATTTAATTTTCTTGGAAATGTGTTGTAAGATTACCTCTTATGGAAAGCAAAGATGATTACAGTATGTGAGTCTTCATCCACTACTTAGCAGTAGAGCGGGAGGATGGCAGAAGAGATCCAACTTGTCAACACATGGTTCCATTGAAGGCTCTTTGCGCTTTCCTTACCATGTTAGCTTCTCAGATATTGTAAGGTTATTCTCATCAGATTAATATACCAAATCTGTTAAAATCCAAAGGTGGTAGGTTTTGGAGAGGGTATTTTGCTCTTCTCCAGTAATAAAAACATATTGAGAAATCACTGGAAGAATTTGGTATACAATTCGATTAAATAAATGTCTGTGGCCTAAATTTTGGGGAGTACTTTTCTATTTTAATGTGAAAAAATAGTAGGAATATGTGAAATAATGTGACACAAAGAAATCAAATGATGATTATAACTTCACTCCAAATAGTAAAAGCAAAGCAATGCAATGACTTTATAAGGATCAGAGCAAATACTTCCATATATAGCATACTCAACAGCATCTGAATTGTAATAGATGGACTTAACATTAGGAGGCTGCATGATTCTGATCCTTCTCATCTGCATGGATTATCAGAAAAGTCTGCACAGGAATTTTTCTCCTTGGTTCTGTGTTCTATCATATGGTTAAAGGCTTGGTAGCAATGCCTTTCAAAAATCACATTTAGTATCTCCCAAATAACTCTGTTACACAGGAGAACCAAAGTTAGTTCTGTTTTGCTCTTTCTAGCAGAGTGAGGCTTAAAAATAAAATAAAACATGTCAACCAAGACAATTTTTTTTTTCCCCTCTATCGAGTGACAGTTTTATTATGTTATGCCCAAGGCTTGGTTTTTTTTCAAGTACCTTAGTAACAAGATAGATAAAAGATATTCTTTGGCTGGAATGAGCAGAAATGTTTGAAGTGTGTTGTTTTCGTTTCGAGATATATTTACAGTTAGTTCAAGGAATGCTGAATTCTAAACTATGAATAACTGTGAAGGCAAAATTGGTGAATATCTGACCTGAGTTTGTGATGCACACAAAGTGAAATTTTAATAGCTATGTAGGGCCATAAGTAGGTAATCTGAGCAGTGTGATTGCATGAGCAAGAAGGGACCTCCCTACAAAGTTATTTAAAACTTTGTAACTCTCTCCAATGTTTAGTTCCTAGGACATGGGCTGTAACATTTTAAGATGCCTTGATAGAGGACCAGAACATAGCCAGGCTGATAGGACAGGCCAGGAAAGGTACTTGAGCTGTTATCATATTCCTGTTTCTTTACAGAGGGCTTCAGTCTGTTTCTGAGGTACGTAAAAATGCAGATGAATAGCATTTGTCCCTTAACCTATCCCTTGCCATCACTAGCCAGCAGTGAAATCTGAATGTATAAGTATGCAGACCCTTTCTTGCCACTTTTTTTTACACCACTGCAGAGTGGGGTTTTTTTTTTTGTTTGGACTGGTTTTTGTTTTGTGTGGTTTTGTTTTATTGTTGGGGGGGGGGGGCTTGCTTTTCTTTTAGAAATTCTCCCATGTAAAATGGTAACCAGTGATACACAAGGTGCTGTCCTGCTGCCTTTTGTTTACAGCTACAAGCTGTGTGGTCCACTCTGAAAACCTTATGTCAAAATCTGTGTCAGAACCTATAAAATTTCTTTGCTTTTTTGTCAAGGAAAAGGTTCTGAATGCAATGAATAATCATGGATTTATTATGGAATAAATTTCTGTATGCTCGATAGTAACATGTTTTTAAGGAACACCTGGATAGGATACAGAAAAGCTAAGAAATCTTTATTAATTTTATATAGCTTAAAGAAATATTAATATAGTGTTGGCTTAGGTTTGTATTTTTTGGCCAATAGTTCTTCACTTCACTGAAAACACTTACGTGTATGTGTGTAAATGTAACAGGATTGTAATCAATAGAATTGCCCATCAACAAGCACAATTTATATTAGCCAGGGGCAGGGATTCCCATTCATTAAATCTGTGGAGGACAAGCCTTTGTTTGTTTCTGTGGATGTAGCCTGAAGCATCCAACATGTCATAGATTAGATAAATTCAGTCTGGCATGCCTCTGTTTCTGGAAAATAGGACAAAATTTTGTCCTTTGTGTCTTGTTTGCAAAAGCAGTGGTGCTTTTCCCCCACCTATAGAGAAAGAAAGGAGATTATTTTCTTTGCTTGAAAAACTTTTTTAAATTATAGGCATGTTTTACATAGAGAGGTAATAAAATGGACCTGCCAGCTTTTTCACAAGTATCAAGAGGACAGTCAACCTACTAACTGCCACGTCTTCCAGTTCTCAAAGCATTTGCCTACATTAGCTCCATCAGGTGTAAGCTTGCCAAAATTAAAGTTTCCGTAGCCCTTATTTATAACCAGCCATTTTGTTAGAACTTCTCCACTGAAAAAGAATGTATTAACTTTCCCAGAAAGATACTAGCCCTGTGGTCAAGGGACTTTTGTGGGCTGCTGCAAACCCAAGCTGAATTCTGTGGTGAAATGAATACACATTTACACAAACATAAACTGCTCCTAAAAGAGATTATTGTGCAAGTATCCCGAGTTTAGTCAACAGTCCAGCTATTAGGACATTTCCCTGAGGCATTAGACTTAGAGCAGGCTTCAATGCAGGCCTTTGATTAAAATACAGACCTTGGTTTCTTTCACTTTTTGAAACTTTTATAAGGATCCTAAGATTTGCTTCCAAAATAAGTAGATGTTAGAGTGTGGCTTACATCCAGATCTTCAGAGAAGGCAAATTCTTATGGAACTTCGCAACACAGGAATAAAATTAAACTTTACAGTGTTTTCTCCCTCTCTTCTATTCACAAGGAATGGCATAAGCTGAAATGTCATAGAAGTATGGTTACGATTAGTTATCTGTAACTTTGTGATTGCAGGGACATGTGCAACACCAAAGCCTGATTCGAGGGAGATTGGAATTCTTATTTCATAGTGGCATCAAGCATGGTTTCAAAATGGTCCTCTTATGACAGAGAACAGAGGCAGCTTTATAGAAGTGAATTCAAGGTTGTCTGATTTGTCATGGGTTTCTCTGCTGCAGGAGGGTCATGGCTGGAATATATTAGTGAGAATGGAGGTAACCTGCTTGTACAACGGAGCATTTAGGTGTTCAGAGAGTTAGTCAAATGTTATTGCAAGCCCTCATGCCTTTGGAACTTACACTTTCTTTCTTTTTTTATTTTTTTCACTTTTTTTTGTTATTGACAGCTCAAAGTGTTATTTAAAGGTGAATTTTTGTGGATTCTTAGCAAGAACCAGATTTTAATGGCTCTGAGCTCTGGTTCTTGAGCCTGCCACCATAGATACCGTGAGTTCACTGTGCCATAAAGCATTTGCAGGACCTCCTTTCATTGGCAGTCTTTCTTGCTCTAATTTGTAGGGAGTTTGAGTCAACTCTGACCTCACAGCATTAGTATATATGGGCCAATGCTCTTACCAAACTGTATAAAATATGTTCATGTGATCTTTCTCATAGATAGGAAAGCCAGTGTTTTCTTCACTAGCCCTAATAAAACATTTTTATATCTATCTGTTAAATTTCATCATGGTGTGGGGTTTTTTTTGCTTACCCTTTTTGAATATAGAGACTTACTGGTTTATGGAGTAGCTATTTTCTTGATTGTAACTGTGTCTGTGAAAGCATAATCCCACAGTTTTTTGGAAGGAAATAAAAACACTTAGTCATCAGGATATACTGTGAACTAAAACTTAGAAACTGTTTTCCAGCATATCATATGACAAATATTTATCTCTGTTTAAAAAGAAAAAGAAAATCATTTGACTTGCACAAGAGCAGTGTGTGATTGCAATAAATAGTTTTTGGCAATGTTGTTAGTATTTTCCAGATACAGTACAGTCACACAATCACTACTTTTAAAGTATGTTACAACATGTCCTATTTAAACTTTATTAAAACTAAATCTGTGTCTGGGTGTATAATTTCCATAAAACATCTGTTTAATTGATTCTGTCCAAGGTTTAGGTTTCTCCCATTGATTTCCAACATCTCATTCTTTTATTTACATTCTTGTTCTGTCTGCTGCCTTCTTGCTTCCTTTAGCTTCCCTTCCTTTCCTCTCCACTTTTCCCCCTCCCAAATTTGATGCAAACTCCTTGCCCTTAACATATTCATGAGGGGTTTAAGTTTTATCAGCACCTGCTCTCCTTTCATGGTTGACCCCTTGCTGAACTCAAAAATCTACTGCAGTCCAGAACTGCTCATCATTTGCATCCCTAGTCTCTGTCAGACAGATGAAGAATGACCAATGTGTTGATCTGTACAATAAAGCAAAGGTTCCAAGAAAGGCAGTGATGATCTGCAAATTTCTAGTGAATTAAATGACTGATCTCTTCATGCTGGAAGGCTGCTAGCTTGTTAGTGTGCATGGTTTTTTTGTCTTATGGGCATGTCCAACTTCCTATATTGCAATCACTGCAGTTAACCTTCAGTTTTGGGCAGTGTGGCACCAAAGCAACATCTGAATTCATGTCTCTATAAGAGTGTGATATAAGCTGAATTCAGCTGCTTAATGCTGAAGGGAGTGACTCTGATCTTCAAATATTCAGGTGGTACTTAACTGGAGACAGGAAGATTTTCTCCCTCCCCAGAGTGCAACTGGCCCTTCCCTCCCCACCCCACCTCCCTGTTTATGTTTTTCTTTTGTAATTGCCTGCTGATGAAAATCCAGAGATTAGTCATTGCTGGACACAGTGCATGTGTGCTTTGAGGTGGCATACAGTTCTGTTCTAGTAAGGTTTAAACTTAACAGTTAACGAAGCATAACTCTTCCCCTGTGTCTGTGGGGACAACAGACTGCCAAGAACTGCCTGGTGTTTCTTTGCTTCTCAGTACAAAGCATGGGTTGCCTGCTAGGGTAACTTCAATTTTTCATCAGCTTCTTTTTCCCAGTCTTGCTCACAGATAGAGCCTCAGGCTTTTGATTTCCCCCCTCACCCTCCCCAAACAGCTCTATCTCCTGAGGGCTGAGCTGGTTTCGTTTCGTTGAAGTTATATGAAAAGTTATATGGGATTTAGAGACAATTAGGGCACATGATCTAATAGTTGGGGTTCGGGGTTCCTGAGAAAGAGTAGTATGAAAGATATCAGTGTTTGCTGGTTTGGTCTACTTTTCTTCAGGTATTTCAGAGTGAGAAATCAGGTATTGGTGGGAAAAGTTCCTAAACCAAATAACTTGAAGTATTTTTAATTCAGGAATGCATATGGGAAAAATGATATGATGTATAATTTATCTCAACAAGTATCTTTAAAACCACCATGAGCTAAATAGGGCTTTATGTTCAGGAGATTGTCTTTTAAAACCCACCTCTTTCTGCTGTGGCTCTGGCTGTGCTCACTATCCATTTGTAAATCCTGTACTTTGGGTTCCACTCTACTTTTCAGTGTTCAACACAAAATGATACTTTACTGTCACCTACCTATGAAAGAACATAATCTAATAGCTCTAAACATATACATGGGATTTTTGTGAATCAAAAATTCTGATATTATGGTAATTTCTGGTGCATTGTGTAAGCATTCACATCTTTATGCACAGGAAATAAAAATGAAATAATGTGGTTCTATTTCAGTACGAATGCATTTTTCACTTTTGTTATGTATATATACAAAATATGTATATTGTGTATAGCTATGTATACAAAACCTGTGAGGTTAATCCCAAGGGAAATCCTGTCCCAGTCCATGCAACACTGGCAGAGATTCACAGGGAGATATTTTCATGCCCATTGCTGTGTGCTACCTGTGAGACCAACAACCAAGCTGATCTACATAATGGTAGACTTTACATTACTCTTCTGACTATGCACCTCTTTCCCTCCTTCGCTTCTCCCCTCCCTGTGATGCTAGCTTTGACCTGGGCAGACTTTGCTCCTTTGGCTTTTATTCTGCCATCCTTCTCCTAACTTAATCACTTCCCAAGTGGTCTACCTATTATTCAATACAACAGCAGATTTTACAGCTATCTGAAGAGTGAAGGGATGCTCTGGTAACATGCAATAAGTATTGGAATTAAGTTCCACTTAAAATGTGCAAAAATGAATTCCAGTGAATTATTAATAGAATTTGTTGAAGTTGAGCTTTCTCAGCGCTAAATGAAAGATGCATTGCTGCACAGTGCTATCCTCATAGAGTTTATTAGTAGAATGTGTCCATTTCATGCTATTAGTTATATATTTGTCTCAGTTGTATGCTTGTTTCATTTCAAGTAAAGACATCAAAGTTAATTGTTATTTCTTTTCCAAGCATGCTTTTGAAAAATGTCATTTTTTTAATTGTTAATATATACATCATAAAAATGAAAAATTCTTTGAAAATCTGTTTGCAATACAGCATTCTTCTGATTAACAACCCTTGGAAATCTGTGCTCATTATACTGTAAACATGACCTTTATAAAAACATCAGAAAAATCAAACTGCAGAATTTGACAGGTCAAGAATATTTTAAATGTCAGAAAGTGTAAAGCTTTAAAATTAATGTGATTTTTAGAATACTTGGCTGGTGCTTGTATTTTTGCTTTATTTCATTTATTCATTGGGAGGCGGGGGAGGTTGTTGAGTCTTCACAATTAGGATCTATTGGGAAGCTGTGCCCTTAATGCTGTTCAGCAGCTTCCTCCATGTCATTCAATTCTTAGATCCATTCAAGATGGATCCATTCAAGATCCATTCTGTAACAAGATTTTTGCTGAGCTTGTAGCTGGTTAGATCTGGTAGGGTCTAGTAGAAATCTAGTAGAGGCCCCTAAGCACATAATCTGACCCACTGGTTAGGAGACATCCGTGATGTGCTAGTCAGTAATAGTGCAGTCAGTGTAGCACTGTAAGAAAATTTCTTTACTTGCTGAAAGATGTAGAGAAGCCCTGTATATGCAGTTATGGGAACGTGTGCATTTGTAACACTGTGTCCTTCCTCTGACTTCATTGAATTTCAGTGCTTCTCTGAAAACACTCATGCTTCCCACACAACTCAAGATACACCTCAGCTTGAGTCTGTAAATGTTTCTGCCGCAGACTGGGAATCATACTGTGGGTAGCTGCTTTATATGGGAATAACTACCCAAGATGAAGACATTATGGTAATGAGAAGGAAAGGGAAAGCTGTTTTATCTTTCATATGTTCATTGTTTTCTGGCCTGGCATTAGTGCTTGGGGGTAGGGATGCCTCTATGAATTTCTAGCTCAATCAAGGTAAGGCAGGCTTTTAACTTCCTTGGACTCACTTTCTTACTAAAGAAAGTAGAAATCTATGTAAAACATGAGCAGTAGGGGAAAGTACATCAGAACATAGAGGTGGGAATGCATAGTTTGCCAAAGAAAAGAGAATTATCAGTGTAGATAATTGGTCCACTCATCTACCATCTGGCATTTATGGTGGGGAAGGAAGAACAGGTTTTGGCATTGTCTTTCCTACAATGAAATCTCTCAAGTCTGAGTGAAAATGCATTCAGTTCTCTACTAGACTATTAGGGAAGGCTGTTGCAGTGCTCAGAGCATTAAGTTTAGGGACCTAGGGCTCAAATTCATTCACCTGCCACAGATTCCTGTATGAGCTGTGAACAGGTGAAATACACTGTCTGCCCTAGGTTCCTAGCTGAAAAATGGGGATAGTCTCTTGCCATATAGGAATGCTCTGAGAATTAATACCAGAATTCCATGGAGTAATATAAAGCTGCTGGGTATTTTAAAACTGTTTTTTTGTTTTGCAAGGCAAATGGAAATGAAACTCTCATCCATCCTCAGGAGGAAGGAGAGGAGGTTCATGGGCGTTTTGCTTGTTTATCTTCTCCGAATCCATGACACTGGTGGTCTTGGGCTTTCTGATTATCTGGTAGCTACAATGGCTGGTACTTGATATGGGCAGCTGGTAATAAGCAAGGCAGCCAAGTTAGACAATTTCTTGTTGTTTCCTTCTACTGGAAACAGCCAGAACTTTACAGAAAGTGGAACATACGTTTTGGATCATTTAGTTTTCAGTGATCCAACGGCTTCCAATAGGGGAAAAAAAATCATCCAGATTTGTCTGACCAAGTGGAAAAAAACCTCAAAGGATTCTGAAGAGCTCAATTAGGTAGGTCATGTTCCTAAAATAAAAGCTTAGTTGGTGCCCTTGTGCAATTTATAATCCATAGATGATGCTTGTAGTGAATTAGTGGAATTCATTGTCAGGCAGTGTTAAGTACTGGAGTTCAGATCATGGGTTATTTTCAGTAGATTTTATGTAATAAAAAAAGAAATAATATTTTATTTAGTAAAGTGTTTCTTGTGGGCCATAGCATATTCTTGATATGAGGAGAAGGGGATAATATTTTATGGGATTTGTGGAGGCTCTGACATTAGCATCCTTCTGGACTGAAGTAGGTAGGGTCTTCACCACTGTGCACTTTGTTCATGTTCAGAGAGACTGGACTTTATTGTCTGTAACCTGGGCCCACCTGTCTGGTAATACAGGAGCAGGAGGGAAGAAGGTAGTGAAAAGGGAGCAACAAGATTGTCTTCTGAAAGTAAGGGCAACAATGAAAGAATATAATAGATACCAGTGTGTTCATGCAAATTTACATAGTGTGTATGCTGAAAAATGTACTCTGTAAATAAATAGTGCATTATTGATCTGTGCCAAACTGAAAGAGTTCTAGTTTGGATTAAAAAAAAAAAAGGGGGAGATGGAGCAGGAAAGGGGTTTGAAAATATTTGAAAATATTTTTGTAATGAGTGATTTTGAATTGTTTGGATTCAGATGTTTGAAATTCGTCAATATCTAAATAATAAAAGTGGTCAAGTATCCAAGTGCAAACTATAGGATTTAATTTTGGGTGAAAGAAATGTTTCAGCTGACCCGATGATTTTTATTTTTCCCCCCTAATTGTCTTTATTTTTTGGTTTGGGCAGTGAACTGAAAAATCAATTACACTCAGATCTCCACAGCTGAGACAGTGTTGCATTCATCCTCTTCAAAGAGACTGGCCACTGTTAACATTACTAACAGCAAAACTTACCAAAGGAAAACTTGTATTGCCACACAGTGTACTTGATCCTCCAGCTGTCTCAGGAGAGGCAGAAGGATCAAAGCTGGTGTGGTTGGAACCCCATTTTGAGGGTGTTTCTTTTCTAGTGGGTGTAAAATATTTAATGCAGTTTGTTTTCTTCTTTCTTTTCTAAAATTAAGAGGGATTGTGTGAAACAATATGTTTAAATGTGGATGTCCTCATTTTTTTAAATACTTTCAGGATTACTTATTGGGATATTTGTTATAATGAAAATGCTCTCCAAAATAAAGTCTGTGAACCATACAGGTGTTGAAAGCACTTTGTTTTAAGATCCTCATTAAAAAAAAAGAATCAAAAAACAATGAAAAACCGCACATGCACACAAACCAAACACAACAAAAAACCTTACAAGGAACGGATTTCCTGAGCAATAAATTCTCAACAGACATCATGTGTTTGTTCTCACATGACCTCTTTTCAGTCCATATGGAATACTATGTAGCCTATTAAACATTTAAAAGTGTATCTGTTTATGTACATAAAAGGTACAGATTGCCTGTTAGCTACCTTCTGTATTCTGAGTTCATATTTTAGTTGAGTACTATAATAACTACTAATAAGTAGTTCGGTGATAAGGCAGATCTTACTACTTATTACAAAACTGAACGTACCTTTAAAGTCACAATTCAACAGTTTTTAAGAAAAGTATCTGTTGCAAAAATGAAGACTATCATATAATGATAAAAGGGAGTACCCTAGCAACTATAACTCATGACAAATTACATTAAGCTAATTCCTAAAAGCCAGATCTACAATTCATGTCACATTGTCTTTTTTTTTTTTTTTTTTATATCCCAGAGCAGGTTATTCTTTTTGTCTTTGGATATCTTTAATTTTTCCATTCTGTCAAATTCTCTATAGACCTAAGTGTAATATCTAATATTTTAGCTAAAGAATGTTCATTATTTATCATGGCTAGCCTACTGTTCTTAAATGTTTATGTCTTTATTGCCTTTCTGAAAAAAAAAACAAACCCTCTGAAATATACCTTTTATTTGGCCCACTGGCAAACTAAATTCATAATGAAATAAAAGTTCTAGCTGATACTGAGTTACCCAAATGTAAGATTCTTTGCATTTATGAGATAGAACATATCCCTTCTTTTTTATACTTTAAAATAGCCTGAATTTTCTTGAAAATTTTTCTAGGGAAAATAAATTTGTTTGGCTCAGGTTCTATCCTAATATATCTTAAGGATATATTGTAATGCTTACTGGGTGTGAACTGCCAAATATTATGATCCTATATAAAAAAGTATTACTGATACTTTTTTAAGTTATCTTTTTAAGTTACCTAGAAGTTAACTTTTAAGTTGGAAACCAGTGATGCGTTCCCAGCTTACTCCACTGAGTCATACCAGCTGAAAGGTTCTCCGAGCTGCTGCCAAGGCAGAATGTGTATATTGTTTTGACCTCAAGTAAGCTGTACTGGGAGAGGCATGAGATGGGGTGGAAAACTTGGGAATTATCTGTATCTTGGAGAAACCAAATTATGATACTGAAAACAGACTCCAGGATGTAAGGGAAATTGAACATTACTTTAGGTTGTCTCTGATGTATTTAAAAAGGCTTGTATTTAGATGTGGCCAGAAGGAAAGGATTGCAAAGTAATGAAGGAATCAAAATGGAATTCTGCAGAGATTTGTTTTTTTACTCAGAGTTTATGGTGGTAATAGTTAGTGATGGAAGAACTGCAAAAGATTTAGATTAATGGAGTATTAGTTTAGAGTGCCTGCCCAGTTCACATACCTCCAAGTTCCAAATGCATTTTAAAAAAAAATATCTATATTGTTTGTGTCTGCAAAATTTGGGCTGGATATTTCCTAAGGAGAGACTATTTGATAATAGAGCTGGTGATTCTTTATCTGGAAACTAAACCTGCAGTTGAGTTTAAAGATTTGGGAATGAGTGTGCATGAGGAAATACTGTGCAGGGGAAGATGCAGCATATCTTTCTCTATAGCCAAGTCACAAAATATAGCAATAAGTGGTTGCCAAATTGTTGAGTTGTGTGTTAGGGGACCTGAGGGACAAGGATGTTAACTTCCTCCAGAAACACTAAGAAAACTTGTTATATATTATCCTGTATATAAAAACTACTCTGCTTTCTTATGTCTGTTTATTTGCATGGGAGACTTTCTTATCAGAAAATGCTGTTTCATTAAAAGCAAAAAATTCTCACAGAAGGTGTTATTTTTTTGTAAGGAATTCTGACAGAAATGTCCTTAAGGCCAAAACATCAGCATTTTTAAAGAAATCTGGTTTCTTCTTTTTGGAATTACTTCTGATTTTAAAATGTATTCTCATTTCCATAGTGAAATGTGGTCTCTGAAGTCAAAACTGGGGATGAGGGGAAAACAATATTTATTTATATTCCAACTCAAAAAAAAAAAAAAAAAGATCCTTGATTGTGGAATGAAGAGTTTGTGGCTGAACCTGCATGAATCATCTCTTCATCTGACTGTTCATGTTGTCTTTCCTTGGTTCTGGATACAGGCAATGAAGGTGTTGTAGTGATGAAGTTCATGTCTTTATATCATACCAGGTTTCTGAAGAACTGCCTGGACAGGCTATGCAACAAAGAGGATGAACCTCATGTTGCACACATGGCTTTGTACCACATAGGCTGTCTGTGCTCAGAGCATAATGCTGTATTGCAAAACAAATTACCTAGTGGTAGGGCAAAATGTCTAGTCCCAACTGGAGATACAGAAGTGCATCCATGTGTAAAAATGCAACTTGATTGACACTAGGGGAGTTCTCAAAAACTGTCTCAATGAGATATAGGAAGGGGCAAAGGTCATACCCAGTGCCTCTGGCCAAGAGTTTATCTTGTCTGTGATTTAAATTGCCTGAAAACTGAAGAAATGAATGATTACTTAAGTCTCAGTTAAAATGCTGAGATAATGAAGCTTCTGCATTGTATTATATTATTAGTATATTTCCTAAAAAAAAATTAATTTCCCAAATATCTACAACATTGATCTCGCATTTAACATCTGAATGTGCTGCAAAAATTCTTCCTCTTTAGAAAGAAATTAGACTGTAACATCACTAATTTGTGATACTGGAATTAGTAAATATGTTAGTATCCTCCTATTTTAGGTAATTGTAGCATGCTACTCATATAATGTAACTTCAGGCCTGTACTGGCCTACATTTTGTAGAGACAGTTATATATCTTAAGGCAGGCCATGCATGCACCTAGGTTTGGCAAGGATGTACATGTGAACTTCAAGTTCAGAGCATCAAGCACAGGCTGTGGACAAAGTCTGTCAGGGGTGTGGGTTGTTATCCTATCTTTATTGGTCAAAGTGGAATTCCAGACCTTGCTGGTTGGAAGACTGCAAAAAGGCTGGCAGTGAATCTTCATTGTATGTTGCTCAGCATCGTTGCATCTGCACAGGGAAAGCTGTGAAGGTCTTGCTGTAGAAGCTTATCATACATAACACCAAAACAGTCATAAGCAATCCTCATGATCACTCAACTCGATCCAGTGTTAATAATAATACTAGATAACTAAAAAAGATGTATGTTATGCTATAGTAATTTTCTAAGCATGCTGTTGTCACACATAGCACCACTTATTTTCAATGTAAATTCCCCTTTATTGGGTTTAGTGCATCCCTCTTACTTTACCTTCAGTTTGACTTTCTTGGTTATCATATTTCATCCTATCATCATTTCCACCCTTTATATTGCCATCTTTATGATAAGAATTTATCTATGTGTGCCTTTCAAGAACCTTTCCCTGCAGGATTCTACCCCTCCCCATCTCTCTGCTAATGTATTAGATGGGGAGTAGTTAGCGTTGACATTCCCAAATGTTGTCAGAAAGGTATTTTCAGTTAAGCTGAGTCACAAAAACAGTTGCCATTGCTTTCAGGTTTTCTGTTGCCAATTCTAGACTACATCTCTGCTCATGTTCAATGGAAAGAAGTGCTAATTTTTGCAGCCATAAACGTTAGAGAATTTCTTTCAAGCAAAAGCTCAGATTTCATGATACCTATCACATGCTGCATCGTGCAGGGACATGTCTGACACTATTGCAAAAACAGAGAGCAGCTGTGCTCCTGAACATACTAATTTTCTGTGCCACTCTAGCCAGGACTGTGGTAGATTTTAAACTCCGTTCCAGGGGCTGTGAGTTCCAGCCAAGGTCCTGCAGAGCTGGCTGAATTTTTCCATTTAAAGTGTGTTCTTGTCCCCACATGACTTTGTGCAGCCCTGGCTGGCAGTGGCAGGTGTGTGAGCGCCTAGCCATGCCACAGGGAAGGATCACAGAATGGAAATATTTCATCCTTCATAGCGTGGTATCCTAGGGGAGTATGGGGTAGCACTGCTGATGCTCTAGGTAATCCAAACCTATGAGTCTTTCCTCCATAGCATGGAGGTGATACACTCAGTGAGCTGTGTCCCCAAGCACAGATGATATTTCTCAGTCTAGTTTGCATTTTCATCTGTGAGTTGTAGGATATTTAACCTGCTTCAGATTCTTCGCTATTACCAGGCAAATGCTCATCTTGGCATTTCTGTGATTCTGTACAATCTCAGATGCAACTCAGAGACTTACTGAGGTTTATATTAGTAGGAGTGATTTCTTCCCTTCATTATATATGAGAGAAAAAAATATTTCAGGCATCTAAAAAAATTACTTCATTGGTCTTTCCTATTCAGAGGGAATAAGATTGGTATGTTCCACACTACCCTATCATCACTCTGACCTGTTCAGTTTATTTTTATGCTGGTTTTGTAATAATCCCATGGGAATGTAGCAATTGCCAATCCAATCGCAATTATTAAATACTTCATTCTATGATGGTGAGCTGTGAAAAGCAGAGCTGCTTGTTCTCTGCTTTTCTATTGCTCATATCCTTAGCTGCTGCATTCAGAAAGTGATTTGCTACACTTTCAAATTGAGGAAAACGTAAAAATTAGTCCAAAAATAGCAGTTACTCTATGGCAAAACCTAACGTGAGTTTGGAGTGAACCCTCATCCAATACCTTTAGTTTACTAGTTGATAATGTTTTCCTTTGAGTGATTTTTAGTGAAATTTTTCACACAGGACCTGAAATTTGGCAAAAAACAGTCTGAAAATTTGGCTCCAGCTGATTTTATACCTAGAAGCAGAACTGTGGATGATCTGTACAACTGTTTAATTAAATCCTGTGCTGTTAGCCCTCATTTAGACATATTTAATGGCAAACCTTGTTAGCAGATTTGCTGGCCAAATACAGAGAGATTCTGTATATCATTCTGACTGTATCTGGTCTTTTAAAGAATGTATGCAGTTTGTCTAATGAAGTGCCTGTATGCATGAAAGGAAAAGAAAAAGATTCCGGCTCTCTTCCCTCTGTTGGTCTGTCTGCCTGTGTCTCTGTTCAGTCAGTAGGGTAAAACTCTCCTTTTTTATTTTTGTTTTTAAATGTTTCTTGTATTCTTACAAGGAGGTTTTTACAGTCTGCTGCCTGCCTCTCAGTTTAGAAGAACACTGACATATTTTAACAGTTTCCTAGGATCCAAGTAGTCTTTAATTAACAGGGAATTGATGTTTTGGAGTGCAACCAAAACATGGGAGACATTGGAAGCAAGAGAACAGTCTTGGATCTTTCCAGTTTCTAGCTAGCTGTGGCAAGGAACAAACAAATAAATAAAACAGGGTCCACTGCAAACAGGTAGTGACTTATTGGTATGCAAGAGGATTTCTTCATTTGCATCGTGTTCCCACAGAGCTAATGGTTGGTACCATTAGCCAGCAGGAACTTTCTGCTGCACAGAGCTTGAATCAGCTCCGTCCCTTGCAAGAGCAGAAAATGTTTATCGGTACCTTCCCATAAGCAGGATTGTTGCTGCTGAAACTGTTCTGAATTTAGATTTGTATTGATCAGTTGTTGAGGCAGCAAGGTATGTTGTGTTTGTGAGGTTTAGGTTGACTCTGAAGCTGTAAGGCTTTGGAGGGTTCAGCAATAGGGTTGGGATGAAACACTGAAATCATAGGAGAATGAGACTAGCTGAAGTTGTAAAAGGAAGTCAGACATACACTGAACTATATTATTCCAGATAATCCAGGGAGGGAAATGGTTTATTAGTCAATTTTAAATAATAGTAGACTGCTACCTGAGGCAATTACTGGCAAAAAATTATAACTGTCACTGAGGCAACTGTGCTGTTTTTCAGTAATGGCGTAATTTGTGGTGAAATAAAAATGTATTTGTTTAATCCAGTATTGACTTTTTATTGTTGGTTTTTGGGGTTGGCTTTTTTCTTCTTCCCCTTAATCACGGTACTTGCTGAATGCTTCTCTCTCTTTCTACACATAGGTGGTACATGCCAGAGCCCTGCTCTTCCAGCCCTAGTGCGTCCTCCTGCTCCACCTTTGCAGCCGTCGCTGGATATTAAACCATTTCTTCCATTTCCTCTGGACACTGCTGCAGCAGTCAATCTCTTCCCCAATTTCAATGCAGTAAGTACACTCCTAACAGTTACTGTCTACCTCAGTGAGCCACAGTTTCCATGGAAGACTCAAGAGGGCACAAAGTAGAATTTTATGTACTCAATTAAACCTGGGATATTGTCTCCTTTACTGAGGGCCAAATAGCTCTTTCAGATACACTGCTAGGCCATAAATTAAAACCTAGCTGAGTGTTAGTCAGAAGTAATATAGAAGGAAAAAATTATATGATCCCAAGTGACATTCAGCAAAGTTGCAGGCCATATTCAGTCCCAGGGCTTGTGAGTTTCTCACTTTAATTTAAGATGGGCAAAGTTTTGTTAGCTTACAATTTGCTGCATCTCTCAGAGAGTGAAACTCTCAGGCTGATGTCATTCTGCATCTCATCTGCAACAAGCTTCCTGAGAAATACTTAAAATATATAAATTGGAGGGGCTACAAAAGATAAGACCATTGGCACAATTAAAATAAGAATGAGAACAGCATTAGCTGGTATATAGGCTATTCACTGGCCAACAATCCAGTGTATTTTTTCAGGTTAGGTTGTGTTGGTCTCATGCTTTAGGTTAAGACAAGGTTAGTTATTTCTTTAATATTTTTTTTATTTAGTCATACTGTGATTACAGAAATCTTATTTGTCCCTAAGTATTTTCATTATTTTACTGACATTTGTCATGAATGTCTCAATTTTCCTGTTTCTGTCTGAGATATTTAATGCTTTAAAAAAAAAGTTTTTTTTTTTATTTTGTTTTTATGCTTATTTTGACTTGATAGAATTATGCCCGTTTTTAATTTGAGGGTACTCTAGGAAGTCCTTTTCCTTATGTACATATACTAGATATAAGAAAAAAAAAGAAGTGTGCGATTACCTACTTTGAGAGACAGAGAGGGGTGGAATTTGCCATGCCAAAACAATTCTAATTAACATGTAATTACAGTAATTGCAAGTAGCAAAAGAACATGCCCATTCTAAAAGCAAATTTTAGTAATCAATAGCAAATTTCCATAATTAAATGTTCAATTATTTGCCTTTTATGGATGTTCATTTTACTTTCAAGTAATTAAAATGAACTAATTGTAAAAAGTATTTATGCAGTCTTAAATTCGGGCAATTAACAGCATCAATAGAGATCAGAGAAACTATAAGCTGCAAGTCTTAAAATGCTCAGAAACAATGTCAAAGAATTATTATAAAGAAACTATAAAATTTTAAACTTTATATAGGTCTGCAGAAGAGTTTCAAATAGCAGTGGTTTTAATCAAGTTACTGATAACAGACTTGTTCAGAATGTTTTAGGGGAGGGGTTTTCACCAGTTTTGCTTTGTGATCACTGTTTATATTTAATGCAGTAGGCCAGCTGAATTTTTAGAAATTGCCTATTAGATTTATGGAGGTTTCCTTTCAGGGTTTTCCATAGTTTAGAGTCATTTGATTGTTTTGCTAATTGTTTAACTCTGCTTAATTCAAATGCAATTTTAATGATGGATTTTAATAAATAGTTGCTAAGCTTGTGTTCTTCCATAGACTTCCTGAGCTTGTGTTCTTCCATAGATTTGCTGTTTGTTTTTTTTTTTCTTACAATGACTGATTTTATACTGCAGGCATTTTTGGGGAGGGGGGGAGGAATAGAAGGTGTGCTCATATTAATTTGTAAGTAAGAAAGTAAAGATTGACTCCTTCCAAACCCTGTTTTTCCTGAACATCATCTTAATAGTATATCATTTGGTATAAGCACTGTAGTTGGATTTTACGGACTTCTTCCCTCTTCAGTTTTTCAGTAAACTGAGCCTATGTTTCAAGAGTGAGACTAGCAGCCCCTTTTTAACAGCACTCTGAACTTCATTCCCATGCAAAGAACTGCTTCCTGTGATGTGTGGCCATCTGTCAAATCCACCTTTGATGAATATGTCAGTTCTGAATGTGAGGATGCTATAATCAGAGCTGCTGTCACCTTCCTTGCTGCTCATAGTCTTTGCCTTGCAATGTGACCTTTGCCTTCTTGTCATCTGTGCTGACATGCAGCATCATCCTCCGTGTTCCCATTTTCATTCTGAATGGTGCATTATTGAATGCTGCTATGTTTAGCTCATATGCCAGAACTGGTTAATGGCATCCTCCAAACATGTAGGCTAGCTGAGAAGTTCTGCGTGTTTCCAGTTCTTTCCAAGCTGACAAATCTTTTGGGTACACATCAGCTGCTGCTGAGTATTATCAGCCTAAGGAGAAGGTAATGTCTGACACAGGCTTCAAGTATGTGAATGTGAGACAGAAAACAAGTATTTAACCCAAAAATTATCTTTGTAAATAGGCATGCTCATGAACAATTGTAGCTGTTGATAATACTGTATATTCACTGACAGTCCTACACAGTGTCAGCAGAAAAGCATTTCTGTTCTATGGCTAAACCAAAGTCAAGCAGGTGATCAGTAAAAGAACATCTGAACTGGACATTCTTTTAATGATTTGCTTGACTCTTGATTGGGACATCAAGGTCATAGATTGTGTCTTAGGAAATGGATTTCTGAAAACTTCTTGACCCTCTCACAATTCCACAGGAACTGATGAGTTTGTAGCATGTTCAGACTATTTCCCAAGAGACTAGAAAAGTCCAGAGTTTTGGCCATTTACTGGCCATAAGAGCCTTCACTTGAGAGGAGCATGACCAAGGAGAAACTTCAGTAAAATTTCAGTCATGTTTCAGAGAAAAAAAGAGTGGTCTCTCTTTATGGCAATCTGAACTCAAGAATCTGGTTCTGATAGGCATGAATGTCTGAGCTAATCAGGCTAAGGTCACAAAAGATAATGGAAGAAAATGGGCAATCTCTCTTTTTTTTGTCTTTTTTATGTGGAGAAAAATACAGAAGTTTGGTTGCAATGCAGGCAACCTATATGTCTACTTTGGCATGAGGTGAGTGAACTCTGAAAGTTCCCATTCATCTCCTTTTGGACAGGGTTTTGATGAACCATTTCTAGTGGAAGGTGTCTCTGTCCATAGCAGGGCATTGGAACTAGATGATCTTTAAGGTCCCTCCCAACCCAAACCGTTCTGTGATTCTGTGCTGTCTGTTCACTATAATGAAGGACCAGCTCAGCTGCATCTGCATTTAGTTAGATGAATCCCACATTTGGGACAGGTCATAAGCTATTCACAGCTGATATATTAAATTCCACTCAGAAATCAGATGACAGAAGTGCTGACATTGAATGTTTACAGAGGAATTGCTCCAATTTATCAAGCAGCTAAGCTTTTAATTTTATCTAAGGACAAGTTTAAGGGAATTTGGGCATTCAGGTGAACTGTATAGAAATACCAGGAGAGGTGAAAGCAAAGTAACTTAACCAGTGGAGAATTTCAAGCATATACAAAAGAACTAACAAAACCAAATACTGATCTTAAGTATCAAAAATAATAATGCTAAGGTGTTGCATTTTGTAACAATTTTTACACTGCATTTCAGTTCATTACAAACATAAGGTTATTACTGATGATTTTGCTGTAAAGCAAGCTCAGTTTTTGCTGGCCGCCTTTGAAGAAAACAGCACCAATTTCAGAGAATACAAGAGATAACATGTGGTGTGCAAATCTTTATCAGTAAAATCTTTGGACACTGAGGAGAGGTAGAAATAAAAGGAGTAACCTAAGAAATGCTGGGAAAATAACGTGAACCTTTGAACCATTCCACTTGAGGAAGAACTTTTTATATAAGAAAGTATAAAGCAAACATAGCCATTAGCAATCTGGTTAGCTGAACATTTGTAGGTGCTAAACTCTTAAATTCTGAAGCAAATGGGTACCCTCAAGTCCTATATAAAAAGAAATTTTCACAACACAGCTGTTTAAACTGAAAACAGCCCAGTGGCACAGGCCCTGAAAAATCACAAGTTCACTGCAAGTTTATCTGGTATAAAAAGATGAATCAAGTGTATGGGACTCAAACGGCTAAATTTTATGAATGAAAGAAACTACAACTATAAAAAATGCTTAATGTAGCCTTTTAAAATATGATTTGAAGATTGTCAGAGGAATAGAAAAATAAATTGTCTATTCCGAAAAATGTTTGGGATTATTTAGCAAACATTTGGTATTCTTTCTGCTTTTTCATCTTCAGACTGAGGTGCTCTAAGTCTGCGTGCTTCTGAGAACTGGTTCTTGGAGAAACAAAGCTTTAGCAGTTGTACTGAATACGTGCTGCTCCGTGGGTGCATGTGAATGTGCATATGTAGTGTTTCTGTTCATAAGCCAGTGGTTGGTTGCAAAGAAATTTCACAAAGCATCGAAGTCTAGAAGTTAATTAACTTGTAGGAAAACATTTGCATTTATATGAGTCCCTGGGCTAAAAGGAAATGCTTCATTTTGCTAAACATCAGTGTCAGCCCTAAGTGATCCTCCCATAGAAAAAAACCTCAGATCTCTTTCACGGTCTCTAAATCCCATCATCCTCAAAGCACAGGTGTATCAGAAGCCAGGTTTTGCTTATTTTTGAAGCTCTCAGAATTACATATTTCATCTTCCTGAGAGACAGAATTTAGTTTACAAATCCGGGACTTTTGCTGTTACTAGGCGGAAAATCAGACGGTGCATTCCACTCCTTGTCCATTTATTCTTTGAAGGGTATGCTGACCATTTTTCTGAAAGAAATCTTAAAAATATATTACACTTTGTAAACTGTAGGATGAGCATAATCTCTGTTGGAAAAAGTCCACAATGTTGAAGATATGAGTAAGTGCTTGCAAGCGGAAATGAGGATGTTGCTTGAAAAGCTCCATCCTAACTCCACATTAATGCCTGATCTCCCCTCGTTGCCAGTGAAAAGTTTCCCAAGTTTCCAAGGAATTATCCTTTGGAAAGAAACATGATAAAAATATAGACTAGAAATGTATGACTTGGAAGAGCAGTGGCAATGTCAGAACTGTACTAAACTGAGCTATTACTCTACATACATTTCTTTTTCACGATCCTCCTGTAGTAATCCTTGTTCAGTCCCCTGATTTTTACTGTTTGCTTGCTTGACACCAGTAGCCCCAGGTGCAATATTGAAGTCTCAGTTTTTCACCTTCCCCCAGTAGAGGTTTGTCATAGGAGAGGGAGGTAACAGGGGCCATTGCCTAAAGGTTAGGGCTCCAGCAGAAGCTTGGCTTAGGGTACCAATGTAGTACTCCTTGCTTCCCAAAAACCAGCCTGTGCAACGTGCTAGCAGCTTCCAGGGTAGCACAAAGGCTGCATTCTCCATTTACAGAGGCAAAGCTTGTGTTTGTAGGTGTTGGTAGCAGGAAATGATGGCTGGCTTGTTTCACTGGAAGCTGCTTTTCTGCCTGCTCTGGTCTTGCTGTCAGGCTCTGCTGGGCCTGCTGATAACCACTGAGCTAGCTCACACGGAGTTCGTGGTTGGTTGGGGAATGCATTCTTCTCCCATTGTGTCCAGACAACTGAAAGAAACCATGTAGAAAACCTGTTTGCTGACAAGTATTTCTGGGAAGGTTATGCCAGGAAATGCAGAGAAAAACTTGTCAAAAAGCTGCCAGAAGACATTTTGAAAAACTTTTCCTTAGGCTCTTGTCCCAGATAGTTTTTTACTTAGAAGAGAGATACATGCTGCAGAAATGGTGTGCCAATTTTCTGGATGTTATGAATAAAATGTAACTTTTGATAGTGAAGCGTGGAGGAGGAAACTGAAATACATGTTAGTTTTTCTAAACATTAGCAGCCTGAAATTCACAAACTAAACCCAGTGATTTTTTGTGTCTCTACACAATGATTTTGTTCTCTGTTTTCTGACTTAATTGAGCAGAGGAGCATAACGAGACTACCTTTCCTTATCATATACAATCCTTTAAAGTTCAGTAGTGATGACATGATGTCAGAATGCTTTGTTTCTAGAAGAGGATTGTCGGTTACAGCACAATGGCCTCAGTTTCATGCGAATCAAAGTGGAATACTGCCTATATAGAAGAACTTGGCAGTAAAAATACAGTCTGTGCTGATTTTAATGTTATTTCCATGAGAAGGACCTTTATCAGGTGGAGAACTGTACTGCAGCAAATTGTTAATTTATCAAAGGGAATTATTGCTTCTGGGGGTATTCCTTGCATGGCTGCTCATTCACACATGTCTAGAAACAGAGGGTTTGGCTTGTTCTTTTCCTTTCCATAGCACTGCAATTGAGCTGTAAGAGAGCTCTACTCTTCTTTATGGTCTATATCTCTAGTGCTGTTTAGCTGAATAATTTTCAAAATAGGGAAGACTGCAAAAATAATGCTTGGGTTCAGGAATTCTTTATTATAGTAACATTTTCATCACTGGCCAGGACATACAATTAAGAAGTCTGCAGGGGAAGAAGAGGGATTAGAGAATGAGCAAACACAAGAAAATTCTGGCAATTAAGATGTTTTTATTTGGTGCTTGCAAAACAGGAATGAATGAATGAATCAGTATGAAATATTCAGTTATTTGAATTGGCCAGATTTATTTGCTGTACATATAAATCCTTAATCTACACCCTGGGCTCTGTTTGAAATAACAGTAAATCTCTGATTCTCTGCTGCAGAGGAAGTGTTCACAGCTCAGGAGACATGGTGAAATTAAGCTCTTCATCTTTTTTCCAGTTTTGAGTCATTTCTGGGTGGATGCAGATCTCCAGGAATACTCTGTCTGCCTGTTCTTATATATGGTCTATGCTCTTTGTCACAGACAGGGAACAGAGCTCATATTCAGACTTTGTATAAATGAATGTTCCTGCAACCCTCAGGTAACTTTCCCATGGTTGCCTGTCATTGTATGACTGTTGCTTTTCCACTGAAGAGTGGCTGGGGAGTAATGTCTCAGCTCCCTAGGAGTTGTCTCCAGAATGATTGCTTTTATTTATTTTGGACTTGATGCATTGTAAAGGATCATCTTACTAAATCTAGCCTTAATCCCTTTGCAACCTCCTTTGCAATCTCCTCCAAAAATTTTTGGCCTCTGCTTGCAATTTACAGCTGGGACTCCTTCAAGTTTCAACCCAGGTATCAACAAAAGCTTGTTTCTTATGTTTCTCTTAGCATTACCTTATATTTTAGCAGCACCTTTTGCCCTGGTTTTGGAATTGCTTTTATTGGGCCCATGGCAGTGGGGTTGGACTAGATGATCCTTAAAAGTCCTTTCCAACCCAACCCTTCCTCTGATTCCTCACAACTTACTTGGACATTTTTTGGATTATGTTCCAATTAGGGAATTAGCACTCTCCTATGCTTATGATGAGCAGCTATCACCCCTTTCCACATAGAATACTGCAGCCTTGGTAGCTTAGAGGAGTTCACTCATGGGCACAAATGTGTAGATACAATAAAAAAATCCATTATAAAGTTTTATTTTTATTTAAATTAAATTTGTACCAAGGGTGCTCCAACCTTCTGTGATAGGTTTTAGTATAAATCCAGGTTTCTAGGATGCACATTCTCCTGGGGAAGCAAATGTTAAGATTATCTCAAAATAGCCTCAGTTTATGTCATTTCACCTTGCTGAACATTGTAATACCTATCCTTGAATTCATCTCTGTAATTGTAATGTAGTTGTAAACCGACCATACCTGTTTCCCAGTTGCTGCCCAGTTTTATGTGTGCCTTGGGCAAATCTGTTTTGATTTATCCTGAAGACGTATTTCCAGTATGTATATATGGAACACATCATATATGTTGAGCCTTCTCCAGCTACCATCTCTGTTGGAATTCAGCTCTGTGGCCTTATTCAAGGTCCTCACAGATGTCTTTCTGGTGGTCATTTGGCAACTGCCACCTGCAGATTGTATTTACTTTGTGGGCATGGGTAGGATGTTCTTCACTCATGCTGAGCACATAGCATGTGCACTTCCACCATCTCTCTGATAGCACACAGCTTCTTTAGGAATTTTCTAGCAGTATTTCACTCTCCAGTCAGTCAGCACCTTACAGCTGAAGAACAGACATTTTTGCTGTTTCTTTTGCCATGTGAGAATGGGTGGACTTCTAACTAGCCTCCACTAATTTTTATGTCCATAATTAACCAAAAAGGTCTGAGGCAGAAGCATCCTGTTTGTATAAGCTCATGACTACACCATTAGATAAATGATTCATCTCATGCCTCTCCCAATATAGCTTACTTAAGGTCAAAACAATATGCGCATTCTGCCTTGACAGGAGCTCGGAGAACCTTTCAGTTGGTATAGAATAATAGAATCATAGAATAGTTAGGGTTGGAAAGGACCTTAAGATCATTCAGTTTCAACCCCACTGCCATGGGCTAGGACACCTCACACTAGACCATGTCACCCAAGGCTTTGTGCAGCCTGGCCTTGAACATTGCCAGGGACGGAACATTTACCACTTCTCTGGGCAACCCATTCCAGTGCCCTATCAAGTGTGGGGCTTGGGCTAAGGTTTTTGTCTCACTGTACTTTATGGCAATGACTTGTAATACGGGCGGGACAGACGTGGCCGTGGACTGGTCCCTGGCCGTCCGGCTGCTCCTCACTGTCCTGGCCCTCGCCCTCGCCTCCGTCTGCGTGAGGCTCTGGGGAGCCGAGGAGGAGCGGCCCAGGGAGCCGAGGGCTGCAGAAGCGGCCCGGGAGAGCGGCCCCGGGGACCAAGCGGGAGCGGGGCTGGAGGCCGGCAGGGAGCGGCTGCCGGTGGAGGGGGTCGGGGCGGTAGAGGAGCGGAAGGAGGCGGCTGCCGAGCAGCGGGAGAAGGCGGCGGAGGAGCCGAGCCCCGCAGAGGAGCCGAGCCCCGCGGCCGAGCCCAGCCCCGCGACGGCCGAGAACATTCCCCGGAAGCCTCCCGCCGAGCCCCAGGAGGACGCAGGAGACCCCGCAGCATTTCCCAGCAAGGCAGAGGAGGAAGAGCTGGACTCAGGAAAAGAGAAGCTGGTGGTGGGAGAGCCGGCAAGCACAGCAGCTACACCAGCCCCAGTGACAAGTACAGCAGCATCGTTTGAGAGTTCTGAAGGTTTTGAATGGCCTTTGTGTACCCTTGATACCTGCCTGCTGACTGTGATGGTGTTCACCATGTTGGCACACATACAGAGTGTGTTTTACCTGCCACCATTCTGTCTGATCTCAAAAGTTAAGCAGAGTCAGGTTTGGGTCTTGTCTGGGGTTAGACAACAATATGGGAGGACCAAGAGGTTTCCCCCAAGACTGGACGGTCATGAGTGGCAGGGCATGTGGGGCAGTATGGGCAAGTATCTAGTCCACTGGGCCCCTCCAGTGCTTTGGAAGCATTGGAGATGGAAGGACAGTGAATTATTTTGAGCCTGGTGGGCCCATGAACCTTAAGGCCAACAGAGCAGAGATGCAACATCGAGATGGACTCATGATCGAGGGGTGGACTTAGCAACGGACATTATTGCCCAGGTTATTCACAAGTGTGAACAGTGCACACAGCCTCTCCTGTTCTGAAAGACTCTTACAAGAGATGGAGCCTGGCATTATGGACCAGATAGACTCAGCAGCTTTATAGGGACTGGCCCATGCACTGGTGAGAGTGAACTTAGATAAGAGTGATGGTATATTGAAAATGTGGGCTCTGAGCATGACGTGAATGGTATGGAATAAGGGGTGGATAATGTCCTGGGTTTAGCAGTAGCAGTCATTTTTCTCTTTCTTGGTAGCTGGTGCAGTGCTGTGTTTTGACTTTCAGCTGGGAACAGAGCTGAAAAACAATGATGTTTTGGTTTGGCCAAGGATTTTGTGAGCCTCGTGCTCCGCCAGGGAGGAGGAAAGCCGGGAGGAAGCAGGGACAGGACACCTGACCCAAACTGACCAAAGAGGTATTCCATACCACAGCATGTCATGCCCAGGGGGGAACGGGGAGTTACCCGGAAGGGGCTAGAGTGGACTGCAGGGTTGGAGGAGGTATCGGTCGGTGCTTGGTCGGGCCTGGGGGGAGCAAGTTATCGGTCGCCTGGTGATGGGGTGTTGTATTCTCTTCCCTTGTTATTTTCTTTATCATTATTATTACTGGTGGTAGCAGTAGTGATTTGTGTTATACCTTAGTTACTAAACTGTTCTTATCTCAACCCGTGGGAGTTGCATTCTTTCTGATTCTCCTCTCCGTCCCTCCAGGAGTAAGGGGAGGGCAAGAAAGGGGGGGAAGTGGGTAACAAGCTGTCTGGGTGGGGTTAAACCACGACACTCACCACGCTCACAGTAAAGAACTTCCTCCTTATATCCAATCTAAACTTCCCCTGTTTAAGTTTTAACCCGTTACCCCTTGTCCTATCACTACAGTCCCTAACGAACGAAGAGTCCCTCTCAGCATCCTTGTAGGCCCCTTTCAGATACTAGAAGGCTGCTGTGAGGTCTCCACGCAGCCTTCTCTTCTCCAGGCTGAACAGCCCCAACTTTCTCAGCCTGTCTTTGTATGGAAGGTTCTTGAGCCCCTGATTATGAAGGCATTTTTGTGAGCAGTGTTGTTGGTGCCACATGATCTCTAGATGAGGAGCTGCATGTACCTAAAAATGATGCATAGCAAGCTTTGTTTTATGTGTTTTTGGTTTTGTTTTGGTTTTACTTGTTATTGTTAATACAATCAATTGAATCTAAATATCTCACATGCTTGCTTGTGTAACTTGACAGTTACTAATACCAGAACAGTAGACTTTCTGAGCTATCTCATACTGCCTTACACATTTGCTGAAGGGCAGTGCACAGTGCACTGACAGGTAACTTGCTGTTGGAAAGTCAGTGTCCAAGGCAAAAGCAATAGCACAGCTTTTACTGGCTGGGGACTGAGGGTCCGTTAGGCTTTTGCTTTACATGCAAAACATTCTCATAAGGGAAATAAAATTAAATAATCTTCAGATTTGTTAAACCTTGATGCATGGAGTTACTTAAAACTAAATCTTATAAAGCATTTTGTAAAGCATTTTAAATAATGTTTTAATCAGTTGTTGTTTATACCTTTTGTCTTAATAGCACTCCGTTGAAAAAGATCAATGATTATTTTATTCTGCAAAGACTATAAAACTTTAATGGGTTGCATAATAAGTATAACTCATAAAATCTACAGTTTAAATATAGACAGTTATTGACCTGCTTTGAAAAAGATGCAATTAAAGTGAAAACTTTAAAGCAATTATTTGACTACTGTAGTGTGATGAGGAAAAAAAGTCATAAAATTCTGAAATCAGTATTATTTCTGTTGATGAGACAGACATTTGGAAAGATTTAAAATAAGGCACGCATCTTTCGTAGCCTTAGGCATGTTTGTGCTGCTAATCTCGCTGAATGACTATTTACTAAAGTTTCTTACACAACCTGCAGTTCATTCTTCTTAAGAATTTCAAATGTTGAAAAAAGCATGGGTTTGCATGACAGGTAATTTTATACACAGTAAATACATTCCTAAGCACAATTACCTCGTTAATTGCTTACTCATAGCATGCAGTAACAGTGCTGTGTTATTGAAGAATTTGTCCTAAACCAGACTCCCTTTTATCCTTATGGTAATGAAAAGATTTGGGACTCAGTCTTTGCCATTCCTTTTAGTCACAGTAGTTTGAGCTGGTAAATGGCACATGCTGAAGAATTTATTTATCTGGAGTCATTGATGCAGTCTCTGATGGGATATTTCTGTCATGTCCATGTCCTATCTAATTTATTTTATCCCAACCTATTTTTTTTTTTTTAATAAGGGAAGAAAATCCCCAAAGGTTGTATATTGGACTTGTACAGTAGAACTGAATATAGAACTCCAGATTCTCATGCAGCTACTATTTTTCCTGGCATCTTTCCTTTGCCTCTGAATGCTTGAAGTGACACTGTGTAAATATCCATACAGATTAAATTAGTAATCAGAATAATTCATAAAAATAGTACATAAGCTCATATCTCTCAGGAAGTCAGTGTTTCTCTTTTAAATACATTGGGGTATATAAAATAGAGGCATATCAAATTCTTAACTATATAAAAGAGTACAAATCAGCGGTTTCCTATCAAACATTATATTTTGTCCAGAATTAATGTTTTATGATATCATGAATAGAATGTTTTAGATTACTTATTACACTCATATAGTATTTTTATCATAATTTTTTTTAATTGTGTCTTTTTATTACACAACAAAAGCAATCATGTTTAGAATTAAATGTAAACTGTCTAAACAACTCACAACAGAAGGCTAAATAGTCTATAACTCAATGAAAATGTCAGATAAAAAGAAAGACGTGTAGGAAATATATTCTTAATTAGAGTTAGAGGTGGTGTAAAGGCTGCTGGAAAGCTGACCAACAGAAGTTTCTTTCATTGATTTCTTACTGTGAAACTGCTGGGATGTTTTAATGGCACAGAGAGCAAGCGTAAAGATTGGGGGCCATGGCAAGACTTCCTGCAGTTGAACAAAATGAACCCTCTGAAGAGAATATCTGAAGAAAATGTTAGGGGATTTGTATTAGTTTTAAGTTATTTCTGGGACATGTGTCAAGAAGCCAGAAAAGGTGTAAAGCTGCAGCCTTTACTTCCTTTATTTCTGTACACTTTCCCCTAGGCTTATCTGTAGTCTGTCATGTCCGTGCTTTGTTTACACTACAGGGAACTGTGTCCATCAGACAAAGGTACCAATTTTGGATCCTTAAACAGTACAGGCTAATTACAGAGCTGTGTTTTTTTAAATTTTTGTTTGACAGTCCACACTCAGAGAAGTCAGGTAGCTGATCGGATGTACCTATGCAACTTTAGTTTCAGCAGGTAGGGCAATAAGATTATAACAAGATAACAAAAGCCAGGACTAGGCCAAAGCATTGTCTTTTCCTATAGCTTTTCTCTGACAGCTTATCGAAAAGCAGAAGAGTATAAAACAGATAAAGCCACACTTGCCAGACTATGCCTCGAGTGAGGTATGTTTTAGGAAGTTCTTAAGCCAAATGTGTTGCCTTGGGATGTGATAGCCTTCCATGAGTTAACATGCTGAACTGGATGGAACTGGCAGGAGAGTTTGTTTTAACTGCTAATGAATTTGAGTTTCCTCATCCCCTTCTCTAGACGGTGCCTAATATATCCAAGTAAGGGAGATATATGGGGCATCCAGAGTAGTACAAATAGATGGGACTATATGAACTATGACTTGGTCATAAGCAGTAGAAGTCTAAGGAAGATTTTTAAGGTGCTGTGATTGGGGGAGCTGGAAGTCGATGGAGAAATGTCCATCACCTTGCTGGCATTTTGTATTTGAAATGTACTGATTTGCTAGCAGATCCAACCCATTACATTATTGGTGTTCCTAGAACTCGGATGACAAACATAAATCACAGGCGTGATGCCAGAGTTAATTATAGCATCACCTTCCCAAATGGCAGTATCATCTCTGGGAAGCAGCAAAAGCTATTGTTGACAGTAGGAAGTACGCAAGAGATTGCTGTCTGGGAGAGAAGCAGCAGCATGGAGACTGCCAGTGAAAGGGCTGGAAAATACTAGATACATGGTATAGGGCTGGGAAGAGAGGCAGGAGGAAGAGCAGAAGGGTTTCAAAAAGAGAGACTTGGAAATAGCTCAGAACAGGTATTTGAAAGATGCATTTGCTTCACGCACAGAGGCCCAAAAAGGTAATGGCGGAAATATTGCAAAGCAAGTTAAAATATCCAGTTTCTACTCAGGAGTCTTTATGGCTTTGTTCCTGGCAGGAATTGTTCCTTTCCTTTTTAGTTGCATATTTTTTTCCCAATAAATTAATATTTCCTGAAACATTTAGAAGCAAGTTTGTTCTCTTTAAATCTATCTTTCTTATTTTCACTTTACAGTAGCTGTATCTGCTTGAAACCTACTTATGTTTTCTATTCTAAATTTGAAAGAGAAATTACCTTGGTACTTATTGAAAATATGTCTCAAACTGAACTAAAACAAACACAAAATCAGAAAGGGTATGTGCTTCTGAAATGAGAGAATCCTTTAAGAGGAAACCCTCAGGTACTATAAAATGTCATAGCTGCATAGCTGTTCACTCTGTTCCTCAGTAAGGATTCCCTGATGAAGGGGAATTGTTCTTAAATTTCTGTGCACAAAGATGATAGCATATAATTTTGGTCTTAAGCACCTTTCTTTTCCATTAAGCCAAGCCATAAATAAAGGTAAAGTCTGCCTCAGCAAATACTGTGTATGCACGTCTGCTCTGTAGCATCCTAAAAAAAAAAATGAAAAATCCTGTCTTTTCAAACAGGCTTTCTAAAATGTGAAAAAATGTCTGTTTCAGATGACACTGAATTGCAGGAGAACTGTGGATCTGCAAATTAGCTTTTATTTCGTTTGCTAGGACCCCAACATTCATTTGATTGCAGAAAGTTGTATTTCATTTGGAATTATTTCCTTTAGCTGGTTTCTTCACAAGGCACTGCAACCTCAAAAATACAGAACATGCAGTATATAAAACTCTCATCCCTACTTACACATTTCTGTGATTTAGTTGCTATCTCTGTTTCATACTAGTTGGAGTTACAGTAAAACACTGTAATAATTTATCTGTTTCTTAAAACAGCATTTCTGTGCACTGGAACACACCAGGAGAAAGGTTGTGAAGTACTTCAAGTTCAGTAATTAAGCATCTTAAATGTTCGTTAAGCTTTTCAGTAAAACCCAAGATTAATCAGTAAAGCAAAAAGACACTTAATACTGCAATAATGTATTATTTAGTATTCTTTTAAATAAGAGGAGGATTAACAATCATCTGGTTTGGTCTTTAGCTATCATTAACAATGTTTAAGTCTTCAACCTAAGCAAGGATTTAAGATGATTATGCAAGCAGCAGATCTTTTAGATGGCTACAGCTGTTGGTAAGTATGCATTATTACCGGCTTCTGAGCTGTGCTAAAAAATTGTCTTGCTAGGCTTTTGTCACATAACAGTATAAAAAGTCACTGATTTCAGTTAGCTGTTTCTAGCTGTTCATTATACAGAATGAGGAGAAACTCCAAGTCTTAAAAGAAATTTTGTTGAGGAAGCACACTGTTGCTGATAGAGATAATTCCTAAAGGAATTGGCAGTTTCACTGGATAAAAGTTACAGATAGCACCAGACAGGTATTTTTTTTAATTGAGAGGTTCTGTACGACAACAGGAGCTTATGTGGACTCATCACAAGCTTAGGAATTAATTTGAATGCTGTTTGTAGCTAGCCCAAAACTCTGGATGATGAAATAGCCATGCACTGTTTTCATTTTTAATTTCTCATGTCTGAGCCTGAAGTAGCCTTTTTGATGTATTTCTTCCTGAGACCACTAATACTGAAGCACGTAGAACAAAAGAAAATCTGTTCAAGTTACTCTAATGAGTTTGAAATCCAAAAGTTCAAGTTGAAATTATAATCTTTCGAAACATATCCTCAGGCCTTATTTCACCTCATTTATCCGTCATTATTTTTACACATGAGATGTCAATTATGAGTAACATTAATTTGACTTTACCATCCATCAGTTCTGTTACAAGGTAATCACTAACAGCCCGTCTTTCACTTCTGCTCATTCAAATGATTGCTAGCTGGACCTTCCTTTTAAGTCTCCATGAAGAATTTTATTAAATAAATACTGCTAAAATATCAGTAGGTAACCTCTTAACCAGGTCTTTGCCTATTGGTAATTTGTTTGATTCTCAGCTGAGTCCTTCATTTGGAGCATGTCCAGCTTGCTTCTGCATCTTTTGGCACAGACAGCCTAAGCAGGTTGGCAGAGATCAGTAACTTCAGCAAAATGGGTCTTGACTAGTTCTGCAGATTGCTCATCCCCATTAGCTAATGACAATTCCCAGGGCCTAGTCAAGCTTATTCTGACTTTGGTAAAGTAATTTTTCTCTTTTAATGCTCTGATTTACTTCCTATTTCAGTAATAGGGACCGATAGTGCATTCATACCCTCAAGGCTCTGTTTTCATGCTCTGGTTAGTGTTTTGAAAATAAGACTAATATTCACAGAAGGCTTGGAAAATGTGATGTGCCTGAAGAATCTGACAAGGAACAAAGATTTACACATATCTGCCCTATGAAAGTTTTTAATGCTTCTATCCTGTGTGCGTAAGTTACAACTCCCTGATGCCTTCCTCCGAACTCTGCAAAATGTTTAGCAGTGTTGGGTTATCGGGATTTGTCAGTGATGACTGCTTGATACCATCACCTAATTTCTGTTTTCATGTGAATATCTATCACAGATATGCTTAAGGCAAATTTTTTTTATACCTAAGGGCATTTTTTTCATTGTTTCATCGAGAGAAAAAAAGATATTACTAGTAAATCCTACTGTTATTGTATAATCTGCCCTTGGGTTACCTCATTGGTCCATCTCTAGACAAGCATGTGAAAATACTGCATAGCAGTATGCATTTTTAGGTTGTTAAAATGTTCTTTCTGCTCACCCTGGCTGTACAGCAGAGCAGAATGGGACCGCTTCCCTGACAAAGGGGTAAAGGCTCTGGGCATGGAAGATGTGCTGGGTTCCCCCTGCCTCTCTGGGCATTTGTTGTCTGTAGATCAACAACAGAGAGCCTGCTTCTCACTGTGAGGGTGGTGAGACACTGGCACAAGTTGTCCAATGAAGCTGTGGCTGCCCCATCGCTGGAAGCATTCACAGCTAGGTTGGACAGGGCTTGGAGCAACCTGGTCTAATGGAAGGTGTCCCTGCCCATGGCAAGGGGGTTGGAATTATATGATGTTTAAGGACCCTTCCAACCTAAGCCATTCTATAATTTAAACAAAAAATGTAAATTAACAATTAATGTAAATTGATCTGTGAAGACAAATGGCTTAATCCAATTGTGTACTAGACCTCAAAATCACATTTTATATAATGGTTTAAAAAGGAAGGTGGTAGACCTCTATAAACTTAATGGTAGAAAGGACAAGCAATTAGACTACCATAGACTTATTTGACATTTACTTGGAAAAACTAGAGGTAGAGTAAATGTTGAAACAATTTTCCAATATTTTATTTATTTTAACTTAGAAATTTTCATTCATTAAATAAAATTATTCATTATAATGATGTCAGTTAAAAGATCAGTGTTGAAAATTAGTATATTTAAATATATTAGTAAGATCTGGGATATTTAACTTGAGGCCATTCCAATCAAAAGAAAGGAAAAAATCTGGCTTTTGGTTCTCTCATTTCTACAGGCCTGACAATTCAAGCGTGTGTCAAAGTATGCCCCTAAGCCTAGGAAGGTAATAACTAAATTATATTATGATATTTCTTGCAGAAATTTAAGTTAGAGTAGGTGAGATGAATCTGATGTAAATTGACATCTGAAAGCAAAGTGTCCAATCTGAAATAACCATTCAGCTCCTTCCAGAGTTCAGTGTGGAAAGATGGGTAGCCAGAGAAAGCATCTTATCCCATCTGAGGTGCTTATCTGGCATGGCTTTAACTATCTGCACGAGGTACTTGTCTTACGTAGATTTTATACCAACTGTGCTTTCTTAAAATGCTACACCTGAAGTAGTCAAATGACACAGGAAATTCCATTTATAACTTAGGAACAATTTTTTCACAATGAGTGCAACAAAACACTATACTGATTTCCCCAGGGAAGCCATGGACTCTCCATCTCAGGAGATACCCAGACTTTCACTAGACAAAATCCTGTGTGAGGGCCTGCACAAGGCTGCCAGTTAGTGCTGCCCTGAGAACTAAGGAGCTGGAGCAGATGATGTCCAGAAATGTTTTCTTAAACTAAATCATTCTGTGAATTGTAAACACCTGCAGTAAAGCAGAGAGACTAAGACTTGTGTTTAAAGGAGATAAGAAACTATAAAAGGGAGGTGGTGAAGAAACAAAGCTGGAAGGATTGTGTCCAGGCTGAAATGCTGCTGAATATTGCAGCTCAAGCAATGCAAGGTTGATAGGGTCAAGTAATATTGTGTTAGATCAACAAGCTAGCTTCAAGTGCACAGCTTCAGTGGATGTTTTTTTGTTTGCTTTATTTCTTTCCCCTTCAGCTTTTGCTGGAATACAGAAATCAAACAGAAAGAGTAAAGGATGAGATTAGAAGTAGAGAAGGTATGTGGAAGGTACTGTGTGATGTTATAAGATAGATCTTTGGTTAAGGTACACTTTTCCTAAGTTTGTGATCATTGCATTATTGCGTTTACTCCAGAGAGCTCAAATTAGATTTCCAGTGCTCATAGTCTTGGTTCATCTCTGGCTAACTCTTCATAAATTAATGTGGGAGGATAGGGAGTAGGAGTAAAGAAAGATACCAAACACAGAGGTTGAACTGTGCTATACTGTGCTATACTGGCTCACATCTAAAGGTTGGCTCTCAAAGTTGTGAATCTAGAAACAGTGACTAGGTTCCATCCAGGCTCGGATGTATGGGTGGCTTAGTAACAGAGGCTGTTCAAAAGCTGTTGGTGTCTGTGTATGGGGAGGGATGGTAGAAATTTGTGGGTTTTATTAAACTGTGACATCATTCCCTAATGGATATTTATAAATCATCTTTTCATCAAGATGAGGCCTCTTCTTAGTAATTGAAGTTACATTCCATCATTAAATTAAGGAATAGTAATTTCCGAGTGTTTGGTGCCTTGAAAGCAAAAGAAGTTAATACTGCTTATATACACTATTTCAAACTTCATACAGTTGCTTGAGCAGAACATATGCTGGTTGAGTGCTTCAATTAGACAGTGAGATGTTCAGTTTGGAAAATTCACACTGTGAGGGAGAAGCTCACAATTAGAGCTTAGAGTCTGGTCTGCATTCTGCTTGCCAAAACATCTGCTGCAAAGTGATGTCTTCTTTTGACATTGCATGAAATTAAATTCCTTTGATTAACTTTTTCCTGCAGTTTAATAACATTACTATTAAAATTCAGCAGGTTTGGCTTCTGTGTATGTGTGTGGGCATGCATTCTTGTTATTTTCCTTCAGTAGTAAAGTCAGGATGTGGTGTTCTAACCACAGATAGACTATTCCCATCTGATAGCGTTACCTACTCATTGTGTAGGCTGTTGTAATGTGCTAACCCTTTAATTCCTCTGAGTACCCAGCAACATGCTGCTTAAAGGCTAATGCACACGGGTAGGGAGTAGAAGCTGCTGCAGTGGGCACTGTATAGTTCCTCCTTTTTTAGATATTCATACACATAAAAAATTAAATTTGTCATGGTGTGAGTTTAGCGGGGCTGTATAAATTCAAGCAACAAACTGTTCAGTCTTTCGTTAGATTTGCAGTTAAGAAATTTACTCTTCTTTCTATTCCAAAGTACACAGACAGCAAGAAATAGCTGAGGACTTCAGGACAACAACATTCTTGTAATATTATGTGCTGCAAAGAGATGGGGATAAACTTCTTTATGCTGGCTGCAAAACCAACTTGTTGCAAACAAGAGTCGATCCGAGTTTCTGAACATCTCAGTCATCAATTATTTTGTCCTTCTGCATCCTGTGTACCTCATTTTCTCTTTGGTGGGTTAACTGAGGTGCAAAGACACTGGTATTTACTTCAGGTCCTACAGGAGATAAGTGGATGAGCATGAGATTGACCTGAATTCTTCTAAACCATACTTTTTTTTTTTTTTCCTAAAAAATACTGGGTAGTATCAGCTTACTGCAGACTCATTTCTGCAGCAGGACGAGGTAGCTGTCATTTCCTTTCACACCAAGACTTTGGTATGAAATGGCGATCTGAAAATCAGTCATTATCACACCCTCGAATGTAGCACCTATTATTTTAACCTGATTTACTGTTTATCTCCCTTGCTCAGAGATACCAAATTTTCTCACATAGTTTGGAAATGGCTTAATGGTTTAGATGCATGAACTATGTCTTTCATAGTCATTTCCAAATAGTGATGTTGACTGTAACTGATTAGATCTGATTGATGTATTTTAAGTTTTAAAAGATAAGCAGAATCTCTTAACAAATAGGATAATTTTGAGTACACTTGTGGGGAGGGGACTAAAGGAAAGTATGATATCTTATTTCATTGCACATATTTGCTTTAATCTGTACTGGTTATAACATTATAGGGTTTTGTGTGTGTCCATCATAGCTCCTTAGTATTACTGAAGCCTCAAATAGAATCAGAGAAATAGAATCACAAAGCCATATGTCATTGCTGAAACAAGGCTTTGTTAAGTGCTAGTAGTGTTATTTCAAGCAAGGATATATTCAAATGAAAATCAAATTGCTTATCAATCTCAGAGGCAGTGTATAAATCCTGTAAGAACTACTTCACCTTTCCCACTCCAAAGTATTTCTGGAGTTTAAGGCATGGTCAGTTGGGCAGACACTCTAGCTGAGTCTCAAAGTAAACTTTTGATAACACACATGTATTACAAGAAAATTATTTCATTACTAGTACAAAAAAAATCAAAAAGGTGTTATAAATTTGCGTTGTTTTGAAGTAGGACATTCAGCAAACTGTATTTATTTTGCATTTGAGCTACTACCATTATGCAACTCATGGAGTATGCTAGTCCTTGAGGCAAGTATCACATCATCTTTGAAATGTGAATACCTGAAATGGCTGAATGAACAGGAGCTGGCACATAAACCTATCAGACAAAAAAAGGTTGATGGCTTCTTGTCCTTAACTTAGACATGTTGTCCAGGAGTTCCAGAATGAATTCTGATCTAAGATTTATTAACTTGATTTATTTTATATCCATTTTCTTTAAAAAGAAAACCTGAACTCCCTCCAAATTGAAATAACTGCAGGCATTGCTGGATGACAGAACAGCATGCGAGTTATGTTATTACTGAGTTATCCCCTTCCTAATCAGGTTACCTAAGTGGGAAGGGATGGAGTAATGCTTATCTCTTAAATTTTTCATTAGGAGGAAACTAGGGAAGGTGATTGTGATGAAAGCCTCTTTGGAAAAGGAGTGCATTGCAAGGAACTGTGTCAAGAACAGCAAACAGGAGAATGAAGGAACAGACAATTCTAATCCTAAGGCAATTTCTCCACTTTCTCAAAGAACTTTAAAAACAAAGCCTTACATGTCCAAAGCCTTAAATGTCTTCTATCAACCTATGCATTTATTACTGTGCATATGAGGTACTGTACCTCTGAGCTACTGGTTTCCCATGTTTTTTGCATAATAGTATATAAGCTCTAGTATTATGCTTTCCTGCTTATGAATCTCACAGGAGAATGCCCGTTTTTCTTTTTAATAACTGTATATCATCATATGCCATCATTCAGTTCCTCATCTTCAAGGTTTTCTTCAAGACTCCTCGTCATCAGTGTCCTACTCTTTATGTAATTAAAACTCTGTATCTAGTAAGAACAAGTTCAGGATATGTAAAACCCCTGAATTCTGGCTTGTCAGTGGTATCCTCACTGACAAACAGAAGAGAGGTAAGTCCTAATAATGAAGTTCAAGATGGGGAGTCAGAAGGTATGGGGAAAATTCCACATCTCTCAAAACTGTTTTTTGTGTTTATACTGACATACGCATATCCTCTTTAGTCATATTTTTTCCTGTATATCTGTGGCCTAAAGTGCTATCTGCTGCTGAAGAATAGAAGCTCTTTCTTCAGTTTCTGTAGGAGTGATTGGTCTCCCACAGTAGCTAAACTGGACTTCTGTCATTCAGCAGTGTAAACACTGGATGGCAAAGAAGAGCAACTGTCAGCAGAAAATGTGACTAAAGCAGATTTTAAACACAGTGGACAGTATGTTGTTGCCACTTCTTTCTAGGTAACTCCACACTGATATAGTAGCATCAGTGAGTTAAGTTTGCTCTCTTGTCATTTAAATGTGGTTATGAACTTTTCCCTGTTTATGAAAAAATTTTTCTTTAAAGAAAAGAAGAAAAAGCACCAACAAAAATCAATCATGCTTTGGAACAGCTATTTTCACATATGGCTGTGGAGAAGCTATGTTGGTTTGTAGGAACTTTGTATTTGCGTAAGATTATCGCTTGGTATTATTCTGACTGGAGGATGAAATCAAACAAGGCTTCAAGGAAGGAATACGTATTGAAGAAAAGAATGAAAGATGTGCACCTTATCTCTAGAAATTATATTGAGGCTTCTTATAGAAAAATTATGAGCTTGTCACCAGAAAATACTGATGTATCCGTTGCCATCTGAGTTAGCAGGCTTATATTTTGCAGGCCAGAGTCTTAAGCAGGAGAATATTTAAGCCATTAAAAATTCCTGCCTAGGGAGACAAAGCAAGTGAACAACAAGTGAATACTAAGGCACACTAGGAAAGTGTTGGAGGAAGGTTCTTCTCTCCTGGCTCATTGTCCGGGTTTTTACGGGGGTTGAGTTAATTTTCTTCATATATCTGGTACAATGCTGTGTTTTGAAATTAGGATGAAAATAATATGATAATGCACTGATGTTTTAGTTGTTGCTGAGCAGAGCTTAACTAAGTCAAGAAATTTTCAGCTTCTCATACTGCCCTGCCAGTAAGTAGGCTGAGGGTGCACAGGAAGCTGGGAAAGGACACAGCAAGGGAAGTTGACCCTAACTGACCAAAGGGATATCCCATACCATACGGTGTCATGTCAGCATTAAAAGTGGAGAGAGTTTGGCAGGATGCTGTGGCCTAGCAAATCAGTGACAAGGCTGGCGTCAGTCAGAGGGTGATGAGCAATGGCACTGTGCATCCCTTGTTTTGTATATTCTTTTATCATTATTATTTTCTCTTCCTTTTATGTTCTATTATACTGTCTTTAGCTCAACCCACGAGTTTTACCTTTTTTCCGATTCTTTGGTGTTTAGCTGCCTACTGGGTTAAACCACAACACTCAGCAATACCTGTTGCTTCCAAACAGGTAACTGAGTTATCCCAAGAAGCACCGAGATAATTCTAACAGGCAGATCTACAGACCTTGGGTAGGCTTAACCTTTCTCTTTAATTATTTGCACCTCTTAACAAAGGTGTTCCTGTGAGGAACTGTTGAAGGCCCCTTACCAGCTTCTGTCACGGGCACCTGAAAGCACTTTTATAGATGGTTACTTCCCATAAGTGTAGTGTAACAGCATCATCAGCACTGAGATTCAGTTTGTTTGGTTAGGCCACTGACATCTGCACAAAGTGCAAGCCAAGGCTCTTGTCACCTAAGAGGTATATTTATGGAACAGAGTAATTGTAACAGTCCCCAGAAAATGAGTCGGAACATTGGGTGTTGTAGTGGATATGAGGTGGAGCAAAATGCAGGAGATGGGGGAGTCTTCTGTGAAAATTGCTTACTGAGAGACTGGGGGATAGGTCACAAGCTTACCTTTGTGCCACTGCATTAGCTGTCAACACATATATTGTGAAAATATGTCTTTTCAAAGAAGTAAACTAATAGAAGCTTCATAAAATAAACAGCTTCCCTGGTTTGGTAATAGGAACAACTGAGGCAAAGATGAGTAAGTGGTTAAGTAGCAGGTCTGAGATTAAACTTCTATATAACCTGAAGAATTGCTTCCTTTACAGGACTTTGTTTGGGCTTATTGAGCATTGGGAATTGTTACACCAGTCCGTTCCAGTGCTTAGCTTCCATAGCCTAACATAATAAAGTCTACTCAGCAGATTTGTTATTAAATTACGAAACCAGAATTAGTTGAATCTTGCAGCTTCTGCAATTACATCTATATTTTGTAACATCATACAAAAACCTTTGTTAATTAATTTTGACAAATGCAAGTTAGCTGCAAAATGACAGTGTCATAGTATGTTGTACAAATTGATAATGCCTTAAGATTAATAAGTTTTAAAAATTAGATGTTTATGACAATGTTTCTAGGGCCATGAGGTCTTTGAAAGCATCATATTCTGTGTTTCTCATGTAACTCTCATGTTTCACATTGTTTGAAAAGTGGCTTACAAGCTAGACAAAAGGAATAATGGATATTCTTATGCAGAACAATATGTCAACAAATGTCTAATATCAGAATCATAGAATGGCTTGGATTGGAAGGGACCTTAAAAATAATCTGGTTCCAACCCTGCTGCCACTAAACCAGGTTGCTCAAAGTAAAAATGATGTAGACTACTTTTAGCATATCAACTACCTAAAAGCTTGCTTTTCACACTGTACATATTACATATTCATCACCTAGTCCAGTTCTTGGTAGAGTTCTCTGTAAAAGATAGCAGTCAGATAAAGCACCAAAGATAGGATGTTATATTGCTGTTAATTCAGTATGGACTTCAGGCCCTAATTCTTCAAAGCATTTAAGCATGAATTTACACTTCAAAGGAATGCAGGATGACCTGTTACCCAGCGACTTTTGGTGAATTATCACACTGCATTATAAATTACTAAAAGGCAGAACTCTATCGTGCAGAATGGTCAGTCCAGCTCTCTTGCTAACATAATGTTCATTATTAAAAGCAAGTAACCGAATAGATTGAACAATACTACCATGTAATTTTCTTACGCAGATTCCTTTTGCATTACAAAAATATTTGTCTTTAACATGGTGTTTGAAGATATGTTTGCATGTTTTACCATTTGGTTTTGAATTTAGGTCAGTAAATACCCTCTCTGGAAACAAACTTGTTTTCCTTTATGTAAAGTTCAGAGCAAAAGTGTGTTGCTAAAGATGTTTATAAATTTCTAAAATGAGGGGTTACATGAAAAAGCATACCAAAGCTTTCAGCATAGAAACACTACTAGGCCCTGCAATAACATCTGATGCACTAGCAAGAGAGCACCAGGGAAAAGCTCCAAAATGTGTTGTGAGGGTTTTTTTTTTTTTACTAAATATGCTTTGTAATCAGAAGCATTAAAGGCAATTTTTTAAAAAGCATTGATTAGAATAAAAATTAAAGATGGTATTTTTAGTTATATTGCAAATGTGCCAGACTGAAAATGGAAATATTGGACACCTACTTAACATTTACTGCACTGCAGTCAGATCCATCCTGGCAGGGTTTATCTGCTATCTCAGTCAATTCTCTCAGAAAAATGAAATTATGTATTTCTCTTTGTGCTCTCAAAGCAGCAAATTCACTAGGTCTGTTGTATTTTTTTATATTGGGTTTACAGACTTTTCCTTCTTTTCTCTGCAAGCTTATCAACATTTGTAAGTCAGTATTTGTTTCTAACAAGCTTCTCTTGACCTACTGCTTAAAATTCTACAGTCCAGACAGGTAATTCTGAATGTGACTGTATTTTCATTTGGAAGGTCATGCTAGAGTGACAGAGGGAGGAGATGATATTCACAATACAGCATGTTAAAATACTTAGTGCTTATTCCTGTAGCACTAGAATGGAATTCTTACCAATGTATAACATATTTTTATAGCAGTATAATTAATTTTCTGAAGGGGTCAGGGGCTTTTTTTTCCCTATGTGGTAAATTATGCTAAGTCTTTGTGAGTTAATTAAAAATCTTATCTGTTAATTATCTACAGTGAGTGCAAAATAGCTGTTCGTGTAAGTTCTGAAGTTAGGATTTTATTCTTTTTATCACTGGTATCTTACTGGCTAAGTTAGAAAAACATGCAAATGTCCTAAATGTTGCTTTACAACTGAATTGGAATACATTAAATTGCAGATAGTGTCAGTTGCCACGTTTATATTATAAACTGAACATTCATTGTGACTCACAAAGGGAAAAGGTATGAAACAGGGTATGCCATTATTATTTGTTATATTTCACTTATATAAATACCAATGATAATAATATTACCATTTTCGGTAGTAATATAGCATGTCATAGTTGTATACCATTTCTGGTCAGGGTCTGGAAAGATAAAAATCATCCTAACTCTGTGATGTTTACTATGTATAATACCATAATCAGTAGTCTGAAGGATTAACTCTAAGCTGGATTTTTGTAAGTATAGAATGGTTAATGTTTTTTGTTCTCTTGCTGTAAACTAACCTCTTGTTATTAGTTTAAAATCACTAACTACTACTGCCTGTAGTGAGGGGAATATTTTTCAGATGCAACAGTCACCATTTGATTTTGATTGAAGCCACAACTCGCTTACGTGAGTGCCTCTTCCTAGTGGGGGGAGAGTATTTTGACGGGTTTGCTTTTTTTTTGCTTTTTTTTAATGTATGTGTTGGGCTTTGTTTTGGTTTGGGGGTTTTGTTTTTTTTTGTGTTTGTTGTGGGTTTGGCTTGGGCGTTGGGTTTTTGGTTGGTGTTTTTTTTTCAAAAAGAATTCAGGCATATAATAGCTTCTAAAACTCTGGTGTTCATTGCAACATTTATTCTCTACTGTTAGTTCCTGGTATGTGAAGTGATGGTGCATGGATTTACAGGCAAGAATATAAGGAGGATTTCAAAAAAGACACTAAATAATTATGAAGTGCTTTTTATGTCATAAAGTCAAAACTAAGAGAGGGTCAAATTAAGTTAATGGTAAAGATTTGGAAGCAACACTTTTAAAACTAGTGCGAGTACTGAATGCATAAAATCAATAATCAAGTTGGGACTTGTATGTTAGAAGCAGCAAATGTGTTACATTCTCTACAAAGATAACAGACAGTGTTCATTTTTCTTATTAGCTAATTTAACCACCATGTTTACAGTGCTGCTTCTGCTTAGTCCTTCCATTATTAGCTGAAGTCGACATTTCCCACAAAAGTTCATCCTTGGTAGTAATAATTTGCTGCCATATAAAATAAATGACTTAACATAAAAGATTTTACTGATTGCAGTCCCAATTGGCACTTTCTTGTTCTCTGTCGAAATGAGCACAGCACAATGTCTGTTACAGCTGCACGACTACCCTGTGACCACAGTGTGTTGCAAGTTTTAACATTATTGCTTCTGTATGTATTTTCCCCTTATAAATTATTCTTTGCTGAAGAATATTAATTAGTAACTGGTAGATATAAAGATTGCCAGGGACAGCCCATTAATTCCATTTACCTTAATGGCACTTAGATCATAGCTTGCAGTACAGCTGTATTCAGACTGGATTATAAATGTAATTTTTCGCATCATTAACTACCCTGATTAATCTTAGACAGCAAAAGAATAATTATAGAAACATCGGACTCGCGATGTGCCACTTTAAAGTTGTAGCTTTGCTTTTTTATATTGACATCATTGCAAACAACATAGGTTTTGAAAATTTAGACTGGGAAACAGTTTTTCTCCTTTTAATAATTGATTTGTGCCTTGTACTAGTCATTTCTCATTTCTGCTTCTACTTGGATTTTTTGAGGCTTTACTGTGTTTGTGATTTGCTGGGTTTTTAAGTGCTTTTAGTAACTTTCTGCCTTTGACTGGTGCAATTACTGGATATTTGCATAGTAATTGACTACCATTAGCAAAGTTCATTCTGCTCAGAGTATTAAGGAAAACACATATAGTCTGTGTTTGATTTCTGTGGAGGCTCACAGATGAGAAACTTACTTTATGGTCATCATGAATATCTGACAAATGATTCACTGTTTTGGTTCAAACAAGAATACCAGCCTCAGACAGGAACATATTGGTTGAGGTGCTGATCTTCCAGAGAGCAGCTGGGATATGACATGTTCTACTTGAATTCATGTTTAATGTTAACAGTTGGGAAGCCTGACCTGCCCAGTATCATAAAGGCTTTTACTGTGTGAGGTTTTTTGCCTTGTTTTTCTTTGGTCTTAAGCAGGAAAAGGTGATGTACCCCTGCAATGGTTGTGTGCCTTTGGTGTAGTATCTTTTTGATGTTACATATATGTACCCTGACAAGTGCATAATGCTACTTAAAGTGTTAAACTTCCAGTTGCCTTTAATAATAAGGCAAGGAGTGGCAGAGAATTTGCACTGGTAACGACATTTCAATAATAATAAATCTGAAAAGAAAACTGAAAGTAGTTACTTGGATTGCACTGTCTCAGAAATGGCATTAATAAACAGCTACTGGATGATTCTCAAGAACACACTGGATTTTTTAAGATCCATTGACACTGCTGCATGATGCAGATAGCTGTGTGGCTCCTCGTATGGAGTGTGAATTGAAGATACTTTGAAGGGGAAAAGGAAAAGAGAACTCTCCAATGTTTCATTCAAATTGATGTTGCACGGGTACTTCTTTAATAGCACAGATTTCTCATGTGTGGCAGATATGATTCCATTTCAGTATAACAAACTACACCATTTTTAATTGTTTTGAGCCTCCTCATTTACTCTCAAGCTGTAGACAGATCCAATACAGAGGCAATCTGCTGCACAAATTACAAGTGTACATGGGTAAAGTCTTCTCAGTAGTGCCTGAAAAGGCAGCAGCAGTCATAAGAAGGCACAAGAAAAGAAGGATAGACGTTAACCCATGGGTGCTGAGGAAGCTGGTGGAGGTCATTGCTAGGCCACTCTCCATCATCTTTGGTAAGTCATGGGAAACGGGAGAGGTGCCTGAGGATTGGAGGATGGCAAATGTCACACCAGTCTATAAGAAGGGCAAGAAGGAGGACCCGGGTAATTATAGACCGGTCAGCCTTACCTCTGTCCCTGGAAAGGTGATGGAACAACTTATTCTTGACTCCATTTCTAAGCATATCGAGGATGAGGGGGTTATTAAGAACAGCCAACATGGTTTTATGAGGGGGAAGTCATGTTTGACCAACCTTATAGCCTTCTATGAGGAAGTGACTAGGTCGAGGGATGATGGTAGAGCAGTAGATATGGTTTTTCTTGATTTCAGTAAGGCATTTGATACTGTCTCCCACAGCATTCTCATAGATAAGCTGAGGAAGTGTGGGCTTGACGATCAGGTAGTGAGGTGGATCAAGAACTGGTTGGAAGGAAGAAGGCAGAGAGTTGTGGTCAATGGTGCAGAATCTAGCTGGAGGTCTGTGACTAGTGGAGTGCCTCAGCGGTCGGTGCTGGGACCAGTGCTGTTTAATATTTTCATCAACGACCTGGATGAGGGAACCGAGTGTACTCTCAGCAAGTTCGCTGATGACACTAAAGTGGGAGGAATGGCTGACACACCAGAAGGCTGTGTTGCCATTCAGCAAGACCTGGACAGGCTGGAGAGTTGGGCGGGGAGAAATTTGATGAAATTCAACAAGGGCAAGTGTACAGTCTTGCATCTGGGGAAGAACAACCCCATGTACCAGTACAGGTTGGGGACTGACCTGCTGGCAAGTAGCGAAGGGGGAAGGGACCTGGGGGTCCTGTTGGGTAGGAGGATGAACATGAGCCAGCAATGTGCCCTTGTGGCCGAGAAGGCAAATGGCATCCTGGGGTGCATTAGAAAGTGTGTGGTTAGTAGGTCAAGAGAGTTTCTCCTCCCCCTCTATTCTGCCTTGGTTAGGCCGCATCTGGAATATTGCATCCAGTTCTGGGCCCCTCAGTTCAAGAAGGACAGGGAACTGCTTGAAAGAGCCCAGCGCAGAGCCACAAAGATGATTAAGGGAGTGGAACACCTCCCTTATGAGGAGAGGCTGAAGGAGCTGTGTCTCTTCAGCTTGGAGAAGAGGAGACTGAGGGGTGACTTCATCAGTGTTTACAAATATGTAACGGGTGGGTGTCAGGATGATGGAGTTAGGCTTTTTTCAGTGATATCCAGTGATAGGACAAGGGGCAATGGGTGTCAACTGGAGCATAGAAGGTTCCACATTAACATCAGGAAGAACTTCTTTACTGTGAGAGTGACAGAGCACTGGAACAGGTTGCCCAGGGGGGTTGTGGAGTCTCCCACATTGGAGATATTCAAGGCCCACCTGGACAAGTTCCTGTGTGATGTACTCTAGGTTACCCTGCTCTTGCAGGGGGGTTGGACCAGATGATCTCTCGAGGTTCCTTCCAACCCTTGGGATTCTGTGATTCTGTGGGATTCTGTGATGCACTGAAGTTCACAGCTGTGTTTAAAGGAAAAGTAATTTTTAGTTATCCTATCCCATAGCAGAGCTATTTGTGGCTGCAGCTGCTCCTGAAAGCCACCAGGGTAAAAGCTTCCCACCCATTTGATCAGACTGTCTTTTGAAACAAGAACCAAGAGCCACATGAAGTGTGGTGAGGGGTTAGCCTCTGCACTAGGGAAAGAAAGCAATGGGTTCAACTCTGCACTCAGGCACAAACTTCTGTGGTGGCCTTGAACCATCACTTGCTCTCAGTTCCTGTCTGTAAGTCAAAACTAATATTTCCTGGCCTTTTAAGTCTGTCACAAAGATCCTGATCATTAATGATTAATCCTGGAACATGAATGTGTGCAGTGTGTATGAAGATCTGGACATAATTGTCAAAGCTGAGATCCAAGGTCAAGTATTGGTTTGAACTTCTTCCATCAGCATGTCAAGCAGGAATAAGTCCTGGTAGATAGGGTTCACCTCTAATATTACTTCAGTATAAAGCTAAAAGAGCTTTATAGGAGCAGGAGGAATGACATTTTCATTGGTGATATTGTTTTTAAAATCCTGCATAATTAAATGGATACGAAATAAAACCAGCCTTAGGGCTGAGAGACCTGCAGACATCTAAGAAGACAGAAGCAAGCCCTCTGAGGTTTGCACTGCACTTTTGGTGTCATCTTAGTTTTTTTCTTTCATTAGTTGCTGCTGTCTTATCAGGTCCCTCTTACCTATTCTGTGTTGTAGATATCTCCAGGGCAGAGCTTTTACTATAAAAACAGAGACAATGCACCCACTGGTATTCATAAGCATCAAATTATACATAAAAAATGAATCCTTCAAAATCAGAGCTGGGTTGTTTGTGCATTGTAGTTTCTTTTCTGAAAAGATATGCTAGCAGTGCAAGATGTCTAAGTACTTGGCTTACAAGCAACAGCTAGACAGTTCACAGGCATTAAAATTGCCTGTATTCACATCCGTAGGTACTTGTGAGAGGTACTCCAGACACAGATGATTTTGAATCAGTTATACACCTGTGCTGTCTAGTGCTAAGGCATAAGGCTGTGAATGAGAACAAGTGGATTTGCCAAAAGTTCTAGTACAGCTGTTTTCATATGTTAATTACCTACATGCAAGTGGTCTTTGTAAAGCACTGTGAAATACTCAGATAAGACTTCCTATTGTGTTTAAGTTCATAATATACATTAAGTCATTTTCAACCTGTTTAATTCAAAATGCCGAACAGCACCCTAAGCTTCCCTGAATGTTAAGTGATACTGCCCTTGTGGCTGGGGACAAACTGAAGTGATGGAAGAACTCGCAAGATGACTTGCCTGCAGTAATTCAGTGTCTAGATGCTTTGTCCCTTCCTTTTTACCTAAATTCTTGTTCCCATCTGCATGTACTAGTTCATTTGGGATTCCACTCTGGACTGGGGTGGAGGGGACACAGAACCTCCCTTCTTACCCACTGGATTGTAGCCTGAGGCTCAATCCCCCCCCTGGCCAATGAACCTGACTCCTTGGGTGTCTCAGGAGCTGTATATACATCACCAGTGTAATTGGAGATAATCTAGGATAAGGGCATCCAATTTTAGTTTACTTGACCTAAAATCACGGAGAGACCAATAACAACAGGAAGTAACTTTAAACAATCAGAGAATTCATGAAAAGTAATGGACTAGTGCCAAGCCAAATTACTAGTATAGAAAGAAAGCATGTCACAATCTGCTGTGACAATGAAGTACTGAATTAATTCCCCCTTCTCATATTGTCCTTTCAATACAGGGAAAAAAAAACCCAAACCAACCAGAAAACCAAAACCCACCACACCCCACCACCCCACCCCCAAAAAAAAAAGTTTTTTGTCTTTTTAGTTGTATGAAAATTTATTTCTGGTAGTGGAATTCTGGAAGGAGTGGAGATTGCTATTCTAAGCCTGTTTTCAAATATCTTGAACTTTTTGGCTAGATTTCTATAAGCACATAAAAATAGCAACAAGTTTTCTTCCATTGTTTCATTTAGTTCTGGTTTGATCTATAGAAAGCTCAGAAGTCACGGTCAGAACGGTACATCCCTGGCAATACTTTTTTCTAAATTTTAATTCTGATGTATCATTCAGATGAAACTTCAAATATGAAATTGCATGGAAATGTACGCTGTTAACTTTTCATCTTTTTCCAAATGATATAAAAACATACTGGGTATTATTTAATGCACCACATTTCAGAGATGGGTAGGAAGGGATTAAAGCACTTCAAGCAGTGAATGAGCCATAACTATATTCTGCACAGCTGTTCAGTGCATTCAGGATCACACTAATGATTCAGTCAATAAGACTGACAGGAGACTTGAAATGGCACTCAGTGGCGATCTGTAGAGAATTACGCAAAACTATACAGTCCTAATGTGGGTACCCAGTGCAGGTATAGGTATGTTTTTTTCATCACAAGATAATGCAATTTTAGTTTTGTGCGATGAAGAAATTGTGCAGTGTTTCAACTGGTAGGAAGATGATTTAGTAATGTAGTAATATCCATTTGTTCTAAATTATTTCTTGTCTGTCTTTTCCTACTTTCTGCATCATAAAGAGCCTGAAAGGTAAATCAGGTTGTTCTTAATTATGCAATTACAAATACCTTATTAAAATGCAAGCCACCTTCTGACAACCTATTTCTCTCATCTTTCTGGCATCTTGCTCAGCTTAGTACCAAATTCTAATATTGTCTATGTTTACGTAGTTACTAAACACAGCAAGGTTCGTTTTCAGTCTTACTTAAGTTCTCAAACTATATCAAGATAATTTATTAATTTTTCTTCTCCATTTTCCAATTTCATAGTTCTCTTAGTGGAAGTGAGTTTCCTGATAGCACAGTCCTGTCCTTGTTCAGGCAGGTTTTAAAGCCAGTGATGCTGTGGAGGAAGTAAGCAGGTTAATGTCTTCTTCTATGGACTGTTGCCTATGAACTGAGCAAAGTTAAAATGTTTTTTGCATACAAGGAGATATAATGATCTTAGTGATCTGTATGAGGGCTGTGAATATAGCTGTACTGTATTCATATTTAACCGTAACCTATTAAAAAGGTATATTTAGATGCACTTGTAAACTATAGCACTTCAGTTCCCATATGTGAAGTGTCTGTGGAACGTTATTTTTCTGTATTGACTGCTGGTGATGAAATTAAATAAAATGATCTTGAATCTCAAGATGTGAGGCAATATGATGACATTTGGTCATATAATTTTATTTCTTTGAATTTTCTTAAGAAGGACAGTAGAACATTTCTTATGAGAAGGCAGCAGAGATGATTTATGTGGTTTTATTTCAGTGCTGACCTAAGACAAAAAAAAGAAAAAAAGAGGAGAAAAAAAGCATCTGTGGTCAAATAATTATACCAGCAAGTATCTACACTTGCACCTGAACTGAAGTGTTTCTGCTAGATTTTGAAGACAGACACCCATTTGAGAACCAGGAGAGAATTTTCTAATTACTCTATTGCTGTGATAAAAATATTCTGTCCCTATAACATTTTATTTTTTTTCCTTTCATGACATCAGGTATGGATGAAATGATGCCTTGATGACCCTTTTAGTCGCTTATTCTCTGGTTCTACAAATATGGGTTGAGAACTGTAACTTCTCCCACTGTTAAGTCTTAACCCACTAGAACAATTTTTGAAATGTTTGAAAAGTACAGATTTGTTAGAGTGTTTTAATAGTGTCTGAAGGATATCTTGGGCTTTTTCAGGTAAGGATGTGTCATTCTAAGTATTCCAGTTATACTCTACACCTTAGTTCTTAATGGTTTCTTTGGAGTCACTAGGATAAAAATGGTTAATAAGAAGAATTTTTAAAATGGGCTAAAATAGCAGCATGATCAGAAAATTAGCATTTCAGATTTAATTTCCCACTCATTAAACACACATATACACAGTCACTTCTCGGAAACACACGTAGTAGTTTGCAGAAACCATTTTGGACTCCTGTAAGCAATTCACTTGTAAGAGTGAAACAAGTGCCTCTGCCAGTTCTCTGTCTGGCACACATCCTGCTTTTATTGTTGTTGTGATTAGAGAGACTTACTATTATTAAATACCAATTATAACATTTGGTCCAGTTTTCTGAAATTCATTCACATGTGAATGGGAATTTGTTGCATAACCCTCATTATGCCTGCCAACCTTTTGTTCCAATCTCTTTTCTTAAGTGCAAAACATCAAAATGCCCTTAGCTTTTTTTAATGTGTTCTTTTTCTCATAAGCTTATTTTTGCTTTGCTCTTGGTTGAAGCTGAAGAAACAAATGGCATTTGTGAACCTTAAATTTTTATCTTTATTGGTATCTTTAGAGATATCTTTAGAGAGACTATAACATTTATCTCTTTTTGCTTTAAGCAATTGTTTTGCATTTGATCATGTTTTTACCATCTGCCACTGCTCATTTAAGTGAATAGCTAAAAAGAAACAGCCCACCCCTTCTTTCCACCCCACTTTGGTAATACTTACTAGAAATGGAGTAATTCTTCCACTTTCAATGTGGTGTGTTTCATGTTAGTCTGTTTTTATGCTGGAGTTGTATTGAGTGTTGTCCACTGGATAACTGAGCAATATGTCAAACATGCTGTATTTGGTTGCTTTTCATCTTGTGTCCTTTGGGAGAATCTTTTAGGTCTGGTAGAATTGTGCGTGCTCTTTGGATCAGCACTGGGGATCGATCATGGGTTTGTAATTTGGAAGATTATTATCCACTGTGCCTTCGCTGTGTTTGCTGAAAAAAAAATGGAAAACATATTTTGCAAGAAGTGGGACTGAAGAAAAAAAAAGGGCCATCCTACCCAGAAAACCAGTTGAACACCACCCTCGAGAGTTCCAAGAGATACAAGGGAAGTTTCTTAAAGTGAACTTCATAGCAACTTAGACAACTTTTCTCAGACAACTTTATGGCTTGTGTGTCCAACTTGCAGTCGTAAGGCTGTGTTTAGTCTGTGTTGCACCTTCACAGATTAATCTGAAGTCAGGAGCTGTGTGGTGCTCATATGAAAGGCAATATAACAGTAAGTACCATTAGGTAAATTCAGTTGGGTAACTGCAACTAGCATATATTTTTGTTCTTCATTTCTGAGAAAATACTATATTTTATCTAATAAAGAAATTTTGAAAATAAGTTAGTTATACTTGTGAGTTACTTGCATCCTGTGTCAGTGAAGACTGTAGGAGAGCGAATGGATAGGCCGATAATTCCCATTGAGAGCAAGGTTTCAGCTTTATGTGGTAAACGAGGTCTAGGGCTATTCATTGAACCCCTTGGACAAAACACAACATTGAACAGTTGCCCATTAAGTGGGCATTGTCCATCTTCAGAGCAGAACAAAGCCAGAATCTCTCAGGAAAAATACATGAACATGTTTTTAAAATGTTAATTCATAAAGGTGTCAAATTAAGGCTTATGGGTATTTCATGTTTTTAAAGGCTTGATCTGCAACCTTAATGTTCTTCTAGCACGGTGTGTTTTTGTATTTAGCATGCATACACACACATACACAGATTTGTTCCAGTTTGACAGTCCTTCACATGCTGTTTAGTGTGTTTGATTAGCATAATCACTGTCTGATTATTTCTCACTAGCTCGCATATGCAAATTCTTGTCTTTTGACTGACAACCATTATTAGACAATCAGAGTATGAGGATTTGCATAATCTCTATGTGGTTACAGTATTTGTGTGCAGTACCACTGTGAATGCAAATCTTTTTGCACTGGCTGGTTGCTGTATATTCAAGAAGTTTGCCAGAAATACTACTGCTGCCTCAGCATCTCATTGCCAAGGAAATATCTACAAGAACAAAAACGAAAGCAAGAGAAATACTAGAGTCACATGAGAAAGTTGACAGCTGCTAAAATTAAATAGCTCCATAGGTAAAAAATATATAGATAAAGAAACAGATAAATGGAAAGATGAATGCTTACAGTCTTATAATATTTCAGCGAGAGAATAAAAAGTATACTTTGGGAATACATTCTGAAGTACTATTCAAATTACATAAACCACTTACATTGTTTGGGAAGTGACTGCAGTTTTTAATCGATACCACTTTTTTAAGAAAAAGTAATTATTCTGTAAATATTACACATTATTGTAGGTGTTTCACATATTTTTTATATATTATTTTATATTTAACTCCATTGAGCAATATTTCTGATTTATGTACATGAAAAGCATAAGTCTAGTTCTACCCTATTTCACTGATAAGAACAGAAATGGTAGACAGTAACAAAAGATGTGTAATGATGAGTTCAATTCACTGCATAATTATTCACCATAATTACTAGGGCAATACTGAATAAATTAGCTATAAAAGGATAAACCATGCATGGTAGCACATCTAGAACATGTATTTTAACTGTTTGACATCATATTGTTCTACTTGTCCATGAAACCAAAATATTGTTGAACATTTGTGCGTGTGTGTGTTTAATTATGCTTACTAAGCTCTTCCCATCATTCCTTTTGAATTGTGTTCTTTGGTTATTTCGCAAGATTCTAATTCACAGATAATGAGATGTTGGAGAAAAAACCTTGACTGCCAGCCTTAACAATGGGACGTATTTCTTATGGAAGTACAGAATGTCAAATATTCTTAGGATCAAATCACTGAGCTGTTGTTGAACTGTTCTGTTTCTGACCAGAATACTAAGAATGTGTCAGGTAGATTGGCAATTTTAAGTCTGATATTTCTTGAAAGCATCACATCTACTACGTGTGATGCTGAGATTTAGTTTTAGCATGCACAGTTAATAAAAAGTTTCAGGAGGCTTGAGATTTATGTACACACACAGAAATGAACTGCAGTATGTGACACCCAGTAATTTCAATACTTCCTGAAAATTATAGACCTGTTGCATGTGCTTTGTCCAGCTCGAATCTGCAGTTGCAACAGATGTCAAGTATCTCCTGGAGAAGAAGGAGCTACCACTTAGCTGAACAGTGCCCATAATATGGGCACTCTCTACGGGCAACATAAGGTTGACTGTCTAGCAGTTCTCAAAAATACCAGTTTCTGCATAAGTAATAATATAACAATGGGCTATAATAAATATAATGTTGCTGCATCTGTACAGTTTGCCAGCATGATTGCAGGTGAAATGATTGTGAATTATTGATGCTACTGAGATCAGAGAAGAACTGCTCAGTTTTCAACTGGAAATAGTCAAATTATACTTGAGAATATATCTGGTTCAGAAAGTCTCCCACGTATAAATGACAGCTGTTTTACATGATTGAGGAGCTTTCCTATAACTTTAGTAACTGCTTTTCTGTGTTTCTAATAGTATGTCACAATTATAATGCAATAGGCAGTTTTATGTTTGAGCTGTTCGGCATTGAGACTGCATCTACCATGCGTTTTTTAAAAAGGATTAAATTCACCCGTAAGTGTAAACTGATACAGCATTTTATTCTTTTTTGCTTGGTAAGGGCACTGTGTATGTGGTTGGCACAGGATTTACACTGTTTCCAATGCTATTATTAGTTTCGCTGTTTGTTGGTATATAAGAGAATGGTTGAAAGGAGCCCACACTGAGTTATCTTTAGTTCTTACCAATTTTATCAGTAAGATATTCATGTAAGTCTCAACTTATATGTGAGAATATGTATGCCTTGACTGCAAGTAAAATAATATCACAGTGTACTTGTTTGACTTAATTTTTGTACTTACAATTAAATATGTTTGTAGAAATGCAGATTCTACAGTAAGAAATCATACTCAGAATATCATTCCTTTAATGTTATTTTCATTGTAACATTGCATTGTGTTAATATCTGGATTTTAAGAAGTCCTGAGAGGTGTTGCTAGGTTTGTCACTAAATTCACTTACCTATTCAAGTAATGGACATCAGTGTTTTGGTAGGTAATTTTTTTGTAAATTACCACTAAAATGGTCTACAGCAATTTTTTCCTGAGAGCTTCAGTGACCTGACATGTTTTTCTGCTTACTTAGCATAGGATCATAGTGACTTGAGTCAGTCTTTTGCAGCTAATTTCTTTGGCTTTGAGGTAAAAATACATACTTTCTGACTTGGTTTTTTTAGGCCTATCATATGTACTGAGCAGGCTCTAGGCATGAACATTATCTTCATCATTTGGCTTAGGTGCTTTTATTTATACATTTTAGTGCTATTCCATTAGTTTACTGGCAAATTCAAGCATTTGAAATGCACATGCTTGTCATGCCCCTTTGTTTTAATACACAATTTAAAAATGCCCAAAAAAACAAGCTTCCTTTAGTTTATATCCTTTAGTGATTTGAGCTTTCATGGATCAAACTTGTAATCTCTCCTTTGCTTTTCTTGTTGTTTTTAACTCAGGCATGCTATTAAGCCTCTGGGATAAGAGGTCACGTAAAAAGGACTAATAAAAATTATATATATTTAACACTTTTTGACATTCAGGAAGAGCTATGCGTTCAGTTTCAACATAAAAAAGCTCTTTACAAAAAAAAAAACCCAAAAAAAAAAAACAACACAAAATACCCACACCAAAAAACAAAAACTAAAATAACACTTTATTCTGTAGAAATTATGCAAAATTTACATTTCCCAAGGATCAAATTCCTCTCTAGGTAAAATTTGCCAGGTTGAGTTCTGCCTTCTGCAGATATTTAATAGAAGTTAATGAGGAGACTTGACTACAGAAGGCCTTCAAGGACAGCAGCTACAGTGATTCTGGAAAAGTTGCCAAGGCAGGTAGGATAACATGGGCTCTCCTGTGTAATTTTCTAGGTGATTTTGTCGTAGTCGTTTCATCCAGAAAAGATCATGCAATAGCCACTCTTTTCACCTGCAGCCCACAAAACAGAGATCTCTTTCATGCAGTATGGTAAGCACAAGAACAAAGACAACTTATGATCATTGGTATGCCAAGGCTGAATTTGAAACAAGCAAGCAAAACCAATTGAGAGTGATAAGGTCAAATCTGACAGTGGAGTAAGGGGCCAATTTCTGCCATGCCTTTGGTTTAAGTCTGCGTTTTGCTGAAGTATGGTGAGCTCCTGAAGATCTTGAGAAGGGAATACAGTGCTTGATCAAAGAAAGTGAATAATGTCATGCTGCCACAGATTTCAGCTTGAATAATTAAAACATAGGCAATAGTATGGTAGTTCATTTTATATATTGAAAGCAAAAATTAACTGAATTATATATGAAACCTTTCATATTTGTCTTCATTGCCCAAACTGACAGTTACCTTGTGGGTTGCAGTGAATTTTGAGCCATGTGCTGTCTTTTGACCACAAGGAAAAGTGTGGCACAGCCTGTGTTACATAGTAAGATGTACCTAGTCCTGGATAGTAGAAAAGCAAAAGATCATGAGCAAGTCAAACACTGGGAAGCTCACCCTCTTTTTGTTGTAACTTACAGTGCAGACACATTGGCGATGGGAAGGGACATTCTGCATAACTTGGTCTTCTGCATAGCTTTGACAGCTGAATCTTTCATGTGAATTGCAAACTGCTCTGTCCTTCACTGTAAATGGGAGTAAATTAAATCAGTTGCATCTAAGTAATAAAATAAAACTCCAGTGATTGTAATATAGCACTAGTAATGAGTAAAGAGCAGATTTTATCAAAGTTTATCATGATAACTTATTTTGAAAGCAAATACCACTTACATAAGTTGAAATACAATTTATGTGTATAATTACTAGCATTCAGTGAGCCTAAAAGTGCTTGGAGATTCTGTTAAGTATCTCACCACTTGCTGATTATCTCAGCTATGTGATATTATGTCCCTCTTTATACTTCCCTGCAATCCTTGCTCTCTATTTTCTGGCAATCAGCTGCCTCTCTTTGTTCCTCTGACTCTCAGCAGGGCTCCTCTCTGTCATCCAGTGTCTGTGAGATCTGAGTGCTTATCATGCTGCAGCTAGCTACCCTGTTGCCTCTCTCAAATTTCCTGCACAAAACTTCTGGAGGTTTGTCTGGTGCATTTGGATGTTTATTTGAAATTTATGGATTGGTGGGGTTTCCCAAATGAAATTTCCAGGAACAAATAATAATGCCAAATACCACTACAGCATACTGCCCTAACTTCATTAGAATTGGGGGTTGTTTGAAGTTTTAATTCTCCTTTTCAGTATCAAAGACCCAACTGGCAGAGAAGAGAGTCTTACTTTGAAGCAGCTTTTCTTAATCAAGTTGGAAGCTATCCAGAACACTTCTTCATTTAGAGCTGCAAACACAATTCATCCAGTTCACAGTAAGGCCACGTAGCTATATATCTAGAAGTCTGCATCTTTAGAAAGGGAAAGGGAAGTGTGCAGATGGGTTTCTGTATCAGCGGATAAAAGAGAAAATCTGTGGGGTAATTAGGAAAGAAACTCCCCATTTTTCAATGAGATAAAAATGAAATTGTATACAGAATAAACCAATTGTTCTACAAATTCATGATTTTTCTCAATTCTGAAAAAAATTACTTGTCTCTTTTTAAATATGTGAGCATCAGTTCCCCCAGAAATTCAACCTCATTGAAAGCTAAAATTCCTACTCTGAAGGGTGGGTAAATCCCACTCAAAAAACTAATTGTTCCATTTGATGAACTGTGGTGGTAATTTTCATATGACCCTCAGAGAGCTTCTTTGTTGGCTTTCTTGACTTGTGGCACATGTGAGATAATGTGAAAGAGCTCAACATGTTAATACTAAGGCTGAGCAAATACTATCTCACAACAGTGGTTAATGTGAAGGAAAACACACCAATCAAAGAATGCACAATTTCTTGTTACGATATGCTGACTTATTCCTATATCCAAGCTTAAGGTCTCCGTAAGTATTTTAAACATGCAGTGGCAAAAGGAACAGTGCCTAAAGTAGGCTAAATTTCTCCAAACTTCAGCAGTTAAATGATATGAGTTAAGACCAGGATATGTATTAATGTTGAAAATTGCAGAATACACATCTATTGGTTCTGCTGGCATAAGAAGTCCCCTCTTGAGTAGCAAAGCAGTTGAAAAAAGAAGAGCTGTTAATATCTGTTTACTTTCTTATGCAATGGAGTTCTTTCTGGCTTTTCCAAGATCATGTTACCAAGTAAAATAAGTGCCTTGATATATGTTTTGATCACTGCAGAAAGTCTTACACAGCATGTTGTAGTGTTTCAAAGCTTGATAAACATAACTGTTATTTTGGGGTTATGTTACACTGGCATCCCTAGTCTCCAGGTAGGACTGGTGTTTTGTGAAATGTATGAGGTATTTTACTTTCACATCAAATTGAAGAGGATGTCTAAACTGAGCATTTCTTCCAAACCTTTCTCTAAAGATCTGACATTTTCCTTATTTTCCTTGTTCCCATTTGTTGGGGGTTTTTTGTTGTGTTGTTTGTTTGTTTGTTTTTACCAATATGAATTTCTTTTCAACAGGAATTAGTTTAATGACCTATTTCATATCTGACGCTGAACAGCTGTCAGGTGATGAAATTTTCTGTAGTGATCTGTTCTGGATTCACTGCAGTAGAGGCCGTGACTGTCTACCATTGCAGTTTTCATGAATATTTGATTACTCTAAGGAAAAGGTCTGATTCTTTATTTATCAAATAACCCTTTGCTAACAGACTAGGAAAAAGTGAATCATGGGGACATGAGCATAGAAAAAAATATTTTTTCTTAAGAAACATACAAATTATTAGATTTAAAAAATAGCTATAAAATGCTTCTTTTGAAGAAAAAATATAAGCAATATTGACAAATGAATTTGGGGAACTTGATTTCAATGCTCCATGTAAAAAAAGTATCTTGAGTAGCTTTTTTGAAATTCTCTGCCAAAATGGTACATTTCTTTTATGGGATCCTCACTTGCAGACACTGCCAGATCAGCATTCTGTTAGAGGTTGATTCTGAATTCATCCTCAAAGTTGAGTTTATTCAAAATAGTTTCTTCTAGATGGCTCTGAAAATAGTCTTTGGAGGATTTGTATATTTCATAGGTTGTGTAGAAGTTGGTTTATGGAAAAAATTAATTTATTGGTTCCTAGGATTATTTTTATTTTCATAATACTGAGCTATTGTATTGTTCCATAATTATTTGTATATAATACTCCCTCACATTTGCATTGATCCTTTTTTAAAATTTATTTTAAATATTCTTGTTTCATTTAGTGAGCTTTTCTATGATATAAAAAAACCACAAGAAATTGGTGTTTTGATAGGTAAACTTGCTAAACATTTACACCTTTTACCTTTCTTCATTAAATGGAAATTGGTACATATAGAGTTGGACTAAGATAGGTATTTCAAGATAGCTAATGACACTTTTCTTTGTTCTTTTTTGTATTCTTCGTAAAACTGCAGGAAGAAAAAATACTAATTTTTGAAGTATGACATAATGCAGAATCTGTTTTGAGTCTATAGATACCGTAGCATACAGTGGAACAGCAAAAGCTTTCATTTTTCTCTTTCTTCTCTCTTTACAGATGGACCCAATTCAAAAAGCTGTAATAAATCATACGTTTGGGGTTCCTCTTCCTCATCGAAGAAAGCAAATCATATCATGCAACATTTGCCAGCTGAGATTTAATTCTGATGTAAGTTGATCATTTTGTATCAGATTAGAAATGTGTACTTATCTTCTAGGATGTGCAATAATTTGCATAAATTGAAACTAAATGAAACGTTGTGATTTCAGTTTGTGGCTCTGCAGATGAAAAGGCTGTAGGATGCTTCAGATAAACACAATTATTTGCTAATGTTTATACACCCGGCCAGATTTTCCCTGCGGATATATCCCTGCAAACTCATCAATTTCCGTTGTGCTGCACAGAGTCTAAATAGGAAAATGGACTGATCCGTTGCTGCTAATAAGGCTGAAATATTTCCTGGGTCCTAATTCTTCTGCCAGTCCTGGTTACATTTGCCTCCCTTTTCAGCCTGCAAATGTTAGAAATTATTCAGATATACTTAAGAGTCCTTGTGAATCGACCTTCCTTTTTCTACTGTTATAGCAGTATCTATATTTAAAATATATTTATTTATATATATTTGATATATTTATATTTAATATAATTACATATTTATATAACAGATATAGCAATATCTGTTTAGCCAGAATTGAATTTTAATGTTCCTGTCCTGCCAGTAAAAGCTATCAAAACCCCATACTACTCCTCCAGCAGTGAAACAGAGCAAGCTGAACTGGAGATGGTCTGTAATACACAGAGGAAATCCATCACCTATAATTACCCAAGGAAGCTGTACTGTTGTGCTCCTTGTGAAGAAATACTTGTTCTGTCACAGAAGGGCCTCTTAGAAATGACTCCTTTATTTCCTTCTTCAGTATCACTATGTGTACAGACAAAACCTGACATAGTACAATATGTATTCTTCTGCTACTCTAGTCCCTCCAGGAAGTTTCTTGACATAGACATTGCTGGTGAAAATTTATCTTCCCTTACCAAATGTCTTTCATTTACTACCTGTTTAACTAATATAGATAAGGTCATTACTTCTGACAGAATAAAAATGTTTGAATTTAGAGTGATGTCTAACCCAAAAACATCCATAAGGTTATTTTCTCATGCTGATCATATGAAGAAGTGAAATAATTCTTGTGTGCTGCTTCTTCTTTGTAGGCATATGGACAGATTATATCTATTTTAAGTTTATTAATTAGTTATTAATACAATGACTTGTCAAATACTTAAATTGAATGTTGAAGCCTTCTTTTAAAGCTTTACTACCAGGATATGAAAATAATGCAATTCTCTTCATTGCCCTGAGCCTTATATTCCTTAGAAATAATTCTAACAAGATACCAGTCACAGTTTCCAGACCAGTCAGTATCAGGTCCTTATTTTCACTGATGACTCCAAGTTTTCTAGTTCATGGACTGAATGGACACCAAGGAAGGGTAATGCATACTCTGGAGCTGCTGTCCCCCTCACAGATAAAAACAGAAGAGTCAAATTAGGCTCTTCCATTTGGAAACCAAATGCTGGAGTCAGAACTGTGAATACTGACCCGTTCATGTGGAGGGAACGATAGAGGCTTCTGGGTCAGAATGGATCTCACTGACTGAGCAGCCCAGCTCATCACTTACAGTTCTCATCTTTGTCTTGGGAAAAAGCATGTCACACGGAATCATACATAGTTTATAGCTTGCAAGAGACATCAAACACTTCAATGTTACACACCAAAGTGAAACATATCCTTTCAAAGAGGGTATACTATTTGTTAGTCTGCAGAAAGATCCAGACAAAAGCGAGGATGAACATGACATTAAAATTAGTCATTAGCAGATACACAGCTCGGATTGACACACAGAGTGGAAATTTTTTGAGCTGACAGGAGATAGGCATTTTCCAGAATAAAATGTTTGAAATAATTCTGCAGAAAAGCAAATATCACATCAGTGGATCCTGATACTTCTTACTCAGAGGTTTGGTATGCGCCCATACTGATCTTTTTCTGCTGCTCTTAGAGAAAATTCCAAAGAAGAAAGGGCGAAGAAGCAGTGTCCATTTTCAGAGCCTTCTATGGTGTCAAAAAATTTTAGAGGAAATCTATTAATTTAGTCTCTTCACACCAAACTCTTGGATGAAAAGCTGTTAAGCAGATATTTAGTTGTCCCTTCACACCTTCAAGTGATAAAGGTTTGAACTTCAATTTGCCAGTACTATTTGGTGGAAAGTTGTTTTAACACTCCCTTCACAGTATCACAGTATCACAGTATGCTAGAGATTTGAAGGGACCTCATAAGATTGTCTAGTCCAATCCCCCTGCCAGAGCAGGAATACCTAGATAAGGTTACACAGGAACGTGTCCAGGCGGGTTTTGAGTGTCTCCAGAGAAGGAGACTCCACAACCTCCCTGGGCAGCCTGTTCCAGTGTTCTGTCACCCTCACTGAGAAGAAGTTTCTTCTCAAGTTTAAGTGGAACCTCTTGTGTTCCAGTTTGTACCCATTGCCCCTTGTCCTATCATTGTTTGCCACTGAGAAGAGCCTGGCTCCATCCTCGTGACACTCCCCCTTTATATATTTATATACACTAATAAGGTCACCCCTCAATCTTCTCTTCTCCAAAATATAGAGAGCCAGCTCCCTCAGTCTTTCCTCATAAGGGAGATGCTCCACTCCCTTAATCATCTTAGTTGCCCTGCACTGGACTCTCTCCAGCAGGTCCCTGTCCTTCTTGAACTGAGGGGAAAACCTTCTCTCAACGTAGATCAATATGGCTAACTTTATGGAACTGGGAGACCTTCTTGCTGAGAATATTTCTGTTTCCACTTTTAATATTCACCTAATTTTCAAAGCAATACCAGTGATGCTGATTGATAGAGAGACTGTGATCCAAAAGCTGCCCACTGATGAACCTGGGACAATTGCTCTCCCCCTTTTCCCTACCCCACAGAGGAGATCTGAGGATATCTTTATGATGGTCTCTTCTCCTTCCAGTGCATATAGTTATCACTGCTGTAAATCACAAAGTGCTCTGCTGAGGCTTTTCAAGAAATAATAAGTCAGAGTTCCACTGCAGTTTAGAAATGCTTTTCTGCAGTGTGAGGGGAATAAGAAGCGTTCCTCCTTTGCTTGAGTAATTCTGATTGTTCACCAGTTTTTAAAGTAAAAATGTAATAAACTGAAGATTTCATGTTGAGACTCAAAGTAAAGATTGCTTTGAAGAAAAAGAGCTACTAGCTGTCATTTTTTATTACTATATGAACAAGCACACACATTGTAATTTTTTTCTATTATTATGAAGTTTAAATTTACTGAATCTTCCTGCCTTTCACTTTCATCATATTTTATTTAACATGATTTAAAACCATAGCAACAATAAACAGATTTTCTGTTTAGAAACCCAAGGCTTTGTGGCTGTTCTACCAATATGTCTTTATTTTTAGATGCTGGAGATAGGATTTATCCAAGAGTAATGAATAGAAATTCCATTTACCTACTGCACGACAGTATTATGAAAATGTTTACAATAAAACTGGTCTGTGAGATTTTTCATTTTTGCAGAGAATACAGAATTTTCTCCCATTTGATACAGATTTCTTTCAGGACAGAAAAGTTTTTTCTGATTGCATGGTATCAAAATAACGTTTCAAAGAAAAATGAGAAAATGCAATGCATAGTCTAAAATCGTTTAGCTTCTTTCTAAAGGGGTTATCTATAAATCTTCATGACAGCTGTGTGTTCAGTATTTCTTTTTAAAGAAAAGGGAGGAATAAGCAAGTAACCAAAGCCTCTCCATGCTGAGAAAAAACATTAGAACAGCAGAAGTAGGTTCTGTGGAGTCCATTTCAAGCAGTAATTTATTTTTGTTTTGTTTTGTTTTTTTTTTTGAAAGAGATTTATTTGTAACATTGACATTCTGCATTCAATACAGGGCAAAGCATTTAGGTATGTGCCTAGCTGCAAGCGTGCATGTTGCCACTTAGGCTTTGGCAGCTGCTGATAGCTATTGCACCAGTTCAGAAGAACTGTTAGATTTATGCTTTGTAGCAAACATTAAACATCTGCTAAAAGCACCCTGTAAAATGAAGTCCAGCTGACTCCAGTAGGACAGCTCATGTGCTTACAGGTAGCAGTAAGAGTAAATTATATGCTGTAATGAGCAATCAGTAAAACAAACAAACAAACTCCAAACAAGAAACCAAAACAACCCCAAGGCTTGGAAACAATTTTTAAACATTTTTTATGACCTGTCTAGACTATTTGATCTTCCTTTGCTCACATTTCTAATTTCATTATTTGATAAGGGTAGTGACAATCTCTGTTAACAGGGTCATTCTCGCAAAGACATTCTCTCTCTTCCCTCTTGTTTAATGCAGATAGCTGAATGATAATCCAGCTTGCCTTTAGAGAAAGTTTGAGCAGCATTTTTATGTACTCACAGGATTTGAATTCCATTATGATACACTGTAAGATATTTCTAGGTGTATTAGCCAGAAATTATTGTTTCACTTAAATAGCAACGCTAGTAATATTCTCCTGAAAATCATGAGCTGAATGCTGATCGTGGAGTCCTTATTTGTTGTTTTTTCACCTTGTTTTTCACCATATCTATAAAGCCAAGAGTACTGCTGACTTGATACATAGTTAAGTGTGTGAAGTTGGAAGGATTCAAAAAGTGCTCTTCCAGTAAAAGAATAGTGAAATATTTTTTTGGAGGGTAAGGATGCAATATAGAGCCAAAGTATTTTACTATGACTCTAAGTTTCATGCAGAAAGAAGCAGGACCAGAGGACTTATATCCTATTTAGGTTATGCTTGGTATCTAGAACAAATGTTTTAAGCATCAATTTGTAAGCACCTAGGGGATAGTACAGTGCCAAGAAGCAGGCAACATGAATTTGTCAGGAACAAATCATGTGAAACCAATCTCATTTTCTCCTTTGACAGAGTAATTGGTCTAATGGATAGGGAATAAATATATGTGATATATTTTGGCTTTAGTAAGGGCTGATACAGTCCTGTGTGACAGTCAAGTAAGTAGGGAATATGGGCCAGTTGAAATTATTAAAAGTTGGTTGCACAACAGATTGGAAAACTGTACTGAGAGTAGTTGCTGATGGTTTCCTGTCAAAACAAAAGATCACTACAAGTCAGGATCTGCAGGTGTCCTGTACTTGCTGCTACTCTAAATTTTCATTAGCATGCACCTGACAGACTAGAAAGTACATATACCAGGTTTGCGGACGGCACCTATATGGAGGGTGGCTGCACTTGGTGGTAGGTGTCAAGTTCAGGGTTGCAGTCCAAAATTATCTTCACCAGTTGTAGAAAATAGTCTGGAATCCCAACAAGTACAGTAAAAAAGCATTAATAATTGTGCTTAGACTGGAAAAATTAAATGGTGCAAGTAATAAAATGAGAAATGGCTGCCTTAAGGGCCAAAAAGGAATTACAGTGAATCACAATCCAAATATACATCAACAATTGCTAATAGGGAAAGAAAAGAAAAACAAAACCACCCACGTAATCCTATGATTTTATTTTTTTTTTCCCAAGGAGTGTTGCATTTATCTATACCCAGGTAAGTATTCCACAGTATTTGAAATTGGCAATGCCTCAGGTGGAGAATTATTTACAGCAGTGGTCATTACACTTTAGCAAAAGCATTGTTAGCTGCACAATTTAGAAGACATTCAATAGTAGGATTAGGAAAAGTAGAAAATACTGGGTAGATGTACAGTGGAAAAGACAAGGGAAATATAGTAGGTTTTTCAGTATATGAAAAGGGGTTAATAAGAGAACAGTGACAGATCTTTGTGTTCCTTGGTTTTGATAGAATAAATCTGATTAATTTTTCAGATTAATTTGATTCAAGATTTTTTATTTTTTAAATATTTGGTGAAACAATTCTAGCTGTAATGGTAGTGAAGTGTTGGAAGGAAACACGTAAAGGACATTTGCCAGCAGAGGGTCTTAAATTAGACACCTGTTTCTGAGAATGGACAGGAAACACAGAGCACAGGCCCTGAGCTGAGAGACATTACATGACCTCCTGCTCGACTAATTTACAAACCTGGTAATCCTCTGATTTGGAAGAGATTTTGTTTCTTGTCCATACCAACTGATGGTCACACCTGGCCTGCGGCCTCTGTTTGCAGAGAGAACTTTCAAAAGTTGGTCCATTAAGAACCAAGAGAGGCTGATACAGCTAACTGCTTGAAGTTGTTTAGTATTTCCCCATTCTGATTTCAAATCTGTTATTTTTCAACTTTCAGAGATATGTTTAAATGGTATTTGAAGTCATGTGTGTTATTTGCCTCACTCACTGTTTTTGTGTGTGGCACATGTACTTATCCTTTGCATGTTTTATTGTGTCTCCAATTATGGGTTAGATTTAGATTTCCAATTAACCTTTAGATTTAGAACCTTGCTTTGGTATGAACTCAACAATTTCTGCTTGAACTGTAATTCACAGCTTTCTTAATCAAATTCACTTATTGCAGGTATTGCCATCAAGCACATTTATCTATTATCTTTAGGCAATTTTACTTCTGGTGTTTCCGAACCAATGCATCTGTGTTCTGTGAAGTTATCAGCCTGATTCTTTAAGGAGATTCTCTTGTGCAAACATTTACAGAAGCTCAGCATCCCCTTGAATTCAGTCTTATTTTATGAGGGTATGGTATTAATTATTAATTGCCATATTTGTACTTCACCACAAATAAAACTTTGTGAAGGATTAACTTATTTATATATATATGAAAAATTATACTTATTTCTATATAGATATGAAAAATGTTCATATATATGATTTATATAGTTATATATCTCCATTTCATATATATATACACAGACACGTGTGCACACTACTTCTATATAATAATTCACCATCTTTCCTGTACTATCGACTTCAGTGTAAGGAGAAAAAAAATCTGATTTCAGTTGCACATGCCATTCATGTGAGATAAGAATGAGAGTTCGGATGGAAATTCACTCGTAGGTTTACATTTTTCCAAAGATATTGGCTTATAGTAGTCACTGGAAGAAATATCAGGTAATCACAGAACATGATTAGTCAAGAGCTTTCCATGAGATACGTGACATTTGCCTCAAAATATTATGAAAACCCTAAAGAATTACTAACAAAATAATTTAAAATATGTGGGTTTTGTTGACTTTTTTTTTTTTTTTTGCATTCAAAAAGTCTAATCAAACAGCACACAATATTTTGCATTTACATTGCATACATGAGAAATTTGAAAACAGCCTAGGGTTTTTTTCCCCAGTTGAGTATTCAGTGCAGTGTTATTATAGGCTTAGCCTGAACATTTTAGAAGCATTACTTGCTATTTCCTAGACCACAGTTTTAAAGGCTACAGTATGAATTGAAGCCAGGTCCTGCGCAGCTTTGATCTTTCCCATGCTAGAGAATTAAAACTTGGTTGTGAGTAACCTTTTTTCATGTAGGAAATAAGTAATTTAATTTACAAATTACAAATTCAAGAATACTTTGTTGAACACAGTCACAAATTTTCATATAACCTGTAGTTTCTTAAAGCTTCTATTAAGCATTTATAAAATGCTTAATAAAAAGTAAAAATAATTTCCTTTATTGTATAAAGTATTTTGTCCATAATTTTCACCTTCTATGAAGTACTTTTATGCGCTGATACTACCTAGAAGCAGAAATTATTCATATCTGACACAGCACCCTGTTTAGCTTCAGAGTGCTTTTGGGGGTGTGGAAACAAGTCCCCTGATTGATAGCCTAAGGGTTTGAATATTTCCTTGCCTCTTAAGCTTTGCCTACGAACTAAGTGTTTTGGGTGATCCTCGCAACTGCTCTAAGTGGTCTCTCAGTGGTCCACAAACTATGGAGCTCTACACAAACTCTTCATTAATCCTTGTACCTATCTCCTCTCTTGTAGTGCAAGTTATCTATTCTGTCTTGAAAACCTGTACTGTTGCAGAACCTGGCCCGGCCCAGAGACTGTATCAGGCACACAGAGGCAGTCACTGGGGATAAAAAGGTGGTAGGAAAGAAGGACAGTTTTAAGGTTTTTGAACTTTAAGAAAGCATGCTCTTAATGTCAGTGGATTACTCGGTCTGTTACTGATGGGGAGCGATGGAGTGCCTCGGTGTCTTCTATATTCATGCTGCAAGACTTTCTTCTAAAAATTCATTCTTCATTCACATCAGCAGTGGTATTTGGAAAAAGAGTTTCTAAATCACACATTGGAACAGTCTTCCCAGGGAAGTGGTGGAGTCACCATCCCTGGAGGTATTTAAAAGGCATATATATGTGGCACTGGGGGACATGGATTAGTGGTGGACTTGGCAGTGCGAGGTCAGTGGTTGGACTCAATGTTGTTAAAGGTCTTTTCCAACCCAAATGATTCTATTCTATAAATTGAGAAGAAAATAGTAGCTTTCGGCTACCTGGTCCCTGCACAAGCAGAGGTTATAGAGAAATGTTCAATATCTGTGTCAACTGAACATCAGAATCATTATAGGAACATGGTCCTACAGCAACTGTCATTCAACTGATCAGCAGCTGTTGCTGTATTAGGACTTAAAGATTTTGTAAACTAGATTTTTTTATTCACCTTTGTCAAGTCTTATTTCCTACCTCTGCTCATCCTACCAGGTTATTTCATTTTCAGAGCTTTCACTTTTTTTTTTTTTTTTGATAAAACAAGTCAATTGTGCAGAAGGTTTTGATGTCTCTTGAAAATTGTTTGCTAGAAATGATCTGTGAATAGGCAATGACTGTCTCTGATAGTCTTGTTTATAATTTTCAGAAGATTAATGACCAGTATTCTGACTGTGGAATACAAAGACAAATTGGTTTAAAAGGTTTCTGCTTTTGGCACTGAAGTGAATGGTTGCAGCATTTGCCCTTTCGTAGCCAATTTTTAACTTCTACTTGGGCATAGATGATCTCAGAACTGCAAAGAGCAGAAGAGGGAAAGGCAGAGGTGAGAGTAGTTAATCAGAGCAAAAGTCGGAAATAAAAGCAACTTCCCTTCTGTGTTTGAACACATCCATGCTTGTTGCTATTAGAAATTTATTCCTTCTCTCAGAAATTATTACATTAGAATATAAGAACGTACCAGAAAACATTTTACTGGGGAGCGGGAAGCAAACCTAAATGATCTGATAGGCCCTAGATTTTCCAATATCTGCTGTCAGTGTCCTGAGAGTGCTTAATGTGGATTTGCTGTCACTCAACAGGATGACTTCCAGGTAAGTTACAGATGTATTTCCAGTGGTTGTAATGAATTGAATCTTGTAGATACAATAGCGTCAGAAAGATTTCATGCCTGGAGGAGGGTGGAGAAACATGAGAATTAAATTCAAATGCCAGAGTTGGACAGGTAGTGGTTAATTACTTTGGTAGTAGAATTTCTTTGAAGTGTTTGGCTGGAATTACGAAAATGAAGACAATGCTTAGTTGTTTGAACTGTACATTGAAAAATGCCATTTTATACCCAAGGTAATTGCTATTGGCAGGGAAAAACATGGACAATAGAAGAAGTATTGACAGTATAAAAGGGGACAAAAGTGTCTCTTCCAATTCACTCATGTTCCATTCATGGAAAAGACTGCCCATTTCAACTGCAAGGAGAGAAACCTCTGCTTTATCGCTTCTTGCCATATAGTTGTTTGTATTTGAGGTAGTTTTTTCTGTCAGCTTCATCAGTCAACATGGGAATTAAATCAGTCCACTCTAATAAACAGTTCAAATTTATGAACAATTGTGATGGGGATTCTACAGAAACCACTTTCCCTAAGTGAATCATCACACAGAAGGAAAGATAAATTGGATCTTTGCTGTGCAGACTTCATCTAGCTTTCTTTTATCTGTTGTATCATAGAATAGTTAGGGTTAGAAAGGACCTTAAGATCATCTGCTTCCAAGCCCCCTGCCTTGGGCAGGGGCACCTCACACTCAACCATGTCACCCAAGGCTCTGTCCAACCTGGCCTTGAACACCGCCAGCTATGGAGCATTCACAACTTCCCTGGGAAGCCCATTCCAGTGCCTCACCACCCTAACAGGAAAGAATTTCTTGTATCCAATCTAAATTTCCCCTGTTTCAGTTTTAACCCATTACCCCTTGTCCTATCACTAGAGTCCCTACTGAAAAGTCCCTCCCCATCATCCCTATAGTCCTCCTTCAGACACTGGAAGGCTGCTATGAGGTCTCCACGCAGCCTTCTCTTCTCCAGGCTGAACAGCCCCAACTTTCTCAGCCTATCTTCCTATGGGAGGTGCTTCAGTCCTCTGCTGATCCTTGTGGCCCTCCTCTGGACTTGTTCCAACAGTTCCATGTCCTTTTTATGTTGAGGACACCAGAACTGTACACAATACTCCAAGTGAGTCTCATGAGAGCAGAGTAAAGGGGCAGGATCACCTCCTTCGACCTGCTGGTCACATTCCTTCTGATGCAGCCCAGGATACGGTTGGCTTTCTGGGCTGCAAGCACACACTGAAGCTGGCTCATGTTCATTTTCTCATTAACCAGCACCCCCAAGTCCTCTGCAGGGCTGCTCTCAATCTCTTCTCTGCCCAGCCTGTAGCTGTGCCAGGGATTGCTCCGACCCAGGTGTAGGACATTGTACTTGGCATGGTTAAACTTCATGAGGTTGGCATCAGCCCACCTCACAAGCGTGTCAAGGTCCCTCTGGATGGCATTCCTTCCCTCCAGCGTTATCAACCGAACCACACAGCTTGGTGTCATCGGCAAACTTGCTGAGAGTGCACTCAATCCCACTGTCCGTATCAGCGACAAAGATGTTAAACGAGACCGGACCCAACACCAATCCCTGAGGGACACCACACGTCTCCAGGTGGACACTGAGCCATTGACCACAACTCTTTGTGTGCAGCCATCCAGCCAGTTCTTTATCCACCGAGTGGTCCGTCTATCAAGTTGATGTCTCCCCAGTTTAGAAACCAGGATGTCATGCGGGACAGTGTTGAACCCTTTGCACAAGTCCAGGTAGATGACATCAGTGGCTCTACCGCTGTCCATCAGTTCCGTAGCCCCATCATAGAAGGCCACCAAATTGGTCAGGCAGGATTTCCCCTTAGTGAAGCCATGCTGGCTGTCACCAAGCACCTTGTTGTTTTTCATGTGTCTTAGCATGCCTTCCAAGAGAATCTGCTCCAAGATTTTGCCAGGCACAGAGGTGAGACTGGCTGTTCTGTAGTTCCCTGAGTCATCCATTTTCCCCTTCTTGAAAATGGGGATTATATTACTCTTTTTCCAGTTGTCGGGAACTTCACCTGACTGCCATGAGTTTTCAAATATGATGGCCAGTGGCTTAGCAACTTCATTTGCCAGCTCCTTCAGGACCCACGGATGGATTTCATCAGGTCTCATGGACTTGTGTACATTCAGGTTAAGATGGTCTCGAACCAGATCCTCTCCTACAAGTGCGCCCAAGCTTCATTCTCACAGTCCCTGCATCTGCCTTCCAAGACTTGAGTGGTATGGTCAGAGCATGTACCAGTGAAGACTGAGGCAAAGAAGTCATTAATAACCTCAGCCTTCTCCAAATCCAGGGTAGCCTATTCTTCTTTATAGATTTATTTTAAAAAATAATTTATTCAGTAGAGAATCGGAAATTCTGGATTATTAATGATAGGTGCAGATAACAGATTTCACTATAAAAAATTGCAATATATTGTCTAGTTTCAGTCACCAGCCAGTGACTCCTGGCTTACTTTCTTAGGCACTGATAAAGAAGAACTGGCAGAATAGGAACAGGCAGGGCTATATGTCAGTCTGGTCGGCAGAAAGAGCACATAGTGAAGAAAACGTGCAGTTTTGTGTGATGTAGAAAGATCTCCATCAAAGTGAGTTAGATTATGTATATTGTGGAGTTCATTAAAAAAAATAATAAATCCTAATTTCTTCTAAAGTGCATTGAATGTAAAGTTGCATTTTTACTTAGCTTTAGTTGGTTATACTGTATTCCAACAGCCATAAAACCTTTTCAAGTTATTTTACACGATCTCTGGACAGTTGGGGTATTTTTTTTTTTCCACTTCATGGTACAGTAAAATCCCACTCCCTTGGGTAGCTGTTATACATTCTTTTTTGGTGCTGTATTTGTTCAGCCACCTCTTGTAGCAAACATAGTATTTCCTTTTGAAAGAATTAATATCAAACATAACTGCCCCTGATGTAAACGGATTGCTCTTCAGAACTTCCAGGCCTAACTTTTTCAGCTCCTTCCTTCTTTTATCACTCCTCTCACTATCTTTTACAGTCCCTGGATATAATACTATTCTGTGTACATAACTCACATCAGAGCTAACAGCTGGAAGTCTGATCCTCTGAAGGAGTGGAAGTGCAACCCAACTTGTGCTTTTCAAATCTTTATATTTTATAAAAAAGTGCATATTCGAACTATACTTTTGAGGGTGTATTGACCCCACTCATGCTTTTTTTTTTTTTTTTTTTTTTTTAATCTCAATTGAAAATGAAGTCTTTAAAGGTTTAAAATGGCCAAAGGGGACTTACTTCTTCTCAGGAAAGAATGCAATACGGCACTTACACCTAATTCCCGCATGGCCTTTAAAATCCTTGATTAGGAATTCAAAATATATTCAAACTGAGGCAGTACTCTACTGGCAGACCTTGCATGTTCTTTCATATACACATAGTGTTTGATGCATTGATCTCAAACTATGATTTTAAAAATACAAGGGTTTATTCTGTTTGGGGTTAATATAGGTCTCATTGTGTCACGGTGGAATAGCTATAGATACAGGTGCACAGTATATCTACTGAATTCATTTATGTTAGCTCTTTTTGGAAGGGCATAAATGTTTCATTTTATTCATTAGAACAGAGGTTTTAGAAGGTAGTTTCTGAACAGGTTTTATCCTTTCCCAGCATAGACTATTTTCTCTGCATCAGTAGACTTGTCATGATAATCAACTTTTTTGTCCCAACCATCAATCACTCCTGATTACAGCTGGGTAGAAGTTCTCTTCTGTTGATCAGCCCATCAGTGCACATAATGTTACACCTGGAGACAAGTGAAAATCACCCCTCAATGGGAGAATCAGTTGCCTTCAAGCTTTTTGTCTGAAGTATTTTAATTTACATTTAGTCTTGTTGCAATTGTCTCTACTTGCTTTATTATTTCTTTGAAAAAATAATATCAGTTGTTCTGTCCTGATTAGAAGAAGAATGCTTTTCTATTTCAAATAACATTTTATGTTGTGATTTTTTTCACTTCATTTTACAAATATTTCAATAATTACTTCTATATAAATAAAAATTAAATGGTTATCTGGTACTTCACTAGGAGAAATTTAGCATATGCTAGCCTAAAATTTTTGCAAAATCTATTTTGCTGGCATTTAATCAGATACTTGGCTAGGGTAATATTTATCTTTAGTATTCAATTTATATGAAATGGCTGCACAGCAAAATTCACAGCAATGAAATTATTAAAAATCAAAGGTATCTTTCTTTACAGGAAATACGGTGTATAATTTGATCATAACTAAATAGCACACTTCTGAAAATGAGATGAGGGTGTTCTTTGTATTTAAAGCCAAGCATCCTTCGTTCCTTGTAATAAAAAATTTTTCAGTTATCACAAGGATGATGAAATTTCAGCTTCACTAAACCCTTTATATTTTCCTAATATCTTAAATATGACTTTTCATTAGCTGAGTAACCAAATGTATTTTAATTGTACTGTTCTTTTTCCTACCACAGTCACTTGTCTTTTAGGCATCTTTTTAAATTATCATTGTCACAAGTTTATACTTTCACAATATCAAAAAATCACAGCATACAAGACGACTGTAAACCTTCAAAGTCTAACGGATGAAGTGTAAATGAAGAAGAAAGTAGAATGTGAGAGTATGGGGTAATAAAAATTTGATTAGCAATCATGTTTTTACGTAAAAGGTTTAATTAGCAGCAGCTCATTTTCCTATTCCTGCTGGCCATTTTCAGGACAGTGATATATTGCTTTTTTGCAGTGAGCCATGCCTCCAAATAGAAAGTGTTATGTTTTCATTAGATGCAGACACTTGAACATTATTATCACTCACCTCAGTCTACATAGCAATACAAAACATGTCCAAATGTCATAATTTAATGGGCCAGTGATATATACAGTAATTTTAAAACTATGGGATGTTTGCTCAGATGCTTTGTTTTGTTTCTTTTTAAATTGATGATAAAGGCACCAATTTGCAAATCAAATAATCACTCAAACAGACTCACTCTTTATGTTCTACCTGCTTGAATACCTTGTTTGCCAAATACAGGATTTCATCACTTCTCTAGAAGTGTTAACTTGTTTATGGTTTAGCAATTAAGTGTTAACTCCAAAGTGTTAACCTGTTTATGGTTTAGAATTAGTGTGAGTATATTGCATAGTTTTTATTTTACAGGGTAGATCGATCTGCATTATCTTCCTAGACTCTTTCCACTTATTTTAATGCCATAACAGAAAATTTTCCTTTGTTAGTGAAAAACCGTCAAATCTCTGTTCAGTAATACTATACTAGTCAAATACTAGCCAATAGCCTACTAAAAGGTACCTGTTGTTGCTTGTCAGTTTATTCTCTAACATGATTTTCATACCAGAATCGTAGGTAGTGATAAATGATTACAATAAAATCAGTTTATAACTTAAACACTTTCTGAGAATCAGCAGTGAGTAACAGTTTCAGAAGGTGCCATGAAACATGGAGTATGTGGTAATAACACCTTGCACACTGAACAAATGAAGGTTTTTACTGCATTTAGCTGTATTTTATTCTATATAATACCTACTGGCAAAGGATTTTTGCTTCTAAAATTAGTTTACATGTTTGTGTCTCATTAGTGATTGAAAAGGCTGTAAGATTGAAACTTCCTTCAAAGAGATAAGAGTTGGATTAGTGCTCACCACTCAGTCATTTCTTTCTTGTAGGGCTGATTACATTTGCCAAAAGGATTAAGTAGTTAAAGCACATTTCAACTCAGGGCACAAGTTCTCTGCTGCTTCCAAGAAGAATCTAATATATTATTTTGCATTGTCTGCACTAATAGAAGGAATTGAAGAGGAATTTGTGTTGAGTGGAAAATGTGCCCTTCACAGTTGACGGAAGTTTGTTACAACATTGTCAAGGCTAACAAGATGAGAAAGATGATTTCTTGGACTCACGTCATGAGAGAACAAATACAGAGTTTTCATTGGTGTTTGTCACCATGTTTGCTCTTTAGAGGTTGAAAACAAGTATAATTTCTGATGGTAGGAAGCTGAATTTTGTATGAATTTTACAGATTCTACACAGCCTTTGAATTGCCAGCACTGGTAGCCTAATGATCAAAAGCAAAATCCTTTGTTGAAAAGGATCTTGCCTAAGCTATAGAATCAAGTTTTAAATTTGTTTATTCTCTCTCCAGATCCTGTAGAAAGTGAGTGAAATTAATCAAGATCAATTTGATCTTTTAAGAAAATTAACACTAACGAAAAATAAGCCTTTGCTCTGATGACTCTTACTAACTGGTTTTTTGTGTCATCTAACCATTTTGAGGATTAATTCAGTTGTAGCTGTGATCTCTGTTGTAGACATTAGTCCATGCTACTTCAAATCACAACCAACAGCAAGGTCCCAAGAGAAAATAATCTCAGCATTTCTGTCATGTGACTTGCTGAGTGTCTATTGATACAGATAAACAACCATTGATCATGAAATACACTGGAAATCTTTTCTCAGGAAGCATGTTACCGGTATGGTCTGAATTATTCTGCAATAATGATCTTAAAAATAGTAGAGATACTATTTAATGGGCAATTTACTTAGAAGCTGGAGAATATTATGCCTCATTTATACAAGGAGCCTACAGCTAAATATCTGTGAAGTATACAGTGCTTTATTTTCTAATATTTTAGCTTATTTTCTAACAAATCAGAAAAGAAACAAGAATATATGGTAGGGAGAGCAGCAGGGGATCAGTGAATGAATTAATGGAAGAATACTTTCTGAAACCCTTATTTAAGCTTTCTTGAAAGAGGGAAGGTTTGACAACCAGTAGACATGATTCAACTTATTAGGTAACATGTCAGGACATTTGAAGTCAAGCCTGTAAAAAATGTCTGAGGGTAAATAAGAATAAATGTATTTTCTGAGTTCGTAATTTATGGAATAAATGGCTCAAGTAGGTGTGTTTTTCTAAAGCATGCAAGAGGAAGAAGGAGCTATGTAAAAGAGACAAATAAACAATACTGAATAACAGGTGTGATGATGCAGAGTAGGAGATCAATATGTGGAAAGAAAGGAGCCTCTGAGTCTGTCATAGTTCATAATTAAATTTGGGTTATCATGACAGAAAAGAGATGAATTGAGAAGTGGAAAATTTCAGGTGGCAGAGTAAACAGTGAAGAAAAATTAGAGCCATCAAGGAGCTATTAATGCTGAATGATCATAAAGATGCTCTTTGAAAGCAAAGGAAACATCCCAAAGAGAATGTGTCTAAGTCCAGAGATTCTGTCTTGAAGACAGAATCATGGAATACATTTGGCTTGTGCAAGTCTTGTTTTACAGCTGGGAGGAGTTTTGTCATCCAGGCGTTCGCCAGCTGAGGTTATTTAGGATTCAGATCTTCTCTATAGTCAGCCTTAATAATTTTTTATTATTTCCCCCCCGACTGATTACCTACATAAAAGTGAAGATATCTGAAGCCTATTGATTAGTGTTTTTGTGGTATTTGCAGAATGGAATATTGACATAAGCACCTTTAGAATAGCTGCTTTAAACCTGGATTTTTTAAATTGACAGAGATTACATGTTGTCCCACTCAGAAAATCTACTTTATCCAAAAGATGTTGATTTCCATATTCCCTGAATGGGAAAACAAAGGCTGAAGACATTTGTCTACTTTTCCCATCAATGTGCTACCGTCCACCACCACCATCATCTTCATGAAACCAGCTTCGTGGCTTATTACAGCTGATCCTGACATGAAACAGGTATCAGAGTAGTAAGAGATTAATTCCCAGTGAAGAGGTATAGCCACTTACAATAATTGGACTGTGAATTTTATTCAAGCCTTGAAACATTTGTTGCTGCTGTTAGAAGAATCTGTCATTTTGCAGACATGACTCCTTTTCTTTTTCTATAAAAAGAGGTCCCACCAATACTGAATATGCATTTTTAATTGGGTATTTATATTCGTAACAAGCTGATTGGTTTGAACTGTACCTAAGAAGACAGGACTTTGCTCGCTTGGGGGGGCTAGTAGAGGCTCATTGCGTTTCAGTACGCTATTTGTAGAAACAAGGAAAATTGCATTTAGGACAAAATGGGGGCCTTTATTATTTCACTGCAAGCTGTTCTTGTATGTGCAAAAGTGCATTTTCAAACTTAAGTGATGGGTTGGCCCTTGAGGCCCTTTGGCTGGGGAGAGGCATAACTTTCATAATTCTCTTTTCTCAGCACCACAAAAGATAAATCAACAGGGTGATGACCTTATCATTAGTATCAAATCTTGAGTGGTTTTCTGAAATTCTTGCACTGTAGATAACCACATACAAATCTTTGTGACGAGGCCATCCTTAATGTCTGTCTGTTTAATGAACAGTAGTGGACTCCACCCTTTTTGAGGGATGGGAGTTCTGTAAATGGAGAGAATAAGAAGGGACTCTACAGCCATGTGAAACAAAGATTTACGCAGACAATAAATTCTGTTTCTGGCTCCTGTGGTAGTATGTTATGTGGTTAAAAGACACATGGCCTATGATGTGACCTATCTGATCAGGTAAAGAAGTTAGGGGCTATCTCCTACAAAACATCAGGGTGTCTCAGACCTGTATTCCTGAACCTGTAGAAGTCATAGGCTTACTGAAAGGCATGTTTGCACATGACTGAATGAATGGTTCAGCTACAGGTTTAATCCATCTTTAGCAGACAACTGCTTCTGCTCCTACCACATTTGGACTAGCATACATTTTGGCTTAGCCTGAAAGCTCCCACTTAAATTCCTGGCCAGTTTTCTGCCTGCAGAAACCTGTTAGATTGACCATGTGTAAGCCCGAAGGTGCTAATACGTCTTAAAACTCTCAGCTGGAAGTAATATCTGTTTTGTATTTGGAATACAGTAAGAGGTATGTTTTAGGAGACTGGAGAGCAAAGACATTGAGGGTGAAACTGTATCTGCAAGGTGAAATTGAAGAAGCAGTGAATCAAAGATTATAGCCTCAACCCTCTTAAAAGAGAAGAATTACAGACCAGTCAGTCTCACCTCTGTGCCTGGCAAAATCTTGGAGCAGATTCTCCTGGAAGGCACGCTAAGGCACATGAAAAACAACAAGGTGCTTGGTTCACTAAGGGGAAATTCTGCCTGACCAATTTGGTGACCTTCTATGATGGGTCTACAGAACTGACGGACAGCGGTAGAGCCATTGATGTCATCTACCTGGATTTGTGCAAAGGGTTCAACACTGTCCCGCACGACATCCTGGTTTCTAAACTGGGGAGACATCAACTTGATGGAGGGACCACTCGGTGGATAAAGAACTGGCTGGATGGCCGCACACAAAGAGTTGTGGTCAATGGCTCAATGTCCACTGAAGACCAGTGGAGTGGTGTCCCTCAGGGATTGGTGTTGGGTCCGGTCTTGTTTAACATCTTTGTCGCTGACATGGACAGTGGGATTGAGTGCACTCTCAGCAAGTTTGCCGATGACACCAAGCTGTGTGGTTCGGTTGATACGCTGGAGGGAAGGAATGCCATCCAGAGGGACCTTGACACGCTTGTGAGGTGGGCTGATGCCAACCTCATGAAGTTTAACCATGCCAAGTGCAAGGTCCTACACCTGGGTCGGAGCAATCCCAGGCACAGCTACAGGCTGGGCAGAGAAGAGATTGAGAGCAGCCCTGCAGAGAAGGACTTTGGGGTGCTGGTCGATGAGAAAATGAACATGAGCCAGCAGTCTGCGCTCACAGTCCAGAAAGCCAACCGTATCCTGGGCTGCATCAAAAGGAGTGTGACCAGCAGGTCGAAGGAGGTGATCCTGCCCCTTTACTCTGCTTTCATGAGACCTCACTTGGAGTATTGTGTGCAGTTCTGGTGTCCTCAACATAAAAAGGACATGGAACTGTTGGAACAAGTCCAGAGAAGGGCCACGAGGATGCTCAGGGAACTGGAGCACCTCCCATAGGAAGATAGGTTGAGAAAGTTGGGGCTGTTCAGCCTGGAGAAGAGAAGGCTGCGTGGAGACCTCATAGAAACCTTTCAGTATCTGAGGGGAACCCATAAGGATGCCAGGGAGGAACCCTTCATTAGGGACTGTAATGATAGGACAAAGGGTAACGGATTAAAACTTAAACAGGGGAAGTTTAGATTGGATACAAGGAGGAAATTCTTTCCTGTTAGGGTGGTGAGGCACTGGAATGGGTTGCCCAGGGAGGCTGTGAATGCTGCATACCTGGTGGTGTTCAAGGCCAGGTTGGATGAGGACTTGGGTGATATGGTTTAGAGCGAGGTGTCCCTGCCCATGGCAGGGGGGTTGGAACTTGATGAACTTAAGTTCCTTTTCAACCCTAACTATTCTATGATTCTAGGAGTAGAAGTTAAATCATATCCAAACTTGGTAGGACTCTGGATGCTAAAGCCAGTTATCCTGAGCCTGGCCTAGTTGTCATATTTCTCTGTAAATGGCTTTGCAAAAGTCTTGCAAGCTGTTAGATGTTACACACTGCATATGACATTCATGCATCTGTCATGATGGCCTTTGTGATCTCATTTGCAAAGTGAGACTTGCAGTTCAATTGTCATCAGTAGGGCTCTGGATGTTACCCGAGATTGTACTCTCACGTCTTCTTTGGGGTAGTCACAGTGTTGTACATTTCAAAATGCTTATTACTCAGTAAATGTGTGCATCATTAAGTGGTGATAAATTCTGCAGATTTGGCTGGCAGGTTAGGTGGAACACACTGGAGCACTTCAGCCAGAGCTGGGAATGGAGGCCTCATGCGGCTCCGGGGAGAATGGCGCTCACAGGCAGAGGGGTGACATGGTTACAGCCATTAGGGCCACCCTGAACTCTGAAAGCCGGGAAGATGCGCAGGGAAAATTAACTGTCTCAGGAAAGGTAATTTGTCTCGGTTAGACTTACATGACCCACTGGCAGTATTTATCATAACGTGATAGGTCACAGCAACCTACACCTGCAAGTACTTTCTTATTCAACCACGACATTTGTAGTTTGCTGTTACCCTTCCGTATCCATTGTTAGGTCATGCACCCTTAATGTTCTTTTTAGGTAGGGTCCTTGATTTTTTGGTCTGTCTGAGATTCATTCATATTGGAATAAATGTCATTCTTAAAATTATTCATAGCATAAAGCACTGTATTTGGGAGATATATTGAATTATTCTATGTAATTTTGATTACATTTTGGGTGTATTTTTATTATGGATGGACTCACGTATAATTTGGCCCCAGCATCAAAAATAGGAAATTATTCTAAAATGGAAAGATAGTCCCAGAGATTCAGTTGAGATTGGGAGTTCTAAGGGTTATCTGCTGCCTTCTGAAGTTTTATTCTTTAGATAGCATTATGTAGTCTTTCTGATATATGCTGTGGCTTTATATCTGCCCATAAACTGCTGCACAGATTATTTGGTACACAGTAAAAAACTCAGGACAATGGATTATATCTCTCTCACAAAATGTGAGAGTCTTTGTTAGCTTTATAGCTGGATGTCTGCTGGATATATATATATATACACCAAATGTACTCAACTTTGGAAACCTTTCCATCTAATATAGTATTTCTTGGGAGATGGCAGGTTGCCTGTGATACATGTGTATAGCCATATAAATATTTATATACACACGCATAAGTTTCACAAACAGGTTTGCTGAAATAAAAAAAACCCAAAACAAACAAAAAAAAAACACACAGGAAAATATTCCTGTGCAGGTGACTCAAATGGTGTGGTTGTCTCTAGCAATGTTAAGTAGAAGCTGGTAAAGAAAGAACAGAGAAACAAACCAAGTCATTTCTATTTGCATGGAATTGTTCTGGATGTTCTCAATTTTCGTTCTGTAGATATTTTTTAGAGTGTATGGATGGATGACATACCAGTAGCACCTGAGTATGAGTATGTATCACCAAGCAAGATGATGCGGAGTTACCCAAGCATGCTATTCTGAGGGTAGACAAGTAATATATTCCAAGTTGAATATTACATGGTTCTGTGCTGAAAGCATAAGCATGGTTTTTCTTTGTTTCTTTTTTTTTTTTTTCTCAACTGAAGTGTTGCTGTGGTGCTGTACATTTTGTTTTCTTGGCTCAGTCAAAGGCTGTCCATCCATCTTTAAATTCTTTCCACTGGGTCTAGGTGGAGCTTCACACTTGCTTTCAAGCCTTTTCCAGGTTGAAATAAATGTCAGCATTTCTATTGACTTAAGTGGTGCCAGGATTTCACCCACACAATCTGAACTTAACATGCTTGGGTTTTTTCTTGTTGGGTTGTTTGGGGGGTTGTTTTGATTTGTTTTGTTTTTTCTCTCAGTAAGTTGGTCCTTGCAGTTTCCAAAGGGCAATGAAAACAGCATGGTTCATTGTTTCTAGACTTTGGTCTATAATGAATCTATGGGAGGGAATATTAAAACAGTTGTAAAGCTCCTGCCACAATGTTGTTTCTTTACAAGAAAAGTAATGAAGTATATTAGTTATGCTCAAAAAATAATTTCTGAATCAATTTGCAAAAATTTGATCAATAATATGAATGTTAGGAAGGTAGCAGAACCATTCAGGATTATAATAAATGACTAAGAAAGTTCTTTTGCAACACGGCTTCTAGAGTAATTTGCTAACTTCCTATCATGGGTGTTTTCAACATAGATTTCAATGGAGCTTGGACTGTTGAAGCAAATAGCTCATTCTTGAAGATCTTTTGTTGTTTTTAACACATTGAATTAGCTCATTACTGCTGAATATGTGGTGGAAAATGGCATCTGTTTATACTGCAATAATATAAAAATTACTTACCAGTAACAGAATAAGGAGCAATTTGCAAAAGCTAATCATATTTGTGCACTTGTCTGCAAAAAGTATATTGTTAATACACACCCAAGGGAAATAGCACTTACTGGTTTATGCAATTTAATAGTAGTATTAAGCATAATATATTAAAGAATTTTTTTTAGGACTCAGTTTTAAAAGTCATAAGGATACAAACACAAAAGGCATAGCCGTCCCATACTGTTCCTTCACCTGTACTTAATGACAGTTGAACTCCAGAAAGCATCTTGAAACTCAGAGTGCTCAAATCAGTGTCAAACTGTCCATACACCTCAAATGTACAGTACCAGCTTAGAAACCTGCTAGGAGTTTTCATTAATGAGAGTTCTGTATTCATTTAGCTAGAGGTTTTCATCTGGATGTCCTCCATAATGTAAGATTGGGGTGATGCAAAGCATACTGAGGCATGCTGAGAATTATCACAGCAGAAAGGTCATAAGCGTGAACTGAGAGCTATTCACGATTTCAGTTCATCATTGAAGGTGAAGATAAAGATTCTTCTTTTCATTTTATTCAGAGAGGATTCAGAAATCTCTACAACTTTTTACAAAAACCAGTTTTCCAGAAGTAACATTGTAGGGGCCAGAGCAGCCAAGTTAATTTTTTAACCAAAACTCTTATGTGCGAATTTGCAGTGTTTCTCCCCTGACATTTTAGTTTTCTTCAGAACTTTAGATAGGAATGCTTTGTTCTGAACTCTTATCTCAATACAAAATTTATAAGGAGCTTCAGTCTCTTGTTTAAGAATTGTATATTTCTGTACATTTGCTTTTGGAAATATCAACCGTTTAATTATTTTTAAAGGCTAGAAGGAAGAGGAATCTTGAATACTCTTATTATTTGCCGATGAGGTATTATTTTAATACCTCATTAGTTCTGATGGTGTGATTTTTTCTTGGTTAATGATGTCATCAAGTGTCCATGGATAAAGTTTCATAAAAAGCAAACTAAAAGAAAAAGTCTTCTGTTTCACACAAGTGTTGTCTGAATTAGACAGCATTTCTTCAGGTGTTAAGGTCATGTCTGCAAGGTTAAATTAACCTTCTTTATTAAACTATAGTACTTCTTAATCACTTCAGGAGCATTCCAAAATTTGGAGAACATGGGTGGAAAACTCTTAAGTTTTACTGACTTAATTGTACTCATTTACATTTATCAGATCTCTGTAATTCTTAATTCTGAGATGTAAGTCTGGGTTCTTTTCATTTCATATGAGTTACAGTTACCACAGATGGGAATCAGAGGAATAACAAAAAAAAGAACAGCATAAGAAGAGTAAAGAGCAATAAATAAGTATAAATATGTTAATAAATATTTTGCATAGATATGAAGGGATTTGCCTCCTCCAAGGAGTTTGGAGTCTTGGCATTAGATTTCAGTACCATTTGGAACTTTCACTTTTTCAATAATCTCTGACCAGACAAATATAAGATACTAAATGATTTCTTAGGTTTTAAACTCAGAAAGGGCTCTTACAGCTGTCTAGTTTGATCTTTTTTATGTTACACAAGATCAGTTTTGAACCAGAAAACCTGTGCTCGACTAAAGATGAGAAATGTAAAACACAATGTGACTGAAACTGAAATACAGACCACCTCTTAAGCACTTGCCTTAGAATCATAGAATCAACTAGGTTGGAAAATACCTCGGAGATCATCAGTTCCAACCATTACCCATGACTGCCAAGACCACCACTAAACCATACCACAGAGGGCTTCATCTACACAGTTTTTGAAAGCTTCCAGGGACAATGGTTCCACCACTTCTGTGGGAAGCCTCTTCCAATACCTTATCACCCCCTCTGTGAAGAAGTTTTTCCAAATATCCAATCTAAACCTCACCTGGTACAACTTGAGGCCTTTACCTCTTAGCTTATAACACTTAATCATATAAAATATGCTGTTGATTTCAGCAGGGCTGCTCTTATCCAGCAGGGTTTATAGAATTGCAGCCAGTTTCTTGTAGCTTCAGTATTTTGTTTTGGTCAATGAAAGAAAATGGATTTTCAGATTTCAGTGTAATTTGAAGTAGAGGGAATGAAGGTTTATAAGAAGAAGAGAAAATACAGCAACTGCAGTGTAAATAGTAAGTAGTGTAGAACATTCTCATTAAGTTTTGTGTAATGTTTTGTATCCCTAACTGGCTTACACACAGGAGTAGTGGGTAACTTAAAGGAGTGAAAGATGCTGATCTGTCAGCTTTTTACTGGAAGTTATTTTTGCCTGTTCTGGATTGATGATAGTACAACAATCTACTTGTGTTAGTAAATAACCGCCGTTTTTCAGTCTGCATAGATTTTGGAACAACTGAATCTATCCGCATGTATGTACTACTTCAAGAACAAATAATTGACTTTATAACTGTCATTGCAATTAGGTCTGTGGGCACTATGTATATCTAAAGGTTATTCAAAATACTAAGGCTCTGGCCCTTCAGTAGCTGATAGAACTTGTGTAATGGCAAACTTTCTAGGTATACACAGCACTGCATGGACTTCACTGAGGCTCTGAGTGTGTTCACAGCATCACCCAAGAGTGACTGAAGGCAAGGCAAAAGGAACAATATTATGTAAAAGAATAAATATAACTGTATTATAGACTGATCTTCAAGTTTTCCTGTGTTTTACAAACCTTTGTTTCTTCTGATTATTTTGCTTGTTTTTCTCAAAATATTTTTTTCTTACTAATAGTTCAGATAAAATTATTTTAATGCATATTTACTTCCATGCTATGCCACTAGCTTTTATGACCACTTAGGCATTTATTTTTTTATTAATTCCATATATAAAACATATTTGGTTTGGATTTTGCTTGTTGGCTGTTTTTTGGTCTTTGTTTTTGTTTGTTTGGGGTTTTAAAATTCATTTTACTTTTCTTTTTGCTCTGTTATTTTCATGTAACATGTATCTCCTCCCAAAGAGAGAAGTCCTGTGTCCTACCCTTATAGGACTTTTTAAGCAAATCACTGGCATAGGACTCAAGATCTTAGAGATACAAAATTTGTCTAAATGAGTCAGGAACTAGTGGGCTGAGAGTACTTTTATTCCAGAAAAACCACACTGCCTCTCTATGGATGTTTCTGTACCTGGAAGGCTTGGATTCCTTTTAGAATATGAGGAGAATGAAAGAACTTGTAAAATCTTCCATCTTCGTCCCAGACTTAAACTGTAAATCTTTGTATAGCTGTGACAACTCTTCACAGTAGAAAACTTCACACAATATTTACATATATTTACAACCTTCTACAAGAAGGCTGAAGATTTGACCTGGGAAGCATCTAGCTATAGTCAAGTCCACATAAAGCAGAGCTCAGGAAATCTGAGTATTTATGTTACTTATTTGTGGGGTTTGAATTTCTACTTATGGGTAGGAGCTGAGATAAAGGACATAGGACAGATTTGTACAAAAATAGCTACTGAAATTTAAATTAAAAATCCAAAATTAAAGGTTTGTGTAACTCTATATTTGTGAAAAAGAATCAGAAAGTTGAATCTACATTTTTCTGAAGACAGACTTGAAATTGGAAAACTTTTAATAACTTTAGTATTAAAACCAGTAATTCTAATAAAAGTATTAAGACTGTGCTTAAGAGCATGGTGAAAATATCTCCATGTACTCTCTTTTGTGGTTTTCTACATGCAAGTTGTGTTAACTTGTTTGTAATTTCAAATACAGAGTTCAAATAGTACTGAACTGATAGGAATTTAAATATTCACCTTTTGAACTTCTCCTGTTTTCTGTAAAATTTCTTATAGTGTCTTTGTGCCTCACCACTACTCTCTGATGCTTTTGGTTCAGCCAAAAAAATCTGCAAATCAGAATTCAGTGACATTGCTATAATGAATGTAAACATACCAAAATGGTTTCCTTGGCAGCAGAAACCAGGTGAAAACACTCAGATGAACTACGCTAAACCCACCCACTCAACTTTCTCTATTCAGTTCACAAGCTGTATCCTGAGGGAGTCAAGTGTTTTATGCTCACTCAGCGTAAAGTTTCTAAATGAACTGAGGCTCTGGGCAGGTAAGTGTATGTGTACACCCTTGACTGCCATTAGCTGTTGTGAACTGTGACAAACTGAGGTTCAAAAAAAAGGTATTGGCTACATATCCACTACTGTCATTACTTTTTAGATGACAGCAGAAAATACTGAACTTTTCAACACTAGAAAATTACTGTCTTTAAAACAGTTATTTTAAATTCAACAGCATCCTATTGATTTTAAGTAAACCTTGTTTGTGTATAACCTGAACATTGAATTATATTCACATTATTAAACTCATTATTAAGAAAATCACAACCCTCTTGAGGTTATTTTCTTCATTGTTTCATAGATAAATGTATGCCAGCTTTCACTTTTAGTATAGCCATTGTTGCCATACTATTCAAAAGGTGTTAATTAAAACAGTGAATAGAAGATGTGCATCTATTGCTATTGGAGGGAAGCTGGGGTACATTTGTACAAAATTATAATGGCATATACAATTTGCTCAAGTTCTCAGCCCAAAATATGTCGGTTCCAAATTCAAAACTGCAAGCATATATATTATATTTACTAAACTGAATTAATACATGGTTTATTTTATCATGTGTAGCACATAACAGTGTGTACGGATTGACTTGTCTCACTCTGAGGTTAATCTGAGATGAATCACTTGGCTAATCTAAATGATAAAAAATAAACAAGTTTAATATTTTCTTGGAATCCTGACTACAGTCAGATATACCGTGGGGAAAATAAATGATGCTGCCATTTAATACAATAAAGATGGCATTAAATGTTAGTTTTGTTGATACCAGTTTGCAAAAGAGAATGTTTCATCCCCATGATCAGAAGAGCTCCCTAAAATGCAGGCATTATTACCATGGAAGCCAGCATGTAAGAATTTCTAGCAACTAGAATTCATAACCTTGTCAAAATGAGTTAAGAACTGATTTGCCCAATTGCTGATTAACAATATAACTGAATAACAATGAAAATGATAAAATATATGATAAAGTAAATAATCTGTTTATTGAATTTCAACATGCAATGAACTTTTGTTGTGCAGTATAAAGTACTGGTGTCCTTAAAAGAAAAATGCCAGGTATGGGAAGAGTTTACTTGAGCTATCTTGCCTTCGCTATATATATTTTGACACTGTGTATGCCTACTTAGAATGAAGAGTGAAGTATGTTATACCTAGGCAAGTTTTGTAGTTGCTTAGATCATTTTAGATAATGCCATACTTAGTGGCAGCCTACAGCACAAACCAGATGTGTGGTCATAAAGATGCTGCAATATGGGACAAGAAACATCAACTAGAAAATTTTGACTTTGTGCATCTGACCAAGATAAAATAGCTTTTCCTTTCCATAATGCAAAATATGCCACTTCTTTCCATAATGAAAATGAAATTGATTTTACTATAGGATGGATGAGTTTGCCATAAGAATGGGGTGAATGCGAATCTCTCACAATGTGATGCAGACTCCTGCCAGGTACAGTCTCTCACCATTATATAAATGGCTCTGGAAGAAGCCCAGGCATGGGGAGTTGAATGGAGCAGCTTTGTGAATGCAAAGGACCTAGTGAGCTCAGAAGGCGCCCATTGTCTCTGATCCTCGAGTCTCAGTGATCCTTGAGTTCATGAGTGTATTGAATAAATGTTTTTTGAAGGAGAAGAGGAAACAGAAAGTTTTGCTTTACATGAAAAGAGAAAATTGAATACTTGGGAATTGATATGCTGGGACATTTAATGTGTTCTGACACAATAATGGAGACATTTCTGCAGAAAGGTCCTTTTTTGGTATTTGCTCTGTTATTGTGTATTTGGCTCTAGGGAAGGGGGCAAATTGATCAGTCACAGTTTTGGGGGCAAAAGCCTTCTCTCAGAGCATATCTGAAAGAAGTAATATTACACTCATCCTTGGTATTTTATACCACAGTTACATCTCGGTGCATAATGTAATTAGACCTCTGTTTCTGTATTACACAATAGTGTTGATGATAGAGTTGCACAAAAAATTGAAATGACACATTTGAGAAGATAAAGTTAAGCATAGCAGAAGGAAGATATGATGACAGGCAACATTTATCTGTACTGTAATTGACTGCAGATTGAGTTTGTATGTATCAGACAGAAATCAGGATTCTCTTCTTATTCAATATGAAGCATGTCATTGTGTTGACATTACCTTTAAAAATTGCATTACATGTCTTCACTTAATCTTCTGCGAAGTTTTGTTTGTCTCTTGTATTGTGAGTCTGTGATGCTCTGGTGAAGTTCATGAAATTTCTCTGTTTTCTAGAAAGGAAGAATAGGACTTGTTAGTCCTTAATTCCCTGTGTGTACCCACTGGGCAAACAAAACAGGCCTACTAAGAAATTATTTTTTAAAAATTAAAATACCCTCAAATAAAAGGTTACCTACTAAACAGAGTAAATACATCTCAGTGCAAGCAACTGTATAATCCTCATATCATCTGGCATGGCTCACAATAAAAGCCCTGCCTTAAGCAGAACCAACTGCTGGGCATCTCAAGGCTGTTAGACTTTCTCTCAGTGAACTTCTCCAGTTTACTTACTGGAGAAGTTCCATAAAGATCAGATCAGGTTATGTAAATAGCACATGCCTGGTAGTCTACAGATGTCTCAGCTGCATACTGCAGCCTTCCCTGAGCAGTGCTGTCATCACTGGCTTGCAAGGCTTTGGAATCATTAGAAGTAAGTATGATGCTTGTTCCGAAAATAAAACATGTCTTTTGATTTTTACCACTTTCTTCTGTGCTTAGAACATCTGTAAAAATGTATTTGAAGTACTTACTGACAGCCCAACTTCAGAGGTTGAGACAATGTGTAGCGTAGGTATCTCATAAACAATTTCATTTCATCAAGGATAGAAGCCTTCTGGCTTGCGCAGTTGTGGATGATAGATTTCCATGTGTGCTCAGCTCACTGACAGTGTTAGTTTGAACCTGGAAACTTACTGGTTTTAGAGCTTTTTAGTCTGGAGGTTCCTGACATTGTTTGCTGATGTGTTAGCAAAAATTGCTACTACTTTACGGGGAATAACAGCAGAGGTGATGGTAGTATCCAGTAGCTGGTAGGAAAGAAAGACATGATGTGATCTACTGAAATCTCAGATAGACAAAAAAAGGACTTTTCAGCCCCCTCATTTGTGGCTTTCTAAGGGTGCAGACAGAATGCAGCCTTGCTACTAACTGGTCAGATGACAGCATGGAGTAGAGCATTCTCCATCATGAACGTCTGTCAAAACGCATTGTAAGATGAGAAAGACATGGTGCAGGATAGTTGGACTGAATATTTGTGAAGAAGACTTGGTGGAAAATATTCACAACACTTTATAAAAATGTTCTTTGACCTGGCTTTCACTATGAAGGTATTGCCTAGAAGGAATACATGAGGCAGGAAAACCATCTCTAAGACTGTAATATGAGGTGGATCAGGAGAGATAAGGGAAAGATAGAAGATGCAGTGCTGTGAAGCTGACAACTCTCTGAATAGGAAGAGAACTCTTTGTCTCCATGTGAAAAATGAAGTGCAGTGTTTTTGTTGGGCCAATGCCTAAAAATGTGACAAGACATATGATTCGGTGAAGTACCTTAGGCAGGCAGGCAAAGACTTCCATGTGGTTGTAAGCACATACTATCTGGATTGTTTAAAATATTTCACCTTTCTCATCATACTTTATATATTGCAATTTGTTTGGTAATATCATGTCCTTATGGTAATTGTGGTACAGTATTGCACTTGAGCTGAGTTTTGACATTATGGGATATAGAAATCTTTATGGTATGCATATGTGTGTTTGTAACATATAGAGATATATATATACACCCAATAAATTATTATATAGACAAATGCGTTTTTTATATTCTAACAATTTGGGAAGGTTACAAAATATAAGGATTAGAAAAGTCCGTAATTATTCAAGATAGATACGTGGAATCAGTGGAAGGAAATTACGTTTTGCAAAAGAGATGCTTTATTTGACTTATACCACTCAAATAAGCAGGACTACATTACAAATAACCTTGAAAAGTGATTTTCTGTTTAGACATCTTGTCATTTCCTTGAAGTAATTCCCATAGACCAAAGTTTGTTTACATGTAATTTACAGGATCAGAGACCTCAAAATTTAGTTAAGGATCCTCAGTTTTCATCTTCAAATATGAAGTAATGTACCTTTTGGTTTCTTGTTAGACATCTTTTTCAAGAATAGATATATTTTTTAAAGTCACTCTAATATTGAACCAGCAATAACTGACATACTCCTCATGCTACTACAGGGGCTGGGTCACATATTTAGCTGACAGTGACTTGTCTTCATAGTGCTAGGGTTAATTCTTTGTATCAAACTTGGAAACTATGAATTGAGAAGCAAACTTGGAAACTATGATGAAAGAAGAAAGTAAGCTCTTTCTGAAGGTATTCTTCTAATGTGTTCTTTTATAATCATGAAGAGAAACAGAATTTAATATTAGAGGGGGGTAGGATGGCTGATTACATCTATAGAAATAAGGAATTTTTTCTTTAGGATTGTCCAGTATCTCTTTAATCTGATTTTACATCAAGCAGTTGTTTCTCAAAGGGGACTGTTTTCCATCAAGATGAGCAATTATAAGTCAGTACCCCTCTTCAAAACATGGAAAGGGGAACCTTCCTTTGATTCCCATTGGTTTCTATAGATGTAGGGTTTCACCTGTAACCTCTGTCCGTGAACTCATCTGAGCACAACTTCTAGCATAGCTAAGGTAAGGTAATATATGTATGTATTATCTACTTGTGTTTTGCAACTGTTGGACTCCCTCTCGCCTTTCTGAAGGGATACAGTCTCTTCACTCAGTTAAGCACCATGGTGGGCACCAAATAATAAGGCTAGCGACTTTTATTATTTCTCAATATTTCTTAATTCTGAATGAAAGTTGGGAATAACTGCATTTTATAATCTGTTATTTATGTACTTAACCTACAAGTAAATACTGGTTAAGCAATGAGTTTTATAAGTTAGAAGTAAATGCCATTTGAGCAATGAGGGTAATTTTAGTTCTCTGATGGCTGCAAGAAATGATTCAATGAGATACCATACTTTATACTGCTGTGCTGAAAAAGGTATTTATGAGCATTTTTTCCATTTCCTCCTACAAGGGAAGATAATGACAGACGTTTGGTTGTATTTTGGGGGGTTGTTTTGGGTTTTTTTTAGGGTTCCAATTCAGTTGTAGAAGTTCAGCACAAGCTTATTTGGAGCTGCTTAAATGCTTAAGAGCAATCTGTGTGCTCTTACATGAAACTACCATTAACATGCTAGCTGTAGTTATAATGAAACAAGCTCAGACAGATTCATGTCCCCACAGAGGAGAGAGATTTAAATGTTGAAATAAAAAAGGCTTAAACATCATCTCTAAGTATAGGCTGGGTAAACTGTCAGCACTCTGTGGAAAGTGAGTAATGGACAATTCTGCATAGCAGCCATTTTTCTTGTAAATTTGAGCAATGGGTTTTCTACTATGGAGCAATTTCATTCATATATTTCAGAACATTGAAAAGGTCACCAATTTCTACATAGACCCTCATTGTATAAGCCTTGTACATCCAAGATTACTTGAGTTGAGGTGTGTGAAGTTGTAGCTGCAAGAATTGGAAGGGAAGTATGGATGCAAGAGGCATAAACCTGGGGTGCTTCACCAACCATTTTGTGAATAAAGTTGAGCTATGTATCAAACTAATATGAACATTCAGTATTAAGGACGATGTTCTGACTACCTTTTTTATACTTGAAGAATTACACTGTTACGGAGAAGAGGTGCAGTCAGATTCTGGAGCTGACTGATAATTAAATTTTACTAGAAACTGTAAAAATATTTGACATAATAGCAACATGAGGCTGTACTGTATAATGTCATTTTTAATGCGTCATCGTAATTTGACACTGGTCTTTCAGTTTAACAGTAATTAAAATCTCTTGATTGTTTCTATTTGGCTTACAGTATGTCTAATGTTATGTGTTGGGAGCTGTGAAAGGTGCATAATTGTGCTGTTTCTGTTCAGGTTGTATCTAGTTAATAACTTCACTGTCCAGTGTTCTTTCAATAAGGGTACCTAATACAATATTTACATTATTTTAGGTATAGAGAAACTGGCTTTTCAACCAAACTGAATGATGCATCTCAATAAACAAGAGCATATGCATGTGTGAAAATCTATGCATGTGTACATTGGTTTAGACAAGTTCTCTCGCTTCTTCCCTAATCACCTTGAGCTTCTCAAATCTCAGGCATCTGGAAGGAATCATGGCTTTCATGAAAGCTGGAAGTCATAAATCTCAAGATGCATTAATATGCACTCTTATTTGACACTCAGAACTTCCTGTCACTCCCAAATTCAGCATATTAAATAACATTAAATGAAGGTCTAATGACTAACAGATGCCAGATAATACAGGTTTTTTCTGCTCACGAGTGGCTTAGTGAGTCAAGTAGCTGTCATTTTATTCCTTTGATCCTTTGAGTTTGTAGCCAGTAAATTATATACGTGTTTTTTTCTTATTATTATTCTACACCAGAAAGCATTTACCTTTCCTTTATGTTCTAAGTATCTGCTATTCTGTTTAATGCCAGAAGCAAAGTGTTGACCTTTTGGGGTCCTTGGGCTGATCCAGCATAGTTGCTTTTCATTTCTGCAGTTCTGTAATAGCTAGATTTTGACTATTTTTCTATAATCTTAATTTCTCATTCAAGTAAGAAAGCTGTTACTTTCAAAAACTTGAAGCTCAGAAAAAAAAAAAGGAATTTTTGAGGTTGTTAAACTTATTAACTGGAAGACTTTCTTTTAAGATTTTAAATAATGATAAGAAATAAACTCTGAATATTTATACTAATGCCAGTGGGTTTTGTATAAAGTTAAATCTTTACTATTATTAAAATACATTTTCGACATAACTTAAATTCAGGAAAGTTGGTATTAACTCTTAGAATAATAAGGATACTTTCCAAGTAATACATAAATCTTAATAGCAATATACATACGAATCTATTTTAGCTTAACAATATCAAGTAGCCAAAATACATTTTGGACTGTGACAGGATTTGTGTGAGCTTTCTCCTTTGAAAGGATGCTCTTGGCTTTGAATTTCAAATGTTTTTTGTGGCAGGTGAACAAAAGTAATCCTTTTATTTTTTATTTTTATTTTTTTTTTAAGAAAGCCGGCTAATTGCATCTCTGCCTCACATTCAGTTAAGTCGTTGGTGATGGGCTTTCAAGAGAGCATTTTATGTTCTGCTTCCTTTTGTTTGGGCTTTGGTTTTGGTTTGGGTTCTTTTGGTTTATTTTTACTATCAGTCTTTGCTGAGAAGTTCCTGATACCACTGTTAAGAGTAAACTGTTCTTTGAGGAAAACTTTGACTAAATCTCTAGTTTGAAATAGAAACTGGAAAAGTGCAAAGGTAATGGGAGGAGTGCCTTCTTCCCTGTTGCCTGAGTTATTTTATTTTATTTTTTTTAATGTGAAAGCAAAAGAAGTCTTGACAGAAAAACTAATGGTAGCATGGTAGACTAAAACAACTTTATTTTGGTAAAATACTGTTATGCAGCAATGCTATATTTATCTATTTGGGGTGGCTTGAGTATTTTTGCCATTGTTTTTCAAGCATCATTCTAAATATGATTTTCTGTTTGGTCACTACTTGGATAATGTGAATGGTACCCATTATTGAAAGGTAGTCTGTATTTGTACTAATACAGAGAATGCCAGTTTAGAAATGAGCCTGATTGCATGGTTCATTTTGTTCTCCTTTGTAGAGCCAGGCTGCGGCCCACTACAAAGGCACTAAACATGCCAAGAAGCTCAAAGCACTGGAAGCCATGAAAAATAAGCAGAAATCTGTTACTACCAAGGACAGCGCAAAGACTACCTTCACTTCCATCACTACCAATACCATCAATACCAGCTCTGACAAAACAGGTTAAGCGACAATCTTTGTTGGTTTTGTTTAGCTTTTTGGTTTGGTTTCATTTCGTTTCATTTTTCTTTCTTGTTTAATTCCATGTCTGTTTGGTTATGTGCTTGCCACATTGATTCATGCTCAATCCATCTTTCTGTGTGATATTGATTTGTTTTAGTTCTTTCAACAGGCTGGTGAGAATATGATAGTCATGACTGATTTCTCTCAGTGAAAAGAGGCTTATCATTCTTTTAGGCCAGAATGCAATACTGACTTCATTAATTTTTATAGTGGCCAATCTATTACATATCTACTGATCTAAACCTCCTAGTCTGTATGCAGTATCTCTCCATAAATAATTACATATGGCACATTTCTTTTGACCAGAAGCAAGTAGTAAATTGCACTACTTGTGTCTAGCAGCCTCTTAAAAATCATTGAGTAAACCCCTAATTTTCATAAATTTTGAACATTGCATTATTTTTTTTAAATGGCTATTGCATGGTTTTGAGTTGGAAAATAGCTGCATAACCTCTATTCCACACAATCAGGTAAGTGCTATTGTTGCCTTTTATTCTGCTTAAATGAGTCTTCAGACTGCAAAAATATTCTTTAAATTATTGTGTGGGTGAAAGGTACTCCTTTGCAAATAAAATCTATGTGAGTATTTGGTAAAGTCAACAGGATTTGATCAAGCTCACAGCTTAAATATGTGGCTACTGTACTGGAAATTTCAAAGCAAGGTTGTAAGTTCACTGAAGGGTACTTTAGTATGTGACAAGGTACAACTGCTCTTGTGGCTGAAGGGATACAGTTGCATATTTAGTCATAATCAACCCTCCTTCTCCAAACAAACCAAAACCAGTCATGGCAAAAAAGTCAGAGCTGTGAAACAACAGAACTTTTCTACTGGTGCTGGAAAATACTCATTTGGAACTACTTCTGATGAGTAAGTTTAGCATTGTAAATAGACATGCACTAACCAATTACAGTATAACAAAAAAGTAACTTGCAGACATGTGTAGTACTTTCCATAAGATATGTCTTAGCTATATTAGTTATAGACAGATTCTTCTATGTCTATCTGTCTATCTAAATAGCTTTGTTCTAGTACTTTATTATAGGTAGCATATGTTTTTGTGGAGATTTATATCCTAATTACAATGGGATGGCTTTAAAAACCAATTGGTACATTGTTTTCATCTTTGTTGCAAAAAAAAAATAAATCCTGAGTACTTTTGTTTATATGATGAAAAAAAAGTAAGTGAAGCATGGGAGAATGGGAACAATGTCAAAAATTATGAAAATATGCATGTTTCTAAACTTACAAATACTTTTAAAAAGTTTCTCCTGCTGTTGCCTGTTAGCATGTTCAGTGCAGAAAGGGTGATGTTGGATGGAAACAGTGATTAATTGTTCACGAAACATGATCTAGTGGTTGGAGAAAATAACAGAAGAGAAAAGAGGTCTTTCTAAGCTTTAAAATGTATTATTCAAAAACTTTTATCTTATGCTGTGTAAGTTTGAAGGTTTTTCCAAGGTGCCTTAAAGCCAGTCTCAGTCTTTCCATCGAGTTTTGATTTAGATCCCTGACAAGATGTATGAACTGTCTTGTATCCAAGGTCAGTAGTACAAACCAGTTTTTGTATCAGGATAAATAAGAAAACATAAAAAAATCTAACAAAAGCAATGGCCTATGCAGGAGTTTCCTCAGATTTACACATTGTTTGTGGCTTTCTGGATTAATTTCATAGAATGTGTGTATGCATATGTGTATATATGTATTCTATGTTAGATATATTGACCTTCATGGCATTCTAAAAGACACATATTAATTAACAAATAGCCAAAATCTGACAATTTCACAAAATACTGAGAAATCAAACTGTTTGGCAAAAGCCCTATTCAATGGGTGATGTTCAAAAAAAGGTAGACAGTTCAATCCAAATACAGTTATTACAGGTCAGCATTGATATGAGTGACAATAGAATGCCATCCTTAGTGTAAATTATCCTTTGTAGATTCAAGCCCGTACGCATAGCAGGAAGGGGGGGGGGGAATTTGGGTAGCCAAAAGGATGAAATTTTCTGTTAAACATGACATGTTAAAAATTTCATAAATCAGATTTTCTTTACAGTTGTTCTGTGTCTTGTGTTTCTTGATAGAACTTAAAGGGCAAAATCATTTCTGAAATCCAGAAGAACATCAGAATGTCATGCACTGTGTGAATTTGCACATTTGTAAATGATCACTGTAAAAGTTAAATATTCTGATAGTCATATGAAGCTCTCAGGTAACAGTCATACTAATGATTATAATTCATTAATTTTTCATAACTAGAAATAAATTCCTTAAGTTAGTAAATCCTTGCATTTAGGATAGTTTGGTACAGAAGTGTTTTTATACAGTATTTTAAAACTTACAACTGAAGATTAATACTTGATCCCAAATGCATTGAGGATAGGGTCATGTTCTTATCGCCTCCAATATATCATGTACAGCACTGGTTAAATGGTGAATTGCATGTCAGTCACAGCACATTGCTCAGGACTTCAGTTCACTGGTTCTGTGTGCCCTTAGCAGTTTCAGCAAACAAAATGTCATCAGGAAGTCTGTGGTCCTATGCAATGATGATTATGAAAAAAAGACCACACAGTATACAAACTGATTCAAGAGTTAAAGCAGTGATTTCTTATGGTGCTTATTCTGGAACTATTTTGTTAGACATGGTGTCAGCAAGTGTTACTGCAGTAAATAATGGAGACAGCACAACCTACAGGGTAAGCAGACTACTTAAAACCTTTCGTGATTCCTGGTGAATCATGTGATAAGGAGAAAACATGAAATATGGGGTCATTTTGCTCATTCTGGGAAAATTGCTATTTATTTTTTTACCCCTTTAAACAAACTTTAAGAATTATTAGAACACTTGAACTTACGAAGAGTTCATAACTCATGAAGAGTTATGCTTTCAGCCACATAGTGGACAATGCCATTCCTAACATGTGGAAGCTTTGGTACAAATTCTATTATTCAACATCATTTCTGGTCAGCAGATGAAACTTGCTCCTGAAGTAACAATTTCTGTCCAACTGTGACGATTTTAAAATGGTGAGCAGGTGGAGGTATAAAAATGGAAGGCAGAAAGGAGAAGGAAATTGGGAATGATGTACCAAGTCAGGGTAACCTTTGAAAGAGGAAGAAAGGAAGATGGCATGAAATTGAGAGGTTTGGGAAGAGATGTAGTTTGGAAGCCACAAATACCGCAGGTTCACAGAATTTCTGAGGTTTTGTGAAGGCACCACAAAGGGACATCTGGAAATTGGCAAGGCCACCCCTACAGGTCAGAGCAGAGTCAGCTACAGCAGGATGCTCAATATCTCTTACAGTTTAGTTTTGAACAGCTTCACAACTTTTGCTGGGCAGCAATTCTAGTGCTTGACCACCCTCAAGGTAAAGAAGAGTAAAGAATTTTTTGTTTAAGTGAGAACTAAGAAACTGTAAGAAAAAATACAAATAAGCTCAAAGAAATGAACTAAAACAGGAATGAGTAAAACTCATTCAAATCATTAAATTCTGCTAATGCATGGCTTTAATATGTTTGCGCTGGTTTCCAATCAGGCAAATAACATTGAATTTATGTAACATGCACTACGGTTATGAAATGTATTTTACATGCAATTAAACAATTAAAGTTAAAAGAATTAAATGGCTGGGAACTGACAGAAGTGCAAGACTTGTTCTCTTGCATTCTAAATTCTTGTTTCTTTATGTCTTTCTGTTGAAACATGGCAAATTCTGAGTTTTTATTTCAGATCTGGTTTATTCTTTTTAAGTGTACTTCATGCCCTGTTATATACTGTCCTTCTCCTAGGATGGTTTCCTGAAGGCTAGTGAGGCCTCTAACTTCAAACATGGGTGGATAGAGATCATTTAGCCTTGTAAGGCCTTCCATCTAAGAGAAGGACACTCTAACCAAACCTACGACCTGAGGAGTTTGCTGTCACCGTCCAAGCTCGCTAGGCCCTGGCAGATAAACCTCAGGTGTAAAGTAAAACATCCACTGTGCAGGCCCAAAGGGTTTACCCACACTTGCAAAGCCCTGTAGCGACAGGCAAGGGATGAAACAGCAGGTGATAAGGTGCACTGGAAGCCACAGACACAGCCCTGCATGCAGGCAGTTCAGGACATTGGTCGCTCGAGATTGACCAAGGAGGTGACAGTCTTGTTCGGCAACATCCTGAATGACCAAGCGGCCTTTTTTCAAGTAGTCCGACACTGGCCTTTTTAGTTATCAGCACACTTGTAGTAAGCATGGGTAAAGCCCTTCCCAAATCTTCGTTCGCAAAGTCAAGCCATCATCGTCATCATATACTGTGTTGTCTTTCTTTATTGAGCCTTTTCTAATACCTCCATAGTACATTTTGTCACCCTTCCAATCTTTAACTATGCTTCTGTGGGGCGACTGAAGAGTTTACAGATACAGGGAGTAAAGGCTAATGCAGATCTTTTGCCCTAACATCAGCTTACACTGGAGCTGCAATTGGTCTGCAGATATGTAAGGAGTGGTGAATAATGTGTTGTACAGTATGCAGGATGTCTTATGCCATTACTGAGATGGAGAATTCAGCTTTAAATTAAAAGAGTGTTTTAACAAAATTAACTCAACTGAGCTGCTTGGGCTTTTCATCTGTGCTTTTGGTTTTGTTGAATATATGAAAGAGAAGGGCAGAGGTTATGAAACGTGGTATTCATTGAGAGCCTACGTGGAATTTCTTCGACCAGCTATAGACATATATATTGATGCTAATTGCACTGGCTTTTCTTTACTGTGAGAGGAAATCGTGTCAGTGAAGTCTAGGGCACATTTCATCTTATTCTGAAGTAAACATCTATAATAAATACGATGAATCGTGAAAACCTGAAAAAAAAAAAAAAAGTATAAAGCAATGCCTGTGGTGACTAGATGAGCCATGAATTTCTACACTGGTACCTAAAGTAGCTAGAGACCAATTTCAACCTCAGTTACCAAATTGCCCTTTCCTTCAGTGTGTTCAATTTTTTTTCCATATGTGTTGATTCGTTTCAACTGAATCATGAGTTGCTCTATAAGAATTTGTTGCTCAGTGTTCAAAATAGGAATTGTATTAATTAATTTGGAATGATTGCATAACAAATTACATTAGTTTTCTCTGTCAAGTGGAAATTTTAATAGGCTTTGGAATAGTTTTTAGATTTCCCACTGATGAGAACTTTCTTTTTTTGTTTGTTTGTTTGTTTGTTTAAAATAGGTGAACCTTTTTCTCATCTATTTATTTTGTTTAGTCATGGAAAGAAAATTACTGCTTAATAAAGGTAGACTGCTGGAGTAGGTATGGTTTAGCATTAAAATACATTATATTCAACTATAGGTGTTGAAGTTAACACTTCCCATTAGACCAGTGTGTCTCTTTCAGGTCTCTAGTAAGGAGTCCATGGACTCTTCACTAATAGTCAGTGTGTGCTCCTTTATTTAGGATTCAAAACTTCTGCTCTACATTGCAGGCAAAAGGTTTTAAATGCATTGCTCAAATGAAAACTTAGTTATAGGAATCTTTATAGAAGGGTAACATATATTGATTGCTACTACAACAGTTTCATTTAAAAAATATGAAGAAATATTCTCTGAATATATTTATATGAATATATTTCTATGTGTTTGCAATATTTGCCCTTCCCTGTTAAAGACAGGTAATTAAATGTTGTCTTCTCCAATATCATGGATTAGCACACCTTGCTGGCTTTGTTTTATCACTTAGATTCTCAACGCCATGTGTACATTAGCTCTGTACATACATGTATTTGTGCAGTTCCTGGTTCAGCTCCAGAACCTATAACTGAAAGGAAATCCCATTTGAAAATGAAAATTAGTTTCCTGTTATCTCTGCTTTCCTTTTATTTCCACTTTCATTTTGTCTCCCTTACGTTCAGGTTTTGAGCTTTAATTTGTCTATTTGTTTATTTATTTGCTATAAGCATACATTTTGTTAATGGCTAGGCTTTAAGTTGTATGAGGGTTTCTGTATACTTAGAGTTATTGTATTGTTTCTAGTGTTGCTTGGTATAGCTGCATTATTTTATCATCCACTCTTATTTTGTTTAATCGTTTGTTCTTAATGACAAACCACCTTAACTTTCCCTTTCTTCAGGAAATCTGAGGAAGATATGCTGCTGTATACATTATAGTTAATTAAAAGTGACACTGCCTGTTTATTACCATTTTTATAGATAGCAGATTTTCTTGTAATCTTTTATAACTAAAAGAAATTCTGTTTCTAATCATGATACAAATGTCAACTGTATTTAAAATTCAAAATAGTATTTAATAGTATTCAAAGTCTGATAGTGGATGCAGAAACAATTTACTGTATGATCCTAGTGTGCAATTTGTTGGTACAGTTTATGCTGTGGATACCCTTGTATATATAATTATTATATTAAGGGCGTTTAAGAAGAAAACTAAGAGCAGTCTGTTTTTATAATTTAGATGTTTTGTTTCCATATGCTTTGTTATATCATAAAGTGTGCTTTTATTTTGGCAAGTGATTTCTTCAGATCATTTCAGCATTGCTTAGGGCACAGCAGAATTAACAGACTAATTCTGGGTATAGGTTTGTGACATTCTGGATGTAAATGGATTTCCTTTACACATCAGAACAGAACAATGACCTTGAAGCTTGAATTTGTTAGGATTTTTATTTCACATTAACTCATCTGAGATATTTTGGGTGGACTGTTCCAAAATTGCAAGTGTGAAATAATTGCTCAGTAATTAGCACAACACAGATGGATTTCAGAGCCAGCTATAGGACTTCGTGGCTTAGTTCCCAATTACCCCATTCTGAAAGTTCAACTTTTTTAACTTCATTTAATGAAAAACCTTTAAAAGAAACTATGGTCTGAAAAAGATGTTCTCATTTTATGATTCTTTTCTCATTTACTTGAAAATTGGAGATTACCGATTCACAGCTATCCATTCTCTTAATCACATGCTTGGGAAATTCAGCCCAAACCAGTAAAATTTAACCGTGCGACAAAATCTTTCTCTTTAAATCATCTATGCTTTGAGTTTTCTGTACTTCAGACAGTCTGTTCCTAACTGCAGCACAAAATGTTATCAGCATTCCACAGACTGTTGTACCAATTTTGCATTAGAGCTCAATGGTAATTTGGAAGACAATAGCTTCTCTTTTGATCTCTGTGTAGAACTAGGGGTTTTTCTTTCTTTCAGAGTGTAACTAAATGGCAATATAAAAATTACAGTAATTTATGTGTGCCTCAATTGATCATGAATGTTCAGTAAAATCCTTCTTTGCTTGCATCTATGTATGTTGAAAGCATCGTCATATGAACACCATGTGTTTCCTATGCACCCAGCTGCTTTTGATTGGGATTGCCTTGACAACAATTTTATGCTTGAATAATCCTGCAGATAGAAACTGCTGTCAGTCACAACTTCTGATCAGCCTATTGGATCAGTATGGAAGTCCAATATGAACAGTGGTATTGTTTCTAGGTCTAAAAAGCATTTTCGATTGAAACATTAAATAGGGCCTTTCATAGTATCTCAAGATGTCAGCTTGGTAGCTGCATCCCCACAGTTGTAACTGCTAGCAACTTTGGAAGTAATCTGTTTATCAGATACTCATTTAAAGGTTATTCTCCAGTATTGCTCTAAAAACTGGATCAAGCACTATAGCATGTACCTGCTTAATGACTCATCCTTCGTGGTGTGTTTTGCTGTTTTGTTGTTATGTTGGGGATGGCATTGGTACTAGCTCATAGGACAGGTCTGAAGGCTCCACAATTCCTAGTCACTGTGATTTAAAAAAAAAATGAAGTAATGCAGTCCTTGATCCTTTTTCAAGTTTTTATTATAAAACATCAGTCTCAGAAGTTTGTTACTATTGTAAAATAGTTTATTTTGTCAGTTTATGGTCTAATATGGAATGGAGCAAAAACTTCTTGATCCAGTGCTCTCAGATAGGTAGTCAGGTTTTGTGAGTCTGGAATTTTTTAAATGAGGAGGCAACAGAAAAGTAGGTAGGTCTTCATTTCAGTGATCCATGTTTCTTCAAGCTGACATCGTATTGTCTGGACAGTGTAGAAATAGGAAGTAGTTTCTTGTTATCTGTTTGAGGATCGGTTTAGCTTTGTGTGGGACATTTCTAATGCAAAGGCAACTTCGTCTCCAAAGATGCTTTACAGCTTGCTTAGATTATTTTCTTTTGTTGTTCATGTCATGTTCTTGCCATGCCTAAATGGAGAAAGGAGAGCGATGTTAAGAATGTGAGTAAATTTACTGTGCTGTTACAGTACCATTCAGAGTCATGTAAAGACAACTGGAGCTGGAACAGTTGTATTAATGAACATAAGGGTATCTGCTTTACCCAGACCATTTCATTGGCCATTCATGTTACAAGAACTCAGCATAGCAGAAATAGTAATTTCTATAAACTACTTACATCTAGTAAGTGTTCTCAGAAACAGGCCAAAACTACTTACTATTCAAAACTACTGTAAGAACATTAAGAACAATTTTATTTTGCAAGTTATATTTATTCTATCTTCCATTTAGTGTTCCACATTGTTCAACAATGTATTTAAGTATTAGAGGACAGTGATTTCTTTCCTTAGCTGGAGAATTCTCATAGATTAAATTCTTTGGTACTGTGTCATTCCTTTGCTAAAATGTGTCTTCCACTTAGTGTATTAATGGAGTTAGGCTTTGCAAATATTCATTTTGTGTTTGTTCCCAGCCAAACAATGATAACACAAACTATAATATCAGGCAGGACCAAATACTTTCTCAGTTCCTACCATTGTCCGCCTTCTTACACCTAAAAAAGAAAAAAATAATAAAAAAAAAATATTGTGTTTTTTAAGGTTTGCTGGCACTGCAGTTGTCACATAAATAAGCCTAAACTCATCTTAACCTTAATAAGTTATTTTCAGTATCAGCAAACATCAACTTATAGTGAGACAAAGCATAGCTGTGACTGCAGTATCTGAGGACAAAAGTAAACACGCAATTGGTCTTCATGACTTGAATTCTGTGCTTCTTAGACTTTAGTTTTCCATGTACTAAATGGCTTGCTTTAGGTAATTTAGGCAGGTCACACCTATAACTTCAGAATAGGTATGCTAGGAGTCTCTTATTCTCAAAATCCGTATAGTTTTTCAAATATCTTGAAGAATTATTGTGTATTTATAATTTAATTTTTGTGCATTCTGTACTCCATCATGATACATGAAATAGCAGTCTTCCAGTATTAAAACTCTTGTTTTATGGAATTACTATCAAAGGAACTAGAACAGTTTATGTAAATTATGTAAACTGAGAATATTATTATAGGAAACAAATGAATACAAGATTAAATATCATCATGGAAATTAAAAAGGCAGCTTAAAGAGTAACAGTAACCATGAAAATATGTCTGATAGATTTGATTTGAGAAGGGAAAAAAACAGCTTACTTGTGTAAATTTGATTATAATGATGTTTAAAGCTTTCCATGCTAATGGTAACATTAAGTGTATTTAACCACAAGTACGAAATTAGACCTCAGATCAGGAAAAGTTGCTTTTTTAAAAAAAAAGAATTTTATTTTATTTTTTTAAGAAAAGCAGATAAAGACCTTTCTGGATAAACTGTTTTGGTTTTCTGTACTTTGTAGACACTGTAGAAAATCCAGAGGATTAGAAGAAACTTAATGTTGTGTCAGTATTCACAAAAGGTAAACAGGATGAAATAAGTATTTATAGGCCTATCAGCTTGACACCAGTCTTGGGAAAGATAAAGCAACAGCTGACAGGGGACCTGAGTACTGAAGTAAATATACAGTTGTATAAATGACAATATGAATTGATAGAAAGTTAGACCTTCCTACCTAAAATTGCTTTTATGAGATTACATATTTGATTGGTAAAGGATTAAGCATGCTAATGCTTTGTGTTTGCACAGCTATAGAATGTGGAGAAATTAAAAATTATCTAAGCTATTGGAATGATACAGAATGAATATGGAACATATTAAGTGGGCTTACGCCTGCTAATTACAGGCCTTGGAATGCAATCCACAGTATGAGGCACAAGTCGGTGTAGAAATTTTCCAGTGAAATCCTTTTGGAGTAGTGTCTTAACTTCAGTCAAATCTTACATCATCAGTTGCCTGCAAAGAATTGTGAATTCTTTGCTAATTGGGAATCAAACAAAAACTGGAGTTCTGGGCAAGTAATAAAGATGAGCTGGAGATTCATTGAATCAAATGTTTTTAATACAACAAAATGTGTTGTTCTTGGGAGAGAATAATAATTTATTGAAAAGTTGTCAGACTACATGTAAAGATGAAGATGACTTGGGAGTTCATGGTTAAATATCAGGACCAGGAACTAAGGATGTTTCCAGAAAGCCTTGTGAAAAAGTTGTTTTTTTTTAAGGATAATGGAGGAATGTAAAGAGTTTTGTTTCTTTTAGTAGTTTAAATTAACTCTATTATCTATTTTATTTACAAAGAATATCATAAAATTGAGTGGAAACATACAACTATTTAGGAAGGGTTTAATAGCAAACGACCAAATGGGATAGATGCATTCAAGTTCATTATTTACTTTATCAAAGGGAACGTGAGCAGTATTTTGATTACAGTCTATAAAAAATTTGCATTAAAACAACAATCTAATAGTAAAACATCACCTAGTAGTTGGGAAGTGTAGCAATATCCAAAGACTTCCAAGTTAAAAATAGCTTCATTCCACAATCGAGACAAAACATGTTTACACTGAGAAGGTTTATAATATATACAAAATCTCATGTGGGATTCTTATAATCATTTGACAAAATCTATTGATTTGACTCAGGAATTAACAATGAAATTCCTCTGGACAATGTTCAATATTGCATCAGAGAAAACTGTGGACATACTGTATTTTTCTGGTTTCAAATACACGTTTTTTTCTTCCTGACTCCTCCCAGAAAAACATTGGAGACTGCAGAACTTGTGTATTATACATTTCAGGTTTTCTTTAATGAAGGCCTTTATGTGACAAGTTTAATTAAGTGCTTAAATTTAAATATGAGAGCAATTCTTTGATTTCAGTCAAACAACATGCATTTTCAAAGCTGAAGGATTGATTCTTGAAGCATGTCCTACCTAGGTCGTAATATTTTATCTCTGTGTTTTGTGCAGGACTGGACAAGTGAATAGTGCTTGATTATATGAAGGCCTAGAAAATTACAATTGCTGGTATAGATTTGCCTGGATATACAAAGGCTTTATGGTGCAAAGCTGCCTATACCCAGTCTCAGTGTCCTTAATTATGTCACAAAACTGACTCCAGATAATTAAAGATGGTTTATTTCTCTGGAAAAGTGACTTCCTTCTGTTATTATACCTGCTGTAGTGTTTTTGTTCTCTGTCACTACCAGAATTTGAATTAAGTGAGAATTAAAATTCATGTTTTAATTACCCAGTTGTATACTTTCAGCCATTATTTCTACTTCTTTCAGTCAGAACATGGTAGTTTCCACGTGCTTGTTCAGCCTCTGATTAGTTTTAAACCCTACAGTACATTTTAGAAGATTCAGAAGGATCTGCTTATTGAATCTACTAGGTCTGTACTGATTAAAGAATAGACAGTAGCATTACTTTTAGTAACCCATGTTTTCAGCTAAGCATTACAGAGAATGCAAATTTTAAAAATTATACTATTTTTAATCACGCTTTTCCGTTATCTCATTTCTGCTTGCACATAGCCGTTTTCTTATATTAGAGCACTCCAATGCATTTTGTAGTTCATTCACCTTATCAGAGGAGTCCTGAGACAGCTGCCATGCAGTTTTAATCTGTTCTTTAGATACATTTTACTTTTTACTATTCCTGGTTCATTTTCTGCTCTGCTGATTTAATAGCTGCAAGATTCTAGCATCATTTTAGCAGATCCATGTGAAAGTTGCCTCAACATATTGCCCACTTTAGCCATCGAGTCAAATTTGCTTGCGGTACTTGTCCTTAATAAACAGACGCTTCTCAGTAGGAAAAGATGGTTACACTTTTCCTGCTTTCAAGTATAAGGAAATATAACAGCAGCCATTAATGGAAGTACAAACAGAGCCTGAAATACATTGCAGATCTTGCCTAGCAACCTCGTCATGCTTTTCCTGCACATGCTTCCTAGTTGTTAGTTCCTTGTTACAGCTCCAGACGCAAGGTAAGGGGAATTGGTGTGTTATCTCCCTCATAGAGTATGTCTAGTGTGAGCTTCAGCAGCACAATGTAATAGATCATTAGCTGGGGGGGGAACACCTCTAATGTGTGTGCATGCATAGGAGTGACAATGCTCACAGTGCCTGCGAGCATGCTACTTGGTGAAAACTTCTGTACAAAATCAATAGCATGGATGGCAATGTCTCACAATGTGAATCAGCTCTTTTATTTCAAACTGCTAAGAACTGGAAACTTTTGACCCAGTAACAATTGCCTTTGTGGCAATAAGCTTATGACTGACACTTCCCTCATGCAAACACACACACACTAATCCATCTACAAGAATATTTTCTGGAAGCACAAGCCAGATAGCTGCTTTTGTTTAAATGTAGATACATTCATGCACATTACCTAGATACCTGGATCGTCAGATACTGATTTATGAAGATGAAGAGGGGAACTAAAAGGGCTCTCATTTCTCCTGATCTTTTCTCACCAGCTGATGATCTTTCTCATCAGGTTTTCCAGCCAGAGGTACTTGTGTCATGAGTCCTGCAGCTGTTACTCCAGGTATCAACAGTGAGCATGGTAGTTGCAATTCTGAGTGGAGAAGGTGAATTATGCCCATTATGAGCAGAAGAACAACATGGAAACTAATGGAGTAGACATAAATTTTATACTGACAAAACTGCTGCCCTGTTGGATCTGGGGTCCAACCTCTGTTTGTATGGGGGTTGCGTCTCCTTTTCATGTTTTTTTGGCAGATAACTGAATGCCTTTTTGAGTCAAAGTCAGGGCACTCATTGAAGGCTGAGGAAATTGTTTAAAAGGCAAATAACTTTCTGAATATTCACACTACAAAATGGTACTTAACTAACGTGTTTGACTAAATTTAACGGAAAATCACCCAGCCAGCTTCTGCAAATTTAAACCTTTAATCGTGACTTTGTTGTTGTTGAGAAATTTTCATGTTTCGCTGCGCAAGTGTGAAGTTCTTGTTTATAGTTCTGTTTTTTCTATGCCAGGGGATTCTTCAAGCTGTCCACTGTGATAGCTGTTCATAAATACTGAGTTGCTACTGGGCGGCCTTTTACTTTTCCAATGGTTTGTCTAGCTCCAAGTCAAGGTCCCTGCTTGCCCCCTATCACAGCTGTGAAGATGGCTTCGTGACTTATGTCAAGCTTTCCACAATTGCTAGCTAGCTTTAAACAAAGGAAGAAGATAAATGGAGTTTTAAATTGGCCCACTCCTACTAATTAGCATTAATGGTTGTGTTACATTTTTGTCCATCAGTAATAGTCTAGGAGAACCACCTGTGACTGGAAATCTGTCTCATTGTTTCCTTCAGGTAATAGTCTTTCTAGTACTTTAAAGAGATTTTTAAAAATGCAGAACTTCTTTCCAGGACACTTTTAATAAACACTTGAAATGAGAATACTAGGGGGAAAAAACTAATTATGCAAAAGGGGAGCGGGGGATGGGAATAAAAATCCAAGTGTTGCACATACTAATCTGGTTCATCCAGAACAGGTCAAAACAACAACCCACAAGCAAACAAGTAGGGAGTCCAAAAAAAACTCAAACACAAAACCTAAACCAGAAAGCTGGAAAGAACTGTTTCTTTTCTGCTCTTGCACAGAGCTGTGCTCCATTAAACTTCGTGCTTTTCTCTTCCTCAGATACTATAGATACTGTTTCTAATCAAGATGGCTGTCATTATGGAACTCACAAGATATATTGCTGACATTTCCAACCTTACATATTTGGGAGTGCATTTATCTTCCTTTAGTAGTGTGTCATCATACTCAGAGCTGCAACTATTGTGTGCACACTTGTTTTGTGGTTGGTGGGGAGAGCTTTCCAGTGGCTGAGCCCACCCTTTTATCTACTGAGTCCTGCAGAACAAGTTTGAACAACATGCTTATCTTTTTCAAGGTCATTACTACATTTACTGCATGTTTGAGCAGTCTCTGAATTGAGAGACAAGATGTGTTATTTTACCAAGGTAAGGAAGTTCTGTGGTACATTTGATGTGGGGGTTTCTTATTGGCTTGTTTTGTTTAGTTTAGCTTTAAAATATTTCTCTGATTATATGAACTGAGCTGTGCTTTGGCAACCTATTGTTTGGGGCTTTTTACTCAGATGGAAATTATAAGAAATAACATTCCATGGAGGGGAAGAGGGATGGTATTGGAACGAGATGATGTTTAAGATCCCTTCCAACGCAACCTGTTTATGATTCTCTAATTCAAATAACATTTATTATTTGGAACATTTCTTTAACCTATTAGCTAGAGGCTAGTGAAGCATCAGTGTGATACAGACAAGATTCCTCTCTTGGGTCTCTAAGGGAATGAATAATTCTGATGATAGAGAAGCATAGGACTTCATTAGCAGTACAGTTGTGTACAGCTTCTTTTGTTGTTTTCATGCTTCAATTATGGCAAAAACCTGCTTGTTTTCCAGGTCAGACCTGCTTATGGATGTTAAACACACCGTTTCCATGAAGACTTTTAGGGTTTAGCTAGGGTACTGTAGCTACCTGTCTGTCTAGTATTTGTATTTCTTTGTTTGGCATATTCCACAATAAATTTTAGTCCAAAATCAATCTGAGGCACTTGATTTGTGCCATACCCTCTGCCAAGCCATGAACATTTCTGTCTCCATAGAGGAAGGGACTGTTGCTTCCCTGGGGAGGTTTGCTTACCAGGCCTTCCAGATCACAACATTAGCAACTTCAATAGAAGGAAAATATAACTGATACAACATAGCAAAGTGAATTATCTGCTTTAAAATTATGTGAACAAAACATGCTTGTTTCCCTCTATTCAGTCCAGTCAGGTAAGCTTACATAAGGCTATGAACATGCTTTTCTGTGTGCAATGAACATACTACCCTTCACTTTTTGCATTTCAAAAATTGCACTACAGTTAAAAATATTTATTGTTTGAATAAACAATATTTATTGTTTGAATAAACTACCTGTTTGCCATTGATACCAGGAATGAGAAATGCTCTCTCTGAATACTTAAGATGACTGAGGGCCTGGCTTTCTAGAAAGTAGAGTCTAGAATACGCTAAGTATGAGCATGACAAAACATTTATCTCGAGAACTTTAACATCTCACTTAGACTATTAAAATAAATCATATGTCTTAGAATGTTCAAGAAATTGAGACAATTGGTTATAGTGTGCTTAATTTAAAATTTTTAGCAACTCTTTGCCTGAGGACAAATAGACTTGTATTATGACACGTGGTAGCACCTGTTTTCCAGCAACTTGTTTTTCAGTGTTTTGTTCTGAGTGAATTAATTAACATATTTATATTCTTTCAAATATTTATTTATTAAAATAGTATCATGTCCACTGTGAGGGTGGTGAGGCACTGGCACAGTTTGCCCAGAGAAGCTGTGGCTGACCTGTCCCTGGAAGTAATCAGTGCTAGGTTGGATGGTACTTGGAGCAACCTGGTCTTGTGGAAGGTGTCCCTGCCATGGCAGGGCAGTTGGAACTACATGATTTTTAAGGTGTCTTCCAATCCAAACCACTCTCTGATTCTGTGAAGCTGAGATGTAGTTATTATATAATTGCTGATAAATGCTGGGTCATGGATTCTACCCTCTGTACATCGCTCATCAGAGTGATTTTATTGTCTGTTTATGTTGCAAAATTTTAATGTAATTTGTGATAGTACTTATGTATCCTCTGAAACTTCAGACCCTATTTCTTCAGGCAAATCTTACTACACCTGTGTAGTGCTGTAGTAAACCTGGCAGCCAGGTTTATTATACTTGATATTTGTAAACATTCTGACTGTGATCTTAGAATACATAGGGCTAATGAATTTTCATGAACAAGTCCTCTCCTAAGGAGGAAGATTTTGTTTACTGTTTCATAAAATAGAGATCACAACTAAGGGAAGTTATTTACTTCTGTTTAAAATATCCCACCACAAAACACCATAACAATTTTTGTATCTTAAAATTTCTGAAAGGACTGAACTGGTTCAATTTTTCATGTGGTCCGTCAGGCCACTAAGATCAGGAGTGATTCTGACTGATGTGTAGTTATCAAAACTTACATTAGTGAAGGGCTGGATCAAGATAAAAAAAAAAGGTAAATTCAAACAAAAAAAGAAAATCTTTGTATTTAAGTAACAGCAATTATTGGAGGTTCTGCTTGTATTAATATTGTCTGAGCGCATTATAAAGCATTTGTCATAGCTAATGCATTCCTGTCAAATCAAGCAATATTAAAAGAGCTCTTTTATAATGAATATTAGTAAAAGAGACAGCCGTAAGTGAAGTAAATTATAGAGACATGTAAATGTAGTATTAACTGCTACAGCAAAGTTGTCTTCTACTGTAAATCAATTTCTTCCTATAATGTTAGTAAAAAATTAGTCCACTTGGTAGTCATCTGCAAGTTGCTAAGTGTTGGTGTGAGTTTTCAAGTACTTTTCTCATGTGTCTAGCTCTAAATTAAAAGTCATATTCAGGAAAATGAGTTTACAGTCTGTGCTCTCAGCTTATCGACTGCTCTGTAGGTTCTCCACAGTTGTCAAATTCTTGTTCACACATCAGAACATCTGTCTTCTATGCAGCCATCTATGGTGATTTAGGCAGGTTAGCAAATAAGTAAAAGAATTATGCCTCCACATCAGAAATAAGATGCATGAATTTAAGTTTTAGCTGTCTTTTTTAATCCAGTTTTTTTAAATGTCAGTGGAGTTTTGGGGGGTTTTGTTTATTTGGTTTTGGTGTTTTTTTTGTAATTCAAGGGTTTTTTGTTTTGCCCTTCAATGTAAACATACACATCTGCATTTGTGTTAGTGTTTTTGCATTGATCTCAATTTTGATGTGTCCTGGTTTGGACTGGGAAGTGAAAGTAGGATTTAAGGATTATGTGCACCAAGTTAGGCTTCGTAGTTTTTCCACTATATTGGTTTCATTTGTTTTGGGGTTTTTTTATTTGGTTGTTTTAGGGTTTTTGTGCCTTTGTTTGTTTGGGTTTTGTTAGCATTAATTAGCAACTGACATCCAAACCATACCGTTACAGGAAGATATTTTAGAGAGAAATTATGATTGTTATGTGTGGTCATTATTTGGAATTTCTTACCCTAATGCCAAAACTCGATTCAGAATCTTAATGAATACATGATCACTACAAAGACTGCTTCAATTAAGGTATAATAAAACTAAAATACCGTTCCTTATTTGTAGTGGTTTAAGTTGGAAATCAAAGATATTTTTCTTATTGTTAATGGGTGAACACAATCACACTCTGGGAGTTTTGAAAACAATTGCCACATGTTATTTTTGTTGTTGACATCATTGTCATTATTGTGCTTAGATTGCTAATCTTTTATAAAACGGAAAAATGGAAACTCTCTAAGATAAATGGTATTAATTATTTTGAAATGGTTGTAGTATTTTGATTCTATGTAATGCTATGTCTGAGGAGCATTGAATAGAAACAGATCTGTAGACTATTTTCCAGATGAGCTAGTATGGAGCAAAGGTACCGTAGAATTTGATAATGTAATGAATTTCTGTCTAGTCACAAGTCTTAGATATTTGAAGGGTGGAATTTCAGCACCTGAGTCTGAAAACCTTAAATTCTCAAAGCTTGTGCTCATCTTTTGTCTACGTTTCTGAGTCATCTCAGTTTTAGCATTTAAGTTCCCCTCACTGGCATACCTAGAGTCACCCTTTCTTTCTCATATTTCACAGAATTCAGCAATTAAGAATTCATCAGAACATTTGCAATTAATGTTGATATATGCTTTTATATCATATCTGATATTTAGCTTATGAAATGGTAAGAGTGTAACAGTCAAACAGACTCTTAGAAATAGGTCAACAGCCACTTACAGTTGTGCAACTGTTCTAATTTATCTACACATATAAATCCCAATAAAGATTTTTAGGTCAGTCACTTTTCAAGATCACCTTGGTCCATGTACCATTACCTCTCAAATGTGAAACATGTATTTTAAAGTCAAGCAAAGCTGAAAAACATAATACATTACAACAAGCTGTTTACATCTTTCAATCCTTCATCAAAAGACAGATCTTCAACATAATCAGGGTTTTTTTTAAAGGAAATAGCTATAAGCAAGGTGAAGAAGCTATAAGCACAGTTTATATTTTGCATACAGAAAGTTACGCTCTGTATACAGCTATGTCTACAGACAATTATTAATCAGAACAATATGTTAATTTTATAACATCTTCAGTCAGCTGAAGACAGAAAACAGTCTGAGTCCTGTGGAAATTCTTACAGATTTCAGGATTTTTTTTTTTTTATATGAAAAGGATATTTAAGAAGGATATTTAATGCTTTTTACTGTATTTTATTCAGATTTTTTGTCTTTTTTTATTTTAAAGGCAAGTTAATTCAGCTAAAAACTACTAGGTTTGTAGTTATTGTTTACAAATTAATGTATAACTATAAATTATTATTTGTTGGAATTGCTGCTTTTGAATAATTTGATATTTTTTAATAGACTAGAACGTAAAAGAATAGGAATAGGTAAGTCAAGATTTTAGCAGTGTAGGTGTGTGTCACCTGTTTTTCTTATTGCCCTAAGGAAGGCTAAAAAAATAAAAAAGTAGTTCCGAATTTTCTAGGTAAGATTCTACCCTCTCTCTTTTCATTATCTTAACTCTACTTAAGAGCAAACCTCTTATTAACAGAAAATCCATGAGTTTCACTAGTGATGTGGGAAAGCATTGTCACATCTATTGGATGTTTTTGAATTTCAGTATATTGCATAGACCATATTTGTCCTGTGAGCAAATAATTTCTGTTACTGTTCTTTGCCCAGCATGTCATAAAGTACTCAGTGAATTTTAACTGAAGGTGAATTTACTAGTCCTTTCAATCAAAAAAGTTGATAATGATGTTTGTTTCTGAACAGAATTTATAGTTGGAGAGGGAAATGTATTTATGTTTCCTAAACAATAACTATATTAGTTGGATTTTAGCCTTGAAGGTGGAAGGAGAAGTGAAGGGCAATGACTAATTGACGGTGATTGATGTCCTGGTCAGCTAAGGTCCATCTAAGCTGAAACTTAAAAGTTTAATGCCACCTTCAATCCATGTAGCACTTGAATTACTTACTTTTCAAAAACAAAGGAAGAAGAAAAAAAACATTAATACGCAAATCAAGCCTGTCTCATACTTGGACTTGAATTCATCTCGCCTAGCATTAGGCAATTCGTTCCCTTTGTGGAAAGATGTTTTTATAGTCAATGGAATTGAATCAGCTCTTGTAGAGAGTATTTTATCTCACTTTAATACAGTTCTTCAAAAGAGATCACATCAGTTGTCTATCCCTTTCTAGAGCCTAGTGGTGAATGTTCATGTGTAGACTAGGTATATCTCCCCTACATAGCAAGTTGTGGGTTTGGTTTTGTTCAGTGAACATTAATGATATTTAAACATCTTTCTGTCTCTTAGTTTAAGGCATTCCCACACTATTACATTGTCCTTAGTAACTGTATTACTTTAGGCTGAGGTACAAATAAGAACCAAACTTGAGCTTCTCTCTGTCTGATTCCCACCTCTTTTTTATTCCTGAGCTTCATAATTAATTCCAGATGTCTACACATTCTAACTGTCACTAGCTTTAATGTTGAGAGCATGCTGCCAGTCAAGACACCAGGTTCTGGCTCCTTGTGCCTCTTGAGCTTCTCAGCTTGATACATAATACACATTACCATAAGACACTTTCTAAGCATGTTTTATCAACACTAGGTATGCTAATGTTTACTCTAAGTGAAACTCCAGACAAGGTAGCTCTCAACTGGTCTCTGTTTCCTTCAGATTAGGGATAGTAAAAGTAATATAATGGCCATGTTTTAATAGCATATTCCCCATCTCCACTCTCAGTGCTTCACAGGGGCCCGTTTAAAGCATCTGTTTCCCTCCCAGGCTACTTGTGTACACATGCAACATTTTCATCTATTATCTTTAGCTTGACCTAAGAAGTACTGGGCACTCTCAGCTAAGCCAAAAGCAACAGTTTTTCTTGCAGACTGTGTAGAAGAGTAATCTTTGAATAGCTGCAGGAACTTTCAGACTCTTAATCTTACTCATACTGTTCCTGTTTACCATTTGGTGGCTTAAAATGTTAAAAGTGGAAAGCAGTAAGTGTTTTTGTATTTGGTAGGAACTTTGAGAAGAACACTCAGGGTCAAGAAGTTGTTTATGATTTTCACTATACAGCTTGTTACAGGCAAAAACATCACAGAGAAAGAACGTAAGCAGAATGTACAGTTTTAAGTATCTCCATCTTGTGTGTGTCTTTGAGTGTGGACATGTACAAGTGGAGGTGGCAGTTTCCTAAGAACTCATAAACATACCTGTCTTAATGAAAAGTTATCTGTGCATTAGTTGGACTTACTGATACACTATGGAAATGATTACAGCTCCTGTCACTCTTTGCTGCATAATTTTATCGATTACAGGAAAAAGGTTACTTCAAGACATTGTTCAACACTAGAAAATACTTTTTTATGTGAGATATATACAAAAGAACTCCTGAACATCCTCTACTTACCCTCCCTCCTCCTCCCTTTTTTCTCATAGAGTGGTTCCTTGGGAACTTGATTAACACTTCCATATTAAAGATATTCCCTTCCATTCTTAGTCATTTTTATTTACACTATTTTGTAGTTATTGTTGATATTGATTTTCATTTTCTTGGTTAGGAGTATCTTTAGCTTATTTTAACAGTGAAATCTACTTTTTTACATTCTTTGACTGCTTTTGATTGCATATTTCAAGAGAAAAAAAAAAAAGAAAATTTTCCATCTGACAAAAAGAGCTGGTTTTTTGGGTTTTTTTAAATCAAGAAATTATAAATACACTTCAGTGAAAGTGAAACTGTTCTTAACAAAAAGCTCTTAGGTGAATAACAGTGACAAGTTCAGAAATCATCCCGTGTTTGTGCGTTCAAATCCATGGAGGCTGCCATTAATATCCATTCAGATAGATTTATATACAGATTCAGATTTATATACAGATTTCAGGTTCAGATTTATATACACAGTAAGTGTAAAGAAATAAAGAAAATAAAACTGAGATAGAAATATGAATTTATCCATTTCAGTCTCACCTGTCTAAAGACATGCAGAAATAGAAAAGTTAACATCTGAATATATGCATTTTTTATTCCAATATTCTTGTTCCAGAGTCCTCTAAATGAAAGAAAAGTATCTAGCATTGACCTGTAGCTTTTTTTTTCCTTTGTTTTTCTCCTCAGTATTCATTAACACAATATCTTTTCCATTTCAATTGGAATTTATTTCATATAACTGAGTATATTGGCTTTAACATTCTAAACTATTAGCGCTCATTCAAGGAATTCAAAATGTCATCAGTATGTTATGACAGTTATGACATTCATAATGTTTTTTTTCCTAAAATGGACAATAATGACTTCACAGATTGAATGCATTCTCTCTGTGCGTTTGCATTTGTTAACTAGGTGATCATTCCAACCCAAACCATTCTGTGAAATAATAATTCAGCTTTCATCTCCTAGCCAAGGGGGAAAGAGCATTCCTAGCAAGTACTAATTGATTATTCTTATGTCTCTGTGATTTTCATGCTGAAAGTTGCCTAGCACACCATGTAAATATTGCCAAGGATAAGTTATTTCAATAATTCTACCAGGACTAAAAAGTCTGCGGGGAAATTCAGCCATGTAGATTTTAGGCCACAGGAGGAAAATTCTCCTAACATTAATTAAAACTCTTGGTGTTTAAACTTGCATGTTGAAAAAGGAACAAACAAAAACTAACAGCAGTTCTTGGGAGGTCTCTAGTCATTTAGAAGAGTATGCATTAAAGATCAATAGAGAGTAGGAAAATACGATTTTTTGTGTGAGGTTATCCAGGAAAGTTCTAGTGACCCACCACCTGGAGAGGAAAAAAAAAGAAAACAAACAAAAAATGTACAAACCAAATGAACACAAAGTAGTTGTACCAGAAATAAGATATAGTGCAATCTTTTGTCAAAGGAGTATTATTGGGGGTGCAATACAAGATATTTTACTTCAAATTCAGTGTGCTGTTTCACATATTTTAAGCATGTCACTTTTATACTCTCTGCCCAAGGTGACAATGAGATTCCTTTACAAAAAAAAAAAGATTAAAATCAATTTTCTTTTTTCCTTTAAATATTCATTCGGCGGCCTGTAATTCCTGCTTTTCTTCTAAGACCCACAGACAAGTTGAATCTGCACACACAAAAAAAGAAAGTCTTCAACAGTAAGACTAAATTCTAGACTGCCTCTTTCATGGAAGTAAATGTTTGATTCTGGAAGTCACAGTTCTGATTCTGAACCATATTTCACACTGTATTTGTCAATACTATATTCACTGTTATCTCCTAAGGCAGCTGGTTTAAAAATGAATTATTTATTTCACTGGGACACCAGGGACACCTGTCCTTATTAGGGCTTAAGGTTGGTTTTTTTTTAGTGAAAGCTACAGATTTAGAATTCATTGACAGCATGACATCTCTTAAATGGGCAAGGCACTGGAGAGCAAAGGTCCTAGAAAGTAAAATATGATGTGCTTTGCAATTTTCCATCCAGTAATTTGAATAGAAGGAATTAAGTAATTTTAATGTGACTACATAGTACACATGGTGCAGTGTCCAAAGGGCAAGTTAGCAGCTCCTAGTAATTAAAGAGCAAATTATTAAAAGGAGTAGTGTGGATTCCTATATTTTTATCAGCAGCTGAAGGAAGGAATCCAGCAACAAAAGAGAAACATACATTCAGGACCTTATTTCTGTCCCTTCTCTGACCAGCAGTAGGTCTAGGGTACAGAGAGAACCCAAAGGGTGCTCAGATATTCCTGCTCTTCCAGTTTCACTTCTTCCTTTACACAGACATGTGGCATTACTAATGGTCTCATATGCATCATGGTTAACTTCATTAACTGTCACTGGACTATTGAAAATCTTTTCTGGAGAAGGCATTTTGCAATGATAGCTGACTATGGTCTCAGCTATCTCACTTAACAAAAGGGCAGTGAACACAGTTTCTGTCTCCTTTTTAAAGGTGGATTGGGCACAGGTGTCATAGAAAGGCTATAGGAAATATTTCTATCAGAGCTTTTGTTCATTGTACGTTCATACATCCTATCCCCCTTTTGCATTCACTGCTCCAGCTCTTACTGCTGCCATGCCTTATTCTTGTCCTCAATGTGTCAGTCAGAGATGGATCTATTTGGACTACAATGCAATATTAACTCTGCATAGTTACAAATGAGATTTTAAAAAGCTAAATATAGAAAATATGAAAACTATTTTTAAGATTCAAAATCCACAGTTATATCTTTTCATAAACTGTCTTTTATTCTTTGTATGTTATGTGTGTTACTAGTTTTGACTTCTTCTGGTTTTATATTTACACTTCAAAAATCAGTATAAGAATTAAATTATCCACATACATAGTTACGAAGTAGGAAGTAATTGTACCCATGCAAGAGGAATTAATTACTTAATATAATATTCCTTTTCAATAAATAAGTTCCATGGTTCTGTGATTTACTCTGTGCTTTCATGAAAAAAGCGAGTACACTTTCTAGGCTGACAGGAGGAAATATTTGTCATCCTTTTTTCTTTTTTTTTTTTTTGACACTTGTGTTTAAACTAAACAGGTAATTAAAATGAAGCTTCGTATCATAGAATGCATTTATTGGACAATAGCCTTTTAAGTACCAGAATTTTCATTCCTCACATATTTTTGTTCCAGATACCATTGTCACCAAAATTATACCCCATACCAGCTTTGAAAACTAGTCTCCAGTCATTTCTATGTCCTTCCTCTGCCTTTTCAAGTGCAAAATTACATCATTAGTTATAGATATGGAAAAACATCTAACACTTTCTCTGAGTCTTCATTGTATTGATTGACTGAACTCTTTCCATCTTAGGTCACTTATGTAGCCTAAAATAATTTTCAGCACAAGGAGACAATTAATCAACTACCTGCTCTGGGACAGTAGTTGTTATATTAGTTGTGCACCGAAATCATAACTCTTTCATTTATACCATCACATACATGCATACAAAACAAACCAGGTAGATATGGCCAACCCTGTAACAACAAAGACCTCATTTTATTTAAAAGGAATTTATGGAAGGCCTCTAATATAGGAGAATGAAATTTAATTCTGAAGAATCATTTGATTATGAAACTGCAGTGGGCGAATGTAATGTGTGTCTTCAAGCAGATTATTGTGAAACAATGGAGCAGTAGATTTAGAATAGCCAGAGTATACACTAAAAGGCATATCCTGTCAAACACAGATGAAGAGTAATATCAGCATATGACAGTACACAATCAAGGAATCAAACTCAGTATAACACATAAGTGAAGATAAAAGAGCAAACAGAGCACTGTTATTGTTGAAGAGGAGGATAGAATGTAATGTGGGGAAAATTATTTTAGTGCTCCTAGGGGCTTTTAAGATTATGTTTGCACAGCTGTATGCAATTTTGAGCACATGTATAATCTGAGACCTTAAAAAGACAGAGAGATTTAAAAGGTTCACAGGATGCTAAACTAGCATGAGTCATGTTCAGAGGGCTCACATATGCAGAAAGCCTGGCAAAACTGAAGCTAAACTAAGAAAGCTGTTTAGGCAAAGTTATTTTTTTCAGTTTTCCAGGATGCTGCAGATAGTGAGCACTAAAGCACATTAAATTTTTTAACAGGGTTGTGGTAAAAGAGCTAAATACCAGATGATGAAAGTTAAAATGTAATGCTTGGCTAGCTTGTACCATCAGAATAGAATAGATAGTGATAAATATGGCTTGATTGGTTTCCAAGTTAGTTCATGAAGAATACTTAAACTACAAAGCTGCATGAATTATTTTCATTTTTGGGGAGATGAGAAAAATGGTCTGAAAATATAAAAAGCTCTGAAATTGTTCCAAGTTGTCATGTACATGTGTAGGCATATAAATATCTTGTTATCTATGTTGTCTATAAAAAGCTAAAGGCTGCTTCGGGTTTTTATCATTATTCAGTGGGTGAAGCACTGGCCAGTCACACAGAGTTATCATTGTGAAAAGTTTGTAGAAAATATCAGTCTGCATGGCTAATGTATGCTGGTACAGCAGTACATTTAACAGATGTGTATAAGGGGGCAATGTTTTGTTGATGTAGCTGATTTCATTCAGGAAGCATGTATCAGGACTAGGGACCAATGCTGATAGCCCCAAAGGGGCTTTGAGGTAGGAACCTCTCATACTAGCTGGGTTGCTGAAAGGAGTGACCATTTTTGGCTGTGCTCTTGGTGTGTGTGAGGCCTGCTCTGAGCGCGTGCCTCTCAGAGCGAGTATTTTGAGGTGGAAATGCCAAATTCAGGAATTCAAAAAGGCTGTTAGAGAATGGACTCACCACAATAGCAGGCAACCCAGCTTGGCATGTGTAATAACAGAATTTCTTTCTCCTAAATGATTTTAGCAATCAAATTGAAGTCTCTCAGGAAGAGTTACGTTTTTTTGTCATTTGCTTGCTTTAATGCCCAAACTGCAGCTGAATTGTAATTTCAGTGATCAGGCCCCATTGGTGTTTAATTCTATAGACAGTATTTTCACCATTTCACCAGGACTGTCTTCAGTGTAATATCAGGGCACCCACGCAGAGCCAGGAACTCAAGGAACTTGTCCCTTCTGGGGTTAGAAGAGATAGACGTCCGGTGACACCCTGTTATTGTCAGGCTTTTGTGTTTTTACTTGGTTGATGGAAAATAGCCTTACATTAGGATGCAGTGGAACATAACAGCAATAGCTGAAATCAGATGTAAGGGAATAAACAGTAAATGTAGGGAAGAACTCCTTGATTATTGGTTAGTATTTGGTTAGTAATTTGATGTTCCAGACAGGGTCATTCTTATTTCTGTTCATTTGCAATACTCATCCCTCCTTGCTCCTTGCAAGTGCTCCATCTCTGCCTGCCCATTCTGAAATTGTAGTATTCCACCAGCTCCTCATTTCTCGTTAGGATCAGATAGGTTTAAAAAGCCCACTTCTGGAGGATGCCCTCTTTGATGGCCTTTTGTTGTCTTGCTAGTGATGTCAGATAGGATTACTTGTTCTAGTTTCTGTCAGCGGTCCTAAATTGAAATCCTTCTTTATAGACTGTAAAACAATTGTGCTCTTGCACTGACTAATTTAAAACTACAGTCTTGAGTTTGGGTTCTTGTTTGGGTTTGTTTTGTTTGGGGTTAATATGTTGGGTTGGTTTTGGGTTTGGTTTTATTTTGCAGGTTTGGGGATTTTTTTCGTTTGAACAACATTTTTAAATATTTATGCAGACAAATCTTTTTCTTTATAGAAGCAGATGTACCTCAGGCGACCAAGGGGGGAAATTAATGCTGTGGTTAGACAAAAGGCTCTCTTGAAAGAGCTTCAAAAAGTGAGGTTTGATGTTTTTAAAACTGTTTGTCTGGCAATTTAGCTAGTTTGAAACAAAAAGATGTGTCTCTTTGCACAGTTAAGGACATAAGCAAGCTTCTAGGCACAATATGATTAACTTCCCCAGGAATACTCCCTACTGAAATGGTGGTGGTTTGGCATTTTTGTTTATTTGTTTCCCTTTGAAGCTACTGTTGGAGACAGAATGTTGACCTCAGTGGACCACTGGTTGCTTTCAAGTGCTATAAATTTCCTGTTTATACCACAGCGGTGATTCAAGGATCTTAAATGCATTATTGCTTGACTGTCCTGTATTTTAGACTACATATTTTTGTGGAGAAATTTCATTATTCCATATTTGAGAGAAGGGAAGTAGGTATCTCTAGCTGTGGTTCTTCGGGGATTTTTTTGGCAAACTATTGCTTTTTGAAGATCTGAAGAGGTTTGAATAGTATACATGGATCTGGGCATGAGAGATAAGTGGACAAAGAAAGGGATGAGGTGAACAAAAGTGCATGATAAATGCCTGTCCTTTTAATTTATTACGTGGGCCCCAGTCATGTAATGGTCTTTATCTATGATGGAATACCAGCATAATGCTTAAATTACAGGACTTTCTCATAACCCATTTCCTGTTTATTTCAGAGTGAGTATATTTATTTCTTAATATGAGGTTTATATGAGTTGTGGGATTTTTAATTTCAATACTGATCTAATTATGAAAGTGTAGAAGAGCCCAGTTCTCACATTAGTTCCTGAATTCCAGGAAAGGTATTTGGAAACTCAGTCATACACTGCAATTCAAAATATTAAAAAGTCTATTTTTATTTCTCTTCTCTATTGCATGGTTTTTATAATCTACTTCATACTCTTGCACATTTGCATACTTGAATTTACATCTTTTAATACCTGTTGGGCAAGTGTAACTTGCCATTTCCTCTTTTTATAATACAGACATTTTCTGAGTGATTTCTGGACATTTCAAGTAATTGCTACATTTTAAAAAATTGATTACTTCCCTGTCATACATCTGATGTTCCTCAGTGTACGCTTTTGCACTTTGCTAAGTGTTAATCAGAAACTAAAAATCTATGGATAACCAGACACAAGGGAAGACATAATTACCCAGCAAAAAGTGACTTCACTATAGTGGTTCAATGCTTTCAGAACAATTAAATTATACTAAGAATTGGGGGGGGCTGCTAATAGTTTCAGCTATGCAGTAATTTTTAATCACAGTGCGCCATATTAAGAAGTTAACAGTAGTGAAGTAATAGTATTAGTGTCTCCAAAAATCCAATGATTTAGCAATCCAGAATGATTAAAATACCATTCTTACAGGACCAACATCATGCTTAGAAAATAAGGGGTGGCTTTAACAATTATGGGTGGCAGACTGTGGGTATCAAAAACAAAAAGAAAATTTAATGAGTGTTTAAGAGATGTTCATTAAGCCTCTCTCTTGTCAAAATGAACATGTTGGGGAGTGCTCTTTCTTCCACCTGAAAATATTTATGGTGAAATTCTCACTTGTGCTTCTCAGTGAGGTAGCAAAGCCCAACTGCATCACATTACCAGAGGGCTGATGCAGAGCAGCGCTGGCTGCTCTACGGTGCAGCAATTGTGCTGTATGTAGTCCCTCCCTTCCAGAGGGCTCCACCACCTGAATCCTTAATATCTATAGGGGGGCTCTTCTGTCGTTTACCAAAAAGGCACTGTGAAATTACTGCTGCGTGGCAGACCTGCTACCTGCTGCAAGCACTTGTATGTTGCTGATGAACAACATTACAAGAAGAGATTAACTTTTATGTTCATTACCAAATGGTTTAAACTGCCAAAGGTCTAGTTTGTAATAGCAAGCTGAGAGCTAAATATTTCACCCAGTCAGACACCAAACAAAAGCAAATTTTAAAGGAGTTTGTCAAGAAAATATTTATGTGTTGACCGTTTTGCCCCCCTCATTCGTTGCTCTCTTTCAATATTGACATTATCTTTCATTTGCATAGTTTAAATGGAAAGCAAATTTCACATACAGCATGCAGTAAATCTCTGGCAATGTGTAAATCAAAGGAACAGCGTATATGTCAGTTGTTTTAATTTTGTAGTCAATAGGGCTGTTTGCTAGCACAACTGTGGAGTGTGCATCCAGCAAAGTAGAATGGATGTCTTCCACAGAGATGTCTGAAGGCTATCTGAACTTAGAGCAGGTTTTTTTGGTGATGGCAAAGAAAGAAGATGATAGATGTGATTTTGACAGAATGACAGCTGACGCTACAGTGAAAGGTTCATGGGAATTAGTGATAAATCTTCCATAAAATCATCTAGTTACAAAAATAAAGCACTCTGTTCATTGTGCTCCTTTTATTATTTCAGACTGTGAAACAGCTGATACAGGATTTAATTCTATATACACAGAGAGAATTTTTTTTTATTATATTTTAAAATTGGATTCATTTTCATTTAAATATGTACTTGTAATGTGCTCAGTGTAGTCATTTGCAGCAAAATAAAATAAATATTTTTACAAAATTATTTTCATTTAAAGTGTATAATCTTTAACCTTCTCTTTAGTTGTATGTATTAGGGCATGTTTGTCACCTCAGACCCCCAAAATTTAAGGACCTCATGGAAAAAGCCATAGAGCCTGAATTCTGGCTGATCCTCCAGCTGTGATATGCATCCCACTGGGAATATGAGATAATATCAGAACTGTGTAAATCTTTCAGGCAACCCAGGTTACTTCAAAAGGTTTGGAACATAGTTTGGATTTGATATGCTTGTTGAGACAGTCTCATTTTAGTCTAGGACAGATACTCTAAATCTCTTCACAATGAAGAGATGATGCTTTGTTTTAAAATTATAGGAACAGTTCTGCAATACCATATATATTATTACAGGAACAGGTGTAGTATGGGCAGGTAATAAAAATGAATATTTCACACACTTCTGTAGGAAACTGTCATTTTTTTTAGAAGTATTTTTAATAAATTCTCTTGATTCATGGACATCTTTTATATCAGTTTATATTCTTTTAAATTAATTGTATTAGCCTATAAGAAGTTTATATAAATTGTTTTAGCTTCTGAGTTTCGGCCTCCTTGGCTATGATTATTCAACTGCAATCCCTGAAAAAAAAAATGTAATCTGATGAAAGAAAGCAAATTCTGGGCAGTTATTTTCCAGTCAGTAATTCATGATTGCTGGAAAGTGCAATGTTCAATCAAACACTTCTAGGCTAAGAACATGGCCACATTATTTTGGCCAGATTAACATTTTAAGTACATGCACCATCAAAAGCCTGTGCCCAGTAAGCCATATTTTAGCACACATGCAGGATTTGAATGCATTTTTTATTTTAAATTGAGCCAATTTGATTCCAGACCCACTGGCAGTTCAGTGTAATATCTGACCACTCTCTCATTCAAAAGTGCAGAGAAATAATTAATGTCTTTACTTCTCTGTAAGTGATTGAAATACCCATGCATGGGTAATGTAGGCTAAATAGCATCTCGCGCAATGCTGAGATTAGATGAGAGCAGTTAGAGTTAGCTTGGTCTCTTCAGTCAATCACTAATACAGGTAGGTAGATGCTGTAATGGAAAGTTGTTAGTTGGTTCTGAAGTTAAAATCATTTTGCCAGAAGATGAACGTAACAGGTACTCTGGTACAAAAAAAAGACATGCCTCCAGTAAAAGCATGTGCTCGAAGTATGTATTTGGCATGTTCGTTATTATTAGCATGCTCTGAATCTCCTTGAACACTGATTAGTTTATGTTCTCCTGTCCAGATATGTGTGAGACCACATGAGCCTCAAAGTATGATTTTTGTAAATGTATTGGGGTGAAAAGGCTGCTGTTCATAGGGGTTTTGAATATATTTAATAAGAAGCAAGTTAGCATGTGCAAACCGTTACTTATAATGTTCTCGAATGATCCATGAAATCCCTTCACTGGGTCTGGAGGAGAAACACTGTCACTATCTTAAGAGTTGCACTTGTGAAGAAGAGCTTGACATCTGTTACCCATTAAGGTGGAAGTGGAGAGAGCATCTGAGGCTGCATGCCTGATAAGAGGTAAAGGTTTCAGTTGGACAACATTCTTGCCAAAAGATACTGGAACATCTGCCTCAAAGGGGCTGGAATTTTGAGGGTATGGTTAGTGATGTATTATTTGGCCATCATTCTGAAAAAAAAAAAACACCCAAAAATAAACCAGCACCCCCCCCCCAGACAAAAAACCAAAACCAAACAAACCTCAATTTAAGCCACCCAGTTAGAAAGAAACAAAATTATTAATTGCCCTGTTGTGAGAGACAGTAATTTATTGACAGATTAATGGCTAATCAGGGAGTCAACTTTTCTCTTTCAGTGCATTAAATCAGCGTCAACAAGTCCATTAGGTTGCTTCTTGGGTAACAAAGGAGTAAGTTCCCCTGTTCTAAGCAGAGGAGAATCAGTACTTGAGATGAGAACTGGTAATTAAGCCAAATTTGGTGTCTAGATAGAATAATTGATGTATTCAGTGAGGAAGAAGTGTAATCTGGAGGAAAATTGTTTCAGGTGGTTGCTACCATCAAAGAATTTCTGTTTCTTTAATGATCCATTAATGACTGGTTTTTATTCTACCTTCAGACATCTGAGAAATATATTTATAGACCATAAACCACTTCTGGCTTTTCTTTTATTTGGTACTGATGCAGGACAGAAGTTTCTAAAACTGCGATAGACCAATTCCATGTTAACTTTACAGCATTTATCTGATAGAAAATGTTTGTCTCAGTTATTTCATGAAACAGCTGTTATTTTGTCTAAATAATTCAAATTACTGAGAATCTGTTGGTTTTTTTTAAAGTGTTCCAAAATAGGCATATTTCTGGTTGAATTTGCAAATGTGCCTTGAATTGTGAAAGAAACTATCATACTTACCTTATACTCAAATATTTACCAACTTCTTCATATTATCCATAAAAATTCTATATAGAAAAGTGTTTGTATATTCATAGGTGAAGGTTGTTAATGATGCTGATTTCTTTGTCAGACAGATCATTCTGACACTACATGAAATACATGTCATTATCAAATCATCCAAGAACATTGTACTGTGTCTGAGTGTTGCTTAAAAAGGAAGTGAAGTTGTGACTTACGTGACTTACTTCTGTGTTTGAAACTCATGAACATAGAGGAGAGGATTGGGAGAGGGTTTTATTTTTTAACTTAGTGGCAATCTTATATTTTTCAAAATGGAGTTCTTGTATTTTGCATTTCTCAGGGGACACAATAGTGAGCAGCATTTTGACTCTGTCAGTGTGCAATATTCCTTCCCTGAATAGTGAAGATAAACATGTGACGCAAACATCTTCTGTCATACAAATGTATGTATTTTTTAAGCCTGTGATCAAAAGCTTTCCATCAAAAAGAGAAAATTGTTCTCTAGTCTTTGTTTCCTTGCCTGTTGAACGCTAACAGCTCTGGGCTTCTGTACAGATTGCTTTCTAGGAGATTTCTTTGTCTTATTCCATGCCGGTTTGGTATCTGCTTTTTTATTTAACTTCTATTCTTGGAACAGCTGTCTCTTCACATGTGCTAGATAACCCACATATCTTTTGCTTCTTAAAATCTCCATAAAGCCTGCTTCTTTTAAACAGCCTTTCAGATTTTTTCTTACATACTCTCACAGCACACCTACTTCCACATGTTATTAATATTCTCAGGTGTCAGCATAAAACCTACAAAGACTTGGACACAGGCTTGGTAGTATAAATTAGTTGTGCAAATTAAGGTCTAAACCTGTTAGAACAATGGTTTATTTTCTTTTTTCCTTACGCTGCATACAGGTATGTGAAGTGTTAGTATTTTAATCATTCTGATTATATCATGTATACTTGCTAGGCAAGTCAATGAGTAAAAAAGCCTTAGAAGTTTTTATTCAGACTTCATACTTTGGGTGCAGGTACAGCAGCAGAGCCCAAACTTTATAATTCATCCATAAGAAATCTCCTGTTGCCCAACAACTCTTAAAAATTAAACAAAAAAAAAAAAATAAAACCTTAAGAGAAAGTGGGCTCAACACATTTCTGTCAAGAAGCTCAGAGTTCAGTATATCGCTTAAAATATGCTAGGAGATCCCTCTGTCACTGAATGCTGAACTGGCTCACCAGCTCTGCAGCACTGGGAAAAATCAAAACCAAACCACTTTGTTCAATGCCTGGTGCAGAAAGAGGCTGATATTCCAAACTGCACCATACCTGTGTGCTATTTTTGTCAATAGAGTGGTTTACAAGACCATGGTCAATACTTCAGTCTGAAAAATCATGAGTCAAATATTGTTGGTATTACTACTACTACTGTTACAACAGTTTGATACTTTGTCCTAAATTTGGTTAAAAGTTCAGAGATATACAAATATAGAAAGGTTAATTTTTGCTGTCATGTATGTGAAAAGGAGTGCTCAAAATAAAGTAGTGATTCAGAGAGAAAATCAGGTAACTAATCCTTTCGTATAAAACCAGGCAACAATGTAGTTGTTTAAAACAGCAACAAAATGGTGTTTTCTTCATGGAGGTAAACAAGGTAAACAATTTAGTATTTCACAGAGTAAGTAGTGAGGTGTGTCCTTGACAGATGAATTCACAAATTGAGCTGCTGTATACTACTTACTAACACATTTTATTACAGACTTTTTAACATCAACATGGTACATGTTCAAAATGCTAAAAGTGCACCTTAACAGGAGGTGAAAATCACTGTCAGTGGCTGAAAACTGTCTTCCTTGCACAATAAAATGAACTGGGGAGGCGATAAAGATTCTTTTGTAATATAAAAACATTGTGGTGTGTGTGCATGTGCATGTATTTCATTGTGTATAAAATAATGCAGCACCCTGATTATCCTGCAACTGTGCAGCTGGTGTGGGCAAGCATAAAAACGTAATTCAATGCTAAGGACCTATAGAGCTCTTAGTGATAGGGATTTACTAAAGTGAAATTGTAGCTAAACAATTTTTTCTGTGAACTCTGTAAGGTTTCTGTTTGGAACTCATAAGAGTAATCCTAGATGAAACCTGGGGCTTTTCACCTTGAATTTCCTTGAATTTATTTGGTCTGGCAGATCTGGATTTCAATCCAGTCATGTTTACATAGAAGAGGAGGAAGAACTGATGAAATGCTAAAGGGTTTTCTGTCTCCCGTTAATGCCATGCGTCCAAGAGGAACATTATGTGATATAGGGGTGATTATTCAATTCTTCTTGTCATCTGGATGAAAAATAACTTTGACTCAAAGTGGCCCTTATATCCCTGTACCTCTATTATTGTAGAGGTCTGTTCCAGAATTGTAAGAGGTCTCATGTAACTGCCATAACTTCCAGAAAAATAGTTTTCATTAAGATCTCGTTGACTCTCTAGACATTTTGGTCTGGAGTAGAAGATGTAGAAGATGGAATAGGAGACTGTCACTTTGGGCTGCAATTCCGTAAGAACTATTTGCAAGGTTTTATTATCATTATCTGATCTGCACTGATGAATGAGTTTTCATAGAAATTCACATATTGCACATGCAAGCCAATTTATGTTCCACACATGAAAAATGATAAAATTGTTTCCAGAATGGATAAGTATATTGCACAGTTATTAATGAATTTTTAAGATACCTGCACAATAGGTTGGACTGTTGGCTTTCCAGGTTGATATTCCAGATGCAAAACTGTCTACTTCATAGATGAATTATTGTTTCATACAACCCAGTACATAAAACATCAACCTACACTTCAATTCTACTCTGTTCTCCATTTCCTAGTAGAGAGGCAGTTGGTATTAAAGGATCATCTGTGCATAAAGCTCAAGCTAGTCATCCATTGGTCCCAGCAGAACCCTTGTGTAAACGACATGAACAGAAACATGGACAACAAAGTGCAAGCCTGACATTCAGGGTAAATTGAGTGAGAATTTTGCAAATTTGACAGGTGATTTAACAGCAGCTGCTGATACTAGTGATATAAGCCAGTGTAGTGCAAGACTTTGGTCATAAAGCAGCAGCCTGTGAATTACTGAGCTCTTGGGCTGGGGAAGAAGAAGAAAATCTGGAAGGAAGAAGCATTAAAAGCTTTAAAGTTCAAATGGAAAAAAGCAGTGTATATATATAGACAAGATTAATGGAAAATTTTTAAAGTTTGAGTAGATAAACTTTTGAGCTGAATATGTTTCCAGTTTATAAGAACATTGCTGAGATATTTTTCATAATTGCCAAACGCATTTGATTTACTGTTTCTGATGCAAACATTGCCTCTAGGAAGCTTGAAACAGCAAAAAATATTTACCATTTGTTCCCCTCCATCGTGCATGCAGATTGTTTTTTTTATTGTATGGATGCTGGCATTATTTATTTTCTTTTTTTAGAAAAAACATCATTGAAGCATTTGTTTTGGAAAAAACACATATAAAGAACTACATGGACTTTGCTACCAGGTATGAGAAATTATATTTAAGAAAAGTAGGTCACAATTTAGGCCTAAAGGTGTTGTCATCCTCCCTTAAATTCAGCTGGGTAGTTCTAGTAATTATAATCTGATGTACAAAAATATGTGAAAAGATAAAAACACACTATTTTTGTAGAAGGGATGTTTTTGAAAATTTTCCATAGATTTATTGTTGCAAGAACTATTTATCTGGGACCATTTTTGGTGATACATACAGCAAAATTCTGATTTGTGGTCTCAACCTGGATTTGAACAAACAAGCAGGGTAACCAGGACTCTGGTACTGCAAATTCAGCCCATGGTGACTGGCGAGTTTCATCACTCCTAGTGATTGCTTTGGGGAGGACTTGATTATGTCGTGTCTTAGACCAGTAGTACCACTTGCAAACTTAGCAGGATAGCTGCAGTAACCTAAATCAGCAAAAGTGAGATTATACTTCTCTGGTTTTAGTGGTTACTGTTGATAAGAATTAAGGAATATTTTAGGTCAGAAAATGTTGTCAAGGGATAACTTGGTAGTCAGAGATACAGTGTAATAAGCTTGCAAGAGACCTTCACCTATGTGTAATGGAATGAGAAGCCCAGAGTTTTATTTATAAGCTATATCTTTGAGGGAAATATTCTAGATGGGTGTGCTCTATAAAACCTAGCAGGCTTAATTTCAAAGATTTTTTTTTAAAAAACACTGATTATCATAATATTTTGCTAAAACTTGTTTTCCCTGGGTTGTCAATTGTTATATGGCATTTTTTCAGTATCCCCATAGAGTAAAGAGGTCTTCATTGGACTCATCTCATTTGGCACTGTAGCAGCTGCACATTTGGACTGATTAAAAGTATTAATAAATTTGGAAAAAAGAATTGATAATCAGCTACCCATCTGCAGATTTCTTGGCATTAAGCACAGATAGGTTAGATCTGCAATTCCCCTGTCCACATTGTCTATCCTTTTTAATTCTGCCCTATCTGCTGACATTTGAAACAGCTGTTGCAGCTGAAGTCATAAAAAGAATGATGTTACCAAGCATGGATACTTTCCAGTCCAATCATATTTATTTGTAGAATTAGTGAAAAACTTAAGTCTGCAGAGACATACATTGATCAGTTGACTAAGTTATAACTAATGCATTAGAAAAAAATGCTTCCTAACTCTCAGGTTCATTCACTGAATGATTTAAAGGTATGTCTGCTTCTTCAGAGGGAAATGATCCATCCACAAGCCTTGCTTATGTGGTTGCAATGAACCTAGAAATGTAAAGTGGGAAGCAAACCATGCAACAAAAGAAATTTGAAGGTTGAAATCAGTATACACAGTTTTTGCAAAGCCAGGCAAGTTCTCTGTTTATAGTTTAATACCTAAATAATGTCAGTCTCATGTGCAACCACAAAATTACCTAATATGGGGCTGAAATGTCAGTTATCATGGACTATGTCTTTAGATCCCAAAAGAACAAAGATTAGAAGGCATTTTAATCCAGTTCATCTTTCCGGCGTCACTAAGTCCTGATGTCAATGAAGTGTAAGAGGTCATAGCCTGATGAAGACAATGTTGATTACATACTGAAATGAACAATAAGTGGATTTTAAGTGGTTGGTTGCTTGCTTAGTATATGAGGCTTTTTATTGACTTTTCCAACAAGTAGAAAAGTAGAAAGACAAGACATAAAAGGGCACACAAAAATGTATAACAAATGTTATGGGGGGGGGGAAAGAAAGGCAAGAAAAAAAACACACTAGAATTTATTTCCCTTTAAAAAAAAAAAAAAAAAACACTTGAAAATTCCAGTTAAAAAGAAGGAAAAGTACATAGGAAGTCATCTTGGTTGCTTGCTTTTAAGAGCTCTGTTTTGACTTTTCTACCTTTACTTGGTTTCAGACTGTCTTTGTAAGTGCAATGAATAGTTTGCACCTTAAAACAGTACTTAAAATATAGCCCTAAAATGTGAAGGGTGTAAAAAGCAGTCATGTATTTGAGGTCTGCTTATATTTAATAAGCATTGAATACTTTGCTCTCATAGCTAATGGTGGTCCCACTCTACCTTGAATTTTAGTCTCACCATGGATAGTCTTCTTTATACTGTATTTCTAAGAGTTCTTTCACCATCTCAAAGCTGCATCTTCTACTGAATGCTGTAGCATTTTAAGTGTTGGAGTATCACCTCTACTGTGAAGTGTAGACTAAGGATAAAAGGAATGAAGGGTTTTGCTTTGATGTGAATTGTGTGAAGATTATTACACTGCTTACGTACAGGAACTTCACCTTAATCTGTTACAGCAATGTCTGAAAGCTATAAGAACAAGTTTATAAAAACATAGTTTTGGAGCACTACTTCTTGTCTCCGAGGTGTGATGTTTATGACTGACTTACAGTTTTTGCTATTGGTTTCATGGGAGCAGAAGCCTAGATTTGATGCTTTGGGCATTTTTTCCCTCTTCATTTTCATCTCACAAAAGCAAATCTTACAGTTTTACAAGTGCATTAATTTTTCTCATGGTCATGGATTGAGACATCTAATCATGTCTCAAGTTTCACTTGATCTCCAGTTCAGAGGCTTTGAGAAGGAGGAACCAGTATTTTTTGGTCAATTTACAGTCCTTCTCTTCCACTAACCAAAATAAATTTTAAAAATCTATATAGGTATATCCCTCAAGACTGTAGCTGAAGTACCACTATAATCAATTGGCTTACAAGGTCACAACAGATGCAGTTTTACTGAAGGAGAGCTAAGCATTCTCTCTACCAGCCTGCCAAGTGGCTAATGGATAAGCATTACGTAGGGAAACTGTTTGTGCAAGTGTTGGCCAAATTCATTATGCTGGGAATTAATCATTTCCAGTTTTTATAGATAAAATCACTGACATTCTCTAAAAGGCCAGAACCTGCATTACGTAGTGTGTGTTGCTGTTTCAGAGACTGGCATATTTGAAGTTTTGTTTCAGAAGAGCTGTGCACAACCTTTGTTGAGTTTTCTAAAATGCTGTGGTGAAAAGTGGTCCTAAGTAAGTGATGCAAAGCTGAGTGAAGGTGTGGCTGTGGACTGGTGATCTGATTTTTGCAAATGTGTGATACTTTGTACTTCCATGTTCATGTAAAAAATACTTGGATGGCTGACAGGCTGTTGAGGTATGCAAATTTCACTTTTTCACCTAGGCACTGTGGAAACATGAATATGAAAAATACATTCAGTTAGTCATAAAATAGCTACAAATATGGGCAACTTTCAAATATCTGTGCTTCTGTTGCTGTTTTCATGGACTCTTATTCATATATTTTTCTGTTATAGTGTACGTGGAAGAGAAATTTAACTATATGACAATGAAAACTAAGGAACTAGTAATAAAGTATATTATGCTCCTAAAGAAAACTTTTATTTTCTTTCTTTCTCTCTTTTAAGACCGAATGCTGGGTCTGAATGATGTCAGATCTAATCATCTCTGAATCACTGTCGTGTACAAGAAAGGAAAAAAAAAAGTACAGAGGGAGCTAGGGTATGATCTTGTAAGTGGTGTAGTATTTGCAGCCACATTTAGAAGGGAAGCTGAAGCCACTTTTGTTGCTACTGTGTTGCGTTGTTAGGGGAAGAATAGCATACAAAGGAAAATGTGGCACATGTAGGGAATGACAATTTGGGTTTACCAAAGAAATTGATAAAAAACTGTAATTATGCTCATTAATATCCTCCCCTACTGGAAAACAGAATGTGAAAAGACCAACCATTACAGAACTAGCACAAACAGTTTGTAATTATTAGCAGCCCTACTCCTGTTGCACAGGGCTGTTTTCTTTAAATGCACCTCCATGACATTTCTTCTGAATAGATTGTCTATGACTGACTGCCTGAGAATCATACCACTTAAAATGTAGCGTTTCCTCAACATGACAGAACTTTTGTCTTTGCAAGTACTGTCCAAACAATACAACAAATTAACTATGTCACTATGAGTATTAGCACGTCACTTTTAGCTTTCCAGATGTCATCAGCCTTTAATGTCAGCCTTACAAGCAAATGTATAAGAAAAGGCCAAAGCATAGAAGGAATTAAATGCCTCATCCAGGAACCTCCATATGTTTGCAAAAGCTAGTCTTGGGCTACAATTTTGATGCTTCATTAGTATGCTGTTGCTTTCTGCTTCTGTCACTGCAACCTAAGAGCAGCCTTTCTTTATTAAGGTCTCTTCTGCTAGCTTTGTGTCTTAAAATACAAACCCATCATCATTTTATGTGTAATTGGTTGAATCAAATAATATATTTGATTCCATAAGCTTTGAAACTCGGAGTATCTATATATTGTGCCATTATGAAATACATTTGTGATTTGCACTGTTACTTGTTTGCGGAAGACTTTATATGATTCACCAGAACAGCTTTGGGCTAGGAAGGCATCACTTCTTCCATTTTGCATATGTAGACAGCTCGGCTAATAAAAAGCAAAGCACTGATAACCTCTCTGCTGGTATGTGTATGATGTCAGGGAATGCCACTGGAAGAGACAAAAACAGTTGTTTCAAGTTCTTCTGACAAAGAGAAAATTTGATGAGAGGGAATTCACTAAATTAATAAAGCAGGCAGGTTTCTCTTGCTCTTTGCCTAATTCCAGGACTATCTATCCACCTAAAGCACATCCACTGTGCTTTACTTGTCTTTTCTGCCACCTAACATAATTAATCTAATAGTTCAGTTGGTTGCAGGCTGCCTGAAAGTAGAAGACTGACACATGATAGCCAACAGAGACTGCTAGTGTTGCACAAAATAATTCTTTTATTTAAAAAAAATAATAAAAAGCAAGACAAAACTGTAAACCATGCCAAGAACTGTGATGACAGCAAGTTATTTAGAAATTGTTGGTCTGGATTGTCTGCGCAACTCTGTAAACATCATTCAATGCCTTTACTTGTAATGATGACACAGCGTATTTCATAAGCCCTTTCTTTCAACCTAGAAGCAACCTGTGGTGGGTTTGAGAGGGGAAGGAGTAGAGGGGATGTGAGTAATTGTAGAAACATTTATTTTAGATTATGGAGCCTGCTGGAGATTTAAAAGCAACTTAAATAGATGGTCATAGTAACTGCAGATGTGAGTAGTAATAGATGCTTTCACAGATTCTAGAAACTGCAAAAGATTTCCTTTCACTGGCACCCACTTGGAAAAAATCCAAGGAAGAAACCCCTGTAAAAGCATTGTACTGAAGAGGACTACTAAAAGTCTAAATAGGATAGCAGAAAAATCAAAACACTTACATACTAATGATTAAGGTTAATAACACTACCATCTCCTGTTCTGTGCTCTCATCAATTCCTTGTGAAATTTGTTCCTCCAAAATTTGGGTGTTTGGGCAGGTGGTTGTAGAGAAAGCCATTGCTGATCAATCCACAGAACACTTCTGCTACAGCCTCTACTTCTGGTGTACTCCAAGAGAGATGTCTGAAAGAAAGTGTGTCTTCTCAGGGCTCTCCTTGCCTTAACTAAACTGAAAAAAGTTACACAGTTACAACAGATGCTATAACAGTTTCTGACAATTCTTGTATTAGACAGGACATTAGTTTATTGCCAAAAGCAAATTCACTAGCTCAGTGCTCTCCAGTAAAGGAAGTAAGCTGCTGTAAAGGGTATAGTTTGAATTATTACTGGAATTAGGAGAATGCCATGAGGTATTAGACTTGTGGGAGTGGCCAGAAGTCAGAGTTCTCTGAAATTCTGAGTTGGATTCGAGTTGTTTTAATATATTTCTAGGTTCTAGGACTATAATTTTTTTTTTTTAACTTAGAGTTTAGATGAAGGTTTTAAAGAGGACAGTCAGCTTGCTTCTAATGAAAAAAAATCAACTCCCTACTTAAAATGGAGAGTGTTCCTATGCAATCTGCAGTGAAGTTCACTCATTCTTTCCTTGTTCCATTTGATTAATGAAAGCAATGTATTTTCTCTCCTTCTGCCAGTGATTAATACTTCTCAGCACTCCTTTGTTTTTGGTGGCAGATTGCTGGGGGAAAGATTCCACAGTGAATTGGTTTTGATATCAAGTTTTGAATAGGGTTTGCCAGCCTGCTTGTTCTGTGAAAAATACTTCTCAGTCTCCAGTAGTGTATACCCTGGACCATGTCTGCTCTATTTCTCTGTTAAAGAGAAAGGAGTATAAGGAGTAGAGCCCTTTTCAAAGCTCACTTCCATCACTGCAGCTGAAACAGAACAGCTTGGCTGCTGCTTCCTTTCCCATATCAGCAGGGTAGGCGTGTGAGGGCAGCAGGAGTAGTAGGCAGAGACTGACTGAATCAGTTAAGTACTAGCCTTGGTAAGGGCAATTCATTCTTCTAGGTATGTGGCCTGAGTCAAAGCCTTAATGGGTGTTTGGGTGGCGAGGTATTCTTTTAAAGCCATTACTGTCAGTGACAGACAAAAGCTGATCCCTGAATTCTCCATGGGGAAGTACTGCCTCCAGTACTGACTACAGATAATTCGGTTACCTAGACCTTGGTGGTGAGGCAGGGCCTATTTTTAAGTAATATTTTGGACTGCCCACACTAGTGATTTACACAGTGCCAAGGATGTTTCTGGACACGGGAATACAATCATCCATTCATTTCCACTGCTAGAGCTGTCTTTGGATGACTTCTGGCCAAAGTCGAATCTCCCAGATCGCCTTGAGCATAGTCTGGAGTTCAGTATGAGCCAAAGAGCAACAGGCAGTTCACATGCAGCTGGCCTGTTTTGGAGGATAAAAGAGTTTAATCATACAGGTGGGGACTGCTGTGCACATGTTGGCCTCCATGCTGCCGAAAGGTACATTGAAGGCAAATTCATTTTGATCTAGTATATTTTACAGAAACTTTTTCTTTAGTGGGCTCTAAGCTTTTAAGGACTCATTTTCAATTCCTTGGGTTTCTGCCCATGGTAAAAGCCTCTGATGCATTGTTTCTGCTCATGCATTAGGGTGAACTACAGATACATTTTTGATTGTGTTTGCTTTCACTTAAAAGTTGGGAAATGTGTATTGAAGCAAGTGCAGATGTAAAACTGGTGGCAGTTTGCCAGCATAGCCTTTGATGTTGCCAAGCATGAGACATCTACGCATAGGACAATCCAGCTTTCCTTCTATATATGTGATCAAACCACCATGTGCGTGTTTTATTCCTTATCTTAAAACAGTGTTTTACATTGCAGCCTCCAAAATAAAAATTTAACTATCGAAGTGGAATCCAGCACCCTCCTTTAAGTTAGAGTCAAAATAGAAAATGTGTTATTTTATTAGGGCCGCTGAGACCACAGTCTGCAAAAATCCTCTTTGCTCTTGACTGTGAGCTTCACCCTTTAAACAAACACTTTGTCCTGGTTTCAAATTCAATTTTTCACAACACAAGTCTTATTAATTAGATGGCAAGAGTAGCTACAGCCAGTGACCTGTTCTTCTCCTGCAGCTCCTTGTGTGGGGACTCTCACTCGTAGCTGATGAAAGCTATTTTACTTCTGCCTGGCTGAGGAGAAATCTATATAATAGAAAGGACAACTCCGTGCCCAAACACAGCTGTCACCAAGAGTTACTTAAAATAACTTGAAAAATAAATGGTTTCTCCTCATTGTCTCCTTTTTGTTTTTGTCAGCTACATTTGCCTGAGAACCCAAAACTCAGACACAGTGTGACATTTCCCTACCTTCCGCCTTCCCTTTCCACAGGTCTTTTACCCCCAGCTGTTGCTGTTGCTGCCAGCTCTGTTCAATTAACCTCAACAGGAATGCAGTCATCCCTCTGCAGTTCATCCTGTTCAGGATTAATGAACTGTGCTTTAAACCAAGGGAACTGCTAGTAAAAATGAGGTGTAATTTCATTAGAAAATTGTGTACTGCTAATTAATGAAGAAGGTCATTTTAGGACTTGGCAGAATTGAGCTTAACTGGGAAAAAAAAATCTACAGAGCAAAAATATGTTAAGTTTGCTGCTTTCTCTTCACTCTTGTTCTCTCTATGGACACTTTTTGTCACCAAACATCCTGTTTTCTGTCTCACTCCCATCAGGTCACCACTAAGGTGTGTCACCAGGAAGCATGGTATAAAGTCAGCGGTAAAACCACTGGTGGAACTGCTTGTTTCTTCATACTTTGTTTCTGAGTGATAAATGTGTATAATGTAATTTATTTATGTGTTAAAAAAAAAAAAAAAAAAAAAAAAAGGACTGGTCAAAATACTGAGGTCATTGCTTCTCCAGTTATGAACCAAGAAAATTCATGGTATTTTATTTTCATGCTGTTCCTGGAAAGTTTGCAGTCCTTCAGTTTCCCAGTAGTGCTTGTTCTGTACATTAGAGCAAAAGTTTGGGCCATACCCCAGATACATTCAGCTTTTCACTTTCTGCATATCAAAAGCAATCTTGATGGACACCTAGACAAGGCACAGTGACAAGGAAGTTTAGAATAGTAAGTGACTGAAGATACAGGGTAGTGACAGGGGAAGGGAGCGAAAACAGGTGAATGGCTGGTGTTTAAAGATCAGAAAAGGCAGCATGTAAAAATTTCCAAATTCTGTTTCTGTTTGATCATACATGACTTTATTTATTAACTTCAGAGCTCTTGGCTTTTCCATTGTAGCCTATTAATCAGTACCCATCCTGTAAAAGATCAGGTAAATATCAAGATTTCCAATATTTCAGGTTGTTACTGAAGGAGGTCTTATTATTAAGTAAACTGTCGGTCAGGTACTTTAATCCTTTATACCAAAAAGCCTGTATGTATGATATTTAACTCTCTAAACCATATTGTTGTAAGGAGATTTTTCTTACAAAAAATTTCCATGGATCCTCCCAAATTCTAAAAATATACTTCTGACTCTCCAAGTAAAAGATAATCCATTCTGGGAAGTATGTATCTATAAAAAATAGATTGAATCCAGGCTTTGAATATAAAACAAAGTCTAATGTCTGGAATTTTCATAATATGAAATTGAGAGAATTTTCTGTGCGATATATTGTAATGGGCTAAATATCCACTAACCACAAAATATGCAGGTTTGTATTCTGTGCATATAAAGGAGGAGGAGCTGATACATTTGAGTCAAAGATCCTCAAAGTATTTTGTTTAAGAGCCAGAGCCAGCCGATGTGCTAGCACACGTGCTTGTGTTTTAGCATGTAAGTACAGAAAGTAAGCCAAGCACTAAAAGAAAAAAAAAAAAAAGAAAAATCATTTGCAGTTATTTTGGGGATGGTACTTTGTTTTTTATGTACTCCATTGTTGTGTTTATAGATTCAAAAGAAATCACATCTTATCTTCAAATGTAATTAACAGAGAGGCCATGGAAAATGGGATTTTCAAAGAAGCCCAAGGAAACTAAGGACCCGGTTCTTAGTAGGCAGTAAAATAATATGCCAAGTGTCCTTTGGACACACCAGTGTCAAGCACCCATATGGGCCATTCTGTTACTTGATGTGGGTTTGTTACAAGCGAGTCAGAAGTTCTGGTGAGACGATTTGCAATACTAAGACATTTTATAATATAATGAAATATTTCATATCAAGTTTTGTTTGTTATGAAAAAGAATGTGCCTTCTAGTTTGTGCAGGGGGTGGGTTGTTTGAGTTGGGGTTTTATGTCTTGTTTGTTGTTTTTTTCTTTTTTCCTGGACAGCATTATGGGCCAAATGCTCAATCCTTTTATTTCAAAGGCAAAGTTTGATTTAAATGAGACCAGAATGTGTGGGTGTGTGCTAAATCAGATATTTTTAAATGCATGCCACTAGAGATTGCGGAATTGAAAACACATTCATAAATAGTTGTTATTTCTCTGAAGTCAGATCACTTTTCTGTCTATGGGTCTATTTATGGTTTCAGGATAAGAAATTCTGACGCATAGTAGGAGGAACTGATGAGTAAAACTTTCACATAGAAGAAAAACATGAGTTGTAATTTTCTATTTCTTCAACATAAAGAAAATTTGTGAGTCCTGTAGCTGGGATATAAAATTAACCTTGCTTATTTAGGAGGACCTTAATCGTACACTTTCAGTTTTACACTTGAACTGTGGTATCTGTAGTACCCGAAGGAGGCAGTTCTCACAGAATGTTTTTCATTTGGCTTTATCTTATTGTTAAAATATTCCTTTGATTTTGCCAGTGACCAATATTATGTCTTAATGGTATTTATTTATTATTTTTATTCTGTGGCTATATTAAGAGCAGGAACACAAACGGATTATTTTGAATCCTGACGTGTTCACTTTTTTTGCTGCTGGAGTCCAGTTCCATACAATATTAGCAAACAGCTTCTATGCCAAAGCCAAGCAGTGACAGTTGCAATAATGAGTATTTGCTGCAGGCCACTGGTATGAAAATAGCACAGTGCTGCAAGCCTGCGTCACCAGAAACAAATCTTCCCTTTGACCGTGACTGAATTCCCAGCTTGATTTTAGATCATTTATTATTGAAATAGCTCTTAAAGCACTGTCATAATATAATGTTAAAAAGTGCTGATTCAGCCTTCAAGGCATCAATTCAAATGCCTTCCTGTTCCTTTTTGGTAGTTTTGTTGTTGATTTGGTTTATGGGTTGTGGGTTTTTTAATCCTTTATACCTTTAATGCTGTGCCCTGTATTTAGGGCACTGAAATGTGTACAGGCAGCAATACTGTAATATATTCGAAGAGACTCATGCTGGTTAGGTTAGAAGTTCTGGTGAGAAGAGGATTTGAATTTCCTCTTTGACAGCTATTAGAATGTTTTCTCTTAATTCCTGCAGATAATTCTAAAGTTTATATGAGGAGAAGCAGCTTTAAATCCGTGGTGGCTTTTATATGACGAACTTAGGTTATTTTCTTGTCCATGTTTTGAGTCATTAATGCATTCACATTAGTGGAATATATAATGTATTTATGCAGGACACCTTTTGAAAGTGCAGAATGTATACACTGCGCTTTGATTATTTTTTTAGTTGAAGAATATGAAGAGTTTAACATTTTTAGTTTAATTTCTATATACAATGCTGCTTTCATGCATGCATCTCAAAATACCTGCAAAAGGACTAAAAAAATAGATTGTATTTTCTTTTCACTTTAAAATAATTGCATAGGGAAATAATAGATGACATAGATAAAGGAGGTCAGATATTTGAAACAGAATAAAATCTGCAGCTATTTAAGTTTTTGTTGGTTTTCATTGCCTCAGGTTTTCCCTGCTTGGGGCAGAATACAGACCCTTGCACTGTAAAGCTGTTAAATGGTGATTTACGTATGATGTACATATCTAATTTCCTGCAAGATTAGAATGAGCACCAAAGCTGCCATCAGTCCTGAGAGAATGTTAATGTCTTTCCCTTTCCCTGGTGCCATCAACACTCTGCCTTCCTTTTCACCAGGAAGGTACATTAGCTGAACCTACTATTCTATGATAGAACCAAGATGGACAAACTGAAGTTCTAAGGCTGGTGTTATGTACTGCTGGGATTGGGATTTTGAGGAAAATAATTTCACTGTGGCAACTTTCAACTGAAAGAAAGCCAACACTAACTTTCAGATTCTTTGGGATGGGAAAGGAGTGACTAGTTAAATGTATAATTTTGTGGGCAGATCTTCAAATGCTTCTACAAAAACTTTAATGTTTCAAAACAGGTTGTGTGTTCTTGAAACATTATTGTTGGTCTGTAAAAAAATAATAAATAAGAACAGAATGTTCAGCAAGTAATACTATTCCTTCTGCACCAGTATTTGACATGGCCGGTACTTCCAGGATATAACCACCTCCAGACTCATTCTCAGGAAAAAAATGAGGTGTTAAGCAGGATCTTATTTTTGTTATATGCTTTAATGCCTGGCAGTATGTAGAATATTCACATGACAAACTCTGCTTTCTTGGTTTTATGAATAATAATTGTTAAAAAAACATTTAAAAATGAAATGGGAAAATATGTACAAACACTACAAAATATACAATGTATAGAAATTAATAGGTCTTGAAGGGTCAAATCCACACTGACTGAAAGGGAATCATACCTAGGTTGATTGCTCCTGCAGATATTTGGTCAGTCAGTTTCAAGTGCTCCAGTAGGCAGTATTTCCAGATCTCTGCAGGTAGGCTATTCTCAAGCTTTAATATTAGAACAGATTTCCTGATGTCTAATCTAAGGCTCTCTTGATGTAATCCAATAGTCTGTGTCCTATTAGGAAGGATCAGGGAAAAGAGTTTATTCTCTTATTTTTAGCTACCTTCTACAGATCTAAAAAATGTTTTAATTGTTTACCCTACATCTTCCATATTCACAGTCCATGTTTTCTAAACATCTAATCTGTTTTGGCTTCCTCTCCCTCTTGTTGGTTTTCATTTATATTGCTGCTGGATTAACAACAAAGCAGGTAATTTTTCATTTTTGACTTGGCAGTCCACGGACTGGACACAGGGCCTTTTAAGTGCTGATTAGAGGAGAAGAAAATACTCATATAACTTTCACTTTGGACTTCCAGTATGTGGGAGGACCTGTTTTGTAACATAATGATAGGAGAGATCTCTGTTCATCTTGTTACCTGCTCCTGAAAGCTTTTTCTTATAAACAAAGAAAACAACACAAAATCAAACAAACAAGTCCTCAAAAGGTAGTTTTGGGGATGTTGTTCTTCATCTTGTTTTAATAGATCAGATTAATCCTACTGAGTGTGGACTCCTGCAGTTGTCTTTGCTGAAAAGTATGTCATTTTCTAGACTGTTTCTCAGAATTCTTTTGAATCATGTCTCTGTGTTTGTGGTTGCTCCCAGTTTGCTATTGTCTGCTAAGGTGTTTGGTATGTTCTTCATTAATGAAGTTGTTGAACAATCTGAAACACATCTCTGCAGCATTAGCCAGTTGTGTCCCTCCTGCACCACAGCACATACTGAGATCTGTCAGCAAAAGAACTATTATTATTTTGCCTATTCTTATAAATTGCAGTGAATAAAGCACAGTACAAGTAGAGCACCACTAACACCAAGGGATGTATGAAAGAAAATTAGCTGTCTATGTTGGAACATACCCAGTTCCAGGGATATCTCAGTTAAGTAGCTATGATTTCTTACAGGAGAAACTGCTACTCAGTAGGACTTAATATGACAAAATACAACAGTGCAAAGCTAGAACAGTTCCTGTCATTATTCTCATTTTCCTGTCCCTTACTTTCTGTCTTCTCCAGTGGCTCATTGCTGTATTTTGCTGTCTTCTATCCTACTAAGCACTTAACTACCATATGAAACTGCCATATGCAAATTTCATCTATGCATTATTCAAACCACAATATCACTGTGTATTTTCTCTCTCTTGAATTTGAAAACTACAGAAAAAGCACAAGTTCTTAGATGGAAGCACTAGGTTTGCAAAGAGGTTTAGGTTTATAATATGCTGCCAGTTTTTCCAAACATACCGCTGATTGAAAAAAAATGAAATCTTATTAGTGTTTGTGTAAGTCTCAGAATAGAATTTTGCATATTTAATTACTGTTATTAGTATTTATTGTTATTATGTAATGGGTAACAATAATAGATGGATAAATGTATACTCTGTGTTATTCATTACATACAATTTTATATTAGTTTTAGCTAATATCAGGTGAAGCATCAATTTAACATTTTATTTTATCAGATATCAGGAACAGACAATTATTTTAATATTAGTTTTAGTACAGAATGGTAAAACCTTAGCTTGGCTACTCATAATCAGCATAAGTATGGCAGCTTATGCATCTGAAGTGCTGCATATAAATTTTAACCGACTATTGTAATGGTAAATTACACAACCTCCTCTAGTGGATTATCTTTCAGTTGCACAGTGCAGTTTTAATGACCTGTCTTTTCAATTTATGAATTCTGTATTTACTGGGTGTTAGCACAAGGCAAGAGACAGAATATGTCTCATTTCGATACATGGGAGTACTGTATTTTGTAACCACACAAAATACAAAGAATAAGGTCAGATTTAGTTCTTTACCATTAGTCAAACCATCACCAGCACAGTCTGACTCTCTGTACAGTTGCAGCATTAGGATGAAAACAAGCAAATGCCAAAGGTCAAAACCCCTTTTTTTGCGTTTTCTTCCATCTCCTCTCTTTGCCCACAGACGTTACCACAGGGACACCAGCAATATCAACAACAACAACCGTGGAAATCCGGAAGAGCAGTGTTATGACAACTGAGATCACCTCTAAAGTGGAGAAAGTCCCCACAACAGCCACTAGCAGCACCACATGCCCTTCCGTGGAGACTGAGGAAGAAAAAGCAAAAAGACTGCTGTACTGTTCACTATGCAAAGTCGCTGTCAACTCTGCCTCGCAGCTGGAGGCGCACAACAGTGGTGAGATGGAGCAGTGCTTGCTTTTCTCCATTTTTTCCTTCTGTCTCAAGAGCTGTGCAATTATCTTCCCCTGAATAGATTAGATCTCTTGCAGCAGGGGACAAAGAGGTGGCAGAAAACTGGCAATTACAAGGAATTCATTAACTATTAAAGAATAAAAATGACAGGCAAAGAGTCTTTCATAAAGGGGAAAGAAAGGGATTTTATTGCATGCAAGTTACCCATTTTCTTACATCTTAGCTTTTGCAGCTTCCAAACCTTATAGACCTAAATGACAGCTCATGCTTCATTACCTTTGGTGTTCAGAGTTTGCATAGTTTTGTTTGTGCCAGCTAGCAAACTGAGTATGAATGCTATTAGTTTTGTTTGAAATCTAACAAATTAAGGCTGAAAAAGGGAGCTTCAGTTGGAGTCCAATAATGAGAGTTAGAATTCTTAGCTCCATATTGTCTGTTAATAACCTGTTAAAACTATGTATATTTTCCCTTTGTTTTCATCAACTGATAGCAAGTACTGTATGAGAGTTTCTTAATTTCCAAACATTTTCATATTGTTAGAGCTAGTAGCTTCAATAATCGCCAGTAGTAGCAAGCCATGATTCACATTCACTATTTTAAGCATCTCATTGATTGGCTGTGTGGTAAGCAGAGTTAAAAGATCTTGGAATTCAATATGGTGGCAATGACCACCTATAACCATCCTACAGAAAATCTCCTGATTTTGAATGTCAGGGGTTACCTACCAGCAGGTTAAATAGATTTAAGAGACAGACAGAGAGCCTAAGGTTTGAAACATAGAGACATTGATCATATACCTGCAGCAAAATGATCGGTGGTTTCATGATGTAATAAAATAGGAATTAACTTTGGCATGTCTGAAGAATCCACTTAAATTAAAAAGGAAATGATAATTTGTTGGTATTCACGAGAAACAAAGCCTAGTCAGTTTTGAATGCTGTGTTTGGTGTATGCCAGGTCTTCAACTGGTGAAAATTCAGCTTTATAAAGCTATTTAACTTCACGTAAGGGTTAGACTCAACATTTTTCTGATCAAGATGAGAGTCAAAACATTATTCTTAATATTGAAACACAACTTTCCAAGTTTTTGTTGTCTATGCTGATAAGCTGTGTGTGTGCTCACACACATGCATGCTTGTTAAAAGTGCACATGTGAGTGCATATGGCAATTACCCATGGAACACTAATTCTGTACACAGAACAGTCTGCCTGTGTGGAAGTCAACAGTATAAGAGATTGTTCAGTCTGAATAAAGGTAACGCTACAGAACACTTGTTTTCTATCCAATTTTTATTTTAATAAAAAATGCAAGTGCAATTTTCTCACGTGTACGTTTCTCACACATTTCGGTTTCTGTCCAGGCCATTGAAGATCCATAGATTGCTGCCAAAAACCTCTGCCCCTTTTTGATTTGAAGGCTAATTAATTAATTACTGATTTAAGTGTAAGATACATGAGACATACTGTTTATCAATCCATTCAGGAGGACAACAAATGAAATCCAACTACATCTTTAACAGCTAAATTACTCCTTTTGCAGCTACAGTTCAGGTTTTATTAGCAGTAGGAGTTAATGAGAAAAGTCACACCCATTTAACTTCACATCAGGATACCTGATTGTGCCACTACTTACTGGTGTGGCTGCTTTGTTCTAGTGCATTACCTACAGTTATGTAGTTTAATAATGAAATATCAGATCTTAAATATTGTTACTTTGGTATGAATCAGATACAGACAAACACAGGCATATTCCAAGAACAGCATGTGGTAGCAAGCCGAGGATCATATGATTTTCTTTTAAAAAGAAAATAAAACAATGCAACCAAATTGCCAAAGTTGTTTCTGTTTCCCGTTTCTAATGTCTCCAGGGACTAAGCACAAAACTATGCTGGAAGCTCGGAATGGAAGTGGAACCATAAAAGCCTTTCCCCGGGCAGGCGTAAAAGGCAAAGGACCTGTGAATAAAGGAAACACAGGCCTTCAGAACAAAACATTTCACTGTGAAATATGTGATGTGCACGTAAACTCTGAGACACAACTGAAACAGGTACTCAGCTAGCTTGCAGAGTGTGAATCCTTGGCTGTTCTTTGTTTTCATGATAAAGTACCAACACAGTCAGCATGTGTCAGTCTAACAATTTGCATCCAAATGGAGCTTACAGATTTTGCCCTTTGTATTTGGTTGTCATGCTGTATATTTGGTTTGGATATGATTTTCCCTTACACAGAATATGTTTTCTCAAAAGCTTTTTGATTACTTGATGATCTCAAAAGGTCTTTTCCAACCTAGTTGGTTTTATGGTTCTATAATTCTACATATATTTCTGTAAAGAGTTATAGAAGCTGTAAGCTGCAACATGTTACAACTGTCTTTAGACTACTGTAATTGTCATGAGCTAATAAACCCTGCCATTTAGTGTACTGCATGATATTGGACTTGACAAAGATGTGGAGGTGGGTGCAGGCAGCACTTTCACAGAACACTGCATAACCTGCTTAGAAATGCAGGCTGGAGAGGATTTGTACTATTTTTTTATCAGTGTTACTCTAACTGAGAAGCATGACCTCTAAATTGCAATTACACTAAATTATGTTCAGTCATTCTTCAGATGAACAAAGCCTTTGTTCTGAAAAACAGTTTAATTCCATATGCCTTTTGGAATTAAACTTGGGGAACTTTACAAGAATGAAGATAAATTCACTAACGGACAACAGCAATACTTGTCTTCTGCTTTCAGGAAGAAAAAAAAAAAAAGCAAGCCCAGTTCTTTTGTCTTTTTTTTGTGAGAACTGTTGAGAATGGAAATCAAAGAATATAGTACTGAAAAAGGTCCTTTACATCTAATACTGCAATAAAGTCTATGTAGCAGGATTTTTGTAAAATCTCATAGTTTTCATGAAGAAGATAGTGCATTTTGTGGGGTTTTTTTCACTGTCACTTAGTTTGGTATGTAACCATCTTTCAGCTGAAATCTTAGAAAGATCTTCAGATTCCTTAAGGATTTAAACAATTTTGAGACCTTCCCCCCTGACCCGCTTCCAATAGAGGATACTCTACTATCTAATATTCTTCCAAAATTTCTGTCAGCAGTGGATTGAATTTGATGGGTGCTTTATAAATGGGGAGGAATTTTTCAAAGGCTTCTGTCTTTTTGACCTGATTCAGGTCCTGTTGAAGTTAGCAAAGGTGATAAAATAATTGACTACAGGGGAAGCAGAGCTGAACTTAGCACTGTTAAAAATCAGAATTCCAGTATGTGATACACAAAGGATCATTCAAATTGGAATAGACCCTGTTTCCATTTGTTATTGAATTAGTCAAAGTAATGCTGCTGCAGTAGCCTTCAGTGTTGAAACACCCTTATGAAAAGCAAAATCTGAAATGATCTATTAAACAACTATCACTCTTTCCCCCTCCCAAATGTATTTTAACAGCACATAAGCAGTAGAAGGCACAAAGACAGAGCTGCTGGGAAGCCACCTAAACCTAAATACAGCCCTTACAACAAACTCCAGAAGGGAACACATCCTCTAGGGGTAAGTCAAAAACTTTTATGGTTATTTGGGTTGGGGGACTATTTTATTTTATTTTATTTTTCTTTTATTTTCACCAGGGTGAGTAGGGGTTTTAGAAAATGTAGGTGGAAACATGATTAAAATGAGAGGAATAGTGTCAGCAATGGGAGTATACAAGTGTATGAGCCCATGGAAGCCCACAAGGGACTTTTTATATACTCTAATGGATGTTGACTACAACCTGTGGGTCCTCAGTTTTGTAGCTAGAACTGAGTAACCCCAGGAAAGAAGCTTGTTTCAAAGGTAATTAAAGAGCAAGAGATGAAAGAAACACCCAGATATCAAACAGGATTTTTCCAGTTTTCACAAAGGACAATAGTGATGAAATGGCTAAATAATACTCTATAAAACATGAAACCTTTCTTCTATTTAGAAAAATTATTCAGATAACAATTAAAATAATTGAAAAAATCCATCTCTCATTTCATTCCACTCAGTTTCAGGATAGTTTTGGTGACATTTTTGACTGCCAGGATAAACTATCTGTAACACAGTTTTTACTAGTTTCAATAGCTGAGAAAAATGGTTACTTTTTAATAAAAAACCCTCTAGGATTCTGCCATCAGTTAAGAAACAGTTTATATTGTGAGTGGGTTAGTGAAACATCTGACATGTATCTCCATCAGATAAAACTGCATGATTGTTTTGTGTGCTCTGGTGTTTCATAAGGGTTTATAGATGGTTTTGACAGAGGGAGGATGTTGAATCCTTGGCCTCATGGAGATTAGCTCTTTATGCTGTGACCATCTTCTTTAATGCTGTTAGAATATGGAGCTTTGTTTCTGTGAAAACCCAGTTCTCTTTAAGTTAAAGCTCTTTTCTTGACAACAGAAGTCTTTGTTGGGACCACCCTCATGAGTATATATCCATGCATGATTCGGTTGGGTAGGAGCTTTCCTAAATGTTGTAGTGTAACACAGTACCTCATTCTGGTAGATCCACTGGTAGAGATATAGGCTCATAGGATTTTCCAGTAATCCACCAGGAAGACCAAGGTCTCCAGTACATATAATCTATGCTGAAAGGACTAGAAAATATGTATGAGGTAAGTAGGAGAATAAATCACTAAAGCCTCTCTGACAGGGTTATTATTCCTTTAGGAAATCCATTGTTTCCTAGGGGATGAAAATAACTATTACATTACTGTTGCTGTTGTGCAAAGTTCTCTATTTACAAATTTTTGTAATGGTGGTTTCTGAGAACTCCAGCCAGGATCATTTAGTTGCTGCATAGACAAATAAAGGCAATGTATCCTTTTCTTGCTTCCTCACTCCCAACTGCTCACAATGTACAAGTCAGGCTAGAGGTGAGCAAAGAGATGGAGGGGACTTAAGAAGGAGAGAATGAGTCAGTAATAAATGACCAGATCTGTGTAGTAGAATGGAGACCACACTTAGAAAAGATGACAGCAGTTATCTATTTAGTCTTTTTGGTTTTGAATAGAAAAAATACCAAAATTGCTGTCATTTGAAATGCAGAACGGCACACCAACAAGCCAAAAATGTGCTAATTTAACTTTGAATGTAAATGGGTTTTATGAGCTCTAGATTTTTCTTTGCTCCCCATTAATTTTTCAAGTTATTTACTGTCCCTGAGTTTGCTTCATTGAAAATGAAACAGATAGTGGCTACTTTAATTTTGCTTTTGACTTTCCTGTTAACTAATACTTGCAGGATATTGTATATGCTAAAATTACTAGTTTTGCAGCTATGGTGAAATCAGAGCCGTGTTGATAAATTAACTACAGAGCTATCTAACTTAATTAGAAGGTTTTGATTCCTTCAAGAATGGGAAAATAGTCCTAGCCTTTTAATATAAACATAAGTCACATAAAATCTTTGTTCTTCATGACAAAAAAAGATGTGTGAACATCACCAAATTTTCTTCCACAGAAGTTAGGAAAAGGATATACTAGATTTTCATAGCTGTTCTAGACCAAAACCTTTCCATTGCCACGTTTTCAGTATCATCTGTACTGCTTTGCCTGGCCTGGTTTTGTGTGCTTCAGAGGAAACTTTATGAATTCCCATAGAATTTAAGAAATTTCCAAGAGTGTAAGAAATCTTGTAATACTGGGACTTACGTGATATTTCTTCAAGACACAAATGTCCAGCATGTATAGAACACTACAGTAGAGAGAAAAAGTTTATCAGACATTTGATGGTCCAAACTTTCTGCAACAAAATAACTCTTAGGAAAAGCATCCTTCACTGGAAATTCTAGACCTCAGTCGGAGTCCTGTTGTTTTGGGGTGGGTTTTTCTGTACTTTGTACACAGGATTTTTAGTGGTTTTTTCTGTGTGTTCTAAACAGTATTTACTAAAAATTGTAAGGAAGGAGGAAAAAGTCACATGCTCAGCAGGGAAGAATACAGCTTGGATCAGTGGGTGTCACACCGATCAAGGAAAAGATCAGATCATTGCTTTTCATATGCACCATGAGGAATTTTGTATCTAACATGCATTATATCCTCCTTTAAGAGAAAAACAGAATCTGGTCCCCTATGAGTATGTCTCTCAGAGCTTTAAAAAGACCTTGAGGACAGCAGAGTTGCCAGTGGGTATTAGGAAAAGTGAAAATCCTGAATCCATCTGGCTGGTAAAGAACCACAGGCTTTTTAGAATATGGCAATAGTGTAATGATGAAACTGGCTGGTGGTTTATGTCGGAGTATTCCTGGCCTTACTTTCTGATACTGGCGAGTTGAAAATATCAGATTGACAGAGTTCAAGCTAATTATTTGAAAGTCTCTTTCCATTCAAGGACGAGAAATTGTTTCCCTGTGAGTGAGAAGTGTCCATACTTACAGTGATATGTACTGTGGTATGGTATATATATATTCATATTCTCTATATGCAATACCACATATTCAGGTTTATGTTCTTTGCAAACCTCAGGTTTGGCCTCAGGTCATGCCAGGACACAGACCCACTAAAAGTCTATCACAGCCAATGGGAACATTTCCTTGCCAGTGGATGAGGTTTCTATTCCTATCTCAGAATTATAAAACCAGAACAACAAAGGTATTCAGGCTCCTGGCATCTCATTAGAAACTTGAAGTCCCACTGAAATCTGCAGAAATCTATATAGACTACTCTGATGTTCATTTGTATGCATACCAAATGTAAATTCTCTTAAATAATAATGGACCTCTGTGAATATATTCAATCAGTCTGGGAAAAGCATCAGGAGTTGTTGGGTTTTCTTCTGTCTTTTTGGGAACTAAATGAGTTGTATTTGGTAATTGCACAAGACTTATGATTTACATGTTTTTAAAGGAGAAGCCTCAGTGACAGTAATAAAAATACCATGTTTTGGCATGTGATGTAGGGAAAATTCTTTTCATGACAACATGTAAAATATCTGCCACTTTTTCCCAGTCCTTGTAAGAGTGAACAGTATCTTAGTAAAAAATTTTGAAGAGGCAGCTAGATTACATAGGGCAGGACCCATAGAATTCACCACCTATTTGAACCTGTGAAACATAGATTTTCATAACTGTTGCAAAGCAAACTTTGTTTTTTTTATTTGCTTGTTCTCGGAAACAGGACCTAATAAATAGGAGCTAGCTGGAGATCTTAAGTAGAACTTGCATCCTAATGGTAAAAACAAAAGTCAGCCCAGGGAATAGGATACGTTTTCATTCTGCTCTGTTCTCTATCGTAAAGCTGTCCAGATGGGGGTCTTTTAATTGATGGGTAATTCTTCTTTATTTAATTCTTGTATGGTACGTGCAGCATTACTTTGGTGCAGATTGCCCAGCCCCTATTTTATTTAGCAGGAGGTGTCCCCGCTCATGGCAGGGGGGTTGGAACTAGATGGTCTTAAGGTCCTTTCCAACCCTAACTATTCTATGATTCTATTTAGGTTTTCTTTGTTTCCTAATCTCATGTTAAATTGCAAGCCTCAGCAATAAGGTGTGAACATTGAAACTGTCTGTCCCCAACCAAATCCTGCTCACCCTTGTCCAATCTGTAAGATCGTATCTTCTGTCACAAGCCACTATGAGGCCTCTCTTGCCTGATTTTGCACTTACCATCTTAAGTCAAGCTCCCTGTGGTGTTCCTAATATGAACAAATTATGTCTCTCTGTTTGTTTGTTTTCTCTGTTCCCCACAGGTAAAATTAGTATTTTCAAAGGAACCTTCAAAGCCAATGGCTCCACGGATCCTACCAAACCCGCTAGCAGCTGCAGCAGCAGCTGCTGCTGTGGCTGTGAATTCCCCCTTCAGTCTTCGCACAGCCCCAGCAGCCACCCTTTTCCAGACTTCAGCACTTCCTCCAGCACTCCTACGACCAGCTCCGGGGCCTATACGGACCACTCATACTCCTGTGCTGTTTGCTCCTTACTGAACTCCAAACAGGAATTAATTGTACTGCAATAATTTTTTCAAAACAAACAAACAAACAAAACAAAAAGAAAATCAAGAACATTGAACTATGCAGTGTTTATTTATAGTTTAAAGTATATATGAAGAGCCAGGACTTTTGATAGAGAACTGAACAAATTCTAAAAAGGGGAATGGGCAGTATTTTCTCCAGATGAGAACATTCCTCTTGAGTATTGATCGTTTTAGAACTGATCTCCAGCATTGACTTGTAGTGACATATAAAACTTATGAAGCCTTTGACTGTGCTTTTTGGCACATATTTCCCTGCAATGTCTTTCCTGCTTTATGAAACAACTTACAAATTTGTCTAAAGGGCATTAACTGGTTCCAATGTACATAAAATACTTTATTCTGTAGATTAAAGAAGAAGGAAAAAAAAAAAAAGAAACACTGTGAATAGTAGTACCCTTACCAATCCTCCTGCCAAATCAGCAGTTAATAGGTATTTATCTGAACAAAATTAGATATAATAGATGTCTTGTAAAACAGTAGTATTGTGTCTCTATCTATGCCACTAGGTTTCTAACTGAGTTGCAAAAGACAAAATGAAAAAATTATGTCACTTTGGTAAGTAGTCAAAAATGATGACAATAATGTGGAGCTGTACCTGGTGAGCAGAAATCACTTTCCTCACCCAGAGGAGAATGGGCATGAAGATAATCTATGATTAGGGCAAAGTAAATGGTAAAGAAGATTTAGTGAGAGAAAAAAAAAATATCCAGATGCTGTACACAGAATAGGTCAAAATTCTATTTAACTGAGAATGTATGTGTACAGTGTGTACTGTGTGTGTATATTCAAACGTTTAATACCTACAGGATGGATCAATGTTGAAGGCATGCCAGTGGACAGCTAAAACTACACTCTTGTCCTGAAACAGGCCTGATACCTTAGTGTTGAGCAGACAGAAGACACAAATGGGTTGCGCAAAGTCATAACTAGCAAATGAAAAGCAGGAAAGAAATCCTGGCCTTATTTAAGTCAGTATAAAGTTCCTTCTGACTGCAGTGTGGCCAGAATTTCTTTCCAAGAATGGCACATATTCCTTTTATATCACACCAGTGGGAGTGTCTATAGATCCAGGTAACATTTTTTGCAACAGGCTTAGTCATAGAAGCAGTTTTATTCTCTTGTTTTATTTCCTACTGATGTGATATAAAATGTCTTAATATACCTATAAAATGTAAACAGCAACATGTGAGATACATATTACAAGATAACTGCACATTGTGGGTTTGGAACAAATACAACCTTTAGGATCTGAAGGGACCCTTGAATTATGTAGCTGACCTTTATATAAGGACAGTTTAAAGCCTTATACATTTATTGTGAGGCTTAAAGGGGTTGACTGTGTCCCTTTAAATTGAGATTTATCAGGGGTATATATAGATATATTGTATATATGTTAGAGTAAGAAAAATAACTTATAAACAGAAAATCTACTATATAAAATAATTATATAACCATTGAGTTTCACATGTGGGTCATTAAGTGGTAAGTAACAAACAGCAGAGAAAAAATAGACTTCTTGAATCTGATTCTTGCTGCCTGCTTTTTCCCATAGGGAGCTGAAAAGTATCTATTAATATTATGGAGTGCGCTGCTGAGTGGCTGCAACTGCGCTGCAACCACTCTGATGTGTAGCTATGTGAAATACCTACCATACAGTTAGGAAGAATAAAATTTAAAAACATAATTTAAGTTTAGATGTGGAAATTATTTGAAAGATTTTATTAAAAGGTAGTAATGCAAAATATTGACCATGTGGTTGCTATAAGATGCTGCCTGTGGTTAATGTGGACAGTTGGGAGATACAGAGGATGGGAATATACAGCACTTTTGACTTGCAGTTCATCAGTGAGCCTTCCATATACATTGATATTTGCCATTTTTTAAACCTCTCTGCATTTAGATTTTATAAAAAAATATATAAAAAGAGAGAAAGAAGAGGTTCCATGGATGTCTGTGTCCAAAGAATTCCAAAGAGATGCATTTATTTATCTACAAGTGTTAAAATAAGTTCTATATTATGTATTTGTATTTCATCCAGTTCATTTGCAAACATTTGTGCCTTGAAACGAAATGGGCTTTTGTTTATATCTAATTCACTCCTATGTAGCCATGAAGAAGATGTGATGGTGATTTCAGGGCTAATTACTACCTGGATTGCTTTGGCCAAATTTCCAAAACAAGAACAGTATGAGTAAGTTCCTGAAGCCAAGTTTAGGCACCTACATAACTAGGGGCTGACATTTAAAAGGGCTCCCTAACTCTACAGCTCCCAGTAAAGAGGCAGTAAACAAACCAGCCTTCAAAACCTGCACCTAGCACGCAATTAAGAAAATGCCTCATTTTATTTGGGTACATAAATGTAATGTAGTAATGTTCAACTCCTCTTTGCAAAATCTTGGCCTTGATCTTTTAAGCCTGCTTTCAATCTTCCATCTTTTTGCAGAAGTTGTAGTGCCATTGCCAGCTGTGTTCATATCCCTCCTTGAATAGAGCACCACTTTTCAAGCTGTGCTCCATGAGCCACCATTTATCTACAGGCCTTTTGTAATAGCCTGTGTAAGTAAGAGCTCGCTAAACAGAGGAGGACCAGCATTTTGGGAAGGCAGAATATCTGGGCAGGTGATCTTTTCCCCATGAAAAAATACACAGATGGGAAAAGGGGAGACCCTCAAATATCCTGTAGGCTCTTATGCGTGGCCTTCTGGTGCATGGACACCTGCTGTACATCCTGCCATGTTGTTAAAATGCCATCAAAATCAACAGGCTGATCCTTGCCAAAATGTGGCCTGTGGCATGTATGGAGGCACAGTACCAAGGTCAGAGTCAATACAAGTTCTGCTAGAAATAAAGAGCATCATTCCAACTACTTAAGTCAGCTAATTTGCAATGACACGTTCCATTTACTTGGACCTCTTTTGTCACAGTGCTCTATGGAACAAGTTTTTGTTCACACAAGTCTCTTAAATTTCAGCTGTAAACAACAGAGTCAATTCTTTTTATGTCTCTTACTCGCTACCTAATAAAGGATAAAGCCTAAATGTTAGAATGCATAGTGGATTTTCTGTGCCTTGCTGTTTCACCCTGCTCTTGGTCAGTAACAAGTCAACATACCTGGGATGTCAGCACAACTGTATTAATTATGTATATATATATGTCAAGGAAAATATTGGTACAGCAATCTGATTGGGCAAGGGGAGCTTCCCATAAAGGATACGTCCACAGCATACAAAGGAGCTGACAAAAGAGCTATCAAACAGAAGACACTTTACATTTACTTGTCAATGCATCCTATATAGAGAGCACTATAAAAATATGTCATCATATTGCATACTACAGTAATACTCCAGGGCCAGAAGGAAGCCTAAAGCACAAGGAAACAGATCATTTCATTGAAGACACAGTCACTCACTGGAATAACAGTGTGAAATCAGCCTGCAGGGAAATGGCTGGGTATGAACTGAAAAAAACAAATAGGTTCAGGGATGTTTTATTCAATTCTATACAAAGTGTTAAAGAATGACTATGCTGTTCTGACCCAAAGAGACGGTATTTTTGTGGGAGGGATATATATATATATATATAATATTTTTTGCTATCTGCATTTTTCCAACTATCTCTGGCTTCAAACCTTTGCTCTAAAGGATCATCATTGCTCTGAACCATGAAATTAGTTACATTCTTGAAAGCTGCTGTAAAAGCTGATGTGAGAGGTCAGTAAGCAAATGGTCTAAATATGGTGATCTAAAATAAATAATAAAAATGAACTGGCCATGTCAAGGAATATTGTATTTGAAAAGTATACATCTTTATTTTAAGATAAAATTATACAAAATTAAGAATAGCTAAATAAAGTTAATATAACTAGAAGAATTACATCTGTCATTTTAATACTGGAATATTCCAATTGGCTTTGTATTTTAAAAGATGAAAAGACTTTTTAGATGCTGAATCAATACAAGGATGCCACGAGTAAATTTAATGTCTCACAGTCATTATCTTCCAGTTACACCAGGAATACCATAACTGCGTGGACCTGCCCTTAGTCACTTATATAGAGTATTGGCCTGATATTCCCTGAAAGCTGAAATAATGCTGCTTAAGAGCCCTTGCTTCTGCCTTCTGCTCCCAGTAAAGACATAGTTTTTAGGGTCTTCTCAAAGCATCTTGGGAAATTTTACTTTAAAACCTCTCTCTTTTTGCAAAAATAAATGTCATTTTGTGGACATAAGACCAACACTGAACAGGTTTCTTCACAATTACAACGTTCTTGTGGCTAAACACGAAGCAAAAATAGCCAGATTATTTTGCTGCACAAATCGCTCTGGAAACAGGTGAAGTCAGAAGCCTAAACTACTTTATAAGGTGTATGTTCTTTTTATTAACATAGGTGTCAGAATCTCCATTTTTAAAATTGACTTCAGCATAGCTCAAGCTTCAGGGCTCTGAGCACCTTAAGCTCACAAGAAAATTACTTTGAGCTTCTTATTTACGTAGATGCATGTGAAAATGTGAGGCTGTGCTATGTAAAACATTACGGATTCTTTTTTACATCACATCTTCCCCTGTTCTCATTGTTTATCTGTGAGTGCCATTATTTCAGTGCTTGTGAATCATACAGAAGCTTCTGTGCTGAGATTCAGTACGTGACTGAAAAAAATAGTAACAATGATAAATCTTACCTTAAAGTAGTTGAAATCTCAAACACACAATTAAGGGTTTAGCCAAGAACAAGAGTTTTATGGCCTCTCACACCTACAGGTTTATTAAAATTCAAGACCATTTAGGACTAAACCTATCTGAAGGAGGGTTATTACAGAGCCTGACCTGAAATGTCAGGAGCTGAAAGAGGCTGCACTCCAGACCGAAATTAAGAATACTCTGAAACCATAATGGTTTTAAACCCAGGACTCCTGAAAGCAGTTGCAAAGATCTTTGACTTCAGTAGAAGCAATTTTTTTCCCTGAGTGCCTGAGGCCTTGTGCAGTCATGCTGTGTTCTGCAATTAGATGTCATTCAACTCTGATTCTGTATTGATGTATTGATATGTTGATAAATAAAGAAACTTGGCTCAGCCTAAAATGTGATTAGTGGCTGCCAAGTTCTTGTGATCAGCTTCATGCTGGCATGATGCTTGGATGGTGAAGTAAGAAGAGTCAAAAGAGTCAATGTAAAGAAACTAATCTGATGCTTTTTCCTCATGCAATGTTCTTGTATGGAATTTGTGAGTCATTAACAAGCTGGGACATTCAGGAGTTCCTGGATTTTTATCCAGGAACTTCAAGGTCCCTATTTCTTAATAGGGACCTTGAAGGTCATGAGATCTTAACATTAAAAATAATTTTGATGAGAAAGATGAGAAAAAAAGTAAGACTTTCTTTGGCTTAGGTACTTTGTAGCAATGGTCTTCACACTTGTCACTGTCAGCACACTGACATTCATGCTGTTCACAGCAGGAACTGATTATTTTACACCCATAATTAGAAGCAAGTATAGTTATTAATATTCATTGCACAGGTATTGGAAACTCAGTTGCAGGACACAAGAATTTTGCTTGGAAATCCATGCATTCATATCTGTTCATACCAGCCAAGATACCACAGCATCTCAACACCTGAGTCTCCACAAAGGATATACATATTTTTTATTTGTTATCATTATTATTTGATTTGTCTCCTATGTTTCTTTATTCATAGTTTCATCTCTCATATGAGTGAACAGAACCCATAAGTTTTAAGTATGCACTTAAGAAGCTGGTATTCATCAAGAGTCAATAAACTGGATAAAAAAAAAAAATAAAGCAACAGCACCATAGTAATAGAAATATATTATGAATAGAGAGCATGTGTATACTACAGTGCTCTTTATCTAATCTAGTCAGAGTTTTATGACACACACAGTTCTTTATTCTTTTATAGTTGCTGAAATGTTATTTTGGGATTCTTCAAAGGTTTAATTAAATCTAAATGTTATTTCTTATGTTCAGAAGCAATAGCTATGTATTTCTGAGAGCAGAGGCAATAGAAAAAAGGGTAAAAATCATAAACCATTTTCTCACCACAAGTGCCTGCAGGATTTGGTAACAATTTCAACCCTCTCTATTTGCAGCTGATGGCTGGTGTTTGCCATAGGGACAGTTCTCATTGACATGTATCAGGTGAAAACTGTCCACTCAAAACACAGTCTGACAAGTGCAGATATTCTTTTGGGAAACAACAAAGTGGGAGATGATAGCATATGGGCAAAGCTATGCCTTCGTAACAACCTGTTATAACTTTCTCAAAACTGCCTAGTGGCTCCATGGGAAGAGGCACCTACCCCACAGGTTCCTAATGTGACCATTCTGTCATATTTATAACATAGAGGATATCCACTTGAAGAAAATCTCCAAGTGCTTCAGCTTGGGGGATGATGCCCCCCCCCAGGTGTAGTCTTTCTTTCAGATACATTTTCACTGTAGTCTTGTCCGTGGCATATTGCCAGTCAAAATGCCACCTCAGTCTGTTTTGTTCATCAGAATAAAACCATGAAGGTATTTTTTGTACACAGAAGGAGCACCAAAGAACAAAAAATAAAAACGTGATGAGCCTCGAGTTAGGTCACATTTTTCTGTACATCCTGCAGTTGCCCAACCCCTACCAAGTTGCTGAAACGTGGGTGCCAATCAAACAGAAAAAAAGCCTGTTTCTGTCTTCTACTGATTTTAGTTTTAGAAAGGAGATGGAAACAGCTGTAGCTTTTTATCTAATGATTTACACACTAAAACCATGATGCAGTCGATCAGAAAAATGCCTACACATACATTTCCTCTCTATATATACACAGCTCCTACTTCCCTCTCATCTCCCTTCTGAATTGGAGGTTTTGTGACTCCTCCAGCAGGATGGGACACTGCAAAGAGCATTTAAAAGGAAACAAACCCCAAAACAAAACACACTCACTTATAGGGTGTATAATATGGGTATATAATATAGTAGCCTTTTATTCCTTCAGTGGTATAACCCAACCAAGAATGTGTTTGAAGTCCTGCACTGAGCACCTCATTACAGTATTGGCTGCTTTAAATAGTGAACACTGAAACTAACCTTGTTGGCTTTGCTACAGTTAAGCCTTCTCACTGTCTGTATAAGATTCTCTGTACTCCTCTGGGGTATTTTACATAGCAAGTGAATCCTTGGAAGAAAAACTAAAGCTATTTTCGTCTCCTTTTCAAAGCTATGAAAAGCAGTAGGGAAAAAAAAATAAATGTTTTATTGATATCTACATTCCAGCTAATTGTCAGGAGCTTTGCAGCTGCATGCATTAAATACTTCAGAAGCATTTCAGTTCTGCTCCATGAAACAGGATGCAATGGATTACTATTCCATGCAAAAGGTCCTTAATCCAGAGTAGTATGCAAATCATCTGCTCTATGCCACCAACTCACTAAACACCTTAAACTTCAGTAGCAAAGCCTCAAAACCTGCAAGGACCCACTGAAAGCACTGGAGATGAAGAGCACGTGTTATATGATATGGTGTCAAAGAACTACCAGGAGGACATCCAGGTAAGTCAAAAGCTGCATTATATTAAGGCAAGAGAGTGACAATTCTGGCAATTAAATGTAGGGAAGTTCCTTCTGAACTCAAATGTGAGAACAAATTTAACTCCCAACAAGTGCACTGCAACAACTGGGAACTGAAGGAGTTTGGTGGTATCCTGGAACCCTATATTTCCAGCTGTGGAAAATCTCCGTCATTGCAGTAAAAGACCTCAAACCAGAGACCAAGTTATTCCTAGGCCTTTTAGATAACCAGCATAAGCCCTTCATTTACTAATACAATGCACATTTAAATTAGTGGGTACTAAGAATACTGAAGGCTTCACAAAAACTAGCCCTGATTCATTCACACTTCAAAAACACTGTAAATTTAGGTGACATTTTTATATGTCCAGAAAATAAAATTTAGCAGTTTGTAATGGTAGTTTTGACTGATAAATAGTCAATATAATTTCTCTAATTAAAAAAAAAAAGTGGTGAGAGGCAACTGGGGTAATTATACCTTGCTATTTAAAACACCTGATAGTTGCCTGAGGGTTTTTTAAAGGGTCACAGTTATCACATAACTATGTGGGGAAGGGAATGTGTTAGAAAATAATTGTGGTTTCTTAGAGGTAAGTTAAATGAGACAAAGTTATCAGTATTTTGGTATTTTTTAATACTTAGGTTAGAGTAATTGCTCTAGATTAGGTTGTGCTTTTACGATAGTGACCCATAAAAGTTATTAAGTTGGTACAATGAGTATTCAGACAGCTACTTTGAGAGAAGCTAACTGAAGTGAAGGCTGCAAGGATTATAGCATTAGGAGTATTATTAGGGTCAGGAGATAAGGTAGAAAGCTGTTACTCAGGAGCCATTGTAGGTTGTATCTGGTTTTACTGGTGATTTACACACAGAAAAAAAACATGTGCCCTTAAAGTTCTTTGATAACACACATTGAGAGCTATCATCAACATAGAGAGGAGCATGATATTTTCCAGAAAAAATAAAGTAACCTTGAGAACTAATATAATAGAAAGGAGCTCTAACTCAATAGGAAAGAGAGGGACAATCATGTATTTAGAATCTAAATAACAAGTAGCTCCAAGAACTCAGCAGCTGGAAATAGCTGAAAAGGAACATAACTCAGAGGTATTACCATTGGTGACAATGAGTTACAAATTTGATACAGCTGTTAACAAAAGAAAAAAGAGGCAAAAATTATATTCTATATTATTCCATCGCAAAATAAAAGAAAATATATTTTTTTAACTTCAGTAAGTCATGATGAAGAGCAACTAAGTCTTTTTAGGTTGAGGGAAACATACAGGAGAAAACAATATAATTGCATTTATATGCTTAGAATAAGGAGTTGAAGGATGAGGGAGAGAGGGATCCAACAGCTCCTTACAAATCCTGGGATGGTAACCATAAGGAAGACAGCATGTTCCAGTGTGTAAGCACATGGATAGTTTGCTATAAACTTACCTGTGAAAACTAGCTGGAAATTGGAAGATATTTCAAATGTTAAAACACAGAAAAGGTGTCAAAAAGGCTCTAAGCAGGCACAAATCCTCAGGTGAGCTCTGTTCTCATGAAGAATGAGGTTCCGTGCTGTGGTAGTAGCTAACAAAGCATTTGGAGCCAGTGATAGAATCATAGAATACTTAGGGTTGGAAAGAACCTGAAGATCATCCACACTCAGCAGATCTGTGCTGTTTTCTTTCTGTACATACTTAGTGTGTTGCTCCAAAAGATGCCAATGACTTTACTTCATGACTTGGTGAGTCAGGGAGACAAATATAAGAATTATGGAGGTTGGCATTTCATAGGAGAAAGACTTCAGAATCTTGCCCAGGGTCTATTTCACCTACCTGTTCACATGACAATAGCCAGTTAGAAAATTAGATGTTCCAAATCTGAGCATAGGTAAATACATTTGGCAGTGGCCTTTTGGACACTGCTTGTCAGCTGCAACAGTCTGTCACATTATTGCTAAAATAGGTTTCAGTATAGTTCTCCTAGACAATCTCATGTCAAAAATACATCTATCATGATCAGTTGCTAAGCATAGTTCATGCTTTTAAAAATGCTGACAGATCAGGGAAAATATTTAACAGTACTGAAAGCAAAAAATATGTCTAGTTCACTGAAATAATGAAAATATGCAGAATTAAGCAAGGCTGTACTTTAGAAGAGCTAGACCTTTTCAATGTTGCTTGTCTTTTACCTTGGGCAAGGACTGACTTTGGACTTTGTGGCGGAGCATCCCAAAGGGAGAAAGAGGCCTGCAACAGAGTCCTTGCAGCAAAAAAAGAGGCTGAAGTCAAAGTGCAAGGCTTCTTGGTTCCTCTCTCATTTCAGATCCCTCACAGAGGCTGCTGAATCCTGTGAGTTGTGTTCTTCAGTGTATGAGCGCCAGTAATGATGTGTGGTTGTGCGTTTGCTAGGGAGCTATTCAGTTAAACTGGAGCTCCTAAAGTTCAGCAATAAAATACTGGCCTTATTGCAGTTCCTGGATGGGTTATGGGATGTCTGAATCTTAGCACTTTGCATTCAGTTCAGGCTTTAGGTAATAATTAGGTAAATAATTTGCCACTTGACATCTGCCTGTCTTTTATTTTAAAAATGTTCCTCCTTCCAAAAGTCACAGAATTACTCCATTCAGGAGGGGCTGAATATAAACTTCATGCTTTGGCACACTGCAGCTACGTTTCTACTCTCCATTCTAATGCTTATTTCGCTATCAGGCAAAATGGGGGAGAAAATCAAAACATACCAACCAACCAACCTCCTGCCAAAAGGACCCTGAGAACTTATGAGTTAAAAGTCAGTGATATACTCAGTATGTTATTAGTTGTTTTGGAATATTCTTTCATGTAAAGTGTTTTCCAAAATATTTTAGAGAATTAAAAGCTTTTTGTGACTACAACAGAAAAGCATGATCCAAAACGTTTTGGCTGAAAAGGGAAGCCTTCTGTTTTCCTTATAACTGAGGCCAAAACAATTTTAATTTCTGGCTTCTTAAGTAAAGTTAAATACAGTTTAGTCTGAGTTTCTCATCAAACAAATATTGCAACACTTGTAGATTTGCAGTTTAGTCCATTGTTGTATCTTTAAGCATCCTTAGTATGAGAGCAGTTAAGTTCAAAGTCCTCATAGATTATGCCATCTGTTAATGGAAATCTGTATTTCAGAGCTATGCAGAGTGTGGTTGAAAATTTCATCATTTTATTATAACTTGACCACTGTTTATTTTTTTCACGGAATTGGTGCTTAGATGGTCTCTGTGATTGTAAAATAGAATTTAATTTTATGACGAAATAAAGGTCTTAAAAGTCATTTTCATTACACCCTGCCATATGCTGAGAAGCTTTTGCTTTCAGGAGAGAATAAAGAGACTGATTGTCTGAGATACAGTAGTTAAGTTCATTTGTTTGTTCCACTTCTTTCTGGAGAGCAGAACTTCTGTTAGGACCTAGGTAAAGTTTCAATGTGTTAAATCTGTTCTCTTACCCCTGGTTTATCAGTAGATGAGTTGATTCCTTCATCACCATCCATAGTGTAGACACATGCATCTCAATGGTTATTAAATGCATATTTAGGGACTTGATACAGCTGTTCTCTATTAAAAGTCCACTGTAGTATGAGATGATGTGTGTCTTCGATGTGCTTATTTTCCCCACAGGTTGCAAAGGGAGCATTGGACAATAGATGAGGTAGACATCTATGCTATATGGGTCTGAAATTGATGGAAAAGTTAGGCAAATATTAGATGTCAGAAATTAATCTACTAAGAAGCAAGTTGCTCTTTAGTTCAGATGCCGGACAGCCAAGGGGAAGTCCAGCATGCAGTAGAGCACAATGACAAAACTGAGTCTCCCATATGCAAGATGTGTGAAAAAAAATATAATAAAAAATTGTTGTTAGTCATTTTGTTTCAATCTCAGAAGTGAAGAATTTTTGCAGTGGAGTTTTACTACATCAAGCACATTAACAGAACGGGTTTGAATTGGGGATTTTTAATATTTTTTTTTGGTGAAGCTTTGGGTTGTTTTCGAGTTTTTGAAGTGTTTGTTTGTTTTTAAGCAAAACTTAACATGTTGGAAGCTCTCAAGGGAACCACTGTTTTTTTTTAAGAGTAGAAAGGGTGGGATCATTCACAGGGCCAGTGGAGCTGGACGCCAAGGGTGCAGCAAGGCAGCCAGGCAGGGGACTCTCCAACAAGGGGCTAGACCCACAGCAAGGTGAGCAGGACCGATCTGGTGGCAGTGACCAGGTAAGCTGAGAGTCCAGGACTATCCAGGCCAGGAGCATCAAGGCAGTCAGGATGAAAAAGGTGCAATGCCAGGCGCAGGCAGACCTACAGCTTCACTTGGGCATCCTCCAAGGAAAGAGCCTTATTCAAATGCAGCTCCCAGGCCAGGGGACAGAGGGCCTCAGAACCCTGTCAATATTACCACATACTTTGTAAAGAGTAGAAGAGATGATTTTTACTCTAGAAGTCACAGACTAAAAGGAAGTCAAAGGGCAGGAAAGGAAATGGAGGCACTGAGCTTTATGTATGATCACAAAGAAGGACGGAGTAAAGGTAGTTGATTGAGCAATTCTCCCTATAACCAGCAGTTAGGTGAAACACCAGTATTTGCACCATGAGATCATCATGCTCTATCATAGAAGCTGAAGTCTGCAGTGAACACAGAATCTCAATGAGGACAGCAGGAATAAATCTTAAGTATAAATCGCAATGTGCACGTAAAAGTTTTTTGTGAACAGTAGCATGCTTTTCGTGCTTCCAACGCCATCAAGTCAAACCTAGGGTGAACTCTGTTTCGTTAGCCTCTCAGAAAAAAAATCCTGAGTTGAGAAAACACAATTGTTTAGCAATTCATAAGAAGTCAAGTGTTTCCTTTCACTGCACAGAGCTGTTTGTTGGATAGAAATACTAACTTTTAATTTTAGGGGGGTGGTGGGTGTGTCCTTTTATAAAGGCTGAGGGTTGATTTGAAAGCTCAGCACTAGCTCCTTAGCAAGTCTAAATCAGCATAGCCTCATTGGTTTTCAAGGCCTATAGCAATTTTTGGTGGCTTAGTTTGGAATACAAGTGTTATTGTCAAACCATAATCAGGGAGATGGCTGTTGTGAAAAAAGTTTATATTCTGCATTAAATTTGCTGTCTTACCAGACAGACCATAGCTGGAAAATCTTCCATGAGAACTTCTATTTCTACTTGTTCTCTTCTTTAATGCCAAGCCACTACAGATGCAGTACCGTAGTCATGGAAAAACCCTTTTGTCTCCCAAATAAAGTAACCATTAATAGTTGCATATTATCCTGACAGAAACTGTAAATAGCTTACTATTTTATAGACTCAGCATCTACCAATTGTCTCAGGTTTTTGCTTGACTGAAGTGTGGTGGATGGAAACTTTCCCATTCAGAGCCCCCTGGACACTAATAGGTTAAATATCTGCACATGGCCAAAGCACAGATTTGTGCATCCCAGGACTGCTGAGCAAGAAACTGTTCTTATAGCATAAAGATCCTCCTGTAGCTGTCAAAGAGCCTGAAGTGCTATGCCTGTGTGCTCTTACCTTCACCTCTTCCCAGTCTCTGTTACACTTCATGGTATATCATGGGTTAACACAGATAATAGTTGAGACACTGATGGTGAATGAAGAAATAGAGCATGAATTGAAAAAATGGATCTCTTGCAAAAGTGGGTTGTTGGTTTGGTTTGCAGGGGGAGAGAGGGTTGCGGTTCTGTGTAGTGAAGTCAACATACGAATCCAACTTTGTGTGCTGACCATTCCTGGTGTTGGACAATTATTCAAGGGCAGCATCTGTTTCTATAAGTGGATTCTGAAGAACTGCTGTGTTTGATTAAAGCAGAATAAGATCTGGTCTAAGAACCTATCTATCTAGTGATTGAACTGTCATGAAACTGATGAGTAAACATCGGTTACTGGGCTTAAATGATACACTGACTAGCAGGCTCAGCCCAGTATAAATGATTGTTTTGCCCAAATGCTATTTCCCCTACAAAGTACCTGGGAATAAAATGTTGACATTCATAATTGCATCTCTCCCTCCCTGCCTACTGAAGAATTTATCACACTCTTCTGACTATAGTTCCCTACCAGGTTCCTAAGCCAGATTTTCCTAGTCTTATGACACTGGCTTCTTTCACCCTCTCCCAAAATCACAGAGCTAAAGACTGTGCTGGTGCTGACACTGCTTAAGATAAACTTAGTTGCTGGCATTGCCCTTGGTGTGGCAAAAGACACAAGCAATAGGAGGGAAAAATTAGTTTGTAGGACAGATAATGTCTAATTAAAACCCTGCCTAGAGAAAAGCAGCTAAAATTGCAGTATCTCTGCTCCCAGCAAGGTGAAGTCATTATTGATTCCTAAGAAAGATACTAGGCTTTAAAATTTAGATGTTATAAGACTTGTGTTGTAGATATGTGGTTGGGAGCGGAGGTCAGTTCCCTTTGCAAAACCCTTTTCTTGTCCAGTAGACAGGCAGCTGACCAAGCTGCTCAGCAGGAAGCCCCTAAAATATATGTGCAGTCTTAGTTAACAGTGTGTGGTTACAGTTTCTTCCTGCTCTCTCTTGGGTATTTTATTCCTTTATATTGGCATTCTGAAATCTGGAAAAGCATTGTGCATAGATTTAGCATTGAGATTAGGCGTCAACATTGTCAATACCTGTGTTGTGGGGCAAGATTTTTTACAGGAGGGAAATGCAGGTACTTGTATTATTCATGCATTTCTTGAGCTAGAGAGAAGGAATTTTGTGGAACAAAATGTTTTCTAATTCTACTCAAAATTCTATTCCAGTGTTATGTTTAATATTTAGCTCCTTCTGTGGGTTCCACTCTTATTGGCCTAGCTGCTAAAATCTCCAGAGGCTTCAACAGTGGCCCACACTGTGCTCTTCATGTACCGTTAGAGAGCAGGGGGAGTGACCACAATGTGAAAGATCACAGATCTTCTTCCCAAGGGTGTTCAAAAATGAGCCTAGAGGGGCTGGCACATGTGGATGTGTAATTAGTCTCTGCCACTGGAAATGTACGCAGGGTCAGAGAAACGATTGGAGAACTCTTGTTTTTATCCCGCTTGGCTCACAAATCACTTAACTGTTAGCAACATGCAAATGTAAAGCAAAGATATGCAACACAGCAAATGATTTAATGCCGATAAACTCAGCAAAGTACATACAGGGAAGGATCAGGGGATAGTTAGACTTGTTCATTACCCATTTATTTAGAAGAATATCCTTCTGTTTGATATAGACCTGTCCTAACCACATCATACTTTAGTTGTAGTGTCCCTAGAATTAATATATTTCTCTAGTTTCCTTTCCTCATTATTTTCCACTGTTCATCTTATGTTCCTCTGTTTAACTGTGTTACCAGAAGCTTGTCTAGTTCCACTTGTTTCTGCAAAGTAGTATCAGTCTATCACTAAAAACTGGTCCAAACTACCTTACTTGGTGAAATACCAGAGAAGAAAAAGATATTTCAATATTTGGTCAGGTATTTGGTCTGTAGGCCAGTCATGGGTTTTCTGCTTTCAAATAGTGGCACGGATTTATAAACTGCAAGGTTGTGCCATTTCACAACGTGTACTAAATTTGCTGCAGAGACTCAAATCCTTATTTATTACCACCAAGCCCTTTTTATCCCCCTGTTCAGTACTTTCCCAATCTGCACATACATATAACGTTCAATCTCACTGGCCACTGTGAAACTCTCCAGGTAAATAGTTCAATCACAATGTTACAGACCCTCTCACAACCCCCACATCCTCTGGCCTCCAACTGAGATTCCAGAACTACATCCTGGCCCATCCTCCTGTCCTCCAACTCATCACCCCGAGGCTTGTCAAGCACAAAGCCTCAGAGCTCATTCCCAAACTCTTTTTCATGCAAATCTTATCACGTTCACTCCCCATATAAGGGTACTTTCGAGATAAACAAGTAGCAACAACCCACTTAAAGAGATTGAAGCCTGCTATGGTCCTCATCATCTTAGTTACATGTACCTTGGCCTACTGCAGTAGTTATCACAACACAACTGCTGTTATCCCTTAAGGTATCAGAAACTGATACATTGCTCCAAACAGTGTCTTCAGGCATAACTTAGTCATACTTCTTCCTGATACACATAACCACTGCAAAATTAAAACCCTCTTAAATTTCCACTTAACTCTAAAGATGCCAAAGGCAGTTCCAGATATTCAATCATCAAATCACAAAATAATTTTCATTAGACCACTGGAGCTCATCAAGCCCAACCTGAAAGCACAGCTAACCTTCAAAGTTACATTAGGTTGTTCAGGGCTTTGTCTAGCTGAGATTTTAAAATCTACAGAGTTAGAATGTCCACAGCACCTCTAGACACCCTGGTTCAGAGCTTAACCACTGTTACTTTTTTTTTACCTATATATCTATTTAAAATCTCTTACTGGCAGAATATATTGCCTCTTTACATTTTACTAAACACTACTCTAGGAAGAGTCCTGCTTTACCTTGCCTCTAAGTAGGCAGCAATTAATTCCACTCCATCTTAGCCTTTTCTCCTCACCAAATTTACCCCCTTGTAAATTGTGTGCTTTATACCCTTAACCAGCGCTGAGACTTGTTGAACCTCATGCAGTTGGCCTTGATCCAGCCTGTCCAGATCCTTCTGCAGAGCCTTCCTACCCTCAAGCAGGTCAAGACTTCTGCCTAAATTGATGCCTGCAAATGTACTGAGTACTCTATCCTTTTATCCAGATCATTGATAAAATCATCAAACAGAACTGGCCCCAGTACTGAGCTCTGGGGAATACCACTTGTGACTGGCCACTAACTGTATTTAGCTCTTTGGCCTTGGCCATCCAGTCTTTTTTTTTTACCCAGTGAAGTATACGCCGGTCCTAGCCATGAGCAGCCAGTTTCTCCAGGAGAATGCTGTGGAAAATGGTGTTAAAGGCTTTTCTAAAGTCTAGATAAAAACCCTCTACCCTCAATTTCAGCTTTTTTGTTCCCGGATGAATTTTAGTTACTGTGCATCATGCAAAGAGCTGCTAGAAATCTGTTTTCCAAACTCTGTAAATCAGTAACCTATATACCCTCCCAAACTGAGACAACATTCCCTTTGTCCTCTTTTATTCTTGGTTTAGAAACTGTGGTGGGTGTTGGTGTTTTGTTGGTCTTTTGATTTTGTGTTTTTTTAACATTACTCCCTTGAAAAGAAACTATATCAAAAATGTGTAGAGACACATGAACTTGTTGCCAGACTTTGGGAATACATCTGTGTCAGCATAAAAAGATGTTGTCTTTGTTGACATAATGTGTAATACTAAAATGAATCAGAACAAGTTTTGCCTAATTAGTAGCATCACTCTAGGAAGAGCTGCCATAATTTAATTGTGAGATTTTATTAGTACATAAAAGATTACTTTAAAATGTTTAGTCTGGAGTTAATTTCAGAGTGGGTGCTCGGAAGGTGCTTCGTATAGTACTGCATGTCACAGCCATGCTATGAAATAGAAGTACACAGTGGTGAGCAGCATGAATCTGAGACTATAGTTAGTATGTCATTAATGTGGCCATTAAGTTTTCATGTTAAGATTTATTATGCTGTCATTACAGCACTTTTCTTTTTGATGTATCAAACCACTACTACAGTACATATTTGTTGACATCTCATCTGTTTTAGGGAGGCAAATGATTACAAGTTACCAAGGAAACTAATAAGCAGTATTCAAGGAATAGGCTGCACAATTCTTTTTGCTAGATAGCAAGTCACTGTTGTTTTAATTTCAATTAAATTACACCTACTTCTCATGCTGATAACAAAAACAAACCATGTACCATTTCAAAAAGAATTTGCATAACCATATCCATTTACCAAATGGAAATGAACATTGCTTTGTACCTTATACAGATGGAAGATATAGAAAGATGTAATTTGTTGAAGGTTTGTGTACTTTATATGTGAACTACTGTAACTTATGAGTTTGTAGAAAACCTTCTCTTCCATTAAGTCTGCAAAACTACAAAACCAGACTTTAGCATCTGAAGGAGTTTTAAAACTGGGATATTCAAATTTGGTTTTGTACGTTTCATTGCCTGTGCAGTTTCATACAAAATTATTCATTCTGAGTGGCTGGTTTTGTGCTGTTCTGTGGAACAGGAAGTTTGGCATAAAGCAGATCAGTGGGGTTGAAATGGATTTAGGCTGGAGACTCAAATAAAAGAGGTCACCCACCTGTCCTGGGTTTAGCAGCAGCAGTCATTTTTCTCTTTCTTGGTAGCTGGTGCAGTGCTGTGTTTTGACTTTCAGCTGGGAACAGAGCTGAAAAACAATGATGTTTTGGTTTGGCCAAGGACTTTGTGGGCCTCATGCTCTGCCAGGGAGGAGGGAAGCTGGGAGGAAGCAGAGACAGGAAGGACACCTGACCCAAACTGACCAAAGATGTATTCCATACCACAGCACGTCATGCCCAGGATGTAACTGGGGAGGGACCCGGAAGGGGCTAGAGTGGACTGCAGGGTTGGAGGAGGTATCGGTCGGTGCTTCGTCGGGCTGGGGGGAGCAAGTTATCGGTCACCTGGTGATGGGGTGTTGTATTCTCTTCCCTTGTTATTTCCTTTATCATTACTATTATTGGTGGCAGCAGTAGTGATTTGTGTTATACCTTAGTTACTAAACTGTTCTTATCTCAACCCGTGGGAGTTGCATTCTTTCTGATTCTCCTCTCCGTCCCTCCGAGAATAGGGGAGGGCAGGAAGGGGGGGGAGTGAGTGAGTGAAAGCTGGCTGGCATTGGTTAAACCACGACACCACCCCATCTCCCAATCAGATTACAATGATGAGCTGCACAATGCCATGAGTGAAAAATCAAATAATTTCTTTTTTTTTTTTGAAAGCAAGAGGGGATCCTTGGGGACTATATCTTTAAAGCCATGGTAGCTGTTGTTAAGAATTGTTGTGGGTATTTACTGTGGAGCTAAAAATAGGGACATTTGTTCAGGGAACTGGCATTTGGGCAAAGGACCATTAATTTTTAAAGTAAGGTTGAATACTATTTGTTACTCTTTTCTGTTCTGTTCTCCTGAGCCTGACATATTCTGGAGGGTTTGGTTTATTGAGTTGTACCACATCCCCCAACCTTTCCCATGTTTGTAAGCTTCTACTCTCTATTGGTCCACCAAAATATCTGCAAGGCAGCTGGAGAATAAAGTAAATGCTGCTGTTGCCTACACACTGCTTAAATTGTCTGCCAGTGGGCATGGTAGGTTGAGAGGGCATGCTTAGCTAAGTCCCGGGAGAGACAGGCTGCTGAGCAGGACATGCCTACAGCTGACAGAGTAGAAGGTGGAAAAAAGCCAGGGGTTTGAAGAGATAATATTAGCAAACATTGCTACCATGATGATTTGTTAGGTAACTTCTTTTTCCTCACTTGTTGGATTTTCTCTCAGTAATATTAGGACTGCCTTCCCTGTACATTTGTTCATTAGAGCTTATGCAGAACAGATACATGTGTGCTATAACTAGACCAGACCATCCCACATTGTTTTCTTTGTGAGTGCCATAAAAGGGCTATTCTTAACTCCTCATATCAAGCTGAAATGAAAGTAAACATGAGTGTTACTTGATACTGATAACTTTCAAAAACATCATATTAGCTGGCTAGTGTATCTTAGTGCCTGTGATAGGTAGGTCAGACAAGATGGTCACTGCTCCTTAAGCTTTAAAATCCCTGAAATTGTGGGAGATGTGAGGGCATCAACTGAAAGCCTCTTTAGCTTGTTTCTCTGGACAGCATTTCTTCAGAAGTGTTTTTGGCAGTGTGTTTTTGGGGGGGAATGTTTGACAAGTTCTGTAATGAAATCCAGTAATTGCCTGTGGCAAAATTAGATCAACAAATTGCATAAACTGCTGGTGGAAACAAGGAGTTATCCACCTCCTATCAGAAACTATTGAATTTTCAGTTGATAGAAATACACCAGGGTAATTCAGAGTACTGTTTTCAGTTAATGGTGTGGTGATACCATGCCTCCCTCTCCCATCTTTCTGACAATATGCTGATATGAAGGCTTGGTGATCATACTGGAAGCAGTACAGTAACAACTGCACAAACAAATGTATCCTGTGAGCCCCCATTCAGGCAAAGGATCCAAACTGTGGTTTTGAGCCATGAAACCCACTGTAAATGTAGTTTTTTAAGCCAAAGCAAAAATGCTTTGACAGGTTCAAATATTTCTTTTTATATCTAAACCTGTAAATGTGTATATAAACAGATTCATATATATATGTATATATGTCCATATGTATATATGTCCCTATGTGAAAAATTTGCAACAATACAGCAAGTCTCCTGTGCTGGTGTGAGTGAAGCAGTGGCAAACACTTGGATAAGCAGTGCATGAAGTGGACAAGAATGGACAGGTGCAAAGAAAAAAATAGGAGTGGTATGTAGAAAACCAGACTAATCCAATTCTCTTTTGGTCTTCTGAACTCCAGTTCTGCTTCTCCAAGCCATACGATACAAGTAGTTTTCATTGATCCTGTCTATAGTCTTTATTTCCCACAGGCTTGACTTCAATACCTGAAGCTGATTTTGTAAAAGTCCTCAAAACTTCTTGGGACACCGTGGAGGGGAAAAACTTCATGAGTACTTTTTCTATCATACTTCCACCAGAAGGTTTAAACCTGCTGAAAATTGGCTGCACAGAAAAATTAGAAAATAATTCTGAAGTTTCAGATACAACAATAAAAATTTTGCTTGTGTTTACAAATATGAAACCTTAATTTAGTTTGGCACATTTATGGAGACTGAAAACTGAAATCTACGATGATATTACCTGTCAAATATTCTATAAATCTGGAAGGTAGGTTACAGCCACACTGATCACTTTGCTGTGCTAGTTAATAAAGTATGCAAATATGCTAGTTATATGAAAGCACGTGCTTCATGATTTACAAAGATGAAATAATGTTAAATTCAGAAGAGTATTTACTGCAGAAGAAAATGTCATCTTAAGAGAGAAATTGTTGCAACAAATAAATACAATAATTGAATGTTTAAGGAATTGGAAATGAAATTGAAGTGAATGAGACTGTGAACAAAAAAAAATATCATTCTGTAGCATCTTGTAAAAAGTAACTACGATTAAAATTATCACCGATAGTATATTCAAAAAACAATTATGAAAAGACAACATGGAAATACATTCTCTAAAAGTATTAATCAAAGACAGCAGTTACAGGATCAATCCTGTTGCAGCCCATCAATCAAACTTCAGACAAAGGAAGAAAGCAGTGTTAAGTTTAGATTCAAATTAATGAATTAAATTATATAGTAACTCAGACAACTATTTCTGGATTTGTATAAGTAGACTGCAGTCCATAATTTTTCCCTGTGGAATAAAGATGAGAATTTTAAAGGATTTCTCCTGACTAAGTGCACTTTACATAAATGCATAATGCAAAAGTATAAGCTGCAGAGAAATGTTATGGTTATATGCAAAGTTTAAATTATGTGATATTTAAAGTATAGCTCAGAATATGCATATATGGAATACAGTTTATTTATTTATTGGACCCAGATCAAAACCAAATTGCTTTCATGGCAGCTGCTTTCACAGAAATGCCGTAAGGGTCAAGGGGGTTATGTCTTGGAAGGGGGTCTGCCCTCATGGGCGTGAACTGTTCTCTAGCTCTCAAAAACACAAGCCAGTCAATTAAAGAAAGGAGTTAAAAAAACAACCAACCATCAAAAAACCACACACAAGGCAATTAAATGAAAATGGAAATTGTGATTGGAGGCATGAAACTATTCAGTATACAAAGAGAAAGGAAATGATAATCATCAAGATCTTGCATTAAGTGGCTGGACTGGGCAATACTTGGAACAGAATTGCTCGAGCTTTCACATGAGTTTCTACAGTACTGTCAGAAAAGTGTTAAGGGCATGCTGAGGGGAATAAATGAAATATTTGTTTTCTTAATGAGCATCAAGGGTCCCTCTATCTTCTATTTGATATTATTCTGTCCAGGCTACATGAAATTAAATCACAGGTGGAAAGCTGCAGAATAACAGTGGTGATGATAAGGTGATATCAGAGACTGGCAGTAGCTTGTGGGAAACAACAGGGAAGCTAAGGACTGGCAGACTACCTACTAGCAGCAGAATATGTTTGCTCATGAATGGATGTTTACTTGTCCCAGGCTGCAACACGGGATCAAAATGGATTCTAAAATTAGAAAATTTCTAGTCTAAGGCAAGGCCTGAGGGGGTTTTAGCAATTGCTACGGTGTTGCTGGGAGATGACACAATTAGAAATGCTAAAGGATGAAAAAGAAATGTAGGAAAGTCAGTCTGCTCATTCATGAAGTAAGGACAACTTCTCATAGAAAACTTTAACATTCAGGTAAATAAATATTACTTTAACCATTTAGGGCTAAACGTTTAAAAAGTACCACTACACTGAACTGGAAAATTCCCTGGCAGCCTCACAGAGCCACTTTTGAGTCAATAGTCTCACATGAAGTCCTCCAGGCTCCTGAAACAACACCCATTGCATTTCTCTTTGCATCTGCCTGAAAGGAGAGGAAAACAGCAAAGGTCCTTTAAAGCCAATGAGGTAAAGGCCTTGTCCCACTTCTCTAGGCACAGAGGTGTTGCATATACCTGTTATAATTTCTCTGAATGTGCAAAATAGTTTGTTAAAGCACAGTGTACATGCTAAGGTTATTTACACAAGGTAAGGAAGGATGGTCTGATCTGTGATTCTGCATTAGGCAAATGCATTGAGGCAGTCTCTACACTGTAATCTGGTATAGGTGCGGGATAATTGTTAGAAACAGAACCACTTTTCTGTCATGCTGTTGAACTGTCACTAACCTGTCTTAGACACACTTAGTCTGTGGCTTTAACCCTTCAAGTAATAAACCTTGCTGGGCACCTTCTACTTTTGGAACACGTTACAGGGAACCACAAAGGAGTCTTGATCAGCCATTTTGCATTTGCTTTAAAGGGAAGGAACATAATATGAGCCACTAATCTTGGCTAATGAAAAAAGAAAATTGGAGTTTTGTAGTCCGGTCTGGGAATGGTAAGATCACATTTTACACAGAGCTCAAGATTTCATGTCCCATGTCCCCAGCCCTCACTGACGCATATTTAAAAAGATTAGTAATACAAATACATGTTGGATTACAAGGGAACTATATAAGAAGGCAGACAAATAAATTTGTCAGATGTCACACGAATCGAAGAATAAACCCAAAACCTACTTTCAAGAAATAGTAGGCAGTAGCTATGGCCTGCTACTTGACTTGGAAGGAAAAAGTAGGTGGGAACTTGATAAGACTGTGGTAGGTTCTATAAGGGAAGACCCAATCAAATTTTTAATAATCTTTCCTAATAGCCTACTATTTATAACAAGCAAAGAATCCTTGCAAAATTAAAAGCATATTGAAAAGATGATCCCACAGAGCATCAACTGCTGCTCTGTAATAGAAATGACTAGAAGAGAATCCTTTAAGAAATATTATCCTGTCATAAATTTACCCTTTATTTCCTTGAAGCAGTGCTAGTTGTACATGCTATCTTACAGAGTCAAGTCTTGCAGCCAAATTCATTAGCATGTATATGGGTGGCAAACTGTTTTTAAATAATGGAAGACTAGAGATAAATCACTGTCATTAGTGCAGAAGGCAAGGTCTAGTGTGGGACCATGCACTTGCTCAGCACTCAGTATAAAGTTAATAATGTTTCTTAAGGTTTTCTATATTCAACTTCATTAATCTAGACAAGGTCTAGATACAGCAGTGGCAGAATTAATAATTTCAGTTCAAATCCCTGAAACTGACAGAAAAGGATCTATGCACCAGCTGGCTTCTATTCACCCTTGCAGAAGTATATTCTTTTAAAAACACATTTTGGTTTGAATCTCAGTGCTTGTAAAAGGTTGAGATATTCAGATTGAGACACTAACCTTTACTTTTCTTCCTTAGGTGAAATAGAACACATGACCATGCAGTCATCCAGACACATCGTGTGCCCCCCCCCCAAATGTAAATAATACAAGTGCTTCAGTGATATAAGGATAAAAGTCAGTCTTGCAATTCTCTATGTGAAGAGGTCATGTCTGGGACTTTGGTAAAACCTCCCTGGGAGTTTTCTAAAAGACCCTGAATTACTCTTTTTGACAAAGCAATTAAACTATGAAAAGCAGAGGAAATCACCCAGTACAGACTGAAATTTGTAGAGAATGGAAGGCATTTTTACCCTGTCATTATGATTGAGAACAGAACAAAATCCTCCCAAAAGGACCTGCAGCAGAAAGGATGGCAGAGTTCAAAACAGCATTTAATGTGGCACTTCCACTACAGAACAGCACAAGTCCAGTGTTTGGATTTCAAGCTGCGACTGCAGTGCTGGCAGCATGACCAAAACCCCAGGTCACCCCTCCAACCTAGCTTCTCTGCCCATGATACCAATGATGCCTTTCTCTGTCCCACTTAATCTCTCTCCTATTTAATCCCAAGGGAGCAAGGAAGGCCTGTGGCCTGTTGATTTAAGTATTTATGTGACAAGTTTGCACTTCATTAGCTGTGGACCTACTTTCCCTCTTCTGCCTAGTACTGGAAGTTTAAGCTATTATAAAAGAGCCGAATGGTAAGAAACCACAACCCAGGTGTGTTTTACCAGATTAACTTTCTCTGTCTTTACTGGGATTATGTTTGATTGTGACAGCATGCATTAAATGTCATCTGAAAAAGTTTTCTGGACCACGTCCCTGGGACACTAAGCAGAACAATGAGGTTCTGGATCCTGATTAAGCCTGTGACAGGTGAGGAACCGAAATCTGCTTGGGGAGGGGCTGCGCACAGACAGAAATGGAGCTCTGGCTTGGGAGAGCCTGTAGAGCAGGTTGAGATGCCTCTGCAGGAAAAGGACAGCTCAATGCTGACTGTTCAGGGATTACAACACACATGTTGGACTGCACATGTATGAATTTTGCCCAAGTTCAGTTTCAGCACAGCTGAATAGCTGATGTAGATGACCTAATAGCTAATAGACCTAGGTCTGTGTGCTGAATTATGACCTGCTTGGTCATAATTGGTTATGACTAGCCAAATGCTTCCAGTGCTTATTCACATGATGCCTTTAAGACCAAAGAACATATGGGGTTACAGTAACATTCATGACAATTGTGCACACATAGTGATTGGTGATTTTCACTTTATGAAAAGTATACATATATAAAACATGTTCTCACTGGCCCCATAAAAAAACAGTATGCAGCTTTTACAAGCAGACTAATAGGTTGTGTCATTTTTGGACAGCAGCAAAGCATTCAGCATGTTAGATGCTGTTAATTACTTTGTTTTAAATACCTTATAATACATAAAGCCCCCGCAATTTCCCCTCTCATTTCTCCTGCACTCTGTAGCATCTCTGTGCTGACAACTTGTTGGGGAGCAGCAGGGCAGGCTGCTGTGCCAAGGGAGGGGAACTAAGCTAAGCACAGTCATGCAGGATAGGGGGTGGCCACCAGGCTCAGCTGAGAGCCCGTACTACCCAGCTGGGTTAAGGTCCAGGTCTAGACTGTTATGTTCCTGCCCAGCTGAGATGCTACTGCAACCGTAGCTCTGGCTGGGACTGAGGGTGAGAGCCTTCACTTACAAGTGCCCCACAAGAAAGTTGTAGGAGGGCATTCTTTGCTGGAGCTGCCTCTAGCTTCTCTCATTACAGCTTCCTTTAAGGCCTCCAGCTGTGCAGTTTGGACTCTGGCCCCAAGCCCAGGCAGCTGAAACCCTGGGTGTGAGGGATGGCTGGTGTCCCCCCACTGCAGCAAAAGCAGATGGGAGATTCCTGCCTACACTCTCTGCTTTTATTCACGAGGGAAGACCTCTGCCCCACAGCTCTTTGCAAACTACACTAAAAGTGAAATTTGTTGGGTTTCTTTTCCTTTTCTTTTCTTTTTTTTTTTGTTTGGTTTGGTTTTTTTGGTAGGGTTTTTTCAGGGTTTTTTGGTGGGTAGTTGGTTTTTTTTTTGTTTGTTTATTTATTTGTTTTGGTTTTTTGGGGGGTGGTTTTGTTTTTTTTTTGGTAGCATGAAAAATATGCCTCTTCTGCTGCTGTTTGCATAGTTGGTGCTTCAAGGGAAAATGCAGTTTTAGCAGCCCTGATTCCACATGCAGGACAGGTGACTGGAGAGTTTATAGTAAACTTTACTAAATGATAGGTATGCTAGATCAGGAACAGCTGACTACAGAGCTCTAAAAGTGCCTGCCAGGTGCTTAATGGTCAGACCCACCCAGTGATGTCTGAGCATTGGCTACTATGTGGATGCCACAAGGTCTACCACTGTCCTCTGTGGTGCCCAGTGCTCAAGGTGGGTGCAAATGAGGAGAGTGGCTTCCTGGTGCAGCCCTGGATGGCCAACTTTCGGGTGCTGTTGAGCTCTGTGCAATAAAGTATGAAGCACCGATGATTCCTTTTAAGTTGAGGCACTTCTGTACATTCTTTATCATGTTTCTTGACTTTCCATGAGAAAACCCTGTAAAATTTAAGTACTGATCACAATGAAATCCAAGGTGATTAGTCACTCAGTATCAGTTAACCTGATATGGTATCTAAAATGAACATTTTTATTCAAGGATTTGTCTAGCTTCTAATTGAACAGGTATGACTGGGATAGATTTAGATAACGTGTGGAGCTGTCCCACAATTACATAAAGAACTTTGGCAAATGTGGTTTTTTTCCCCTTTTGTTTGGTAAGTGATATAAACCCAGAGGTGAATGAGGTAGTGCCATTGGTCAACAGAATTGGATCTATCTTTGTACTAAAAGACTTCTTAGACTTGTAGAGATTTGTGGTCCTCTTGACAGTCAGCGAGAGAATGTGCAGGTTTAGTTTTGAGACATTCCAGACAAAGGTTTTCCTGACAAATGATTCTCTCGTGAGGCTTTTGACATGTAATTCAAACCATCCCTACAGCATGTATACTGCACCCTGAAGTACAGTATCCTGGTGAGCAGGTTTTGAAAAAGAGACAGCTGCTGGAAAAAAAAAGCAGGCATCATTCCCACAGCAGGGATAAAAATGAATAAAAGAGAAATCTTTATGACTGATGAGGTATAATAGCTTATGTACTTTCATTAGAAGGGAAGACAGGAGAGCTCTGCTTATACCAGTCACATGGAAGTACTCAACTCAGAGGGCAAAAACTCTTTCAGCTAGAGCTTAGGTTGAAAGTATGTGAGCAAGAAAGGCTGTTTTATGGGGCTTGAAACAAATTCTGATTACTAAAAAGAAAGTGTGACAATCACATATATGAAGGAGGGATGCTTTGAGGGTCTAAATGTGGTCCTGAGTACTGTTATCATGTCTGAGTGTTGCTATGTTGTACACTGGGGGAATTAGATGGAGTGTCTCACTCTGAGTGTTACAGAGGTATATATTTAAGAGGCTCTGGTTTACATCAGTTAGGACCAGTCTGTGTTTTATTCAGCACTTCAAGACAGATAAACCCCAGACATTGAAGCAGGTGTCTGTCAGATGCCCTTAGTGACTCTGAATAACGCAGGAGCTGGCCAACGAGTGTATAAATGTCTCAATTTTCCTCAAATTACTTCCTCAATAATACATATGTCACAGTAATCCTTTCCTTGGGATTCTCCCTCAAACTAAGAACCTTAACAGCTGATCTACCCTAGAGAGTTACAGAAATAACAAGGGGAGGAGAAAGGGATTTACTTATCTTAGGTTCCACGTCATTCCTAGTGTGGCTTAAATAAATTTTGTATAATGAGGCTTTTCACGCGTTACATATGCATTAAAATCCCTAGCATGGCTAAAACTTGTTAGACACCCAAGTGTGTTAATCCAGGGCATGTCAGGGTGCCTTAATTATCCAAAGAGTTAAAAAAAATCTCTGAGCACAGGGAGTAGTGGTGAGCACATCAGGAACCAAAGTAGTTACATTCCAGATACTTGCCTTTGTCATGTCTCTAGGTACATACTCTGTAGTCACTTGTTATATGGAGGCCTGTCCACAGGCTTTGTTCTGGGTTTCACCTAGCAATTCCTGTATTCATACACTCAGACTACAAGCAAACAGCTTCAACAGTTGTGTAAAAAGTCCTAGCATGGCTACACATCCCCAGACTATGCTCTTTGAGCATTCTTTAGCATCTCAGTAAGAGGTGCTGGCCTTTCTGTACTTTTATCTAGATATGATTTGTCATTTACTTACATATTATTTAACTTGAGAAGCTCGTTCACCTAAAAAAAAAATCCCTAAAAAACAAAAAGAGAGAAACTTGGCTCTATAGATGTTCCCTTAATGTTTTGTTGTTTTTACATTTCCTGCTGTTTCATAAGGAGAAATTAAGCATAGAAATATTAAAACTAACCCTCCATTGTGATCTTTAAATAATACCAGATGTTATGAAGTTCACTTTTTTTTTTAATTATTTTTTATTTATTTTTCCCCTGTGTTGCTTGGCATGTTCGTTTCTATTGGATGATGATTGTACAAAAGGTGGGGAGCTGAGCAGCGTGCACAGACTGGAGCCAGAAACTGGCGAGACCTGAGTGCAGGGACTTGCCAAGTTTCCTGCTTCCCCACTAGGAAGAACTGCACTTCCCAAGCCTCAGGCATCCAGAGGGGAATTTTCTGGCTCTTTAGAGCAAGTATAATGATGAATGATACATTCCCTTTTTTTCCCTCTTTCTCCTTCATCTAAACTGCAAATGAAATCAAACTGTGCTTTTCTCTGAAACTATGAGAGTGTGTTAAAAAGGCAGACAAGAAACCCATTGAATTTAGAGGAACCCTACAGAAAAGAAATGTCAGTGATTGCGAAGCAACAATCCAAACAAGAAAACAAAACTTCTCTAACTACCTGCAGCTCTGAAAATAAAGTTTTTAATAACCCCAAACTGTATGATATTTTGTCATATGTTTCTTACTTCTACCTCCAGATATGCACCTGAATAAGTATAAGATTCATTCTTTTCCAAAACTCCATGGTTTCTTGCGAGCATTTGGTATATTCTGTCAGATAAATAGATTCCTGAAGTTGATAATGGTGGAAGTTATCCTGCTATTTCTTCACAGAACTCCCTTAATAACAAATGTCAAGTACTGTTCATAATGGTTCCATTCAAGAGAAGTATTCAAGAAAAGCTAGTGAGAAATTGTCTGTCTGTCTGCTCAAATCTTTGAAAAACCCTGAAGATTTAGTATAAAGAGTTGTAGTGAAAAGTGTCAGCTGAATGAGGGATAAAAGAAAGTCATCCGTCCCTTTGAGCATGTCATGTGAAGGACATTGGGGAGCACTACAGAACAAAACATGGCTGATAATCCAATCCATGGGTTTTCTAATGGATTCTTATGGATTTCTTTTTTTTTTTTTAAATGGAAATTGACTTTGCCCTGTGTGTGCTGTATACATACACTCAATAACAAAAGACATGTTCACAGCAATGAATCTGAATTATATATTTGAATGTACATAATAGGAAATGAGTTTGAGTTCCTGCTCTGATCTTTGCATGTGGAGCTGAGCTAATGAAAGCTGTGCCACTGAAAACTGTTAGGAGACAGACCTGTTTGTTAGTTTTACTTATCTATCTAGAGTGGAACTTCAGTGCTGTGAAGTCTCAGCAGGGGCACTACAAGCACCACTTATTTCCTCCCTACCTGTAGGTAACTGGCGCCATGGTGTTGCAAGAAGGAGCTTCAGCAGTCTGCAGGGTGCTAACTAAATGCAGCAAAGTAATGAGCTTTTGATACCAAGAGTTTCTTTTTTGTACATGTTGCCATAAGAGTGGGAAGAGACTGAAGAGGTTTTGTGGCTGTATGGAAAGTAAGAAAGGAGATGACTATTCAGAATTAGGTCCATGCATGCAGAAAGCACATGCTGAGGATAAAATGCAGGACAAATTATCTTATGTATGTATACAAAAAGGTGGTAAAAATAATATATTCTCTGGCACAGTTTATATAAGAAACAGAGAAAGTTTCTCTGCAATCTGCAGCAGAGACAGATTATAAGGCACATGTGACAGCTTGTAATATGTGAACGGTTTTCACATGAGCTTTATTCTCACAGATGCTCACCCACAGAAGGATGAAAGAGGCAGTATCCATGAAGCAATCTTTGTTAAGGTCTGATCTCACAAATCATTGCAAAACAAAGCTGGATGAATGGGAAAAGCCAGTAGATTATTTCAGTACAAGCTGTCAATAAAAGCTTCCTCAAGAAGGATTCATATAATGAAGCAAACTGTTAGTGGTCACTGGAACTTGGAAGCTGGAGGTAAATTAGGTGGGATACTTAGATAAACCTGAGAATCTTAAAGAATTGTTTAGAAATATTACACTGGCAATTGGTGGCTTTTGTTGATTGCATTCAGTGATTATATTGAAAATGGAGGTGAGGGAAGCATTAACAGTGATGACAGCAAATATTTAGACCCACCCACAGAGCCCAAAAAAATAAAACCAGGTTAAATCAGTGTGACATAATGGCTGGATTATGAAATAGATGTTCTCACAAGTAAAAGCAGCAGACTTTCTCAATGTTTGGAAAACTGAAATACAGGGAAAAGACCTGCAATGCACCCTGATGTTATTATTAGGTAGGGATAATAGAAATAACACTTTCAAATGTGCTGATAAGGTGGACTGATCATGTATGATTAATCTGTTGGTTGGATGTGTTTTTTTACATTTCTAGTCAATCATCTAACCAAATGTGCTGGTTTGGACTAGAGTTAATTAGCTGATTGACTAGAGGCACAACTAATGAACTCTGCTTATTTCTGATGTTGCTCTTTCATGCAGTTTGAAAAATCATTTCTGAAAAAAGTTTGCAGAGTTTATACTGTCTTTTGAAGATCTTTGTTCCTGTCAATAGTTCCAGTAAAGTGTGATGTGGGGCAAGGCAAGTATTTGTGGAAACTGCGGAAATTGTGGAAAATCAGGAAATTGGGAAATATTGTTACTGTTACTGTTCTTCTAAAAAGGTGATCTATCTTATTGCTCAACAATACTGAAAGCTACTTGGAGCAGAATTAACATAGTAAACTACAAAAGATACAGTGGTCTGCAGACATCACTGGATTTCTTTAGGATTAAGATCTATTCACAGTAAATTTGAGGAACAAAGATTCCATTTATATATGATTGATATGTTTCTGTACCTTTACCTATTAGGAACTAGAATTTAGATGACATATTGGGATTTCGCAGTAATATGGTATGTTGTGAAAGGTCAGCTTGTTACCACACTATGATTGTTACAGACACCTGCTAGCAATGAGTAGCAACTACCGAGGAAAAAAATAACCAAACAAAAAAGATTTCTCTAAGTTTCCTCTCCAGGTAGGAAGGAGGCCTTGATAAGTTTAAACTAAAAGTAAAAACAAATGGAAAAAAACTTTTTTTTTTTTTTCACAGATGTCAGGCAGGCGAAATCCCCTTTGAATGGATGACAAATAACATAGACTTGAGTCCAAAATGACACCCCTATTCATGTCTTCACACAGTTTTAGACACAAAAAGAGATCATTCACATATCAGAACTCAATCTGTGAGGACAAAGGAAGTCATTACCACCTCAGGCAAAATTAGGTTTTGTTCTGGCTTCCATCTGAATATTGGCTATATACTTGATGATGGCTCTCTCTCCCAGAACACATTTCACTATTTAAAGAAGAATTTTACTCATGTTCCTTAGTTGTAACTGCCATCATTCCATAAATACCACTCTTCAGATGATAGTCTATCTCTAGGTACCATCTCTAAAGCCTAGCATAAAAAAAGAATATTCTTAAAGGCAAACAGATTTGTGCAAGCTTAAACCCAGGCCAATTCTTCATAAACACCAAATAAAACAAAGTAACTGCTTTGTTCACAGTGAAATTACAATGTAAAGATCAGCTAGAAATAGCTGTAGTATATAGAAAGTATTTGCTTGCTGTGACAGGCAGTGTCTCAGACTACTAATTGCTGAATTCAACAGCCATCAATATTTGTGTAAATGTAAGGGGGAACATTTTTAAACACTGAAAGGAGAAATTTTCAGAAGCACATACAGATAGTTCCTCCTGCATCTAAGGGAAGCCTGGGAGTAGCACAAAGCTGCTACTGTGGAACTTTCATAAGCAGAAAAGGTGGGTTTATGGAGGAATGGAAATGGAGATTGATATTTCATGATGAGTGGGACATCACAGGAACATATTTCGGTGGAATGGAAGAGAGATATATGGAGAAATGCAAAACAGAGAATGACAAACCACAGTTTGTATATATCCAGAATTATTGCTTGCTATTCAGTCAAAACATATGCAGAACATGTATTTAGACTTGGCAGCTCCTGAATCCTAAAGAATTGATATAGTTAGTGAGATTCTTCCAATTAAAAATATTCCCTACACTTACAGTGTTCAACCGGAATGGGAGAGGGACAGTTTCATGGCCTATAAGATCATGAAACTGATACTTTAGACATTTTTTTGAACAAGCATAGGCAAAGTAAGGTTCAATAGAGACAGAAGTTTCAGCTATGTGGTAAGAGCTTAAATATGGAAAGAGATACAGTGTCTTGGAGATGTTTGGCGCAAAGATTCTCCACAATATCTTACTCTCTACGTTGGATTTGATGGGTGGACTGTTTGGTGGATGAGAAATTGCCCCACTATGCTGCTCTGGTGAGACCTCACCTGGAGTACTGTGACCAGCTCCGGAGTCCTCAATACAGGAGATATATGGACCTGCTGGAGAGGGTCTAGAGGAGGGTCACAAAAATGATCAGAGGGATAGAACACTCTCCTGTGAGGAAAGGCTGGGAGAGCTGGGTTTGTTCAACCTGAAGAAGACTCCAGGGAGACCTTATTGTGGTCTTTCAGTACTTAAAGGGGCCTATAAGAAAAATAGGAAGAGAATTTTTAGCAGGCTTGCTGTGATAGGATAAGGAGTAATGTTTTTTTGCAGAGGGTGATAAAATATCACCACATGTTGCTCACACAGGTGGTGGATGCACCATCCCTGGAGACATTCAAGACCAGGCTGGATGTGGTTCTGAGCAACCTGATCTAGTTGAATGTCCCTGCTCACTGCAGGGGGTTAGACTAGATGGCCTTTGAAGGTCCTTTCCAACCCAAACTAATCTATGATTCTAACTTGAAGGTTATGTCCGTGCTATAGGCCTAAAGGTAACAGTGGGAAAGCAAAACTGTTGGCACCATCACCACCACCACAAACAACAACAAAAAAAGAAATTTAAATAGAAAAAAAGCAGACAACTGAAAAATTGAAAGTAGAGTTGGTGAGAAAAAAGAAAAATATGTAAAGAAAATCTCATTAGAATTTCCCAACTCACTGTCTCACAAGTTAGTCTTTGCAGATCTTGCTCTAGAACACAGCCAGGGCTTCAGTACTTCCCATTATGATTTCTATCAATTTACTGTCCTAATTTCAGTGTGCTGGGCTAATTAATGAGGTCAGACTGTGAGGTTGAAGCCACTGTGTATGATGAGGGTTATTTGGATTTGCAAATATTTTATCTATCTATCTGATATATTGTGCGTTTTTTCCCTAGATATGTTTCAAGTATATTTTGTAAAACAAGAAGAAATGGATTATGAACAAAGAAACATTTTACTCCAACTGTGTTGGAGGAGGTAAGAATAAGAAGGGAATTAGCTAAATATAAATATTTATAAAACATTCTTTAGCAATATTAGCCTGCAGGCTTTCTTTGAAATCTGTCACAAAACTCAGAATAGAATAGCAAAGATACAGGATGAAGTCCAGCTATTAAATATTTCCTCTGATATTTTTTTTAGTCTCATATTTATTTTTTAATACATTTTCCTGCTTTTAATTAAGACCTCAAGGGAAAGAAATGTGTTTTAATTTATGGTAATGAGTTTCAGTCCCTGGTCTTTTTTTTTTTCTTTTCTGGTATTATAGTCACAAGACTTATTTTGCTAAGTTATGAAGAAGAGGAAAAGATCTACTAAAGCTGCTGTGCCAGGAAGAAACAGCAACAGAAAAAAAAAAAAAAAAACAACAAGGAATAAAAGATTTTGTAGGTAAAATTCATTGCAAAATGCATGATGAGATAGTCAAGGTTCCCTATGCCTATGGCCTTTGCACCATTTCAAACAGTACCTCTTAGAGAAATTCTGAGCTCTTTAAAGAACCTCAAAGTGAAGGTTACAAGTGGTCCCCTAGTCCTGCTTTACCAAAGAACTTCTATGGGGGTGTCCAAATTCCAAGTGGCATTCCAGTTCATGTTTAAGATACAGACGTGCACCCAGATGTGTGAATTTGTGTCCCATGGGAAGGTTCTTCCAGCTGGAAAACCTCAGGAATGACAGTTCTGGCCTTGAAAAATGGAGGTGCAGGTTCAAGGTCAGCCTTGACGCCGTGACATAACACAAGTTAGGGCCAGTCCTAGTCTCTCTTATTTATTTATCTAATTTTTTATTATTATTTTCTTTTTTATTTATTTTTACCAGAAGTGTTATTGAGGAATTAGGAAGACTTTCTTAACACAGGTATTGCTGAACTGGATTTAGTTGCTGAGGCAAAGGAGCAGCTGGACTTGATGGAGTGTCATTTGTGAGTAGGAAACAACATTTTATTAATCAAAAAAAAAAAAAGGAAAAAAAAAGAGAAAGCCTTTACTTCCCTTGATAATTGTGGATTTGAAGACATGTTTATATAGGGTTTTTCTTCTTAATCTGGCTACAGTGATGACATGAATTTATTTTAATTCCTAGTGCTCTATATTCAACAGTGGTTTCCAGTCTGCAGCTCACACAAACTTGAGTGCAGGCTAGTTCTGAGTATGCTGCAAGAGGTAAATTAAGAACAAAACAATTCTCAGAATTGTAGTAACTTTGTATTCACCATCTAAATTCTACCTCCTCCTGGAATCTTTTTAACTGTCCATGAACAAAAAAGAAGAGAAAAAAATGCTGAAAATTGCTTCTCTCAACAAAAGCAAGACTAAATGTCAGTTCATGTTTGTTGGCTTTTAATTTTTCTTGCTTTACAACTTTAGCATCATACAGGAGAAGAACAGTAACTTATTGCTAGGCAGCGATGTATCATAAGGTTAAAGCAATATTATGTATGCTATTACAGGCATTACAACCTGCTGTTGTATCTCTAGCAAGAATGAAAAAGGATTATGCTGATCTTTTACTTATGTAAAAATATTAGGAATATTTATTAATTTCTTGTAGGTGTAATTTCCATTAAATATTATTTTATATTTTTCTGACCCATTCTTGAAAATAATGTTGAGCTTTCTACACATCAAAGAAATATGACAATAACAGACTACTGTGACCTTCCTGATCAAATTAAAGTTTGTGTTAACATTCAGTATCCTAGTTAGGATTCAGTTCTGAAAATAAACTTATGGAACATACAACCTGTTACAGAGTTAAAGAATTTACCTGCTGAAATGTATTTAGTGCAGGGACTGATTTCTTTTGTATTTTTCATAAGGTTGAGTTGAAAGTCAGTGCTATATAAGCACAATTTTAAAAACTTCTGTTTGTGACTTTAAATATGTTTAATTCAGTTCTTTACTGCGGCCAGGTCAGGAGTTTGCTCTTCTTGATGATTAAAGGGAAATGTGTTTCTACCTTTTTAATTCTGACTTTTATTGAATTCGTAACAGTTTCCTTTGTCCAGTACCAGTTACAAAGATGTAATCTTGATCTCATTTGTATAGTGCTTTTTGTTCCCACATTCCAGAGCCATAAAATTAATTTTAATATTTAATTAAAAAACTTGCTAAGTCAACTGATTATTAAATAGATGTGCGTGTACAAGTAACAGCATTGAATATATTATGCCATTGATCTGCTATAATTATGTCTTCTTTCATCAGTGAAGTTGAGTTACCTCAGATCTGGCTATGGCTCATGAAAATTACATGGCTACAACAAGATTACTTTTTGTGAAGGTAATGTAATAAAAACAAATGGTGGACACCTGATTTGCTGCCTTGTATTCACTGCTGTTGATTGCTAAAGAGATGAATCTGAGTCATTGGTTGATTTTAACTAAGTACATATGAACATTTAGAATATCACATGAAGATATTTGTATAAATATTTAATATAAATCTCTCTGTTGTAACTTCTTTTGCTTCTAGCTATTGACTGCACAACCATTGTAATTTGCACTTTTGTCATTTTTGGGCAGTGATATTTAAGCTCACTGTAGGGAAGAAAACATTAGAGCCAGGTTCCACAAAACTGTTTCCCAGTCCCTCGCAGCATGACCCATCTCTGCTGGGTGCAATGGCAGCCGTATTTCTTCCTGAGGAAGTCTGAGGTTTGATGTTTACTCTGTGAAGCCCCACACACCCTTAGCAGTAGCAGTCAGTCCCCTGGGAAACAAAATTTGCCTTTTTTGTTTCTCCTCTTCTTTTTTTTTTTTTTTTTTGGGTAGAACTTGGGTCTGACAGGTTTTAACAGAGCTATTTGGCTGACATTATGGTCCTATGTTGCTAATGTACACCTCTCAATATCTGTGTGAAGTGTTGGGCAGGTGCTTCTTGAAACAGTGAAAATCCAATTTCTGTAAATATTTCCAGGGTATTATCAAAGCTGTAATGGCTGAAATAACTAGAGTTCCTATAGCTAGTTCAAGCTAGAAGGTAAAATCTTTCTGGATTGGATGCTCAGGAGCAGAGGGATTTGCTAATTAGATTTAATTGTGTCAGCCTGCAGTGCCTGATAAAATTGAAATCAAATACTTTGTTGGCATGATGAGCTATGTAAAGTAGTGCCAAAGTGTAAAAGAAAAGAAACAGACCCTCAGATGCTCTGCTTCTGGCTGGAGGTACTGCCTGCCCAGGGTTAGTCTGCTCTGTGACTGGGGATTTTATCCTCTGTCTCAATTTATCTCTATTGTTACACACTCATTTGACTCCAAGTTTCTTCACAGCAAACTACTGTTGCTGCTTTGTGTGCTTATCTCTAAAAGGGTGACTGTTCCTACCAGTAACATTGTCCCTGGCTGTATGTGGTTAAAATTGGATAAACGAGAGATTGTGGTGCTGGAGAATGACTGAGACAGGAGAAATGTGCCTAAAGTGGGCAGATATTTAAGCTGAAGAGAGGGCAGCTACTAAGGACTGTTAGGAACAGAAATTGATATATTTTTTTTCATTTTTGGCAGTTTAAAAAATATAGGTTGATAGTTTAGATTTCCTCAGGCAGATAAAATAGCTTTCAATAAGAAGCACAGAGGCTGGTGACAAGACAGTGGTAGTCTAGAGTGATGGAGTGAGCTGCTGGTGAAATGGAAGGTATTTTGCATAATCAGTGAATCTTGCAAAACACCAGCCTTGCAGTGTAACATTGCTAGGAATAAGTCTGCTGGAGAGAGGTGAGGTAATGTGAGGAGTCTGAGGAAAGTCAAATTACCTGTCTGAGAATGTATATGAGCATGGTGCTCATGAATATTCTAGTCTATTATCAAAGCAGGTGCTAAGCTGTATCTGCTTGAGAAGGAGGTTGAATCCTCTTTTCCTGACATGATGCCCTACCTAGGAAATGTTCCTGGCCTCTGTGCTGAGGTATAGATCTATTATCAGCACCTCCTTCATACAAGCTCTGTCTGTACCAAGTCTGACACCAGGATACTGGAGAGCTGGGATGCAACTCTGGCTGTGCTGTGAGCGTACAGCTTAGCTTTGGGTACTTCAATGCCCTGTGCTTCTTTCTCCCTTCCTCAGTCTCTTCCAAAAATACAGGTAGGCACAGGTGATCCTCTTCTGTTTCTATGGACTCTGGCACAAAGTACGTGAACTGGGGCTTTGAAACCCTACTGTAGTCAACATAATGTTATTTTGTTACTTTTTGTCAGGTGTCGGTTGAGAAGTCATGCAATTTTGGATGAAGGCATATGTTTAACATGTCTTTCCCACACCTCTAATGATAAAAAGAAGTGGCTGAGCACACCCTGGTTAAGAGTATATGTAAGGGATAGGAAAGGTGCAGAGAAGACTTGGAGATAGATGGCTCTGACCATCTAAGCTACCGCGAGTTTACCATATCCATTGTCATGGTGATTGACGGTATACATGTCCTTGCCTACGAGGGACAGACAGCAAGATGAAATACGTTAGTTTCAAGCCTCTTCCAGCATGATAATGCTGTTGTGTGTCTAAGCCACTTGCTGTTTTTCAATTATAACTTTGGGGTTGTTTTTTTCATCCTTTGGAAGAAAAACAAATATCACAGAGTATCCTGCTGGTTTGACTGTTCTATAAGTGAACCTTCCTTTGCACTGCCCTGCTCATTACTAGAATTAGTCTCAGCAAAAATATTTAGTATTTATGTGTTGGAAAGCTGTGTGTTAAAGAGGGGTGGAAGGGTTCATCATTAAGAGAGCAAATCTGAAAAGGGTTTTCCAATAGCGTAGAGTAGGAATGTGGAGAGCACAGTGCAGGTTATTGTCAGCAGAAGAAAGGACCACAGTTCCAAGGTATGATGCTTGTAGCAGACTGCCTATAATTTTTGGCAGCAGTAAAGTGACAACCCTGGTCTCCTGTACTAATAATAATTTAATCATGCCCCAAAACTTTTCCAGGCTTCTTTGCAAAACCTGCGCTCCACGTTCCTGTGGCTAGGTAGCAATTGATGCTTAGCTAGTTGATGGAAAACTGCCTTACTTGTGAGAGCACAAGTTAAGCATCCTGCTGGCTTTCATGGAATTTATTGGATGCCCACCTCTTTTTTTAGAAAATGTATGTGAACTAAGTCATTTAAGTGCTTTGAAAAACCTACTCTTAATCTTAATGCCGTGAAACTATGAGTGCAAAGATGCTTATGAGGTTACTTTGAGTAAAGCCTTTGGCACTGTTCACTACAGCAGTAAAATTCAGTGAGAAAGTGTTGAAATTGTGTCAAAGGAAATTGTTCAGCAGGGAACTTGAGACTGTAAAAATAACTATATATTGCTGCCTTGTGAAATGTTAATAGACAATTTGGGGAAAAAAAACCAACAACAAACAAGAAAACCCCACAAAACCTTGGGCCTTGTAGTTCCAGATGTTGAAAAAAATAAATAAATTACAAAATGTCACATTGTTTTCCTTGTGGTACAGTGAAGGATGGGACAGAAATACAAACACAATAGAGGATGGAAGGCAGCTCATAAAGAAACACTTGCACTTAGCAATCAGGAAGACAGTGCTAAAGGGGGCTCATGGAATTATTCTACATTACAACTGAAAATACTAGGAGAAAAAAAAATGTTATATGAGATAAAGCAGAGGACATTGTAAAGTCCAGTGACAAGTTCATGCAAATTAAACCCATTTGCCATGTCTTGCAAAAATAAGTGTTCCTTACACAACAGAGAGTTGCTCTAGGAACCAGTTATCAGTGTTACTCAAGCAGTGTCTCATGAGCATACTGAAAAACACAGAAAAGGTGAAGTATAGCCTAATATAAATGTTTCCTCTGCTTGGCTCATTTTGATGTTAATTGTGCAGGCCTGCAGCTCTCTTTGGGTGAAATTTCTCTTTCTGCAGAGCAGAAACACTTATGTTACAATTAAAACCCTATTTTTGGTGCACAAGTGAGATTTCCATGGTGCTGACCCAGACCCAGTGTTGAGGTAATTTCCGTGTTATTACTTTTTCAATCCTTTGTCTGCAGTAGGTTATGCCATGTTCTCAGCAAGTATTTATGTGAGGAACATGGTTTAAGGCAGCATATAATTTCTGAAATAGAGGGCAAAAGAAAGGATACAGAGATTTTCCTGTGGCTATTGTTACTGTTCATCCTTGCTACCTGGTTCTCTGTAACATGGCAGTTGCACAAAACATATTCTACTAATGAAAAACGTAGGTTTGAAAACTTTTTCTTTTTTTTTATTTTGTTAAGATTGACCTTCCAAGTCAGAACAAGGTCAGTATAGTTAGTTTAAATGCATGAGAAGGGTTAATCTGAAATTGCCCCTTCTGGATAAACTTTTGTCTTCACTGCTGTTTTCTTTAAATACTTCCATCTGCATAACTACTGTAATAGCTATCCTAATTTTCAGCCAATGGCCAGGACAACATGAAACTTTACTCCGGGCCAGTTTGATTCTCAGTTTTACATTTGACTTCAGTGGAAGCTAACGCACACTTCAAAAATTTTAGTAGAATACAAAGGTTTCTGGTAACCACAGTGGTGTTAGTTTATAATCCCTACTAAAATCCTTTTCTTGTAAATCCAACAAATTAACAAAATGTTTCTTAGAAATTATTTTGGGTTTGCATGAACAGAAAGAACAGAGCAGAGAGCCTACAGTCTTTTGAAATGATACTGTAATTTGGTGTACAAGATCATGTCACAGTTGCTGACAAGCTGAACACCACATATTTGCTTCAGGAAGTGCACCCATGTTGAAATGAAGTTTATGTTCTTAGTCATTATAGGAGAGGATGAAAAGGAAACTACCTCAGTGTTTTTAGTGAGGATAATATAATGGATTTTTAAAATCAATTGCACTGAGAGTAATGGAGTGAGGCTTCCCACACCATTACTCTGCAGACATTCCTTTTGCCTGCTCCTCCTACTGCTCACAGGATCTGATTTTGTTGGTTCACTCCTTGCATCACTTCTTTGGAAAGGTGATTTTACAAAAATATATTTTCCCTTCAGGAATGCTGTTGTGAGCTTTCTTTTCAAGGAGGTGGAGGACACCAGTGAAAATTAGCAGCTAAAAGAACAAAACCAAACTAAACCATTACCACTATTTTTTTAATAATGATCTAATATGAGGGTGAGAGCAGTGTTTAATGGCTTAGGAGCTGGGTGTCCCAAATTTTGTTCCTAGCTCTAATAAGGCTCTGATCATGACATAAAAAAACATGTTGTTTTTAATGTCAGGGAATGCATTGACTGCTTTGAATTCTATGTTGTGAGTGAGAAGGCTGAATGTTTGTGGGGGAAAGCCGACTGAGCAGATATCCTGGTAGGTGTCTGTTACAGACCACCTAGCCAGGATGAAACTATGGATGAAGTGTTCTTCAAACAACTGGGAGAAGTTTCACTATCGCTTGCCCTTCTTCTCATGGGAAACTTCAGCCTTCCAGATGTCTGCTGGAAGTACAACGCAGCAATGAGGAAACAATCCTGGAGATTTCTGAGGGGTGTGGAAGATAATGTCCTAACCCAGCTGGTTAGTGAACCAGCTAAGGGAGATGCCTAGATAGATTTGTTGTTCGCAAACAGAGAAGCACTGCTGAGTGATGTGATGGCTGGAGGCCATCTTGGGCAAAGTGATTGTAAAATGATTGAATAGTCAATCCTTGGAGAACTCAGAAAGAAGGTCAGCAGAACTTCTACCTTAGACTTCTGGAGGGCTGACTTTGGCCTGTTTAGGCCTGTTGGCAGAATTCCTTGGGAAACATTACTGAAGAACACAGGGTCCAGGAAGGCTGGACACTCTTGAAGAATGAAATCCTTAAGGTGCAGGAGCAGGTGGTACCTATGTGGTGAAAATCAAACTGGGAAGAAAAGCAGCCTGGCTGAACAGGGAGATCGAACTGGAACCCATGGGGACAAAAAAGAAAGAGTTTATCACCTGTGGATGAAGGGACTGTAGCCCCATGTAAAGTACAAGGATGTTGCTGGGTTATGTAGACAGAAAGTTAGAAAGGCGAAAGTACAGATGGAACTAAATCTGGCCACTGCCATAAAAGACAATAAAAATTACTTTTACAAATATATTAGCAATAAAAAGGGCCAAGAAGAACCTCCACCTCTACTGGATACTGTGGGAAACCTCGTGACTGAGGATGAGGACAAGGCTGAGGTACTTAATGTTGCCATTGCTTCAGTCTTTAATAGTCACACCAGCCATCCTCAGGGTACTTAGTTCCCTGAGTTGGATGGCAGAGGTGGGGAACTGAATGAAGTCTCGATAATTCAGAAAGAATTGGTTAACAACCTCCTGTTCCACTTAGATGTACGCGAGTCTATGGATGGGTTCCACCCAAGAGTGCTGAAAGAGCTGGCAGAGGAGCTTGCTGCGCCACTCTCCATCCTCTATCAGCAGTCCTGGTCTAGCGGGCAGGTCCCAGAGGACTGGAGGTTGGCCAGCATGACACCTCTTTACAAAAGGTCAGGGAGGAAGACCCTGGAAACTACAGGCCTGTCAGCCTGACCCCAGTGCCAGGGAAAGTCATGGAGCAGATTATCCTAAGTGAGATCACACAGCATGTGCAGGAAAACAGAGCGATCAGGACTACTCAGCATGGGTTCATGAAGGCAGGTCCTGCTTGACCAACCTGATCTGCTTCCACAACAAGGTGACCTGCCTGGTTGATGAGGGGGAGGCTGTGGACATTGTCTATTTAGACTTTAGTAAAGCATTTGACACTGTCTCCCACAGCGTTCTCCTGGAGAAACTGACTGCTTATGGCCTGGATAGGTGTATTCTTTTCTGGGTTGGAAACTGGCTGAATGGCTGAGCCCAAAGAGTGGTGGTGAGTGGTGTCACACCCAGTTGGCGACCAGTGGCGTGCTTCACGGCTTGATGTTAGGGCCAGTGTTGTTTAACATATTCACTGATGGTCTGGATGAGGAGATTGAATAATCAGTAAATCCTCAGTAAATTTGAGGATGACACCAAGTTTACTGGGAGTTGATCTGCTGAGTGATGGGGAGGCTCTGCAGAGGGATCTGGACAGGCTGGATCAATTGGTTGCGGCCAATAGTATGAGGTTTAACTAGGCTCAGTGTCGGATCCTGCATTTGGGCCACAACAACCCCATGCGATGCTACAGGCTTAGGGAAGAGTGGCTGGAAAGCTGTTCAGCAGAATAGGACCTGGGGGTACTGACTGAAAGAGCTGAACAAGAACCAGCTTGTGCCCAGGCAGCCAAGAAGGGCAACAGCATCCTGGCTTGCATCAGTAATAGTGTGGCAGCAGGGCCAGGGCAGAGATCATCCCCCTCTAGCGGGCACTGATGAGGCTGCACCTCAAATCCTGTGTTCAGTTCTGGGCCCTTCACTACAAGAGAGGCATTGAGGTGCTGGAGTGGGCCCAGAGAAAGGTAGTGATCTGGTGAAGGGCCTGGAGCACAGGTGTGATGATGAATGGCTGAGCGAACTAGAAGGTTTAGTCTGGAGAAGAAAGGCTCAGGGGGGACCTTACCGCTGTCTACAACTACCTGAAAGGAGGTTGCACTGAGATGGGGGTCAGTCTCTTCTCCCAGGAAACAAGTGATAGGACAAGAGGCAATGACCTCAAGCTGTGCCTTGGGAGGTTTAGACTGGATATTATGAAAAATTCTTCAGGCATTGGAACAGGCTGCCTAGGGTAGTGGTGGAATCACTGTCCCTGGAAGTGTTCAAAAACCATGCAGATGAGGCCTTCAGTGGTATTGCTTAGTGGTGGGCTTAGCAGTCCTGGGGTAAAGGTTGGACTTGATGATCTTAGTGGTCTTCCAACGTAGTTGATTCTGTGAGTCATGATTCTGTGATTCTTTTATTTTCCTGCCTTCTGGATGTTGTGTTTACTTGGGCTCTAAATCTCCTGTGCGCTCTTTGTGCAATGCATGGTGTGCTCAGTGCAAAAAGGTCATCAATCCACCTGGTATTTTGAAGTTCTAAGGTTGGAGGTGGCTACAGTTATGACTTAATGTCACTTCCATGAGCTAAAGCCTGCGTTTCATGATGCTGCACCTACTCTAATAACTATCGATTCTAGGAATAAATAAGTAATATATTCAGTCTTTCACTGCTGCCAGTCTGAAGTATAATGAATGACTGCAGGGGGTAAAAAGAGAAGGGGAAGGGAATGAATAGCATCAGAGATGACTAAGGTATGGTCCTAGCTTCCCTCTGGAGATTCAGCTAATCACCTACACACAGTAACCTGACTCTCTCCAGAGCACATCATCTACCTTTACACTGGCCTATTTAGGCTGACATGCATTCCCCTGAGATAGGCTTCCAGATAGAGTTAGGACTGTGGAAGGTTTGTCAGTATCAGCTGCTTTGGCACATTTTGTGAATTTTATGGTACAGGAAAGGCTTTGCAACAGTGGCTGCACCCTGATAGTCCAAGTCTGATTGTAGACTATATTTGTACTGTTAAATGCCTTGGGAATTGCAGTCCAATTTTTGTCCCTCATCATAAGTGGGGAGGGAGAATGTGTCTATTAGTCCCAGAACAGGCACAAAGACATATTTGGAACAAATGAATGTCAAAGGACATCTCTGAGTACTTCAATACAGCCAGAGTGAGTATTTGTAAGTGGTCAGTTCAGCCCAGAATATCAACGCTATTTGCATGGGACTTATTGATTTAAATTATTTTCAGTGTTTTTCCTTTGACTAAAATATTGATCTTAAGCTAATTACCTATTACTAAAGGTGACTGTAAAGCTGAAGTTGTGCATTTGGGAAAGGGACTTAAATGTGACCAGGAGTTCATGCCTTATAACTGAAGTTTAATTAGAAACAGAATAAGATTGTCACAGGTCTAAAACTTTAAATGCACTTTTACTGTTAGAAGCCTTTAATAATAGAAATAAAGAAGACAAAATTGTTTTTAATTCAAATATCTGCTCAAGTGAAAATATATATATATATAATTCCAAAGCAACCGACAAACAGCCTTTTTGTTTTCTGTTACTTTCAGTGTTATACAGATTCCAGCTAATGTATTTGAAATTGATAATTAATACAGATTGGTAAGAAAGGAATAGTAGCTTCTCCTTGCATGTACATCTCTGTGATATGGCCTATGTGATTTTTTGATTCTAATTTATTGCTTCATGAAAAACATGATGGAGCCCATGACACCGGGAGCAAAACATCCAGGAAAAGCATAGCAGACCCAAAGAGTCTTTAGCTAAAGAGCAAAGTACACTGTCAGAGCTTAATGCAGAACTGTGCCCAGTGCTTCCCACAGAGCAAAATTCAACTAAAATAAATAATTAATGGTATTGGACTTTGGTTTAGAAAACTATGTCTGCCCTAGTCTGTTAGTGGCATTCTACAGTGAGTAATAATGAAGGGACAGGCTTTCTAATTCAGTAGCATTTCTCCAGTTAGAAGTGGTGAGGGATGAATTTGTCACATATAGTGTAACAAGAAGCCACACTAATGAGCTCTCTGTATCTGTGCTGTCTGTGTGCGGGAGGATTAAGAGAATTATAGTCCTAGAATGCCAGTATGCAACACTCCAGTTTTCTCAGTGCTCAATCCAAAGATGTTGGGTGCTATCCAACCTGAATTTTGCCTTCCTCTTCTTTTACCATAGAAGGGTAACTCTTACCCATAGTGCCATACATTTGCAATAAGCGAGATACCGTTTTCTGACTACAATCTTATGGTCTTCCAGAACTTCTTACACAACAGCACAGAAGAGATTTTTGGAAGAGTTGGACAGATGAGGGCTCTTTAAAGAAAACCTCTGAGGGAACATTTCTTCTTGCTGAGGCTGGCAGTGTGCAGTGTCAGCAGCGTCAGCAGCTGAAAGAGGCCCAATCCAAAGTAAATTGAAATTACCATGAAATCACTGAATCCGTGATGTTTGACGCTAGATAGCCAAAGCTGTTCAGTTATATTAATTTACATTAATTCCCTGTAATAACTGACAAACTAATTTAAAGCTGAATATAGTGTATAATGATTAATAGGACTATTGCAGGCACTTTGACCTAAAAAACATATAAATGCTAATAGTGACGTATAAGGGCTTTTTGGTCCTACATGACATTCAGAAAAGATGTGGTAAGTGCTGAAGAAGATCACTGTGAACAGTTATATCTGGAAGGAACTGAGTCATGTCGCTGCCCTTAATGTCTTGGTCAGAGGATCATTCTTGGAGGCAGATGCATTTAGCACCATTGTGACAGCCATGTGATCCACAACCTTGGCTGCATAAGACCTAAATTTGGAAAGACTGACTGCTTTTGAACCGTGTATGAAAAGAAGCAGACTTGGGGTGTTCCCAGGATTGTCTTCTTGCTAACACCCTCCCCTGAGAGGCCTATTCACAGGCTTTGGGTGGGCTCAGAACAAGGGCAACCTGTATTAGTGAGGCCAGTAAAGCCCTTCTATATTTTTGTTAGCAGCAAGTTGTTTAGGAGCTTTCTGTGCCATGATTTGTCAAAGAACTCAAACTGCTTAGTCTTCTTATGGACATTTTCTTGACCTATCAATCAGGGGGGCTCTGGGAATAGAAGAGCAGTGATTCTTAACAGAAGAACAGAAAATGGAGCAATAAGGAAAGGTAAGCCAACTTCTTTGTTTGATTTCTTTTGTGAAATGAGACAAAAGGAGAGAGAAAAAGATATTGATCAATCTAGACTAGGAGAGTGAATAGTCTGACACAATGCATTTTCAACTCATTTCCTTGAAGAAGAGATTCTGGTGCTGCCATTTTCCCTGTTTTATAAAATATCCCTATGCTGTTTGATGTCAGTTTGGAATGCTCTTACATTTACCCCTTTTGACCATGATGCACAGTATGAAATGGGCTAAAGATAAGAAACAGCACTTTAAGAACCAAGTTACTTCTGCCTCCTCTCTTGTTTCTGGCATCTCTGTTGCTTAAGTTTGTTATTTTCCTTGTTCTTCAGATTTCCAGAATCTCCTATTTCTTTTTTTCCTGCCAGCTCTTACAGAGATGGAGAAATGAGTAGCATAGAATGATATTCATTAGATAGACTTCACAGTTATTGAAATAAAAAAAGGAGAGTCCAGCAAAGAGGTAAGTTTATGGAGACTTGTATTCCAGTCTGCTTTGCTAGAGACTTTATGGATGACCTGCATTTAGCTTAGCTGCATCTGAATTGTACGAAAACAGAGATGGAGAGTATGTCTCTACTTTTTGGAGATCTTATGAGGCTAAACACAAGCGTGTGGTGTTCAGTACTTTGAGAACAGGAGTTACATAAGTACTCTGGATAGGTGTATTAATCATGTATCTCTGATTGCATCTCCTGAACAATCTGTCTCACCAGGACTCAGCTGATACCAAGCAGCTTTTAGCATCTATCACAGTAAATACAAACCCCAGAAACATTTTCTTTGAGATATCTTTGAGAAACAGAGTTTACATGAACTGAATTTATGGTTAAAATATAGTGTTTTATTGCTCACAAAAATTGGATGGGCTCAACACAGGTCTTGATAATGCAATAATAAATATCAGCATTTGGCAACTCACAGATACAAATGTGAAGGTACTATTGATTTTCCTTATTTATTTTGGCATACAGTCCATGTCCTAAGGTGTCGACATGATTAAAAAAAAGCAAGGCAGATTTGAGAACAGTTTCCTATGTTTAATGCAGAAAGGACAGCAAAACATGTATTTTGCCATCAAAAACTACCTTGTCTTATTTTAATCTAGCAGGTTACCTAGTTAGCTCCCATCACAATTATCTTCTGAGACACAGTGCTATCAGGAGGGCTTAGTGGAACATTCAGTTTAGTGAGTGCTGCACTATCAAAGTTTTGTTTACCTTTTAAAAATGGTCTTGTTTTTCATTCGCATTCTATTGTACACAAGCACAGATGCAGTGTACACAATGCATTGCAATTAACAGAGAAAAGTCTGAAGAAGGCTGAACACAGTCTTACAGCCTAAATCCATCCTGACTGGCTCAGAAGGGAAATGTGGGTACTGCTACACTCTTTGGGAAAAACTTTGCTTTGATTAGCCTTATTGGTCACTGAGGATCCTTTTTAATTCTAATGAAATACAGCTGCAGGTGCCTTTTATCTGTATATAAATAAGAAGCTTGTTAATGCTGAAAATTCCTGAGGGACTAGCTTGTGTGCTCAGGGTTTCTCTTTGATACCTAAAGCAACAATAAATAATTATTTATGTCCTATGTGCAGGAAGAGAACAGAATGTCTGCACTCATTGAATGTATCTGACATAAATTTCCATGCTGAAAATGTCTCTTTTGCATCTGTTTCCTAAATTTGGACTAGTTAAATTCATGAGCCAAACTTGGCCTTTTTAAAAGCCTTGGTGCGTAATGTAATTCCCTGAGGTATTTTTTCCAGAGGTTTCTCATGCAAATCAGGGGCACTCCATTTTGAACTGCTGACTAAATATTACAGTGTGGATGCACTTAAGTCTTCAGATTCAATTACTAGAAACAACCACTTTACCTGTAACTACTTTTATGGCCTTTATCTCTAACAAGACTAAGTTGATTCACTTGAAGTTTTAGATGTTGCTTTTTAATGTAGCACTAGAATTTTTCCAAAGAGTTTCAGACAAAAAATGTAAGATATCCATGGGTAGAGTAAATATAACTCCTTTCACTTTTGAAAGATATATTTAAATGCTTTCTTGGTTTATATGTCCTCAATGAACTTCTACTTAATGGAACAGGCCATTGCAGGTTTTGAGCAGATGATAAAAATAATAGAAGAACACATACACTGTATCAGAACATCATGACAGCATAATCAGAAATACATTTTGCAGTATATAGAATAATCAGAAATGCATTTTGCAGCATATAGACTGGTTAAATGTTTTACAATCTATCAGATATTGCTTACAACTGGAAAGAACTTTGCTTCACTCATTATTCAGTAGATAAATCAGTCATACCGTGTTCTGAAACTCTTTTAAGGAAACATTTACAAGAGTGAAAATGCAGCGGTTTCATATATCATTTAAAGACTGTAACAACTGTAATTGGCACTGCCATGTATGTAACATCAGAAACATTTTATTAAAACTATTAAAAAAATAGGAAAATATTATTTCATTCTGTATGGGTTAAGACTTGTTATATCTGTAAAAAGTAAAGTTTTTTTTTTATTTTCTGCATGGTATAGATTGCTGTAGTCAGCAAAGATATTTCATTAATTTTATTGCAGTAGTTAAGGGAAAAGAAATTACGATTAAATGGAGGAAATCTTATCATAAGTCGTAAACTTTTCCACTGAAACTCTTTTTACTCAGGATGTGTAAAAGTCCAAAACTGTAACTTCTCATAGAAAAACCTCAGTTTCAATACAAATGAGAAAGCAAAGAAAGAATACTGTAATAGACAGAAGACACCAGCCTGGATGCAGAAAACAAGTTCCTGAGGTGAATGATGAGAGAATTCAACCATATTGTTCAAACCATTCAGTGAAGCACCATGTCTGGGAGAATTTTACTGTTCTGCTTACTCTTATTTGTGATTTAAGTTAAGGACTCTGAAAGTGATGTTTTTCTTCCTCTTGGAGGTAAAGAGACATATGGTAAATCTGGAAGTGTTACAAAACAATAATATGAGCAACTACTTTTATTTTACTTCAGTGGCTTGAAAAAAACTGGCAAAATATTTTCAAATACTGTTTTATTACTAAATGCAATTGATTCTATACCTCTCTTGGGGAAAGATTTTGCCTGGCAAAATTTTGCAACAGATTCTCCTGAAAGGCATACTAAGGCAAATGAAAAACAACAAGATACTTGGTGACAGACAGCAGGGCTTCACTAAGGGGAAATCCTGCCTGACCAATTTGGTGTCCTTCTATGATGGGGCTACAGAACTGATGGACAGCGGTAGAGCAGTTGATGTCATCTACCTGGACTTGTGCAAAGCGTTCGGCACTTTCCCGCGTGATATCCTTGTCTCTAAATTGGAGAGTCATCAATTTGATAGGTGGACCACTCAGTGGATAAAGAACTGGCTGGATGGCTGCACACAAAGAGTTGTGGTTAATGGCTCAATGTCCAGGTGGAGACCAGTAACGAGTGGTGTCCCTCAGGGATCGGTGTTGGGACAGGTTTTGCTCAGCGTCTTTGTCAGCGACATGGGCAATGGGATTGAGTGTGCCCTCAGCAAGTTTGCCGATGACACCAAGCTGTGTGGTTCAGTTGATACGCTGGAGGGAAGGAATGCCATCCAGAGGGACCTTGACACGCTTGTGAGGTGGGCTGATGCCAACCTCATGAAGTTTAACCATGCCAAGTGCAAGGTCCTACACCTGGGTCGGGGCAATCCCAGACACAGCTACAGGTTGGGCAGAGAAGAGATTCAGAGGAGCCCTGTGGAGAAGGATCTGGGGGTGCTAGTTGATGAGAAAATGAACATGAGCCAGCAGTGTGCGCTTGCAGCCCAGAAAGCCAACCGTATCCTGTGCTGCATCAAAAGGAGGTGATCCTGCCCCTCTACTCTGCTCTCGTGAGACCTCACTTGGAGTATTGTGTGTAGTTCTGGTGTCCTCAACATAAAAAGGACATGGAACTGTTGGAACAAGTCCAGAGGAGGGCCACGAGAATGATCAGGGGACTGGAACACCTTCTGTATGACGACAGGTTGAGAGAGTTGAAGGCTGCTCAGCCTGGAGAAGAGAAGGCTGCATGGAGACCTCATAGCAGCCTTCCAGTATCTGAAGGGGCCTATAGGGATGCTGGGGAGGGACTCTTCATTAGGGACTGTAGTGACAGGACAAGGGGTAATGGGTTAAAACAAACAGGGGAAGTTTAGATTGGATATAAGGAGGAAATTCTTTCCTGTTAGGGTGGTGAGGCACTGGAATGGGTTGCCCAGGGAAGTTGTGAATGCTCTATCCCTGGCAGTGCTCAAGACCAGGTTGGACGAGGCCTTGGGTGAGATGGTTTAGTGTGAGGTGTCCCTGCCCATGGCAGGGGAGCTGGAACTAAATGATCTTAAGGTCCTTTCCAACCCTAACTATTCTATGATTTTATCATTCTATAAAAGGGAAATTATGGGGGAGAAAATGTGGTGTGAGTACATAAAACCAGGTAATACTGAACTGTTTGCCTGAAACACTGTAACTTTCCTCACTGGATGTCAACAGAGTCCTTAGATGAGCAAGGGAAGAGGATAGGGATCACTCTTTCATAGCCTTTCAAATTAACCAGATCACTTGAGTCACTGTGCTTCGTACTTGTTACAAATTAGCCCTGCTTGCACACTTTACTAGCCTTATACAGAGCATGTCCAATGGTGCCTTGAGTTTCATTTCAATGACAATCTTGCATGGTTATGACATTCCATTTGTCTACAACCAGTTTCCTGAGATAAGGCCTGAGATTGTCACATGAAATAGAACGTCTGTGGGCAAACCTACAAAAAAAAATAATTGTTCACTTCACCCTTTTTTGTCTGACTTAGTTTCTTTGATGCTAACTAAAACCAATAATGATGTCACTTCAACACCAACTATGTTTTTATGCCTCAGCAGGTAATTGGAAATGTCTTGTACAAGTTGAACTTCATCAGCTGAAAACACTGCCTCCTGGGTCAACTTTGAGAAATGGTGGCTTAAATGGCACTTTCAAATGAACACTTCTTTCCTATGTTGCATAGACAATGAAACCAAGAAAAGTGAGAGCTGATCCATTTTTCTTCCCATGCATTGTAAAAAGAACTTCTTCCATTGCTGCAGGTGGACACACCAATATGAACCCTTCCCCTTCCAGGTGTCTGAGACAGCCTAATGGCTTAATTCAGGCTACAGGCCATTTCTTAGGGGCAAGAAAAGGAAGAGAAATTGCCTTACAGCTTTGAAAGTGTTGTAAGTATTATGCTGGGGGAAATCCTCAAGACTAAAAATATGTAGAAGGACAACAATATATACTAATCCAGTAGAGGAACAGTACCTTTATAGTATGAGTTAAGAATCCTGAGTTTTGGTATAATGAACATACATATATATATATATGTATATATATAAAGGGATCTTGTAATAATTCAAATGCATTTTTGTAAAAACAATAACTTTTTGCTATTCACTAGAATGTCATACACAAAAATATGAAAGCAAGTGTAAAAGTTTACAACTCTACTCCCTACTCATAAAGCAGAACATAAACGAATTCATTCATCTACTTTTCATGAATGTTTGTGTGACGACCAAGGACATTTTTACAGGTTTCCATGCAATCTGTGAGTGTGAGTCAGTTGATGCCTGAGTTTGACTGGTTTAGTTCTTTTCAAAAGGTAGTTAGCTCTAATTCTGTTTTAAATAAAAATGAAAAGATGAATTTTGCAATAAATAGTTGGAATATTAAAGGCAAAAAGGGAGATACAACTGGCATTCAAGCTAAAAAGACTTCAGCCTTTGAAATGCAAACTCTGGCAAGGAGCAATCACAACAGTGGGATTAGCAACTGGATTAATGTTTTAGCTGTCTTTTGTTCATTTGATCTTATTGTATTCTGATTACAAGAGATGATGAGAAATGTTGCTTATTTGTGTGTAGTTCCCTATTTAATTTAAAAGGACATAAAGGAATTTTCTTCTATTTTATTGAGAGAACTTTCGGTAATTTCCTCAAGGAGAAATCAAATTAAGTCTGCCCAGGCAATGAATTCACAAAATGAAGATTACAAATATATCTGGGGAAACATGAGAGTGGACAGACCACTCTGCACAGGGTTTCAGCATGCTCAGCATCCAAATAGTCTCAGGATATAGAAGTCATTTTGATGAAGGACTCAGACCAAAATGAAACCTAGAAGAATAGAGTGTTTCTGTGTGCTGACATTTTCAAGAGTTCCAGCAAGTTACCACTCCTCCTAGAAGAACACTTTGCTGGGTATTTTTAACCCTGCTAAATATGGTGTTATGCTAGGCTACAATGGGCTGAGTAAAAACTCCCATTTGTCCTTTTCACTCAGTCAAAGAATCCTGGAAGATAGAAGATTATACAGTGATCTTCTATGTATTAAATTTAAAGAGTGTTAAGAGCCTAAATTGTATTTAGGTTGCAAACACCTTCAGGCAGGGATGATGTTCCTGTTTTTTAATTGCATGGCCCAAAATCTGTGGGATCTCAATATCTGTTGCGAACTTTGTGCTATTGAAGCTCTCGCTCTTAACTCAATTACAACAAAGATTCATTCAAGCATCATTTTTTTCCATGCTTCCTCCATCTTAGAATCCATTACGAGGTATTCTAACATGGATTTCAATTTTTTGTTTAAAAGCCTTTATAATACTGTATTAAGCAAGGTTTAATTCAAGACATTTTTTCATTGATTTTTAAATACGTGCCTAAACCTTACTGACCTCAGGAGTTGCAATGGAGGTTCATGGTACACAGGGAACACAAATGCAGAAGGCATGCTGTGTAACTGAAATCCAAATTTAAAAACAATACATGAAAAAGAGAATAGAACTATAAAACTAAAGAAAATAATCAAATAATTGTGGAACTGAGATGCCAGGGTTCATATATGTAATTTGATTATGTTTTCTGCATCAACAATGTGGAAAAGTGCTGCCTAGGGAACTGTATTTTACTTATAGAAAAGGTAAAATGTTCCACTGAGTATTTCAATATTCAAAACTTTTTACATATAGACGGCGATTTTAACATTAATCTAAGAAATAGCTTTTGAGAAATACCCTTTTTCATATAGTTCCTGGATTTTGATTGAATGTTAATATTTTCATAGATGAAACACCTATTTAATCCTTCTACTCCCAGGAAGCATCAGCTTTTTTTTTGATAGATATTTGGTATGCCCATCTTAGTAACCTACAATAATGGAATCACCACACTTTTCCCAGGCAATGTGTTTCAGGGTTTCACTATCCCTTACCATTTAGAAAGTCTTTGATAATGACTAACCTGGACTTCCTTTGGTGAATTTAAGTCTGTTACTTCCTGTTTATCCATGAAGAGCAGATTATTACCAGCTCCTTGCAGGAGCTTTTAAAGCATTTGAAGTCTGCTCATCGACTCTTCTCTTTTATAAACTAAACATTCTAATTAAAGAGGCTGAAATGGATTAGTGCTAAAATCAACCGTCAAAAATAATAATCCACTGAAAACCTAAATAGTAATTTATAACGATACTTCATATAAAAAGAACTGATTACAGGCTATTTAAAATAATTTTCTTTGATGTTTTGCCTGGCATGAAAACCCATCAGGAATGTTCAGTTTAAATGTCTTTGTCATTGAGAAATTTTTATTTTTAAAATTTAAAACTTTTCTTCCAAAGCATGTCTAGTTTGAATATTTTCGAAAAGGAGGTACAGCCTCAACAAAAAGCTATATACTATTTACCATCCAGCCCTGAAGATCCATGATATAATATTATTACCTCGAGTACTGTTAAACTGAGGTCAGGATCCTTGCTGTGAATGATTTGGGACATGAACTTTAGCACCTTGTAATGCAGGTGAGCATTCTAAGCTTTTGCTGGTGTTTTTCCTGAGCTGGGCAAACACGCTCTTTCTTTTGATTTTTCACTTTGGCAGGAGGTTTTGTCCTTGTCACCACGAAACATTAAATGTTTTCTGGATGAGAACACTGCCTTTCCATTTCAGACTGACAGCTCAACTACACATGACACAAGGAAGAGCCTTTTATGGAGCCATCAAGTGAAATCAGAGAAGAAGCAAACAACATAAAACTGTTCCGTGTTTCTGACATTTTGCATGTCATTGAAGAGGAACAGATGCACAAAGCTATTTAAGTGCTGTAACAGGGGAGTAAGACCTTGCCTAGCTTTTTCAGTCTTGCTGGACATGGTAGTACTCCCCTTAAGCAGAGACCCAAAACGCAGAAGGCGTGGGTAACTTCTTGGGGGCCAAGAGACATGGGCAACTTCCATACTGGCAGAGCATAGAGTCATAGAATCATAGAATAGTTAGCGTTGGAAAGGACTTTAAAATCATCAAGTTCCACCCCCCTGCCATGGGCAGGGCCAGCTCACTCTAAACCATATCACCCAAGGCCTCGTCCAACCTGGTCTTGAACACTGCCAGGGATGGAGAATTCACAGCCTCCCTGGGCAACCCATTCCAGTGCTTCACCACCTAACAGGAAATAATTTCTCCTTATATCCAATCTAAACTTCCCCTGTTTAAGTTTTAACCCATTACCCCTTGTCCTATCACTACAGTCCCTAATGAAGAGTCCGTCCCAAGCATCCCTATACACCCCCTTCAGCATGGGCTGTGCCAGTCACAGGCAGGTCCAAGATCAAGGTCAGTGAGACACATAGCTTAAGTCAAGAACAGAGGGCCTGAGCTTAACTGCAGGTCGCAAACGAAGAGGAACTCTGAGAAGTCAGACCACCTTACAGAAAAGCTGCAAAAAACTGAGAGCGTGCTTTATTACAGGTGTGAGGATTGGGTAGCTGCACATAACAAACCTTTCTCTACCAAAAAAAAAAAAAAAATGTTATTAGAGAGATTTGGTTTGCTGTGAGATTTCTGGGAAAACATGCATCCAAATAGTAAACCCAGGAAAATAACCATAACATTGACTTGCTTTTTCTAGGACTAGACTCACGGCTTCAGTCTCTGACAAGAAATTTGATTAAATACTCGGAATATGTTGTAATGCTAAATTATGACACCTCAGCCAGAATATCAATCACTTATAGCAATGGAATGAAGAGAAATTAAAAGAGATGCAGGTGGTGAGCTTATTTTGGCTAAACCTTTTCTCCCACTACTGCTGTGATGCTGCCCTAAAATGATCATCTTTCCTTCTTTTACTTGTTTTCTTCTTCCTAGTCTTTTGGAGTCCCGTTCTATTTTTAGTCAGGTCTTTTCAAGTAACACTGCTTCTAAAGAATACAAAGTGTTACATACACATCCTCCGCAAGAGAAACGTGGCAGGTCGTTGGGTGGTTTTGGGTTTTTGTTTCTTTTGGTGGGTTTTTTACAGAGGAGCCCAAAACCAAACGCTTGTGAATGGTTCCTGGATTTACATTCCTCCTAACTTTTAATCTTGTTTTTAATTTCTACCAGGTCAAAGAGGAAGTTCTGGTGTTCTTAGATCTTGTGTGCTGCAAACCTGATCCACATGTAGGCAAAGGAGAATTGGTTTGTGCATCTCTTTGCACAGACATGGGTTTTGCAGGAAAGGTATTGAATCCAAGACCGCTTTAGCGCATGAGAAATCTCTGAATCCACTGTGTCTTTTGCTGGTCATCATTTTATTGGTTGTCAACATAACAGGGAAGAATTCTGAAAGTAATTGTGAACAAGCTTCCAAATGCAGCTCAGAGAGGAGAGGTGTACTGAGACTTGCAGTTTCTGTTTTGCCAAAGCTGTGGCAAAGTGGAGTTGCCCTATATCACAGAATGTAAAAGTTAGTAAGATGAGCAGTGGAATGCATTGTTCTGAGTCACTTAATATTTTAATTTTCATTTTGTAGCAAGACCAAGGACAGCACTGCATATGTGCTGAAAATATTTCAGACTTTGCAAGAAGCCTGGGAGACCACTAGCAGGAGGAAATACAGAAGGGTGAAGTGCTTGGTCAGTTTGCCTGGGGTTTGACTTGGAGACTATGGTAGCTATTTCTAACAAATTTTTAATTAACAACCATATAAATTTTATTACCAGGATTGAAATAACTGCTCTTTGAAAGAAGTAGCCAAAGAAGTGGTTTGTACAGCCATAGCTTGTTGTTTTCATCACCCTGTGCATTTTGCTTGCAGGGTGGTTGCTTGTGGCTGTATATTAAATGCATGGGTAAAAGTACTTACATTTCCATGCCACTCATGGGCAGCTGAGATATCATAATTCAGTACTGTATCAAACACACTATCAATTTTTTGGTTAAAAGGTAGCCTAATGAGGTCTTTTGAAAAATAACACAGCAGTGATTCAGATTAGCTCACTGTCCACAGTATGAGTGAGATGAGTACAAGCATTCCTGCTTCGATGATTGAAGGTGAATAGACATTCACAGCCAGCCATAGTCAGAAACAATTTGGAAGATGAAAAAGTCTTAGTCTCTGTTGAAACCAACTTGCTTGTAAGGGCAAGATTTTTGAGCCACCTTTTAGTGGTGACAATTATTAAGTTGCTTTGCTTGTGACTGTTTTCTTTCCTTTTTTCCATGGTGTAATGAAGCTCTGGTGCAAACCAAGCAGGCTTTTTTCCTCAAGTAAAAGCAAGCTACTACAAGAAGGGGAGTAATTTATTAATACTTTTGTCACTTTAGTCTGAGCCCTAATTAGAATGAATATCTGTTTCAGAATGACTTTATGATTTAGATTCCTCACACATTTCACTTCAAGGTAGAAAAATCTGCTTTGCATTTTGAAAGATACAACATATCCCTCATTTTTTTAATTCGTTTGTGGTGTCAATTATGGTGTGTACATATACATATAGAGAGGAAACACATATAAAAAATCTTGGCACTAAATCAATTTCCATCTGCATTGTAAACTAAAGCCTATGTAAAAATAGTACCACAATAAAACAATAATCTTATATCAAAGTCACAAGGGAATATGATCAAGGGAAAAGATATAAAGAAGATTCGCCTTACATTTGCCATGACAGAAAGAAAGTGCCATGTTTTTTTATAAGGTGTTATACAGGGTAGACTGCTCAAAAATCTGCCCCTTTAGCAAAAGCAAAAATTTGTCATTCCAAATCACTACTATAAACCAGCTGGTCTGGTACATACCATGCCTCCAGCAATGACCTGTGTTGAATTGGAAAAGTAAACAAGCAACCTTGTCAATTCTGCAGAATGCAGAATAGAGAGCAGTGTAGGGGAGAGGGACCTGGGGGTCCTGGTGGACGACAGGGTGACCATGAGCCGACACTGTGCCCTTGTGGCCAAGAGGGCCAATGGCATCCTGGGTTGTATTAGAAGGGGGGTGGTTAGTAGGTCGAGAGAGGTCCTCCTTCCCCTCTACTCTGCCCTGGTGAGACCTCATCTGGAATATTGTGTCCAGTTCTGGGCCCCTCAGTTTAAAAAGGACAGGGACCTGCTGGAGAGAGTCCAGCGCAGGGCAACTAAGATGATTAAGGGAGTGGAGCATCTCCCTTATGAGGAAAGACTGAGGGAGCTGGGTCTCTATAGTTTGGAGAAGAGGAGATTGAGGGGTGACCTTATTAGTGTATATAAATATATAAAGGGGGAGTGTCACGAGGATGGAGCCAGGCTCTTCTCAGTGGCAAACAATGAAAGGACAAGGGGTAATGGGTACAAATTGGAGCACAAGAGGTTCCACTTAAACCTGAGAAGAAACTTCTTCTCAGTGAGGGTGACAGAACACTGGAACAGGCTGCCCAGGGAGGTTGTGGAATCTCCTTCTTTGGAGACATTCAAAACCCGCCTGGACACGTTCCTGTGTAACCTTATCTAGGTGTTCCTGCTCCGGCAGGGGGATTGGACTAGATGATCTTTTGAGGTCCCTTCCAATCTCTAACCTACTGTGATACTGTGATACTACTCAGGAGTCCACAAAAACTTTTCTCCTGCAAGAAGTAGCTGATACGCTATTGCTGGTTGCTGGTGTTACTGTACTGCAGCTTCAGGTGTGCATCAAGGCTGAGTACCAGTTTACCAGCTGCTTGTTCAAATCATTAGCAGAATCTTATCAACCTATTTCACGGGTTGTTTTAATGTATAATTTTTTCTCTTTCTTTTCCTTTTCTTCTAAAGACAGATTTATTAACATGTTGAAATACTTGGCTTGGGTGGGGTTTTTTACCTCATAGAAGTGCAGACATCTGGTAGTCACTCAAGTTTAAAATAATTCTGTCATCATCTATCATATAAGAAAATTAAATATTGAATTTTTGGTAATTACACTTAAAACTATATTTTTAACCTTTGTTATGTTGTTTTATGGTAGCAGGGGACAAAGAGATGAAAGGCTGCAGTTGAAAACTGTCTTAAGAGTCTCGTGCAAAAGCAATCAAAGTGAAACAAAATAGTTTACATTTACTGGGATGGAATTTGACTCTGCTGTATTTTTAGGCTACTTTCTATATATGTTTCTGCATGTTTTTACGAGCTGTGTGTTTGCCTCTGAATGTTTGTCCTTGAATGTTGCATTAACTGAACTACTCAAAGTCATTGCAGTGAATTTGATGAGAAAAAGAATATAGCAGCTAAAATACCATTTAGACTTCCTTTTTTTTGGCATGTGTTTGCTGTTAGTTGTAAGTTGAAGACTTCAAAAGTGTCACAAAGAGGGGTTTTCTATTCTTCCTGTAAGGGCCCTTCTCTCTAACTGGTGGAAGAAGTAAGTTGAGTACTGGTGTGCTCCATTGAAGACGTAATCTGAGTGAAAAAAGGGGTCTTGCAATACCAGAACAAAATTTTCTTTCTTCCTTTCTTTCTATTGGTTTTAAAAGCTAATGTAAAGCTCAAGCCCCTGTAGACTTCCCTGCATTTGAAGTGAGGTTTGTTGAGTGCAGTTCCACACTTGACATTGGAACAGTACTAATAATACCTAGTGGAAGAGCAGACTGTAGCCATCAGCTGCATTTTCTGTTTTTATTTGTCAGAACTTTTATCATGAACTACATGATTCACCTTTGACAATTTAGGTTTTTGGGTTTTTTCCAGCGAAACCCCATTTTTCTGAAGTGTACAAGACACTATTTGTAATCAACTTTCCAACTATACAACAACGTATCACATAGAAATAAAGATCAGAGAGCAAGAGGAATATAGGTAACATGTTTCTCTTCAGACTGAATTTATTGTAAGGTCTCCACTGAAAATGCTGTGCCATGTTACACCTTTTTTTTTTTCTTCATGATGTAAAATGCTAATATCATGAATGAAAGCTTTGCAAATTATTTTTTTGTAATATGACATCTTTGTCTTATGGAAAAGGCCTTATGCTAATAGACCTATGTTCATGAGAATTAATTTTTAGCTATTTTGTCTGATATCTATATTATGAACCTTGCTGAATGTAAGCAACAAGAAACAGGCCAGGACAGTGGTCACATTTAAACAAAATCTGTCAGTGATTTATGGGTCGGATTTAGAACTATCATTGCTACAAGTACTTGTGTGAAAAAGAGGTGATATAAATTGCTGCATCTGATCAAAGACTTTAAAGCTAATAAACTGGCTTCTGGGTAAGTTGCCAAAATTAACTTTCATTAGATGATCCAGGGGTAAAACATGGAAAGGGGACAAGAAAATTATAGTGACTGATATGTTTGCAGAGATATGGTAGAGATAAAGCACAAAGAGAAGGAGCTTACTGTGTTTTCATGTTTTGCTTTTCTAAAGATCTCCAAGGAAAAATCACAGAGAACAAAGCTGTTTGCTACAGCTTATTCAAGTCTTCACCCCAAAAGATGCTGGGTGTGCCATTGTATTGTACAGACCTCCTATTAGAAAGAGAACTTTCTCTGGGAAACTTTCTTTGAAAAAAAATGTGGAGAAACTTGGAACAAAGAAGTCAGGGCTTACTTTTCGTAGGACGTTTTCATCATACACTTGTATTTATAAATTTTGAGGGACTTCCATGTAGTTTATTTTCCCTCTGCACATACATGTCTTTGAACTTTTTGAAGACGACAGAATTGCATCACTCTACTTCTAAAAGATCTTGTTCTTTGTGTTTAATAAACAAATTGACCCCCCAAAGTCAAGAATGTTGAAAGCTTTGGGAAATGAACAAAATACCAAAGCTAGGTCTCATAAAATCACAATTAAGAGTGAAATAGGATTAGAATGGAATGACATTTCTTAATGCTGCTCTCAGTTCGCCCTCCACCTGCTACATGATCTCTAATTTGTGCATTGTCCACTGTCCCAGAAAATCATGTTTCAAAATTTTACACATATATCCCCATATGCTTCCTCTCAAGCATGCCTAAACCTTTTTGACATCTTTCTCCATTTGACATCCTTTCTCCATTTTCTGTGAGGAAGTTGTATAAAAATTTTAAAAAATTGTATTGCAGCACTGCTACCTGTTTTGTGTAACATAAACTGAATAAACAGGACTCTTTTACAGCAGTTAGTGGAGAGTTGTTTCTTGCAGATCTCCCATTGTTTTCACAAGTCTTGTTTTTAACTTCAGGTTAATGAAAGAACACACACTTTTATTAGGTGAAATGGTTGTGCAGAAACCTGTCAAAAGTTGCCGAAAATGTCTGGCAGTGTTTGCAGAGACTCTGAAATAATAAGTCTGGGTGCAAACTGCCATAATGGTTCCAAGATACTGGCGATACTCCTTTAAATATTTACACTATTCTGACAAATTTGAAGCTCCATGTAAATATTTTATGAATGCTATGGCTTAACAGGATTGTTGTGGTGTTTCCTTCATGAATCTACAGAGCACGTTTGTCAGGACATTGGCTCTGTAAACAGTGTATATTATAATCCTGACGTTCATTTCTTAGAAACATTTCAGATCATTGCAGTTCCATCAATCTATAAGTGAACTTGTGACATTCTTGCAGGCTGACTCACTTGGTTTAAGCAGGACCAGCAAACAGAGCAGAAAACAGAAAACTTGGATTAAAATAAAAGGAGAAGCCTTCAACGAAAAAGGCTAAAGGGCAAGTTTGGGGATGTAGACAGGAATCCAGACTCAAGAGATAAGCTAGAGCTGTAAGTTGTGAATTATTTAATGTTATGTAAACATTTACAGTGTCAGTATCTGTAGCTGAGATGATAGTTGCCCTTTGCTACATTTCTTTCCAGATAATCAATGGAGAGTTATAGGCAGTTTTGGAGTACAATAAAGATGACCAATTCTAGACGTCGGCTTTGCTCTGAAAGTAGACTTCCTGTGACTATAAAAAGATCTTGAATAGATTATCTCAGATGTAAACAATGTGGACATTCACATCTCATTAACTGAATCTCATCTATACACAGCTATACTTTTGCTCTACCTTTTCCCTGCTGTTAAGATGAAACAGTATTTTGTTTCAAAGATACTTTTTGGATCCCTGAATCTACAAATACTCACAACCCCAAAACTAAAGACCCTCAGACATTAATTATGGTCAGGCCTGATGAGTGGTTAAGGTTTCTAATCAGGCACTTGGAATAAGATTAAGCAAATTGCATCCTTGCTGAGAGGTGAATATGTTAGAAGCAACACATCCTGATCCAGAGGAACAGAAAAGAAAAGCACCCAAGCAACTACTTACTCTGCACCTATGGCAAGTATTAACTATTTAATTTCTCACTGACCCCTTGTGGATGCCTGCATTAATTCATAGAATAAAAAGATAATTTAAGTGGGAAGGGTCTGCTGAGCATCTCCTGTTACAGCACCTGCTCAAAGCGATGCTGGCTTGGAGCAGGTTACTCAGGGCCTTGCCCAGTTTCATCCTGTATATTTCCAGAGAAGGAGAAGCTATGTCCTCTCTGAGCAACTGTTGCAATATTTTATCATCCTTGTGGTGACAAAAAATGTCCTTATATCTAATCAGAATTTGCAGCTCTGTTGTTGCCTTTCATCCCATCAGTGTGTAGGTCCAGATCGTCTGATTGCTTTCTCTAATTCTTCCACTAGGAGACTGCTCCTTAACCTTCTGCTCTTGAGGTACACTCTAAGTTCTCTTAGCTTCTTTTCATATGACACATGCTCCAGTCCCCAGATAATATTGGTAGCCTGCAGTGCCTTGCTCCAGTGTTGCAGTATCTTTATTGTCAGAAGTTAATTGAAAACTAGATACAGCACCCCAGATGTAGTCTGATAAGTGATGAATAGCAGAGAAGGCTCACTTCCCAGGACCTGCTGGCAACAATTTTGCTAATGCAGCCGAGGGTGTCATTGCCTTTTGTTGCTGTGAGGACACATGGCTGGCTGATATTCAGGTTGTTGCCCATCAGGCCTCCCATGGTCCTTTTCTGCAGAGCTACATTCCAGCTGGTCAGCCCCAGCCCATACCTTCAAGGAGGTTTTCCATCCCAGGTGAGGACTTGGCATTCATTTTTGTTGAACTTTTATTGACATTCAAGGGGTTCCTGTCAGCCCATATCTCCATCCTAGCACATTCCCTCAGTGGCCCTGCACTCCACCTGATTTGGTAGTGACCACAGACTTGCTGAGAGTGAACTGTCTGTTGTGCAGGTCACTAATAAATACATTGAGTATTATTTGTCCCAGTATTGATCCTTGAGGGATGTCATGAGTAACCAGCCACAGTCTGGCGTTTGATCATAGTTTTTGCAGCCTAGCAGTCCAGTCACATTTCCACCTAAATTACAGTCCACTCACCAAACCATATCTTTCCAGTTTGGCCTGATAATGTTGAGAGGCTTACTAAAATCAACGTAACATCTATAGCAGGAGCCTACTAAAGATGTCATATGTGTTGGTTTGTCATCTGATTGTTGCCCATAAGCTTGTGCCTGGTGTCTCGTGAGTTCCCAGACACATCTCCCTGCATTCAACCAAATTCTTTGCAAAAAAATGCTTCTTTTCTTCACTGCCTGTCCTTTCTAATGGCTCCTCTTAACTTGTTCCAGCTCTCCTGCTGCACAAACTACCCCACTGCATCTATGTAATCCAAATGAGCTCATAATTCTGCAGCTGTGCATGGTGTTCTCATTCTTCCATTTCTTTTCCTGTGCTGTATGCATTTGGCTCAGATACTTGAGGGACTCCCCAGTAAAACTCTTCCACGGGGAAAGTGTGAAGGCCTCCTCCATCAGGTCTTTACTCACTTCAGCCCATGTGTCACTTCTCATCAGGCTTTGGTTAACATCCAGCACTAAATGCTTGAGGACCTCATTGCTAGATTAGCAAGCTTATTGGGAGGGTTGCTCTTATGCCATTTCATCAGATAGATCCTCCTTCTCCAGCTGGACTTACCTTAAAGAGACATAAATTCTGAAGATCCACACTAGATTTTCTGAAGTAGGGGAAAATATGCAATGGGAAGGGCTAGCAAGTAGGCGAACTAGAAACACATGGATAGGTAAATGTTTGTTAACACATGGCTGGATAGTATTTTCCTGACGTGATTGAGTTATTTAAATTTTGGGAGATGTTTACCTAAGATTAGATCAGTTAGTAGAAGGACTTAGCGGTCTCTGAAATCTTGTAGAGATGCATTTTGTCTTATTCTGTTTTCCATCTTCTGCTGCTTTTCCTGGTTCATTTTTCTCTATTTCTTCTTCAAACAGATGTATTAGAAAAACAAGAGCTAAACCTAATGGGATTTGAAAACTCTCCAGTATGTCTACTTCTGAATCAAAATATGATTACAAGAACCAAGAGTGTTTTGTGGCTAACAAACTGCTGTGAAATAGATCAACATATAAGCTTTCTCTCTGTTTTATCAAGTATCCAACTACCTGGTGACAAAGGTTATTTCTGTTTTAAAGAAGTTTTTTATCGTTCACGTTGGCAGTCTAGAGCATAGCTGACCAGAATGGCATTTATTTTTCATTCTGCTTGATACTTATAGTAATCATATGAAACTGTGAAATGTCATGACCAAGTTAGGCCAAATGAGAAGAGCTGTGCCTGGATCTGCTTCCTCCTGATATGTGTCTGTGACAGGTTTCAGTTTGCAAGGAAACATCATTCTACCGAAAATGTGCTCATCTCCCCTGTAGACAGGGAAGGTAGACATTTTCTTCACAGAAACTGCTGTTTCTTCTCTCTCTGTTGACTTTGGGGATGAATCATCAGCAAATGCTGGGATTGGAATTTGGGCAGAATGACTGCAATGTTTTATAAAGTCTGACTTGGTTTTACAGAGACTGGAAGATTATTACACGACCTCATACAACCAACGTTTTTTTATACGTATATCTCATGGGACAGTTGTTTTCCTGTTTATTTCTTAGACACAGCATAATAAAAGATGAAAAGATTATCATGTGAAAAAGTGTACCAATCCCACACAGCTTTGCTTTTTACTCCAAGGCAAGGTAACATCTATCTGTTTTGCTCACACTGAGCAACTGCCAAAAAATTCTAGCTGGGAGCATGTCATGCACAATTAAATGACCTTCTCTGTTATTATCCACTGCTATGTATGTAGTATACTCAGCATCTAAGGCAGAAGAGATCAGACCTGTACTGAGTCTCTCAACAAGAGGCAGATAAATCTGCATGTCACTGGGACACATGATACTGACTTGCTCTTAGAACGGCAAGAAAAAAAAAGCGCATATGGAAAGTCTCAATGACCAAGTCCTGCTTAGAATTCACAAGCTGTAAAAAATAGTAAGTGTATTCTCAGCTTACAGACATGCACATCTCTAACACTTTTCACAAAAATCACAACCCAAATTACATGGCTTAGTAGTGAATCAAATTTAACTGGAAGATTGTTCCTAGAAGTTTGCCTGTAATCCCTCAAAATAAAAGAGATAATAGGAAATTATATAATCATATTTCTCTCATAGAATATTAGACCAACTCTTGTCAGCCCAGCCTGGTAATATTTGAAAAAGTATTCAAGCAGTCCTAAACTCTAAAAGCATTTTGAGACTTGTTCTTCTGTATTAACCAACAACTTTGTGTCCAACTATTTTTTTCTTCTTCTTTTATTTTGTTGAAATATATTTTCCCTCTGCTCTCTTATTTTGTCCAAGTAGATAGATATAGATGCACAAAAGCCAGAGGAAATCAATGGGAGTTTAAGAGAAATTTGATTGCTGAGACCAGAGAGAATACAGCTTAAGGCTGACCTCCAAAACTCTTTCAGAATGGGTTGTCTAATGGAAATATTATCTATTAGTGTTTCTGTCCCTTTCATTATCTAATATGAATCTGTTGAAGATTGTGAGCAATTTAAGGTAGGTAATGATGCAATTTACACTTTCTGTCAAGCGTAATTGACCTGGAATTTGACAGTGTCCTTTGGATGTTACTACAGAACAAAAAATATTGTTGTCCACCTTGTTTCTGACCCTTTTAGTTTTGAAAATAATGGCCTGAGAGGAAATGAAAAAAAGTTTTTCAAATCTTCTCCAAGAAAATACACTTAATTGCAAAGAGGGTTTGATGTAGTCTATTTCTGATATGACTTATTCTAGTTTTTTTACTTGTATAAATCAAGAATGCAAAGTCTAGAAGAATACATTTGGGGCCTGGAGTGTTCGGGAATTTTTTTGTTGGGTTTTGTTTTGTTGGGCTTTTTTCCCCTGCTGCTTTTCAAATGGCTGTCTAATTGAGCACAGCTGTGCAGTAGCACAAAACTAACCAGGAAATGAGCGTTTTGATAATTTCACATTTCTAAAGCACCTCTTAAACATCTCATGTGAAAATAGCAGCCGCAGTACCTTTAGAGATCAACAACACTGAGCCAAATTTATCATACTAAGCTGTCTCCTGCAGGCATTTAAAAAAAAAAAATCCACTTTCAAGACAAATCAGTAAATGTTCCCTCAACTGAAACTGTCTTGTAACATAAACAAAATGTGTGTGCAGAATAGAGACAAACTTTTCCAGGCTGCTCCAAGAATGAATTCTTGCCTTTTCACTAGTCTACTGCCAGTGAAGACTTCATATTTTTTACTTCATAACAATGATCTCTACTTCAGTTTTCCATTTGGGACTGTGGCCAATGGAAAAGTATATAGACTTATGAAATACTCTGAAGTAATTCATAATATGTTGCTTTTTGTGAACATCCTGTTTGTGATATCAGGCTTCATCTTTACATGTTAAAGGGCTGATTCCTCAATAAGCCATATCCTCAGAGGATATAAAATAGTCTGACTAAGTGCACTGATATAAGTTTGTTGAGTCATTTATTTCTAAAAAAAGATTAATTTAGAAATTGCTTTTCTTTCTGATTCATATTCAAAACTAGAAAGGAGGACATCAATTCCTGGATGTAGATTTTAAGCAGGGTCAGAAATGAATCACATGAATAACTTGTGTGGTCCCAAACTTCCTATGCCTGATTCTTAGCTGAACTCTAGCCCCGAGTTGAGCCGCAATTGTCTGGTACAGAAATCCATATTTGATCTTGATGTGAACAATCTCCTCCAAACATCTTGATTCTCTCTACCCTAATTTTTTTGTTCAGTGATGTTTCTCACATGCCACAAGTCATCCAGAGCATTGTCACAAAAAGTAGGTACTGGAATACGAAGACAGTTCTCCATGCTTTCATCAGGAGTCAAATAGCTACTTTGGCATTCTGGTTTTCCCTCTCTCTGTAAGTATAGTCAGATATCACTTGTAAGGAACTTTGAATGCATTCAGGTTTCCATAAGCTGACATCTGCAGAGATTTAAATCACACTATGCTTTTGACTAATCTATTATACTTACACATTTCTTATTTACTTTGATTGAAGTTATACAAATAAATATTGGCTTTCTGGACTGATTTTGAGTGTTATAGAGATAAATCAGGTCAAGAGTTCCTTTAACTACTGACTGACACAAGCATTGCTCTGGGTAAGCCACTAAATATGCTGCTACATTTTTATTTGATGTATTCCAAAAAAATACAGCTCTGAAATTTGAATGTGCTTTTTAGTACACAACATCTAAGAAACAAGAATAATGTCACTGGTGTGAAAAAGAATGTTCTTTCAGTACAACACGTTTTTGCTTACCTCACTGTATGTCATCTACAACTGTGTTTTAAATACTCTTTGTGCTTTGTTTTATTTCTGGTTCAGTGGTCTGAATGAGAAAATTTATTTTAAGAAAAGTATGATGTCTCTATAGGAAGGCTTAATTTTTTTACCCTTTCAGTTATTCAGACTTGATTGGTATGGCTCTGTCTCCAACACTGTTTTTGAAGTAGTAGTAAGGGCCTGGATATGACTATGAATAGCAGCTTCCTGGGATGGCCATGAACTTTTTAACCAAAAGTAGAAAGGCTGAACTGAAAGTAACCTGTGAATGCAAAGTGAACCGTTACAATTGTTTTCCCCATGTAAGTTGTAGAGTTTTCTCTCATGACATTGTATCCCAGAAAATCATATTTCACAAATAAGTAAACAGGAACATGTGAAAATTTTAAAAATAATAATAAAAAAACCTTTGCCAATGTTGATGCTTCTCAAGGACAACAACTTTTTTTCTTTTAAATGAAACTTCTGTTTCCTATGAGAAAATTTCATTTACATGTAGTGTCAGCTAAAAATCAAAATTTTATAATCTTTCATTACGTTTACAACCTGAAAGTTAAGATTTTATTTTTCAGTAAAGAAAACCAGCATAAAATTCCTTATAATACATTTATGCTTTATTTAACAGCTCTCCAAAGTCACTGACACCATTAGGATTTTCATGATGACCACCCTTAAACTCATTTTAGATTGAATTGGGCAATAACTTTCACTGTGGCATGACCTTCTTAGCAGCACTTATTGCCTGAGCAGCAACAGACAGTCTTTCTCTGGAAATTTCAAGATTCATAAGATGCCTCAACTTTAATTAACAAATTTAATTAATATATGGTGGTTTGAATTGCTTCTGTTTCCTCTAATCTTGTGCATGGGATGTCTTAAAACTTGTTGCTTGGACCCAAGAGAGTTTCCCTGCAGAGGGGCTATTGGGCCAGGCAAACAATTATAGTTATGGAAGGTTCTTGTATGTCTCAAAGCAGAATCCAAATTAATCATTATCTTTTAATACAGTTCACTTTTCTGCTGTGAATACTTTATAAAGCAGTCAGTCAGTCATGTCCCATAATGCCTACACAGTCTAGGGATTAGGAAAAACCTAACCCAAGGTTTTGGTCTGGTTTTGGTTTTTGCTGGGTTTATCATGTACACATTTTTGTACATAAACCAGCACATGCTTTCTTAATTTTTTTGTCAGTTTTAAAGAACACTTTTCCCCTTAAAAATTCCTCTCCTTCATCTACTGCACATGACCTGAGTGCTATAATAAAATATTCTTGCACTTCAGACATTGAGATTGTTGTGCATTGCAGCGGCCACCAGACTGAAAAAAATAGGAATGGGATAATAAAATGAAATTTTAAAGAAATCTTTTTATTTTGGAGACTGCAAAAAGGAGTAGTGGGATTACAAACTACTTCTTAGAGCAGGTAAATCAGGTTAAGAAATTGTTTTTAACTATTAGGATGTTTGTGCTTATGGCAGTGAAATAATTAAGTCAAAGAGGGGGTGGCAATTGAATTAATACTGTTTAAGACTAGTATAGTATTTCAAAGCTCTTAAAAGAATTAATTGAGTTCAGTGTGTAACTCCCAAGAAATTATTTCCACAGCATTACAGCCTTTCCTTCTGCTCTCAACTATCCACAGAAAAATTTTACCTCTCTTAGTCATTTATTGCTCATGTTCTTGTGAACATCTTTGTACCAATAGTATTAAAATATATCTATGTATCAAATACCCTGTAACAGAAATTAACGGTGATGTTGATCATGGGGTAGTGCTTCTATTCTATGAGTGATAGCCACAGGGAGACTTTGGAGATGTCTTTGCAACTTTGAATCCATGAGAAAGAAATATCAAATAAGCAGGGTTTGGTTTTTTGTTTGTGGGGTGATTTTTTTCTGGGTTTTTCTTTTTTTGTTTGTTTGCTTGTTTTGTTTTGTTTTATTTCTGGTTTATGTGTTTTCCCTCTAATCTTCTTCTTTCCCTTGTCATGAGTTTTCACAAACATTAATTCTCATTTGTGTGCTTCTGGGTGGCCAGAATGTATGGGGGTTTTGGTGATTTCACACTTAGTTATTTGATGGTGTTTTGAATAGATGGTGCCAAATTAATTCATGGCAATATTAATTTACTCTCTCTTTTGGCAGTATGCATGCTGCCTGGACTCCCACACATCCCAGTGTTCAGGTTTATGCTCTTTTCTCTTGATTTAGTCTGATACACCAACCATACGACTTTGCAGACACAACTAGAGTGCTTCTCTGATTTTTTAAGCCAGCTACAGCCTCAGGTAACTACGTTATACAAATGGCTTCTTTTTGCCTCTCCTAGGCCAGCCTGCTGTCAAGACTGAAACAGCACAAAATCACTGTGTCTCCAGGGCAGCTGTGTGGTATAGCAGGATACACAAGATACACAAGCAGTGGACTGCCTTCATTAGGACTCCTTGAGCTTGGAGGGAATTTGCAGGTTCAACACAAAGACCATGAAGTCAGAAGTGGAATGAGGGGAAAGGGAGGTGAAAAAAAGTTAGCTGCATAGCTTGCATATCTAAGTGATGAATGAGTCCTCACAATAATTCTTACAGTTCTTAGTGATTGGTCTCTGATGTTGCAAAAGTGACAGGATTGCCGATGAACAGAGAAATTAATCATGGGGAAGACATCGTTTATGGAGATCTGTACTAAGAAGGAAAGTCGATAAGTGTTTAGGTGGTTCTTTTGGGATCACCTACCTTTAACTCATGCTAGTTTCCATTTGCCTTCTTAATGTAAGGAAGAGTAGAAATGCTAGAATCACTGTATTCCTGATTAAACGATTGACCCAAGGTCATACAAAACTCAAAAGTAAATACATTACTGGAACCATCAGAGGTGTTGATTCTGCCATACAGGTGAAATAAAATAGTTTGTCAGTAAAGAATATGGCTGCTAAACTGTTCCCAGTACTGTTCTCCTTTAAACAGTCCTAGTCCTTGGAAAGGAACAGAGCTAGCAATGACTGTGACAACCCTGAGATGCAGCAAAGCAGGCCTTAGCATTGACTAAGTTACATGAAGGAGCACTGGGAGATACTGTGGTGCAAATTCCAACATGGGGTTTGTGGATGATAGGGATATGTGCAGAAAATATCAGAGTTGTGTTTTTCTTAAGGATAGATAATTACTCAAGGCATTGCTGTGTAAAGTTCAACCTTACAAATAAGGGTAAAGCAAAAAATTCACTTCATATCTTCCAAGAAAACATACCTCTCTTTTATTTTAAAGTCTCTGGGTAGTAAAAGTTAATCTCCTAAAGACACACTTGATTTCTTCCTTGATTTCTGACTAATTGCAAATTATACTTAATCCAGTTACAAGAGTAGTACCATTTACCATCCAGTTTCTACTTTTCAAGTAGGAATTGTTGATAACACATTTACAATTGTTAAGTTCACATATACAAGCTCTCTGTAAGCATGTAATCCCTATCCTTTTGTCTGGTGTCATATTCACCCCACCACTGTCCCCCTGGTCCCTAAGGTTAATGGAAACAGTATGGTCTTTCTTGAGAAGGAGGAGGAGGAAAAGAGGATTTCTGGGGAACTGTCAATGTCCTGAAATCTCTGGGAAGACTATGAAATAGACAGTGAGGAGCTTCCTCCTCACTCCAGGTCTGCAATTTTTTATACACTAACAGACTCCATACTGTGGTCTTCTTTCCATTGGTCCTCAGATGTACAGCAGAATGTACTTTCTATGGTGTGTTTTATAAAAGTTAAGACACTTGTCCTTTATTTTTTTTCGTTATTCTTAAAACCAGTTTAACATTAACAATTTTCCAAGGTTTCAATCTTTTGATGATTAATAATTGAGAACTGATTAATTATTTACAGTCCTCTGAATTGGTCTTGTTCCCACACTTGCAAGGACTCTACTATCATTCTATGCTACACTCCTCTGCAGCACATCATTATTCTAGGGTCGCAGGTACTTTTTTGTGCACTGAGTAACTGCTGGTTTTGACCACTGATTAATTACAAAATATATCAGAACTATTATAGCAATAGACATTGCAGCACACAGTCATAAAAAGTTGAACTAAGGCTACAAAAATATGTTGTAGTTGCTTAGTAGCTAGAAAATAGCTGTTAGCTAAACAAGCTAAAACAAAGATCCAGGCAGGTCAAGACAAATCAAGACTGACGAGTCTTATTTCTGAGGCTTTGCAGCATTAATACAAAGCCTGTGGCCTGTCATTAGCAGTGGTAATAATACCATTTGGATCATGAGGCTACAACACCCAAACACATAAATAAATATGCAGACATAAACATACCTATATACATTTGCACCTTAATGCAGGGAGTACATGAACTCATGAAGCATTCTTACAGTCCCTGCTGCCAGTTGACTGCAATCAATCAATAAGCTACAAGGATTTTCACCCAGTCAGAATTTTCAGTTGAAGAAAATTATAGAAATTTGGGTTTCTTACATACATTCAGATTACAATGAAAAAAACCCCAACTATGGTTTTGTGGGTCATGGTCTTCTGTGTCTAATAGGTGTGTTGGACTGCAGACCTTTTAAAATCAGATGCAAGCCTTAAACTGTTTGATATATTTTATAAAAGATCTTTTATAATTTTTTTTCCACACACTGATAAAGTGGTTATTTTCTGGTCCAAATCGTAAGTCTGACAGTATTAAGGTTGAATAGATATGCAATTATATTTTTAAGAGGAAGAATTAAACCTCATCTTAAATTTTTAATGTCTGTGGATTACGTTGTATATAGCAAAAAAATGGCTATAAATTGGGTTCATCATAAAAAATGTTTTATGGTATATGAAAAGGGAATATTTCTCTCTGGAAAAGAACACCTCCAATTAGTTAAGCCAGAGATGAATGAAACCACTAGATGGAAGAGGCTGAAATAGACTTGTAGTCCACACCCAACTGCAAGAACAAAAATAATCATCTGCCAAAAATATCTTTAAAATAGGAGCGAATGTACTTTCTGGCTTAAAAGGACAGTTTATTTTGCATTATTGGGCTTTTTTCCACCCTTCTTAATTTTAATCTGGAGACATACAAATGCAAATCTGTTTTTCCTCAGTTTTGCTGGGTTAAGGAATGACTGATCAATTCTTGAATGGCTTAACTAATAAGTTTGGCTGATAAAAGTAATAGCATTGATACAATATAGTTGGAGTAACCCACAGGCATAATATCAGAGAATGTTTTCTATTTAAGAAATAGAAAGACATATAATCAGCATAGTAGATTGACTGAGAACTTGCTGCCAGTTTTTAAAGTATAGTTAGTTGTAGGTGAGGAATCCCAGTGGAATGAGTATGTTTCTTTTGGGGTATCTTAGATACCACTCCTGGGCCTTGTTGATTTAATTTCAAAATCAGCAATCTTGAAGAAAATATAGAATAAATATAAACAAAGTCCATAAATTACACAGATATGGTGGAGGTGGTAAACAATGATAAGTAATAGGCTGCTTGGTTGTCCGAAACCAAGTGTTACATGACAGTGAAATGCAGCGTCACGTCATAAAATTGAGAAACATAAACTATAAATACAGAAGAGAATTACACATTTCAAAGCAGGAATGATGCAAAGGACTCTGTGGATGGGGGGGGGGAGGTGTTGATGGTAGTTCACCCTCTAATCAGAAAAGCTCAATGATGAATAGTAATCAGTAAGCTGAACGCACTAGGGAATATTGTATAGAAAGGAAATTATATCACCATCCCATGGTGTATAGTCCTCCAGTTGAGAGTGAAACAAAGGATGGTAAGTTAGAGAAAGCTGAAGAAAAAAGATGATGAATTAAAGAGGAAGACAAATCTTAGAGACAGACTCATCAGGTTATTCTTTGACTTAACATAAGAAAGGAAAGGTTAACGGGTGTCACTCTTCAAATCTTTAAGTGCCTTGAAGTCTAGAAAGTGGTAAACCAGTAAAAAGAGACTTCTTCCACCTGGCTGGCAAAAATGTGACAAGATTTAAGATTCTTAAATCTTATGATTTAAGATCTTAAGATTTAAGAACCTGAATGTGCAAAGCCCATGGGACCTGATGAAATCCATCCGTGGGCCCTGAAGGAGCTGCCAAATGAAGTTGCTAAGCCACTGCCCATAATATTTGAAAAATCATGGCAGTCAAGTGAAGTTCCTGATGACTGGAAAAAGGGAAATATAAGCCCCATTTTCAAGAAGGGGAAAACAGATGACTCGATCAATTACGGACCAGTCAGTCTCACCTCTGTGCATGGCAAAATCTTGGAGCAGATTCTCCTGGAAGGCATACTAAGGCACATGAAAAACAACAAGGTGCTTGGTGACAGCCAGCATGGCTTCACTAAGGGGAAATCCTGCCTGACCAATTTGGTAGCCTTCTATGATGGACAGTGGTAGAGCATTTGATATCATCTACTTGGACTTGTGCAAAACATTCAACAATTTCCCTCATGACATCTTGGTCTCTAAATTGGAGAGACATCAATTTGATGGATGGACCACTTGGTGGATAAAGAACTGGCTGGATGGCCGCACACAAAGAGTTGTGGTCAATGGCCCAATGCCCGGCTGGAGACCAATAACAAGTGGTGTCCCTCAGGGATTGGTGTTGGGACCGGTCTTGTTCAGCATCTTCGTCGCTGACATGGACAGTGGGATTGAGTGCACCCGCAACAAGTTTGCCAATGACACCAAGCTGTGTGGTTCAGTTGATACACTGGAGGGAAGGAATGCCATCCAGAAGGACCTTGACACGCTTGTGAGGTGGGCTGATGCCAACCTCATGAAGTTTAACCACGCCAAGTGCAAGGTCCTACACCTGGGTCGGAGCAATCCCTGGCACAGCTGCAGGTTGGGCATAGAAGAGATTCAGAGTAGCCCTGCGGAGAAGGACTTGGGGATGCTGGTCGATGAGAAAATGAACATGAGCTGGCTTCAGTGTGAACTCGCAGCCCAGAAAGCCAAGAAAGCCAACAGTATCCTGGGCTGCATCAAGAGGAGCATGACCAACAGGTTGAAGGAGGTGATCCTGCCCCTGTGTTCTGCTCTTATGAGACCTCACCTGGAGTATTGTGTGCAGTTCTGGTGTCCTCAACATAAAAAGGCCATGGAACTGTTGGAACAAGTCCAGAGGAGGGCCACGAGGGTGATCAGGGGACTGGAGCATCTCCTGTATGAAGACCGGCTGAGAAAGTTGGGGCTGTTCAGCCTGGAGAAGAGAAGGCTGCATGGAGACCTCATAGCAGCCTTCCAGTATCTGAAGGGGGCCTATAAGGATGATAGGGAGGGACTCTTCATTAGGGACTATAGTGATAGGACAAGGGGTAACGGGTTAAAACTTAAACAGAGGAAGTTTAGATTTCATATAAGGAGGAAGTTTTTCACTGTGAGGGTGATGGGGCACTGGAACGGGTTGCCCAGGGAAGTATTCAAAACCAGACTGTTGCAATTGGTGGTTGAACATTATGAATAAAATCACCCTCTAACCTATGCTGAAGAGGAGTATGGGAAACTTACTAAAGACACAAATATTAAGTGCACTGTTTGAGTAAATATATAAGAAGGTATTGGTTTTGTCCATCCATAACTCTTCAAAATCCTATCCAAGGATTTTATATTTTTAACTAGAAGTAGATCAGAATAAATTTGGATCTCATTGTCCTTCCTAAGATAAATAACCTACTTCTTAAGTCTGAAATATGTTAACATCTCTGATCTGTGACTCTCTTCTTGAACAAACAGGAAAATCTCATCTCACATTATGTCACTGAATTCCTTTTTTCCAGCTGATGATGGTTTCACTTTAGAGGCTATGTCTGTACTCCAAAAGCCAGCTTTGAGAAGGAGAAGATAATTTCTTCTTTTGGAATAAATTGTGTTTTATTCTTCATCCATTTCCAAATTCTACTGACAGTCTTGTTTCAAAAAATGCATAGTTTTGGCCAGAGAAGCATCCAAAATCCAGTCACAGAGAGATCATAGGCTTGTCCCTCACACTTGGACCCTAAATCTACCTCTTTTTTTCTCTTCATGTTATGCTCTCTCACTTTCAAATGAGGACGTGGCATGCATATCAACATCTCCTATGAGACCTAGTGGTTCACTGCTAATTTGGTCTTTGAAACATTTTTCCTATTTCTTGTATTAAAGAATGAAAAACAGGTTTATGACTAAAAGCTACTAAGCTTATGAATCCTCTTGCCTGATGACATCTGTTTAGGTGTTTCTTCTATTTTACAGAGTGTATATGTATATGCATGTGTATATGGCTGTGTAGGATTCTTCTATTAACCAATTACTGTTTTGCATATCAATGATATATTAAATAATTTAAATAATAAGAATTGTTCAGTATGTGGTACGAACATCTTTTACCATGCCTTGCCTACAGTCTTCTGACAGCATGGTTAATACTTTTCAAAGCATAGAAATATACTCTTTTAATGTTTAAGAAATAGCATAACTTTAAAAGATGGAATCATGTGAAGCTAACAAAAATCTCAGAATTTCGTGATTTGGAGAACTAGACATGAAGTCCTATACATAGAATAAGGAAGGTAGATACCTAGGGCAAATAATGCTGGTTACATATGAAACACAAAGGACTGTATTTCTAAACCAAATAAACAGGTCAGATAATGTGTTTGAAATTGTGAATAATCAATTTAACTTAACTCCATGATACATCGCAGAGCCTTAAAGAGGAATTGCGTATTTGTGCCAGTAAGGAAAGTAGCATAAGGACTCTTCTGTGAATCCACAGAAATTTTGGATCTATGACCACTTGTATACAATCAAGATAAGTAAAGTTATGTGATTGTTCTCCTTTATTTATATATTGCTTTGACCTTCATTGGAGTTATATTGATCTAGTGGAAACAAATATAATAAGAAATTGGAGATGATTCAGAAAGCAACTAGACTGATATAAGTATTATTAAAAGCATAAATTGTATATTAAGTGATAAAGTGTAACCCAGCCAGTATGATTAAAATAAATTAGTTTGAAATAGACAAAGATATAAGCAAAGGTTCTTATTCTTAGTCCTTTTTCTGAAGTCAAAGAGAATTGAGCAACAGATGAACAGGAAAGGTGCTTGCACCATTTCCAGTAATGAGTCATAAAATTTTGCCAATGCCAGACTCTTTCCTCTTCTCTGTTTCTGTACATCATCGACAAAAGATACAAACAGAAATAGGCAATTTTGAGTGTGATTTAAACCAAACCTCAAAGTCACAAGGTCTTTTAACTGAAATGTTTATTCTTACCACCTCATGGAACTTAATGATTTTGCTGTACTCTTCCTGACATGTTTCCCCCAAAAGCAGTATACTGACATGTTACAAAGAAGACTTGGTTCAAACAATAGATGTTTGGATATTTCTGCATGTTTTCAATATGTTTCCCTGACATGTTCTCCACTGAAATATATAAATAAACAAAAGAGTGTCTTTCTTCAAAATACATATGCTATCTTTTGTACTCTGTTGCTCAGGTTCTGCTGGCTCTGATGTAATTCATTAAAGATCTGTAACTTAACATTAATTTCAGGTTGAATTTCTGGAAGTTTTCAATAGGCATATGCCAATCAAGACAAATTGGGGTGATGGTACTCCCTTAGTGAGCAGCTTTCTGAGTAAATTTATTCATAGTAAGAGATAATGTCTGGACCAAGGTCAGGAAATCTAAATCTCCACAGAAATAGCTGTGTGCAGACAGTCAAGGAAATAATTATATCTGAATTAAAAAAAAAAAAAAAGAAAAGAAAGGGGCTGAAGTCAATAATGATTTCAGTTCTGTAACCTAGAGAATTATTGCAGGCCCAGATAATGCTGAAACTCATTAAAGACCTAAAGGATTTCACCCCCATCTGAATTTCTGTTAAAAAATAACAATAGTGATGTAGCAAATATGTCCTGAAGTTCAACACTGTGTACTTACTAGGTCCAAGAATGTTGTAACTGTGTGGCCATAAAGGTAAGAAGTGCCAATAAGACAGACAGCAGTGTGGGTATCAACCAGTACGGCTTGCCTAGGGAGCCAAAGGATATAATGGAGCTGAAATGTATGTGTTCAATGGGCACAAAGCATTTGAGTTCATTTTACATAAGTACATACACACACAGAACATTTACTACCGAAAGATTTCTAAATGCTGTACAAAGACAGTGCTTACCTCATCAGCTTGTGCAGTGCCCAGGAGCTGTGGTTACTAGGCTTCTGGTAAGAAGAGCAGAAGGGTTTTGAAGGACTCCCTTCATTTCTGAGAAAGAGCACCCATCCACTGCCTCCACCATTGCAAACCAACAAACAAAAATCCAAAACTAAGCCTAGGAGGATTTGATTTTGAAACTTTTTCAGAGTCTTAACTAAAAAGAAACTGAGATGAAGACAGTAAAAGTACAGCTTAATTTGTAAAGGAAGCAATCAGTACAAATGAAGAGCAGATAAAAAGAAATTACCATCATAAGGGAGCAGACAGAAATGAAGACATAAAAATTCCTGGAATGTCTCCAGCGGAGTTTGGTTCTTGTGTTATTTTACTTATTGGAGACAATTAGGAGAGATTTGTTCATTGTTATGTCCCTTAGATTAGATTAGAAGACTTAAAAGTTTTCGTGCTTTGGCCTTTTCCTGTCCTTGGGGGAAAAGATCCCTCTGAGAATGCTAATGATGGCTAGAGTCTATAAAAGGTTTCAAATTAGCTGTTTGCTCTCTGCCTACTCCCCTCTACTTTCCCCTTATCTTTTCTCCAGTATGTTTGCTTCTGTACCTGTACAATTTCATCTGGGAAACTGACAGTATGTAAGAAATCATGAATTCTCATGCAACACCATTAACACCTTGATTTCTGGTAATATTCATACCTCAATTTGCAATAGGAGGTGGAAATAGGTAGTCTATAAAGGAAGTAGAAATGCCTTTTAACAGCAACTAAATCATATTGACTGTCCTGTTACACCCACACATCACTAAGTGCTCTCAAAGGCTGTAATCTGCAATGACAAAGATGGAAAATAGACCATTTGCTTGAAGAATTGAAGTGGCCTTGACTTATGCTGGCAACGTTGTCTCAACAGTTAAATCAGCAACAGCAAATCAGTACCAAAGATAAAGGCAGCTGTCCTGCATTTATACCACACAGTAAAATTTCCTGCAGGGACCTTCACTGAAGAGACCAAGGGTTTATGAACACTCAGGTTCATTTGCAGAAAATGTTCCCTAAAGGGCAAGTTACCAGTTGTGAGTTACCATTTACTTCAGAAGTGAAAGCCAGGATTCTTCAACTTGGGGAAAGATTGATGGAAAAGGAGTGTCCCAAGAATTTTCAGAATTAGGTGAAGGATATTCCTAATGCAGCAGGAACACCTTGAAACTAATATGAGCTCAGATTAACAACCAGCAGTGTGACAGAGCCAGGTCCGGAATCATGAGCTGTAGGTATTCAATGCCAGAGATCAGGCAAGGGAATACTGCGTCAGCTGCTAACTGCACATGCTGAGGTATTAGAGGAAAGTGAATCACTGCAGTAGCTTAGCCAGGACAAAAGGAAGGAATAGCAAGGACTTCAGCATCAGCAGAATTATGACATTCTCTTACAATTTTAGTTAATTTAAGCATGGAAAAGAAAGAGAGAAAAGACAGCTCTCATGATGTATTACACAGCCCAGAATCTTAACAATAAGGAAGTCTTGTCGTCCCTCACTCCAAGGCACTTTAAATTTCTTTGGAGACTTTTTAGATGATGTTTGCTTTTAATATAAGGCTAATCTTGAAAAGCTGTTAATTGCATAACAGTGATATAATACCTTAATGCAGTGAAAATCTGACAGCCGCCAAGACTCCTGACCTCACTGCAGCAATAGCTTCGCCAGTAGTGTTTAATGTTTCAGATGTGACCTGAGCAGCAAGGAGCTGTCCTTCTGACCCCATCCCATTTCTCAATGCTGCCCAGCAGAGCTCAATCTGTCTTGCTTGAGGTTTGCTGTATTTTGGCCCTTGGCAAGTCTTCTCTGCAGGCTCCTGAGATCAGTAAGGCATCAGGCTTGACTGAACCGCACAACCAGGATATCTTCAATATAACCTGGGTTCCACAGGGGAAATATAACCATTTTGTACTTAGCTACAGGTAATCCTGCCTCAGACTTAGCTGGTCATCTTTGAGCCTCTGAAGGTATAAATTCCACCTGACTAACTTACAAAAGCTTTGTGAAACAACATAGACTGGCATTGCTGTGTTTGTCTTTAAGGAACTCTACAAGAGCAGGATTTCAGCAAAACAATCAGAAATAGCTTTATATTCCTTCAATTCATCCCAGAAGCTACAGGAACTATTTTTTGCTGTTTTGAAAGCATGTAGTAGCTTTGTTCAGCTACCTATAACAAAATACTGATTTTTCCTCTTCTGTTTTTGTTGGTTTTGTTTGTTTGTTTGTTTGTTTTTTATAGACATGGCAAAGTAAAACAGCATTGAAAGACTCATTTAAAGCACATACTCAAGAGGCAGCTATGTGTTGTTTGGGTTTTAACACATCTTCTGGTCTATTCAGTCTGCCTTGGTCTGTTCTTTCAGTAAGAATTTTGAGAGCTGCCTGTGTAAGTGATGAGACTTATGCACTTCTTGTGGCTTCAATCCAAAATACTATCAAAACACTGATGAAATGGCTTGTAGTCATTTAATATCAATGCATTCATAGGAGAGAAAGATAAAGTATACGGTAGGAAAATACCAAAATTGTTTTTTTCAGATAAAGAACTCAGTCCTTGTCCCTATCATGTCCTTTATGTCCTTTTCAGTTGGTACAAAGCAACAGAAGAAATATCAGAAAATCTAGTTGCCAGGGATATCTCCAATTACAACCTTCAGATGCATTAAGTAGCAATATGTCACACACATTTTCTCAGCCCTCCTCCAGTCCTGGGCTTTGGCAGCTGGGGTACAATAGCTTTAGCTGCTGCTTCTCTCAGGAGAACTCTTGACAGCTAGCGTCACCTTTACGTGTCATTTCAAATTGAACAAAGTTTTATCTATGTGGCAATTTCCACTTTAGTTGCCAACATGTAAAGAAAGTTAAAAGACGGTGACAGTCTCACAGAATTAGGTCTCCATTTGCATATGGATTTTTAATTCCCTCTGCTGTTACTGCCTATTTCTGATTCTTTATGAAGGTGCAAAGGAGATCATACCAATGCACTTCTCTCTTTCAGAGTAAGTTTTTAGCAACAGAAAAACTGTAGAGGAAAAAAACCATACTAAGAAACACCATATATAAATAAAAATAGATTAAAATACTGGTTTAGGTTCTATGGACTTGACAGTGGATACTGGACTGCTGTGCATACTTCTGTATGTAATGGCCAACTGAATCTAATCTGATACAGCAAGTAAGCCTAGTTGCAGGACATACCCTGCTGTCCTAATAACATACAGAGATACTAATAGAGTTTCCACTTGTGAAATTGCTTTTTGAAAAAGCATATGGTTCAATTTGGCTCTACAGCTTTTATTCCTTTAAGTGTCAGCAATTTGCTAAAAATATTATTATTAGTTATAATTTATTTATTACCTCCCTCAAAAATTCTTAACAATATTTTTTGAACTCTGGCATTACATTTAGATACACTACTGAGCCTAGAAATTAATGAAACTGTGTCATAATAAGTTGGATGTATGCTTCCTGTGGTTTTAATATAGCAGCAATGTCATTATTTTGTCTTATAACTTTAAAGGAAAATTGGCCTCTTTGCTATATCACAGAGCACATATAAAGACGCAGTCAATATGTTTTATGCAATAATACATATAGATATTATGTTCAATATGTTTTATGCAATAGTACATATAGACATTATATGCAAAGGGTGTTCAATGTGCAGTGTCAAATCAGCAAATGTTGGGAGCTGCCAGAATTCAGGTGTCCAAATGAAGCAATGTTTTGGCAGGGAAGGTTCCTCTGTCCTGGTCTAATCTTATGCTTACATACGGGAAAGAAAATGGTAAATTCTTTTCTTGAAGCTTTCTGTTCTGCTTGCTATGTACCCTGGACATTTTTCATGATCACACTGTTAAAGACTGAATAATTATATTAAAATCAGGGAAAGAATTTTGTTCCAAACAGAAGTTTTACTCTAGCATTTCTGAACTCATGTGTGCTACTTCCCAAGATTGATCCTTTATCTTTTTAAAAAAAGAGCTTCCTATGTTAAAATTCTTACACCCACAACAGGTCTCCTAATCACCTGAACTAAAAAGTAGTTAATAGTAGTAGGGACTGACTGTTTTCTATGAGCAAGTCCCTGTGGAAGGGTACACTGTCCTGAGCACTTCCACTGAGCCTGCAGGCTGACAGAAAGCCAGCTTTTTTCCCTCCAGAAATGGAACATCTGCATGAGAATATTGCTAAACGCTCTTTTGCTCAGATATCCAGGCCAGTCCAGAAGCCCTCAGCACACACTGGTGCAATATGTGCTTTATAGACACCTACAGACTTCTGGGAACCCAGGAGAGGGAGACGACCTAAATGTCTGGGCACTGGGGTACACAACCACAACAGGGCCAGCCGGTGAATTTGGGGAATCAAGAATTTTTTATTTAATCTTTATCTTTAAGGGAAGCAATTTGAGAATTTCACAGGCAGCAAATCATATTCATATATATCTGCCATGAAGTCTGACTATAGTATAGTGCCGTTAATGGAAATGGTAAAATTAATAATGAAGATAAAAGTCACGAGTCTTTCATATCTGTATGTTATTCATCATCTGCATTTGGAACAAGACAGGCTGATCTGTTTGCACTATAGGAAAAACTTGAAGCTAGGATTCCTGCTCCCTCCTGGCACCCAGATCTCACAGTGCTTTAAGGAGACTGCAGCAAAAGGGGAAACTAACCTTGTCAACCAAGGAGAAGATTGAGGAGATGGAAGACAGCTAGTCCTTGCTGGAACAGCATCAATTCCCCCCTTCCTCAATGGCTCACAAAGGTTTTGTTATAAAAAGGTAAAGTTTTACATCTTTTGCACATTGATCATAATTATAGCGTGTGGAGTAAACAGAGCTGCGATATACTGAATCTGATCTCAGTGTGACTCCAAGCTGGGAAAGAGCCCACTGCAGCTGTTCCACTGCATTAGAGCCATCAGCTTCACCTCATTAGGAGAAGCATTCACCTTCCTATGAGATCCCTGCTGCACAACCTCCTGCCCTACCCCTGAGACAGACATGGTAAGAGCAGTGTCACTTAACCCTTTGTGTTCCCAGCTACACATAAATGAAGGGAACAGAAAGCCACAGAAACAGCAAGAAGAACAGCTTCTTGGCAGTACTGGTGTCTGGCCACAAGAAAAAAATATCACTTTATATACAAAGATATTCATGCTGCCACTGTGTTACCTCACTGACTGACAGACCAGCATCTGGTGGAACACTATGTGGTACAGCAGCAAACACTGAGCAGTCAATTTGTTCCACAAAATGTATAAAGAAAGAGACAATGTAAAACAAAGAATAAATTCAATTGTTTAGTCACCTTAGAGCAATCTAATATAGACTCAGACTAAAATCTATTTTGTGTTTTGTGAGGAAACAGGAGAGCATCCAGTGACTCCTTGTATTTAATTAGATACCTTTTTCAACAGTCATATTTGATTTTCTTTATGGTACTGAGCTTTTGTTAACAATTTCCTTTTGCAAATACGTACAAACCTAGTAAGTGTACAATACCAACTTTAGGTGTATGAATTGCTCTGAACCTTTAAACAGTCTACTTAAAAATCTTCAAGAATTGCAGTCAGAAGCATGTGCGTATGCTCATGCATAAAGCTGAGTTCTGTTGTACACCTCAGTGCTGCTAGAAATCAAATATTGTATTTGAAAATGCCTGAGATCATACAAAATGCGACTGGTTTGCAGCAAATGTGGAATCCTTTGTAGAGTTCAGTGTTTGGATTGCTTTTGTGTTTGTTTTTTTTTTGTTTTTCTTGGGGGAGGTGTGGTGTGGGTTTTTTGGTTTGTGTGTGTGTGTGTGTCTGGGGGGGTGTTATTTTTTGTAATTTTATTTTTAAACAATATTTGACTTCTTTTATAAACTTTACTGGGCTAGTGTTTATAGACTGGTAGAACTGCCTTTACTCTTAAAATACTTTATTGCTTTGGAGACTATTTGTGGAAAAAAGTAATATAATCAGGGTCTGACTCTCTTTTCATGTTACACAAGCTTTGCTAAGGAAGAACCCCCCGGACTCCAAAGTCACTCTGTTAAGGAAATGAGACTCTTCAAAAGGTTCTGGGCTTCCCTGGTGTTCAGTTCATTCACTTCTTTTGAACATGAACATGTTCTAGCAAAATAAACATATGTTTTGATGTCCCATCTTCACAAAAGGGCAGAGAAGGAAGATTGTGGAGGAAATCAGGTGATAGACTTCCCCAGGTTCTTGTATCTCTGAACATATGCCACCCACATTAGGTCTGAGAGCAAAAAAGGTAGAAGCCTGTCCTCTTTCTCCACAGGGCAATACTGGAGCTTTGATCTCTTGCCCATATCTAGCTGGAGCAAGGATCTGCACCTCACAAATATTCCTTGCAGCTGTAAAAACACAGCAGGAAATCTCTTTCCTATTGCCAAGCCTTCATCTCCTGGGGAACAAGGATGCCACTGGAAGAGGGACTACTGCGGGCTGCAAGAGTGGTTATGTTGCACAGTTACTGGGAGGTAATGGGCTCAGTTGGAACCAGAGCACAGGACTGGGTCTGTCCAGGCTCATAATTTCTACAAGACAATTGATAAACTGCATAGAAGAATCAAGTAGTCATGGGTCTGTGTGTGACTTGCAGAGCAGCGAAAAATTATGTGTATTTTAGACCATGATTTAGAAGTAAAAGCTAAAAGAAAAGCTGGGAGTGTGAGAAAAAGTTTCTTACAATCTTATCAGAGGGGAAAGTCTTATTACGTAAGATTTTATTCAAGCTCTTGTTGTTTTGGGTCTTTTACTAGTGGTCATGGACTCAGCATATACTGTCTGGTCTGTGATATCAGAAAGGAATATACTCCCTTCTCACCTATCCCCTGAGAATGGACAGTGGAGGGGAAATAGGTGGATGTTTGCTCAGATCCCACAGAAGAAATTTTAAATGAATTTGCCACAGCTTTCTCTGAGCTCTGAAACTGGTCCCTTTGTCAAAAAAGATCAGGAGCACAGCCCAACCCAACAATGGGGCTGCTTTGTAGGGTAAGTCAGGCATTCTAAATGCTTTCTGTTCCTTTTGTTATGATATTATGAAAATCAGACAGTATCCAAAAGTCAGTTTCCATAGTGAAGAAGTGTCTGGTAAAACAGAAGAAATCAGAACAACCAAGAGAGATAGTCAAGCATGAACTTGGGTAATGAAGGCTACATCTCCATCCATGTTTTCATCTGGTGCAGCAGCATGCAGATACTCCATGTTAATTCCCTTTGGAAACCTGTTTTGGCATGTACTAGATAAATTCCTTCTAAAACACAAACTGGATGTTCCAATCTATACTAAATATTTTCCAACCCTTCACAAATGTTTTCCTACCCTTATGTGTCTCCATTGCTTGTAAAAGAAACCTATGGAGTTTTGATTTGTTTACTTAGTATTCAAGCTAAAAGACATTTGGACAGTTTTGATGATGCAGGTAGAAGAATTTTTTTTCTTGACCAAAATAAAACCCCAGAACTTCACTGACCAAAAATACAGCAACCTCAGCACCAACTGATTCATTCTGTTTGGGCCAGACTGCTTGCTAGTGTGGACACACTGTGAGTGAGCCACCAGCAGGCTTTCCTCACAGCAACAGAATTTGATGCTATTAATGTAATATATGCCCCTTCTTACACACATTTTTCCATGGTGATGCCTAATGAAGTAGACCATTCTTGACAGCAAGAATGCATGTGAACATGTCGGAAAACACCATATGCACTTTATGCTACATGAGGGGATACAGTACAAGGTAACATTTTTGGAAAAGGAATTTTAAGGGATGTGGCGATAACACAGACCATCTGTGTATTCACTTTTTTTTCTGTGGAAAACATGAAATTAACAAACAAGAAAAGGTTATCTGGCATAACATGTCTGCTTTTTTTGGTTTACCTTAATCCCGCTTTCCTGTCTTTTTGCGCTATAGCTTCACTCCTTTTGTGCTCAAGAAGGAAATCCGAGGCTCTCTTGAACTCATTTACACTTCTCAGCTTCAGCCTTTTCTTCAGTTATTTGTTCCATATGTTCAGAGCCCTTTCAATGAAACAGCTCTTCCTGAGTTTTCTTGTTTTAAGTCAAAGTTTTGACTTCACTATGTGATTAATTTTGCAAATTAACATTTCTGAGTTTTGTAAATATAAAGTATTTTATATTAACCAATACCATGAGTTGTTTGGTTGGTTTTTTTTTTTTTGTTTTTATTAAAGCAGGAGAAATATATTGAATGATGCATAATCTTAATAACAATTTTAGCTTGGTTTTCGGTTTTGTTTTTTTTTTTTATTCAAAGGAGGGCAGTGAAGAACTAAAAACACAAAGTTCTGACATTTTTACAAATACCTATAATTTTCTGAATTACCATGTATCAGAGTCATCATGAGGAAAGTTAGATTTCTAAAATCAGATTTTTAAGTCTGGGCTCATCACAGTGAGCTCTCTTGGCTAATGGACACAACAGTTTATAGGACCCACTGTGGACTTATTTTACTGGAAACTAACTCCCCTATAGGTGCTTATGTGTCTCCATTGCTTGCAAAAGAAACCTATGGAGTCGTACTCAGAGTTAGATACCTAACTCTACATGACTTAATTACAGCTGATGAATTCCACACCATGTGTCCACTGCTCCACAATAAATATAAGATAACTTGAAATAATGGGACTGAGACGTGTAGGTTTTCATTGTGACTCCCCATTCATTACCTTACCCACTGGACCACTAAACCAGGAAATACTCCTGCAAAAACAACAGCAACTGAAGAAGCTTCAGTTTCAGTTTTATTAAATATTGCTGAAGAAATCAGGTGTGTGAGTTCTCCCTGCTGGGTAACATGGTGAATCTAAATCTGAAGATGTGCAGCCACTGACTGGGAAATGTGGTTGTCAAGAAGAACAAGCAGCTGTTAGCTCATAAACATTTTGAGGACACTAAAAAGAAGCTATGATTCCTCAGAACATTCTGTGACTGCTTGAGGGGCTCAGATACTGAGCTCTGTGTGGGATGAACAGTTTTGCTCGGAATGTCAGACTCAGGGCAAGACATGACTGTTAGCAAAGGATGTAGAAGACAGGAAAAGCAAAAGGGCAAACTGCCCTTCTCTATATGCTGTTGTAGCTAGTGATTTGGGGGGCCCAAAATTTCATTAGAAAGTAAGAATTGTTGAGCTATCACTCAACATTGCCTTTTCTTCTGTGTAGGAAACCTCTAAATGCAGAAGGAGACTGGGGAGAAGCAGCATTTTACTGTCACAGTAAGTACTGAGCACCTCCCAGGTTCATAACCAATACTTTGTTCCAAATAGTTCTGTATTTGACATTTTCTGTCCTTAACATTATTCTGTCAGTGCTACTAATAATTTTGCTCATTTATGTCTGAATTCTGGGAAAAAACGTGATAAATAAAGAAAACTTATGTGACCATTTCCACTGAATACAATAACTTTGCTTTTGCAAAGGATTTAGGAATATATTTATTGTGACTCTATATACATACGTATGCACCTCTGCTGTCCCAGGAGAGTGATTGATTCATTTGTAATGATCAGTGGGTGGCTGGATGTAGACCAGTTGGTCTGATTGTTGCCATGCTGCCTCTCAGTCACTTTGGCAAAACACCTCACTAGGGCAGGATGGAGCTTTGGCTCAGTCTAATCCTACATTTTCACTGCATTTTCCACAGCTGCCTTATGAGAAGAGTTTTGTTCTCTCAGTATGCTCAGCACTGTAAGCTAGAAAGGTGATAGCAAACTGTATCATTCTCATGAGTGTGATCCAGCTCTTCCTTATGCTCTGCAGTGTCATTTCGGTCCAGAATAGACAGATATTGAACAGTGCTGGAGAAATATTTACAGGACTGGCTTAAAATTTATGTTAAGTAACGTACTATAAAATATGCATTTTAATATTAGGTCTATTTACCATGTAGGCCAAGAAATAATACAAAAAATAAAACAAACCCCAAAATGTTCATTTATACATTTGGAGTATGCCAAAATACAGGACTTTTCATGTCCAAAAGCATGGATGCCCTTGGGAAAGGAACTCGGTAAAAGTGCATAAATCAAAATGAGAGGCCATTATTGCAGAAAAAAGTGGTGAGAAACACTGTGCATACAACTGGGACAGTTCTTGGCAGGTATTATATCTAATAACAATGCTTTCAGTTGAGAAATGTAAGGTTTAGGCTATTGGCCCTGCACACTACATCTAACAAGTGATATATTATTAAATGAGATTTCTGTTTTATTGGACTGTAAAGTTTGCTCAGAAAACACTTCAAACTGAGCATGCTTCCTCTTCTTGCTTGCGACTAGCTTTAGCTTCATATGTTATGGCCAATACATGGAGGCCAATATTTAATATGTCACTTTGATTCTTTTATAGAGAGGGGAAACTATATGTAATTTACATGGAATCTTAGTTTCTGCTGCAAGTTTAAAAAAAAAATACAAAAAGAAAGATATTATCTTAGATTGCTTTGACTGGGGTATTTTTTGTATGTTTGCCAGATTGCAGCAAGGCATATGTGCTATGGGGAGAAAAGCTTCACAGCTTGAAAAAAGGCAGCATTTGAGTGGGTTTTATTCCCCCCCTCAGAAGTAAACAGTTTTCACAATTAACCCCACTGCTCTGTTTATACATCAAGTAAAATGTGGAGAGTACACACAGTTGTTCTCATTAATTTTTGATAAGCAATAGCAACTTAAAAGTTACTCCATGGTTTATGCATTACCAGGTCTCTAATTCAATGGAAAACATATGCAGAAACAGATTTTCAGTCTTGCTATATGACAAAAGAGGTGGGAAGCCATAGAATAAATATGCTCTGATTTATCTGTTGTATTGGAGTTCTCTCTTTCATGGTGTTCTTTGATAATATGGACCCATAAAACAGATCATGCTTCTAAACTGTTTCTTCCATTTGATACTGATCAGCACATATGCTACAAGGTGGAGAAACCCAGTAGGAAAAAATGTATATAAAATATTCCACTGCTACCTTATGGCTATAGCAACAAACAAACCCTCACATCATATCTTGGCATTCAATATGCTGTTATAGCTAAGAATTTGCAAACATTAAGGACTTTTCTAGGAAATGCCTTGCCTGCAACAATTTGTCAAATATATATGGCTTTACACTGAATGTAATGCAATGACTGTAGTAATTTAAATTATTCTTTAACTGGATGTTTTGTATTTTTTATTTTTATTTCAAGAGAGAGAAGCACATCATTTGGCTACTCTCATTAGGTAATTTTAAGGTATTGAAATTTACAGCTATCATCTTTTAAAGTGACACTGATGTCATAAAAACCTGTGGGTAATGAAGTAATATGCAGGTAATAAGCTGAAGCCTAGATATGTAATGCTGTGCACCTAAAGATAGATGTTCTTTCCATCTTTATTTTATTGCTAAATAAGTGAGATGATTTAAAAAAATAAGACCATGATGTACTCAGTGGTCATAAAAATCAGACCAATTATTTGTCATTTAATTGCTTTGAAGCTTATGTTAGGTTGCATGTTTCTAAAAATGAGACTAATGGAAAAATTAAAGTCATCTGGGAAGCCTGAAGTAGAAAGACAGAATATTATCTAGACATGTGGTGTACCTACATCTCCACCTAATTTTTATTAGCCTCACAGAAGTAAAACCTATTAATAGTAAATAATGATTTACTAGTCCATTCCACTCCACCAGTCTTCAACATATACATACACAGTGTTGTCTTGTGCAAAACTGACATTTGCCAAAACCTGCCAGATGCAATATCTGAGTAACTATCCATTTTTTCCCTTCAGATCAGTCAAGTCTGAACAGAAATGATCAAGGAGTGGCAAATATTGCTAAATCATGTGTTTTTCCAAGTGCATGCTAGTCTCACAAGTGCTGTCCCTTGACTGTGCTCTTGTCCTCATGACTGTTAATAGAACCTGCCCCCAGTGCAGTTTGCATGGGTGTAAAATCCTCCCAGCCTTTCAAGTTTTGTACCTTTGGCCCTCTACTCAGCATCTGCTGACGAGAGTGGCAAAATTAATGAGACAGTACCAGAATTGAAGTTTAACTATTAGATGCTGAGAACAGGGAGACCATTATGGATGAAGAATAGAGGGGTAACAAGTACAGAGATGATACTCCGCTGACTTCTCCCAAACCACGCAGCCAAAGTTTCCAGCCAGCAGGGGGCGGCCGTTTACATGAGGTTCTAGTGTGAGCCAGATTATTCACTTTGCCCATACAAAGCTGGAATGAAGTAGAGCTTCAATAGATGGCTTGGTTCTAAATAGATGGCTGCACTAAATGAAGATCAAGTAAATAACGTTTTTTAGTTCAACTCTAATGGTTAAAAGCCCCACTGTGACTTAAATTTTCCAGGAAAACAAACAGGGGCAAAGACAGCATTGGTTGTAATCATGAAGAAAGTTTTCCAGCAAAAAGAAAATTAAATCAGAAATTTATTTCTCATAATAGTGGTTTCTGAAGTAATAGAGGTTTTACACTGTTTTCAGTTAAGCTGAAGCAAAAGTCACAATGCAGCTATTGCAGACCCTGGAAGAGTACCAAAGACCACACAAAAGTGAAAGATGACTGGTATGTTTCAAAACAAACTGTGGGAAGATGTGAATATATAAAAAAGTTACTGGGAAAAGAAAAGAAAAAGCATCCTACAGTTAGGGAACTGGTAAGAGACTTATGCAGGATCTGAAACCAAAACTTTGATAAAGACTCTTAGAAGAGTAAAAGCTAGACTTTGATGAAGCATTTACATTTGTTCATGTGCATGTCAGCACTGACTGTCTTTAAAGTAGGCAGATAGTGCTCTGACAGGCTGCACACAATGGCAAATTCAAAATACCACAACAGAACAGAGACAGAAAGATCTGAGAAATTCAAAGATGGCATCCAGAAAACCCTGTCCAAAGAGCTCGACACACAAACCGTGACAACTTCTGACATCTGGGAAGCAATGCAAAATTACATCACTTTGCTAGAACACAGTGAGCAGCCAAGTCAAAACAAAGACATTGGCACCAGCACTGCTACTTCAGCAGGATTACACACAGAAAAATCAGATGGTATTGCAGTAAGTGAGGACTGATCTCTGAACCTGAAACAACTCATGCATCCATAACTTCAAATTGTAGACCAAAATGGTTCATAAAATGGGGCCCTAACACTGAAAAGAAAACAGTGGGGAACAGATAGGAAACTAATTTGCCTTAAAACCCCCAAGTAACCAACCAAACAAAAAACATTTAGACACACATATTTTCTCTCCCTCCTGTCCTATTCCCCCGATAAAATGCAACATTTGAAAATGGAATTTTGGAAGGGATATAGAGACTTCAAATATGCACTCCAGTCTCTGGACAGGGAAGCAAAGTTGAAAGATGGAATACCAATATCAGTCCAGTAAAGTCTTGTTTTATCTCAGATGAAATCTGCATTAGTGATTTCTAGAGGTGAAGTTCAATGTCAAACACAAAAGAAAACACCTAAAGTGATGAGCCAAAGATGTCAGGGACAGTGCTTTCTGAAACTTTATTAGCACTCTAAGGGGTTGTTGGAACTAGGTGAGATTTTTTGTAGGAACACCTCAGGTTTTAAAGGAAAATACACGAAAAAGAGCACATGAAGCTTAGGTAGAGTTAAAAGGAAAGAGAAGGGCCAAGATATTTCAGCATTTCGTCAGAGGAACATTAAGAAACCTTTTATTTCATATGCAAAACTGCAGGTCAAGTCAATGGAGGAAGAACATTTTGGAAGTAAATTTGGAATAGCTTAATTTATTTTGCCTGCAAAAAAATTGTCCTGGACTAGGATTCTTATTTTTACTATATGACCTTACTAAAAAAGTAACATATCTTAATACATGCTTATGTGTAACATATTAACTTCTCCTATGTTACAGACTTTATGTAATATTGAACATTTTTCAGTGGGTCTAAGCCGTCTGCAATGAAGTGCAAACTTGAAATATTGCAGCTTCACAAAGTGATTACTGATAAAGGCTTCTGAATCAGTCTAATGCACCATACAGTTAAAACACAAAATAGTTTTACTAGTGCCAGATGGCACATACCCTTGATATTTAGCTTCAGTTTAAAAGTCAAAGCAAGAACTGCTGCACTCCTGGACATTTCTGTCAGAATCACCAGGAATTTCTAACAGACAAAAAAAAAAAAAAAAAAAAGAGAAACAAATTAAGAAGAAAATATCAACATGATTTGGTGTCTCAAGAGCTACCATCACATCCAGAAAATTGTGCAATGCCTATCCATAATCACAAGTATGATTTACAATTGTCAGGGATGTTGCAAGATGTGGCTCATGCTCACTTTAGGTTAACTCTTTTGGCAGACATAAGTTAGGAAGCCATTTTCAAGTCTTAGACAACAGGAATATGTGTCATTTGCCCAGGAAGGTCTGGGATGGGCAAAACCAAGAGCATCAACAGGCAGACAGATGGCCATCCATCACAACTAGGCTAAGATGTTCGGTGTTTTCTGATGGCAAAGCTGCTTGTATTTCAGGATACATGCACATTCCCCTCAGAGTCTAACCAACCACCTTTAGGCAGTGTTAACACATTAATTGCAATATTTGGAATACTGTGTAGGACTAACAATATTAAACTTTATAAGTGGCACAGGGTGTTCATAGAATAATATGCAATAAGGAAAAGGTTTCTCCATAAAAACTTTCTACTAGCAGCTCTGCTTTCACAGAGTTGCATTGTTGGCCCTAACTTCAGCCATTTGAATTTCACTCTTCGTGATTTTTAATTTAAATAAAACCCAGTCATCTGCTGCCATCTTGTTTATAGCAAGAACTTACTAAGTGCTTAGATAATAGCTCAGTAGGAGATCCTTTGGTTAAATGTACTTTATATACACATGGGTAGGTCTCCTTCAAGCTCCACAATTTAATTTACTCCACACTACAGTAATCCAATCTGATCCTCATTCAGTTACGGTGCTTGTCAGCATAGCACTGACAACATTTCCATGTTTTTCAGAACTCCTGCTAAGCTACTCACATAATGCCTTACAGATTTACTGAGGCTGCCTTTTTCAATATGACCTGAGTGACTGTACTTGTGGGAATGCTTGAAAAAATTATAAACTTTGCACATTTTTCTGTTTCATTCTAACTGTATTTGTGAAAATCGTTCTTTCTTGATTATTTAATTCCTAAGGTATTTGGAAAGGAAGGATTTATTTAAGATTACACATCTTTGTTATGGTAATGTTGTTGCTTTTATTTATGAAAGCTGTGAAGAAACACTCGGGCAACAGATAAAATTGTTCATGCATTTATCTTTGATTTTTTAATCTATTGATAGATACCAGGTTGTTTACTAGTAGTCATATATCATAGGACTGCCCATCATTTCTGTTAAAAAGTAGAATAGGACCCTGTGGCACCAGTAATATAAATTTTACACTTTGTTTTCAAGGATTGTATATGCTTTAGCTTCTCATTAAGGCTTGCATGGGTCTTGATAGTGAATTTGCTTCACCTGTCCTGCCATCTTCATCGGTCTTATATATATATTTCCAGCCCACAAAACACTGTTGCCATATTTATTCAATTATTCAGATCAATGCAATCCATTTTCTATAATTGCACATGTAATTATGAAGTTCAAAGAGTGCATTAGTCTTCCTAAAGGAATACATTCTTTTAAGCTGTGACAGTGATGTCCTTTTGGTAGTTTTTTGTCGTGTTAGGAGATTGCATGTAACATACAAAACATATAGCTAAACTGTGCTCCCTCTTGGAGTCCATTATCACAGAGACAAAGAAAAAATGCCATTATTAGGCAACACATGTTGTATGTATGTTTTGTGGGGAGCTGCATTAACCTTATATTTGAATCATCAATATGATGTATGTGTATGAGTGGGAGGGGAACCAGATGAAGGTAAAACTCAACAGCTCTTCCTTTGTCAACTCAGAACAACTTATTTGGGAAAAAATTGAAATATTACAGTCAGGGAATGTTGACACATATGGTAACCACAAGGTTAAAGAACATGAGATAACATATTTTGTCAGGGTTTGCTAAGCAGCTTTTTCAGGAGAGTTTCTTCTCTTTCTGAACAGCTCATGGTCTCTTCACTCTCATTTCAGTTAAGAAAGACAATTACTTCAGTGACTGAATGGAGACATTGGTAGTTGAATTATGGGAAGCAGTTTGTCCATCCTGTAAGATTTTATGAGATTTAAACATTTTTCACAAAGTCAAAACCTAAAATTTCACCCTGGGACAATGTAAATGTTTTGTTACAAATAAACATTATAAAAATGTATTATTTTGTGCAATTCTTCATTTTCACATTTTAAAATGTTATGTGTTTTGAAGCAGATACCCAAATTCATTGATATCAAATTATAACTTATAACTTTTAAAATCTAGAAATATCAAGCCTGCATTCAACTTGATGGGGTTTTGGGGGGGGCTTGTGTTTTGTTTTGTTTTGTTTTTACTTTAATGTTTTTTCACATTGAGTTTGGTTTTAGATATCTTATCAATACACCCTCAGAGGATAAACAAAAAATAAATTACAAATAAATAATTTACAAGGAAATAGATCACACAAACTATTGTAAAACATATATAGCCCCCATCTTGAAAAAATTCGCAAAGCAATTGAAGTCATGAAGAATGCTAGAGCTCCTGGATCCAGCAGAGACATTTAAATTTGGAGACATGAATCATACTTAAATATGTAGCTAATTATACAAATTTTTTAGTGACATATGGAAAACTGAATGGTAATTATAACTCATTACTATCTACATCAGTAAAGGCAACAATTCAGATTTGGCAGTTACCTCTCACATCAGCATGCATGGTGTTGGCAGCCTAAGCAAACAAGATGAACTCAAGAGTTCATCAGTGGCTCCACAACTCCATCAGCTGTAGACTATTGAAGCAGTTGAGTGATCTGAGTCACAAAGTATGGCTGATGGACTATTTGTAGTTAGTAGCCTCAGAATAAATAGAACTGGATTTCTAATGCTGTCCGTAGTCCATGTGTGAAAACATTAAATGTTGTCAGTAGAACTGGAGTCTGGCTATTGCTGTCTAATCTGTAATTCCCATACATTCCCTAATCTAATCCAGTTATAAATTACATTCATGTGACCAAATGTCAATCTCTATGGTGTAGAATAAACCACTGGAGGGCAGAGTGATGTCTACCTAACCTGCTATAGACATCAATGTAAAGACATGATGAATAATCTTTTGGCTTCATCGACTACATTTGCTGGACAAAATTCTGCTGTTTAAGAAACCATAAAATGTACTTTTACAGTGTCTGTCTTTGGTCATCATACACAAAATTTTTGTATGCCTGTCATGTTACCTGTGACATGAAACATAATTGTGTGACAGCTCAGCTGCTATGCTCTATTAATGGGATCCCAACATGAGATCTCAGTTCTGTCATCCAGGTACATTAGTAGTTATTTGGAAACCTGATGAACCTGGCAGATGTGACAGAAATCCATGAGGTGTGATCTTTTATGTGCTGAAGAATATATTTTAAAGAGTTTACAGGGGACAACATGGCTAAGGCAGTTAATTTGGGAAAGAGATACCCACAAAACCATGATGACAAAAAAACAAATCAAGAATATATATAGGAAACTGCAAGAAGAATCAAGCAAAATTGGCAGCATAATATTGCAAACTATCAACTCGATCATACGCATGGAACAGAAGACAGTAAAATGCCTAAGTCATTGCTGCCATGATCAACTAAGAAAAAGAACACAGAATCAAAGGGAACATGTGAAGCCTAAATAAAAATAATACAAAATGGGAGTCAGTACCTTGGAAATGGCAGCAGATAGCCCCCACCAGCACAAAACCATCAAACTTGCAGGAGCTCATATTGAAAAAACAATTTCCAGACAAAGTGGTGAAACCTGGTTTTCAGCTGGGAAGGATCTGTGGAGGGGAAAAAAAACAAACAACACAATAGATTTTGTGTGAGTTTTTCCTGTGTTTGCATACTAGCTCAACAGAAGGTTAGGGGATCAGTATAGTAGAAACAAGAATGTTACAGATTAATCATTACTGAGACAATACAAGGTAAATGGATTGAGTGGTCATGTGTTGGATTACAGACAAAACAGCAATTATCTTGTAAAGGATTTTTTTAACTTTCCCCAATATAGGGCCTTTGTGTTTAGCCTGAGTCACTGTATGCCCATCTCTGAAAGCTTTGTCTAACCCATGGAATTCCCACCGCAGGCTACCATGAAGGATGCACAGACCCACCTGAATTTTAAACAGCATTATGCTGTTAGTCAAAAGAAATTTCAGAATAATTACGGTTGGAAAGGACCTTAAAAGATCATCTAGTTTCAGCCCTACTGCCACAGGCAGATACGGGAGGTGAAGGTCATAGGATTTGCATGAGAAACACTCTGGGAACAAGCTGTGAGGCTTTGTAAATAAGCAAGCCTCGGGGCCATAAGCCAGGATCTCATTGTAACAAGGAATTTCAGTTGAAGGCCAGAGGACGTGGGGGATGTGAGAAGTGAAGCAAGAAGGTGAAACTGTCATTGGGAGAATAGCGCATGAGCATTGTGGTTGGATTATTTAGCTGGGGATTTTTAAAGAAACCAATGATGTTGAACTTGGCTCGCTCGTGCAGGTTGGGAATATACCACACAAGGGGATAAAATGTCTTGACTGCAATGAAGTTGACTCTTGGTCTCAGTCTCAGTATCCACACAGACCTTGGTCCGTGTCTCAATACACCACAGGCAGGGACACCTTCCACTAGACCAGGTTGCTCAAAGCCCTGTCCAAACTGGCCTTGAACAATTCCAAGGATGGGGTAGCCACAGCTTCTCTGGTCAACCTGTGCCAGGGCCTCACCACCCTCAGTGAAGAAGTCTTTCTTAATAAATCTAAATCTACCCTTTAAGCTTAAAGCCATTGTACGTTGTCCTATCACTACAAGCCCTTGTAAAAAGTCCCTGTCCAGATTTCTTGTGGGTCCTCTTTAGCTACTGGAAAGCTGCTCTGAGGTCCCCCATATCTTTCTATTCTCCAGGCTGAACAAGCTCAAGTCTCTCAGCCTGTCTACCAGAGTGTTACAAGTTGTAACAAGCTTATATGAGACTTGCAGTTGTAATTTTTCACGCTTTCATGTTGTCTGCAACACAGAATCATAAAAAAAAAAAAAAAAAAAGTCAGTAAGGTTTACAAAGTTTAAAGAAACTAAAGTAAAGAGAGCTTTAAAAAAGCAGCAAAGGTTTCAGCAGCTTTACAGATTCCAGTGTCCTCTGATTACATATATAGCTGATGAGGAATACACCGGGGTTTATTAATCGGCTATTTTTAGTCATATGTTAAAGTCATAGTAGCCACACTGCCAATGGTTGCAGCAAATAATGTAAGCAGCAAGTCTGGGGTTCAATAAACCCTACTTTTCTGGGGAGTCAGCCACATATTTGAAACACTTCTGACCTATTCTGTTTGGTCTAAGCTTTTGGGTCCACACCATATCCTGCTTGTTTTTCAAGCAAGATACTTTCCTGTACGTGGACGTTCTGTGTTATGGATGGTTATTAATAACAGATCACTAATCTCTGGAGCTCAACGATTATTTCAACCCAGAATACCCACTTTGCCCTTCAAGAGCCCCTCTTTCTCTCAATAATAAACATCCAAAATAACAGCATAGTTGAGTGACATGCAAAGGAATTATTTATGTAATGGAGACATCTTGTTCTCATAAATTATTGAATAAGAAATTGCTGAAAACCTGTTGAGTTTTCCTAGGGCTGTGCTGACTTTCTCTTTATCAACTTGATATATGATTTATGACAGTAGAAGCATCAAGGAAAAAAAATAGATAAGAGAACGTGGCTTGCATGATAATAAAGAAACTTCAGTGAAGCCAATATTTAGAACTTATAAATTAGGTCAAGCTATTCTGAGTTTTGTTGTTGCTGTTTATCTTTTCAATGTTTCAAACATAGTATTTCCCCAGGCTGGTATATGTATAAAAAAAAGAGAGAACTATTGAAAGCCAGCCTTTTTCTATACTTGTTTGGTGATTCAGCATGCTAAAGGATTATGTTGGACTCCATGTTGATGTTCTTCTTTCACTCTTATTTCTCCTCAGTTTCATCCACAGAAATGCTGTCTGCAAGCTATCACCTTTGAGCCTAAAGCAATGATATGATACCAAGTTCCAGGCTAAGCAAAACCAAAAGTAGCTCTCTGAATGCATGAACATTGGAACACCAGCATTTGGAACTGTGCAAATAAAATTTAAAACACTACAGTATTAGAAGAGTGGCATGACCTTTAAAATTTGACATATTCAATATTTATAAACCCTCTCGCATGCAGTGTTCAGAACACTATTTTATCTTGTGGCGATATTGCACCAATGTCCTTCCATACGCTTGCTTATTTGGCTTCAAAGGAAAATTACCGCCCTAATGCATGATATAAAATACTTGTGTTGTGTAACTGATACAACAGAAACCAACTATATTCATGACTGAAAGTAAGTTCTAAAGGAGCAAACGAAACCTCACAATTTAGAAGAAACTTCAAATTTTAAAAGCACAACTTTGTGACCTCAGGTGGGGTATTTCCTATTGGCAAAAATAACTTGGAGACAAGTGAGTGATATTGACCAGACTTTTCAAGTTATTTGTCCTTGCTGGACATCTATCTGGAACTCTATGTTTCTGTATATTACTGCAAGATGAATTGTACTTTTTAAATACAGTTGCAATATACATGGAAAAATGTCACCTATGTTTTCAAGTCTGCAGAGGTGAGAAGCAAATAAATAGCTTGTCCTATGGTTCCACTTGTACTTGGAGCTGAGATGGCTGAAGTTTAGTGTGGACACAAACCCAGTAAAGCGATGGAGGGCTGTAGATAACAAGGGTCTATAAAGATAATGGATTTCTTAGAGGATCATAGCTGAGAAAATCCTCACAATTAATTGCAAAAGCTCATAGCCTAACTTTAACCACCTACTGTTAGACAGCAGAAAAGCAGGCCTAAAGAAGATGTAGGGGCTCTGGAGGAAGCAGTTTATTTTGGGACATTTTTTTCTGTGTAGAGAAATACAAATAAAAAAAAATTGCATATGCTACACCAACCTTATATTGGATTTACTGCTGAACAATTTTGCACAGGGCAGACAGAGTAAATGTTGGGACATTTCAAACTGAATGCATAGTTACCGACATTGTACTGCACATAAAGATATATGGCTTGGAGAAAAGGAATCCAAAACACTCGGGTTTTATTTCATTATTATAAGATAACTGCATTACTTTATAATCAGTAAATATAAAAAACAATTAAGGCTTTGAATATAGGTATTTTTATACAGTAAGATCAACAATTAGCTGAGTGAATCTAACCCCTACACACAATCCAGCAGCTGTAGGAAACACAAAAATGAGACTCTTCTGCATCTACAAAGAGAAGCCCTCACTTTCCCAAACGCTGTTTCCTGCATTGCCATTTGTGTGATGGCCAGTAACACTGCCGGGTATCTGGATTATTTAGTGAGCCCTAGGGGCAGGTGGAACTTCCTGTTGGCCTGTTTACCAAGTGATAAGGACAGCATTGCCAAGGAAGAAGCTGCATTCAGTAGCAGCTTTTAATCTGGAGCAAGGGGAACAAAGAGAGGGTCTGCAAAGCCTTACAGTTTACAGTTTGGGAAGTGCCAGAAGCCAGGCAGAAATGAAATATATGAGAAATTTAACAGAAAAGGGAGGGAAGTCAGGAGCTGCCTTTGAGTCTTAGCAAAAAAGAGTCAGTGTGCAAGATAAAAATTAGGAAAAAAAAAAAAAAGGTGAACTGAGAAATGAAGCGGAACTGATGATTGCGGTTATTTTGTCCAATTTAGACAGCAGTCCATTTATCTGGAAAAGTTGGAAGGGAACTGTTTTAAGCTACATAAAGTGCTCTGGCCTCCTCAGCAGGGCTGGGCAGGGTGAAGGTAGTGTATTTTGTTTCTGTCCTTCTGCCTACTTGTGGGAAACTAAACTATTAAGAGGCATGAGATAATCAGAACTACTTATAGTGCTAAAATGTGCAAAAGCTGGGCCAGGTCTCAAACAGTAAATGAAACAAATCAGTTTCTGTGGCTCAGACTGATTGCTGAACAGAAGTGAAACGGTACCCTGAAGGGAAAAATAAAGCAGTTGAATAACTTACTATTTCAGTCTGAAGCTTATAGGTAAACAACATCCTGACACTGAGGTCATACCAGACAACAAAAATGCTACAAGAAATCAAGCTTGCTGTAGCAAGGCATGGTAAATCAGAGTCCACAGCGGAACAGCAAGGAGCTGGGTAGGTTGTAGCTTGCAACACAAGTCAAAACAGTGTGAACATTTGGAAAATGGGGTGCACTGTCTTACCCTGTAGGTTTGCAGCGCCATCCTCAAAGTCTTGTCAAGAAGGAATCTCTGTTGGGGAAGTTTCAGAGCAAACTAATTGTAGAAAGGTTTAACATCTAAGGAAGCCAGAAGCCAGAGCAGTCAGAGAGGCTCTTGTCTCCAGGATTTACATACCCTGAATGAATACCTGGAAAATAAATGAGCAGTGAGGTAGGCCAGTTTGTTTGGAGTTCAGAGTAATAAGCAGAAATACCCAGAGTCTTTGATCAGTTTGATAAAGAAGTGGCACAGCCCTATGCTTTTCTGCAGGTTCATGCTGTTTTCCAGAACTAGGGCCCTACTTGACTTAAGTCAAAGGATTTTTAGTTTCATGGAGCAAAACGGACATTCTGAAGGATACAGCTGTATTACTGCAGTTTTCCTGAAGGGAAATGATGCATCTAAGACTGTGGTAAAATAACAGTAAGCACAGCATCTAGCTGTAAATGGGGCTTTTTTGTGCTACAGTGATGAATGGAAATACCTGTACAACAGTACCAAATTCCTGCTAACTTCAGCAGCAGCAGTACTGATTATTGATTAAGAAAATAAAATAATTGATAGATTAAAAAGAATGATTTATTTGGTAACTTGCGCCATGAATCTAATGGAAAAATATTTTTCAGTGCATTGCTTCTTGATTTTCTATAGCTCTTGGCTTTGATAATTTAATTTTCTCCTATACATGAAAAGAGAACATGAAAAGTGACTTAATATACAGATTTGTGTTGTCCACCCTATATTCAATTTTGCATAGAAAATTTTGATGCTGCAGTAAGTGATTGCTACAAAAAGCCCTTCATGAGGTAAGTATATATGAGAAACCATTTGAAGCATATTTACTGTTTTAGCAAGAAATTGTTAGTTACATTTTTCTAGTCCTTTATAGTTGCATTGTTTAATTTACTTAAAGTAAGAGCTAGTATAAAATACAGTAAGACAGTACAATGAAGTTATAGCATGTTGCTTTTTAATTAATAATCTTATAAAATATGAATTAGCATGGTTAGCAACTCACTTGAAATCTAATTAACTTGCCTTAGCTATCTCGTTAGATGCCTGCAATACTAAAATACTTTTTACAAGGTTAACATATCAATAAGATTGCTATTATGCATTTTTGCTCATTTAATTATATTGCAAAAGTTAGTTTGTCCTTAGATGAACATTAAACATTCAATGAGCTGTCCTTTAGCAAATCATTTGATTGCTGACATATGAAATATAATTTAATTCCAAATTATAATTATGTACTTTTAGGCTCAATGTTCATTTCTCATTTTAGTGTCATAGTATATAAAGACTCTTAAATACCTTTTAGATGTTTTTAAAGAAGGAAGCATATGGTTGAAGAAGAAGAGACATTTTGTTCACTTTCTTATCTTGGAGAGAAAACTAAGGACTCTGCTTTTCTAGCTCCGTATTTAGTGACAACCAGGTCTGCAAGTACAGGTGGAGTGAATCACTCATTATTAAGGAGAGGCTGGGAATACTAATCTCTTACTCCATTAAAGCACAAGCAATTATAGTTCATCTTGTTCCCGGAAATCTTTTCACATAACCTTTGTAAGAACCACTGAGAGTAATTAAACTGTGCTTACTGGAGAGCTGAAAGTGTTTTTAAGACATGAAACATATTCTTATGTAAACACCTGGCATCTTCATATGCGATATGTGTCTTTGAAATAGTGAAGTATCATATGTGTTATCTTCAAAAAGTAATAATTTTAAGGAGTTAAATGAGCAAGCATTGTACTAAGGTGATTGTTACCTTCTCCTTCACCCCCTGTGAGACTGATTACAAGGGGTATTCTGCTGTCTCACTGAAAGTTAACAAGTTTTATGTAGCTCCAAGGTCAGAAATAGTAGAATTCATAAATCAAAATTTTACCTTTCCATGGAATTCCTAGAGTTGAAAAATTTTCATATTAGAGAGAGGTACCTCACCGTACATATACTTCTCACATGTTTTAATTGGTTCTTTCAGGGACATCCTGAACATTACTACAAATAAAAGTGTGCTCTAGGACACAGTCATTAACTGTATGTAATCAGCAGGAAAAGAAACCTAGAAGAACTTATCTTTATGTTTTAATGAAGCTGTGCTTAGTTTCCTACAAGAAATGAGAGGAATCCTTTAGTGAATACTACCACCGTCTATGATTTTGTAGTAGATTAAATTGGTTATCTGATTTACATAGCTTCTTTGATTTTGTTGCATATTTTTTGTCTCATGGATCATTCATTAATAAATTTTCAGACCTATATTTCCTATGGTAATTTTGCCCCCAGTCACACCTGTAAAATTTATATTTGCAGCTTACATGTGCTAACTTATAATATGGCTATGCACATGAACAAGAAATAAATGAGTTAACTTCTCCATAATTTTATTTTTTTTTTTTTTTTGCATGCTTCTGTTTAGGTTTTCAGTAAGAAACTGTGCCTCTAGTTTAATGAAGTATGTTATTATTTAAATGGTTCCAGAGTACTTATTTAATAAGAATAATAATTTAAAGCAGAATGGATTTTCCATTAGAGAGGACATGTTTTTATAACTCCTTATAATAGTTATTTTCTGTTTTCAGAATCAATCTCAAGGATTTCTGTATCTTACAGGAAAAACACATAGACAATAAAGAATATTGTTATTCTCAAATTCTATTTCAGGGGCTTGCAAAACTAAAGTGTACAGAAAATTACTGGAGGTGTTTTTTTTTTTTTTTTTTTGCTTTTCCATAAGTAACTGTGAATTGTGAGGAACAAGATAAAAGTAAGCTCATAAACTATGAATCTTCAGTATTACTGCATAGTAAAATGGTTATACATAATTCTGTGTAGTTTATCTGGAGAACCTGATCAAGATATACTGCAAAATGAAATAGATCATGCTTAAAAATTTAGGAGATGATATGGGGACACACTGCCTACATTTTCCTGTAGCACCAATTTCCACACAGACAGAAATGGGTGCTGGTTGACTGTGTCATTGCCATAGTTCTGAGCAAGTCACAAGGGTATATGTTCCAGTTAATATTTTTGTTTTAAGTCACGCATTATGTATGAGTATAGTACTAATTTCACTAGGAGAAAGGATTGCCCTTTTGAAAAGTAGGCTTAGCCCTAAACCAACTAAATTTTAATAGAAGTCATGGACGAAGATCTGTATGACAGCCGTAACTGATGACTGGATCCTCCCTATCATCCAAACCCTATGGTGTAGCAATTCAGTAAGGTAGTGATATGTTAATCATGTTGATGTTCTTAGGAATATTATTTTAGTTAGGACAGATGGATCTTTTTCTCCTACATAGATAAAGACTGTGAACTCTAAGGATTTCTCATTTCTGCATTTCAGAACAAGGGAACTGAAAGGACACATTCCCCAGTAAGTAGATCACACTCATGAGTAATTCACAGCTAGCATGAGTATACACATTTTTCTTTCACAGTGGTAAATAAATGTAATAAAAAAAGATGACTGGGTAAATAAAAAGTAGAGTTAGAAGCAGCCCAAAATATAGAAAATCTTAGTCCAAACCAATCTTAACTTGGCCCCAAAAGTGCAGTTTTATTTCACATGATCGAGTCTGCATTTACAGATATTTCTCTAGTTCAGAATGTTTTGCATCTGAAAAAGGAGGACTACACATATAAAGCAGAGGTAAGCATGGTGTGGATGTGGCTCAAAATATGAGACAACGTATGGATCCTTCAGGAGGGAATTAAGCCAGGGTTCTGAAGGTACCCTATGTACTCGATGAGCCGAAAGGTGGCTTATATTTCTGTTCTGATCAGCAAAATATAATTTCCTATGGCTTCATCTCATTTACCAATGTGTTTCCAGTTAATCTTTGACTTTGTATTGCAGGTAAGCACAGTTAACTCAACATGTTAAAATCTTATTGTGCTCTCTGAGCCGTATTTATGTGTTTCATTGCAACTCCTCTAAGATACAACAATTAAATAAATTAGTCTTGAAGATCCACAATTATGTTTCAGGTCCAAATGTGATCTAGGATTTCATTAAGCATAAACAGTCTGTAAAGATGCCTTATAAATGTGCGAGTATCTGATCCTATTTGTAGAAGTAAGTATGTTTCTAACCAAATAATTCTAAATATGTATGTAATTTTTCTTAGGTAGACCTAAGAAACTTGATCCTCATTATATGGAAAGAATGTACACGTACATTCTAGAGAATAGTTACACCCCCTTTGAGCATAAATTTTCAAGTGATGACATAAAGAACATTTCATTATCTGTTCCATAATTAAGAGTAGCAAATATAAGTGGTATGAAGATATACTTTCCCATCTGTCTTTAGTCATTCTTTCATGTTTGTTCCACAGGACATGTCATTTTCTTAATACTTTGGTTTCTTCATTTTTTAAAGTCCACAAACTAAACCAGACGTGTTTCTTGTATTATTTTCTAGACATCATGATCAGAGTACTTAAGACTGTGGCAAGTGCTTACATTTATGATAAACAGATTTTCAGAATTATTTTTAGAAAGGCAAAGGAAGAAAATAATAAGATGTGGCCTCTCTGGCAATCAAAATCTCATTTGACTAAAGAAGGGGAAAAGCAGCTGTTTTGTGAATAGCCTTCATATGTTCCCCTTTTGATTTAAACTATGTGCTGGTTTTGAAGTGTGTTCTTACAGTGAAACCCATAGAAAAAACCCCAACAACAAACCCTTAAAAAAAAGATTCCCTTATCTCTGGTCCACATAACCTTAAAAACAAAAGAAAGTAAGTGATTAATTAGCGAGTACAGTCTCCTCAATTTGTTCAAGAAAGTTATTCCTTACAGGTAGCCCTGCCTAAGGCTAATTTACAAGGTACTGATCCCATATGATACAAATGAAGGGGTAAAAATTTTATCTTAAAGATATTGTGGGCTCACATCCTGTAATGATGGGTAGCATTTGTACAAGAAGCCTACTTAACTTCATTAAGGGTGATGGTGAAAGTAGTTGGTCACAGTTACGTGCATGATAGATTATATGATCATGCATATAACAGCCTGTCTGCCTACCTACTTCTCTGGTACTCATCTCCAAGTTTTAATTTTTGTATATTCTCAAAAATTCTACCCTTATCAATTATAGCTCTGTAAATTAATGAGTTAAAACTGCCAGTAAAAGCTATGCGTAGGTGTTGGTCCTTTTGGGTAAGCAATCATCTTTGTAATTATTTATTAAGTGATTGCTGCACAGCTCTCTTGATCTGAAAAGAGGTTAGATTCTAAAAGAAAAAAATGTTAAAGATGGCTGGTACTTTAAAAAGCATACTAATCACATAAGCACAACATGCCACAGCACAGGGAAAAACTGAGAAATACAGTATGTGTCCACCTGGTTTCAGTTGTGTTTCTTCACTGGCTTCCACACAAGATGGGAGCAAACAGTAGAAATTAGGTCCCACTGTGTAGAGAATTGTAAAGGAATATTTCAAGCTGTTAGAGACAATATCAGAAAGGCCAAATTACAAAAAGGATGCTTCTAGCAAGATATGTCGGGAATAACAAGGACCACATTAGAAGTGCTGTAATAGTAGGAAGTAAAGAGTGAGAAGAAAGTGTTGACCTACTCCTTCTGTGAAACAAGTAAGCTAATTGCAGGTGATACTGAGAAGAACAAAATGTTACAATCTTTTTTGAGGCAGTTTTCCCTAAAAAGGTCAATTTATTATTTGAGAATTAGTGCAGCTGATGGGAGAGGAAATCATAGAATCATAGAATAGTAAGGGCTGAAAAGGACCTTAAGAGCAAGATCTTCATTTAGAACAGGGAAGACAACATTTAGAGATTATCAGGATACTTATGGGTTTGTCAGATCTCTGAGTACAACCTCCTCCCCACCAGGAAAAAGTACCTGGTCCTGTGCCCAAGTCTGCCCTGCTCCCCATTGTAAAACCACTGGGGTATGAGAACTGCCAGAGGAAGAATGGGTAACTTAAAAAGCAACAAAACAAACAAAAACACCCCCACAACTCCAATCAAAAACACTGTTTCCTTTAGAGAAGAAAGCAGAGGAGCATGAGAATCACAGATTAGTCATATTTTGATTCATTTTCCTGCAAAAATTTGAAGCAAATAACTGAAATCTATTTAAAGATGGAAAATAAGAAGGAGCTAAATAAAAACTAGGATGGATTTGTGGTATATAATCATATCAAATTTTCCTCTTTGGCAGATTAATAGATCTTGCTGATGGGAAAAGAACAGTAGCTTTCTTGGGGTTTGCTGCCATCAATAAGGCTTTGATACCATCTCAAGCTATGAAAACAGCTTAAAAAAAGTCTTTGAAATTTGCACAACACGAGTTAGACAACAGTATGCAAGGAGTACTTATCTATCAATTATCTATGAAAATAAAAGGAAATTATCAGATAGGACTGCGGAATTAAACTGCATCCACTTCTATCCAATACTTTCACTAATGAAGTGATGTAACAGAAAATAGCGTTAAATTTCAAGACAATCTCTGACTGGGACTGCAAGTGAATCGGAGGACAAAATTAGAATGCAACAGGGTAACTTTTGATAAATTCCAGAAATAGGTTGAGAATTTAGGGTGAAAAATCAATAAAGAAGTGTGTGATGAAAATCAGTTGCACAATAAAGGACATGAGAAAAAACAGTCAAGCACCAATTTTTTAAATTATCTAGATTTAAAGGATAGCACAAAATGTATCAAGAAGGTATTGCGCTTATAAAAAAAAAAGTTATCTACAAGAAACCTGGACAAATCCTAGTTTTTAATTTTGCTTTAGGAAGGCTTTGGTATGCAACTTGGGGACTACACTTCAAAAAAGATGTTCAGCAGTTAAGACAAGCCTGACCGATACCAATAAGAATGTTCTGATATAAAAAATTTGATCCCTTAAGAAAATACTTGGGTAATTTATTTGAAAAGTTTTAAGAATAGAAATTGTATTTTTTCAAGTGTATAAAAGTCTACTACATAGAAGTCAACATCTGTTTTAAACAATGAGGGAAACTGGAGTTTCTAAAGCCTTGTACTGAACTCAAAGTAATACCAAATACAAACAAAAGGCTTATTCTTAGATGTTCTTCTAAAAATGTCCATCTGAAATAAAGTTTGTCTCAGTGATGACAAAGAAGATACCTAGGAATTTCAACATCAGGTGACCAAGCCATTTAATCTCTTTACACCCTACAAACGGTAGTTATTGTCCAAGTCCATATGTGTGTGTACATACATATAGATGTATACACATGCGCATGTATGTACACAGCTTATATGTACAACTGTACACTTTATGTTTGTATATATGTATCGTAAATATGACATACATACCAAGGCAGACATTCATGTACATACACTCAGTATTGTCCAAAACACAATTCAGAGTACTTAAATTGTCTTTTCCCCCAGTGCTTAAAGGATACACAAAGAACATCACCTGTAATTTAGGCAACTATATTTTATGGTGTAACTATTTCTCCCTCCCCCCAATATATATCACTAAAATTATCTGCAAGCAAATATGAACATACATAAGGCAATGAACAATTTTTAATGCAAAATTACATTTGAATCTTTATTAATAGTAGAATAATCCTATTCAGCATTCATTAATGTTTTTGAGACAGGTGTGGTAGGTTTTTCCTCTATAGTAAATAAGTTTGGTGGGAAATCACAGGTCCCTGTGCAACATATGAATTAATCACAAAAAAAATTCAATGTCAAATTTGGTCTAAAGCCTGTCACAATTGCTAAGGACAATAGTTCTTTTGCTTTTTCAAAAGAGGAATCCTGCTTTCCTATTAAAATTATATTTTATCATTTAGCACATCATTAGGTAGATTGTTATAAAGGCTTTTTCTTTCATATTCAATACACAGAACTTATTACAGGACACTGGTGCATCTGTCTTTGCAATCAGTCTGTCAAATCAACTTTCCAACGACTTAAAATATTCTGAATTTCTTTTTCTGGCTGTACACATTCATGAAGGCTGGCTCACTGACCTACCAGTCACTGAAGAATTCAGACTTAACATGTACATTGTAAACTAAACTCCTCTGTTTTGCTGTAAAACTACACTGTCCAAAAAAATTACCATTTCTGGCAGTCAAATGTATTAGGAGACTGATATGTTAATTAAGCATGTTAAAACAACAAGGAAAAAAAAATATGAGCCTCGGGAACCCGGAGGAATGTATGTTTCTTAGTGGAGCTTAGGAGTATTTCCCATTGTGTCCATGTGGTTTATGTGTAAAAGCATTCAAAACTCAAATCAGTTGTCATTTACAATTTTTTGCCAAAAGAAATAATGGCTGCTGAAACATTTATTTTCCAGATTATTGAACATTTTCTCACACACAAAAATCAGAAAATGATATATTTGGAAATGTTGGAAAGTTTAATTTCAAGTCAGTTAAAGATCATTTTCAGTTGTCATCATGTTTCCTAGGAAATGTAATTCAGTGTTACAGATTCAGTATACCCTCTAACCAACATATACAAACTTAAATCAGAGGGAAACCGCATTGTTTCATGGAAGAGATAATCCAGAAAAAGCTGGCTGTAGAAGGGAAAGAGGGATTGATATAACACAGCAGTTTAAGTAGACAAATGTAAAATTTAGCTTAACTCAAAATGGGATTGTTTGACAAATGAAAATGTAAAGGATTAAAATGTCATTGAAATCTACATTTCATTAGAAAATTTTCTAGACATAAATTTATTATCAAGATTCCTGTGGAAAACTGTAATTTCATAGTAATCGAAGAATGTTCTGAAAAAAAAAATCCAACTAATTATTCAATAATTTTGAAGGGGAAAAAATTATAACAGGATCTGCCTAAGATTAACCTTAAATTGTCTTAACAATAGAAGTAAGGTGACAAGGTAAGATGATGAACGAAATAGACTTTGAAATCTAAAATCCATGGTTAAAGACAATTGTAATTCTACCCTGAGAACTGTCCAAAGTGAAGTTTCTTTAAAATTATCAGTGATCCAGCTTGGACATTTTTCCAACAACGGAAAATATTAAACCAGATGAACTGAGGAGCAGAGTCACTGATTGCAACATAGTCACGCCAGATTCACTCTGCTAAAAATGATAGACAGAGGAAATGCTTCCTGCCAAACAATCATGTTTCTGCAGAGGAAATGTGAAGAGAATTACTCCTATATTCTGTCTAAGCACGCCACTGAAGTATCTCCTCAGGATTAGCGAGAAAATGCCCTCCTATGCCATCTGAGAGCCCAGCTACAGCATAGGTGGTCACCTACTTGGCAGTATCAACAACTGAATGCCCAGACAAATACTAAAGGCAGGAAGTAAAGCTGACCGAGGGATTTTATCAGTACAAAGATAACCTGAATCATGCTGATGCTTTTCAGTTTTAGAGATTTGCAGTGTTACATGGAAAGCAGTCGTATCCCTCTGTGACCCAGACCACTGTTTTGAGTGGGCATATTTTTTTTCAGCATCTGTAACTGTCGCTAGCTAAAAATACAGCTTCAAACGACAATTTTGCAATCTGAGTACTGCAGGTGAAATGATCAAACTGTATGGTTTCAGTGAAATAATTTAATAAGTCAGAATAGTTAATATAAAAACAACACAGAAAAATTCCCCCTTTGGTGGAAATTGGTTCTGAGTACAAAATGCAGTAAAAATGTTTGGGTTTTGTCTCAGTTGGGTTTTTGGTGTTTTGTTGTGTTGTTTGGTGGGGTTTTTTTTAATTGAAGAGAATGCTGTTGTCCTCATTTCTTATGCATTTTCATGGGTTTTTTTGTGAACCTAAAAAAATAGCTTCACTGACCAAGCAGTAAACTATATCTTGACCATTCCTAAGAGAGTAAACCTTTATTTCCCTTCACAAACCATGGAGGTAAAACCAGACTCCTTTTGTGTTTATTTTTCACAGTGAGTCATCAGACATACTCAAATTTGAAAGTGTAAACTGAAAAAAAAGTCAAAGGGAAGATAGAGCGTGGTGTTTCAGGCAGCCTTAAAGGGGAGAAGTATGTGTGTGAATGTGTGTGCCTGTCTGCATCTCTACATGTAAATGGAAAAGCGGAACTTTAAATATTTAGCTAGAGTCAAAGTTGTGAAAAGTTACACCTGCCATTTACACATGGAGACCTGTGTAATCCCTCATGGAAAATTAACTGCAACTCGAAAGTCTGGAGTATATTTTGGCCCTAAAACAATTCTAAGCTGATACATTTACTACACAGAATGGCTTTTAATTTCCAGCTCCAAAGCTGAATCCTCCTCTGCTAAAATCAAACAGCCATGATAAGATTACATAGTAATGTTATTACATCATAATTAAAATTGGAAAGTGGAAAATAAATTTACCAGCAGAACTGGAAAGTATTAGAGGCAGAAATTAATAAGTTGGAATTTGACTAGGACATCAGGATTGAAACAGTATAAATTCTTTAACTACACTATACACTTAAAGTGCACTTCACATTTAAAGGCTTCCATTTCTAAAAAAAGCCAAGGTCCCAAAAGTTTGATAGAGAATTTATTGCTTATTCTACTGGAGAGACAAGTACCATATTCTGAAACAGCGCAAGTAAATCCTGAAAGATAGCTGTCACCAGACTGAACCTGCCTCAAGGAAGCTTGCCTTTTGAATCTAGTGGAAAGGTTTCATTTCACAGGGGGACTTATTCTTCTCTCATTTTATTTTCAGATCCTTTGTCTGGTGGCTGCATATGGGGTCATTCAGTTGCCTCCTTTAAGCAATGAAGCTATGGATCAGGAGTCTGCACTCTTAACTTTAACTATGAAGATAAATAGTTGCAATTTTTTTAGAATAGACCTTTTCTGCTTTTGAAAACTTCAGTACAGTGTAAAATAAACAGAGGATATGAAGTTGCTCCTCTCCACTGTGGTAATCCTTTTTATAAAAGGGTTATGTTTGCTCTTTTCAAGGTTATTATCCTGGAAGGGGATAGGCAGGAAGAGACTACTAGCAACTGATTCTTGATATAGGTGAAAGCTAACTGTATTATCCTTAAAATCTTTCAAGGTCTAGTAAGGCAAATGTCTTCACATCTTGTGGTAACTGCCACAGTTAGTTGGAAGAACTAGGCTAGAATGGTATGAGGCATGGTGGGGATGAGATCTAATAAATCAATACTGACAAGACATTTGTATGTTCAACATTTCATGTTCTTAAACTTTTTTCCAAACACAGAAGACTGAAATTTTATCACCTTTTACAGAACTGCATAACCATAGAAGAGCTGAAGTTGGCAGGGACTTCTGAAGGCTGTCTAGTCCAAGACCTTCTCCACCATGGGTAAGTCTTCCTTGCTCCATACTTTCCCCTGGTGGCAGGGGCCTGTGATTCCCCTAGGCCAATCTTAGTGGTAAAGACTGTGACAAAGAAGATATTAAGCTCTTCAGCCTTTTCCATGTTTTTCGCGACCGGGGTCCCTACCCCATTTAGCAGCAGCTTTCCCTTGTCTTCCTTCTGCTGTGATGTGGGAGCCCTTCTAGCTGTCTTTCATGTCTCTCACCAGACTTAGCTCTAGCCAGACTTTGCGTTTCCTGAACCTGTCACTGAGTGTGTGAAAGAAAATTTCCTTGTTCAGCCTACTGATTCCAGAATCTGAGACTCTATGACATCAGCTAAATTGATAGCATTCAGGATTCAGATCCAGCCAGGGCGAGACAACATTAAACTTTGTTGTATAAACACAGGCTTGAACATAGACTGTTAAGGAATATAGGTGAAAAGAGAACTCATGGAAAATGCCAGAAAACTAAATTTGCTGTCCAGGTTGCTGCTACCAGAGGAACAGAAGTTCGCACAGGAGCTACCCTTGATGGAGCCTGTCCCTCTCTGGTAATGACGGTCTACTCAGTTCCTCCATCACTGCCAGGGATGTAGCAGTAGCCAGGGAGACTACCCAAGGTTTTAGTATAGTCAGGAGGTTATTTTGCTGTTTCTGACAGTCTACTGCTCTAGCTAACTCTAATTTGCAGGTAGTCAATGCCAGCTACAGACAGGGACAAGCAAATAACAATGGAGACTAGTAAGTATGTGTGCAGGGAGAATTTAAACGCTTATAACACAAAACCTGGAAATTTAGATGTCATCAGTGCCTTTTGATACCTAGAAACAACCTGAGTATGTTCCCCTCCTCTGCTGTGGCAGGGAATCTCACACTAAGCAAAGAACTGCAAAAAGGAGATGGCAAAACCTTGGGATCCACATTACCTTTCAAGGAAGTGAATATTTCACTGTGGTGGGGAGGGTTTCTTTCCAGCAACAGGGAACATTGCTGCTCTTGCAAATGGCACAAGCTCACTGCCTCTCCTTTTTCTGCAAATGCAAGCAGAGAGATATGCATTCAGTTGTTCTGATCTGCTTCATGCATGTGTTGGCATATGTTTTTTATATAACCCGTGGAACCACTCTGCATAAGATTTCAAATCTGTTTGTTTTGTTTTGTTTTTTTTTAAGGTTTCCACAATGTAAACTAAAGCCAAAGACAGAAGTTGCTTTTCAATCATATCAAAAAAAAAAAAAAAAAAAAAAAGGAAAAGATCAGTCACATCTCAAAAGTGCTAATTTAATTTCTGGCTTTGTTTCCCAAGGTGGCTGGTAGTTTGCTGTAGAAACTCAGTTCTTGATTAATATGCATCATTAATCATTTAAATAAAAGTAGACCACATAATTTGAAGAACAAACAATGCTACTTGACTGCTAATTCAGCAGCATAATTAGAAGCCCTCAGACATGCTAGTCGAGAGAATATGCTTAATAAAAATGAATAAACCTTTCTCACAGGGTCATTCAATCATGAATATTACTAAGTTCTTCTTCTTTTTATCTTATGTGTGTATATATATATGTAATTATGAAATCCATCCACGGGTCCTGAAGGAGCTGGTAAATGAATTTGCTAAGCCACTGACCATCATATTTGAAAAGTCATGGCAGTCAGGTGAAGTTCCCGATGACTGGAAAAAGGGAAATATAACCCCCATTTTCAAGAAGGGGAAAATGAATGACCCAGGGAATTACAGACCAGTCAGTCTCACCTCTGTGCCTGGCAAAATCTTGGAGCAGATTTTCCTGGAAGGCATGCTAAAGGACATGAAAAACAACAGCATGGGCTGATGCTAACCTTATGAAATTTAACCATGCCAAGTGCAAGGTCCTACACTTGGGTTGGAGCAACCCCAGGCACAGCTACAGGTTAGGCAAAGAAGAGATTCAGAGCAGCCCTGTGGAGAAGGACTTTTGAGTGCTGCTCAATGAGAAAATGAACATGAGCCGGCTTCAGGGTGCGCTCGCAGCCCAGAGAGCCAACCATATCCTGGGCTGCATCAAAAGGAGCATGACCAGCAGGTCAAAGGAGGTGATCCTGCCCCTGTGTTCTGCTCTTGTGAGACCTCACCTGGAGTATTGTGTGCAGTTCTGGTGTCCTCAACATGAAAAGGACATGGAACTGTTGGAACAAGTCCAGAGAAGGGCCACGAGGATGATATGGGGACTGGAGCATCTCCTGTATGAAGGTAGACTGAGAAAGTTACTGTTCAGTAAGTAACAGTAACAGTCTGAAAAGACTGTTCAGCCTGGAGAAGAGAAGGCTGCGTGGAGACCTCATAGCAGCCTTCCAGCATCTGAAGGGGGCCTATAAGGATGATAGGGAGGGACTCTTTATTAGGGACCGTAGTGATAGGACAAGGGGTAATTAGTTAAAACTTAAACAAGGGAAGTTTAGATTGGCTATATAGAAGAAATTCTTTCCTGTTAGGGTGATGAGGCACTGGAATCGGTTGCCCGGGGAGGTTGTGAATGCTCCATCCCTGGCGGTGTTCAAGGCCAGGTTGGGCAAAGCTTCAGGTGATATGGTTTAGTGGGAGGTATCCCTGCCCATGGCAGGGGGGTTGGAACTAGATGATCTTAAGGTCCTTTCCAACCCTAACTATTCTATGATTCTATGTATACACTTATATTTGAATAAACGTAATCTTAGCATAAAAGAAGTGAACAATAGTGTTTGTAATTAGGGTCTGAAGAAGGTGAGACATTGAAAAAGCAGCAAGAAAACATGTCAGTGCATGCCTGACTCTTCTACTCATCAACAAACATTTTCTCTCCAGATATTTTACTCTCAGATATGTTATTCAAAAAGTGTACTTTTAAATTCTGTTCAGTCATTCAGATACACTAGCGGGCAGTGTCATCAGATCAGCACAATGCAAAATGAAATGGAAAAATACAGAAAGACAAAGATTCTGAGATCGTTGAGCAGGTTATTGCACGTCACACATACTAATCTGAAGGGACACATTTGCTATAGGGGCACACATCTCTATGTTCAAATCACTCATATGCCATTTCATCCTCTAGCTCATAATCATTGTGTACCACAAGAGCTTAGCTATAATGTAAGTCCCAAATTCAGAGGACTATATTAATAAATTGGTCTTGCATCTTGTAGTGCATGCAGATGACTCTAAGACGAGTATAGGCAGCTGAAAACATTAAGGGCAGGAAAGTTAGGACAAAAACTTCCAGGCTAAAAGCTAGTTATTAGGTTCAGATTGTGTTTTGAATGAGAAGTCTTAAAGTTAAATGGATTACTTATCAAGCTCAATGTATTGTAATTAGAAAGCACCAAAGTCTCTGACCTTATATAAAATCAAGTCATATTGGTTTTATTGGTTTTACACCTTTTAATAATACATTAAGTACTAAAGTTTATACTGAGGTCACTTGTAATTATGTCGCATTCCTAACACTTTTGTCAATCACTCCCTGAATTGGTCATAAAATGCTTATATGTTCCCATTTGCTGTTCTGGTAATTGGGACATAAATCTGTAGAGTAAAATGTAACAAAATAGTGTGTTCTCTGGTTGAACTGTATCACAGCACAGCATTTTCCTGTTGCTTAATGACATATGTGCTGTGTTCTCAGGCAAGAGCAAAAACAGTGCAATGAAGTCTGGTTTTTAAAAGCTTTTGGTTATTGTCATTGCACTACATTTGTGAGATTTAAGTAATCTTTTTGTACATTTTTTTATTTCAAAATGAAGTTTCAATACAGTAATCTGCTTCACTAAGTTTCTTTTTTTTTTCAGTATGAATGGGATTCATGTGTTTTTTCTTGCAGATTTTATTTTTTAATATAGATGGTGTTTAAACTTAAACTCTTAGTCTTAGAGTTTACTAAAAGCCTAAGAAAACTAGGAAAAAAAAGTCTTCTAGAGGAAAATCTTAATGAACTAAGCATGAGATGTGGAAAGTCTTATGGTTCTCCTGGCTTTGTTTTTTTACCCAGTGTATCATGCTTGGCAGATCATTAACTGTTTTAACTGATTTCCCTTTGAAGAAAAGAAAACCAACAATATTTTGCCGAGGATCAACAAAACATACACCAAATAAAAGAAAGATGGAGTGCTTTAGTCTATTGCTACTAGATATAAATATGAAAAAGAGTAGTAAGATGACTGCTCATAAAGATGGGTAAGGCTTCTTGTCTGAAAGCAACAATATAGTCCACCCCTTCAGCAGAAATACTGACTGGTGTTTCTAAACAAGACTGTTAGCTTCCAAAAACTTGAAATCAATTCACTTCCTTATGAAACAGGACACAATGGCAAACCTACAAATTTGCAATTGAAATTAAGATTCATGTACTGTGGGGCAGGGAAGAAACTTAATTTCAGATTATTCAGTACCCCATAATTACAACTATTGTTCATCTATTTCATAGGAAGTAAAACTGCTGAAGCTTGGCTCAGGAATTGGTTAACAATGCTGTGGAGAGATCTAAGTCAAATAGGATCACAGGAAAAAAATAACTGATTCTTCGTAGCTCCGAAGAATGAACTGAAGACAATCATACGCTTTGCCTGTGGGCACAAACTGCTGAAAATTCAAGTCCTCTACTTTAATTCTGTCAGCAAAAAAACCCCAACCACCTACTTTTTTTTCCTCTTCTGAAAAATAGTATATGCCCGAGGCTACCAAACACTGTAATAATGTGTATCTTAATCTGTCATAAAAATTGAGTTTTTCAGAAGACTGGAATGTTAAACTCTTGAGCAATATATGTTTGGATTGAAGAGAGATGGGCCAGGGAAAGAACAAAAATTATACCCCTAAACCTAAAGATATTTGGTGAAATTAATATAGACAAAGCTGGCCATTCCTGAAAGTCTTACTTTTCCAATATTTCCTCTGAAAAGAAAAATTCCTGCAAGGATGAAATGGAAAAGGATTTCAGGGATGGCCTTGAGGTGAGAAAGTGAAGTTACGAATGTATGTAACTGACTTATTTCTTTTAGAAAAGCACAGGCCATCTTGAATAAATGCAGTCATTTTCAAAAAGACAAAGCAACCAAGAGTTCCATTTGAACGTGAAGTGTGTATTTGAGGGATGTGCCAGAACAGCTGTAGTGAAGCTCACATTTAGGTTGTGTAATAGCTCCATCATTAAATATTCATGAAACTGATAAAAATGAAATAAAATAAATTCAAACACCTTAGTCACACGAAACCTTTGAAATTCTGCAGGGGAAAAAAACTAAAGGAGTTTCCATTTCTTGTGAAACTCCATCCTATTTTGCAGATATGTAATTGGCTGAAGCCTGCTGTTTCCATGCCTTACTGTTTGCAGGGAACACAAGGAAGTCACTTGTGTGTCTTGTCTTCAATATGGGATTTCTCAGTCTTGGAATGTGTACCTTGCAATTTCAATAAAGTTTTTGTTTGTTATGTGAAAGGTACACAGTTTTTATCCACAAAGTGCCTGGAAAAAGGTGCAGAAATCAATGCAGCTAATGTATATTTCACTGAGTCTGGCTTTTTGAGGAAAACAAGCAATGTCATTTATTTTGCCAGCAAAGTTTTGCTGAAACACAGATGTGCAGAAATATCAGGAAAGTTAAAAAGTGGAAACACTCTATATTCTTGGAAAATGCAATAGAGACCATGTGCGATGTCTGCTGCTTCACAATGAAAGAAGTACTTGTAAGCCCAAGAATTTGGTTGTGGGACTTCTTTCCCCAAAAGATCATCTGCTTGCATAAAGCTTATTACTTTCCCCTATAAGTTTAGTGTTGTTTTGTTTTTTTTTTATTCATGCACTTTTCAGAGTGACTTCCAGTGACCATCACTAGTACTGAGGTCTTCCACACTGTGTGTCAGTGGAGAATACTCCACTACTTGTTAATCAAGTTAAAATGAACTCAGTTTTACAAGATGTCAGGCCATAAAAGCTGGACAACTATTTGCTTCTTGAGACCCTGACAAGATGAAAAAACACAGGTCTTGCCCTGTTCCTACTGAAACGCAAAATTTTTTTCAGAAAGACATTTGAAGAGAATTCAAAGAGAATACTCTTCCAGATTCTTAGCCTTGATGACAGAAGACAGTCTCTTGGATCTTTTTATTTCCTTATTTCTGGTTTTGTTTTGGTTGGTTGGTTGGTTTGTTTGGCTTTTTTGATGGTGGTTTGTTTATTTATGTGTGGGGTTGTGGTGTTTGCCTGTTTATTTTTTAATGTCGGATACCATCTTCAGGAGCATTTGGTCTGAAGTGGTAAGTACCCTTCTCCCAAGACCTCTTTGAAATGAGATGCCACTGCATGTAGGAGGGCTATCTAATTAATGGTAATAGGGCCTTCAGACAGAATGATCATCAGCCTATCTGAGCGGCCTCTCCTGAAAAGTCCATGGCTTCATTATTGAGTTGTAGATGGTAGGAATGAATTTAGCGCTAGAGAAAAACATTGCATTAAATAGTTTTGGTGCCTAAAGATTGCTACCCAACCAATGGGCAGTATAAGCACTGAGTACGTTTCAGCAATGTCTTTGCAACTGAAGATAGTAAAGAACAGAGGAATGTACATTCTTTTCCACAGAACATAGCTGATCTGCTGGAAGTGCTTCCAGAGATAAGAATTTAGTTCTTTGTGTATCTCTTGGTCTCCCTGCTGAGGAAGCAAATTTTGTGTCCATTCAAGGCAACTGAAAAAAACACAACCCTGTTTGTAAAAATTAATATGCTTTTTTTAAAATCACATCTGCTGTAGGGACTATGCAGATTTGATTGCACTGGTAACCAGTTCTGCATTCCTCTTTCATGAAAACGAATCAGAGCTGAACGATCTTTTGCAGCTACCTACCAAATCAGTTTTCACCATCTATTTTATTGTATTTGTTTCTTTGGTTTTAAAAACTGATTCGAGAAATTCTTCTTAAAAAAAAAATAAAATCCATTTTCCTCTGAAAACAGTTTTTCTCTTGAGCTGCTTTTCCTTAACACTAGTCTTTCTGCTGAAGATTTGCTGTGGGTCTCTCCCTCCCTTTCTAGGCCCTTCACCTCTCAGGAGGCTGCCTTTTAATGAAATACTTACTTCGTTTTGGCTCATTTTTAATTCTTTGTTTAAATGTTATTGCTTGTGCTTTGAACTGATCACCCCTGTACAATCTGAAGCTGAGCATTTGCTGTGACGCTGAATGCATTGCTTCTGTTGTTGCCTTAGAACGTTGTGCAGTGTTGCAGTTGATAAAGATTCTCATGATAAAAGAATTTACAACAAAGGATGAAATTAATTTTTCCTAAAGTCAATGGCATCAAGATCAGATACAGTTTCTCTTTTTCTCACTTCCAATTCCCATTTGCTTAGGAAATTGTTTTCTATTTATTTGGACTAATATGAAAAGCACATTGCCATAGACAGCTGCAACACTCAATAGAACAAATGTGCCCTTGTTACCAGTGTTCCTCTGTATCTACCCTTCTAGCCATTAACAACAGGCTAAAACCAAGTGGTACTATTTTAGTCCCAGTGCAATTTTCTCCACCCAGTGCATGTTTTACTGTTCAATTGAAAGCAAATTGACACTTCCAGCCATTCTGTGTTCTAAGTTTATTTCTTTTCATGGTCTTTTACTACTTTGTTCTCACTGAGCTTTCAAAGCAAGAAATTTCTTTGCATCTTTTATATTATATGCAATTCCACTGATGTTGTTGTTTCAGTTCTGTGGAACAAGAAAAGGAGATAGAAATATTCTGTTCTGAGCAGAAGATTAGCAGGAATGTGCAGCCACAAAAACACATGAGAAGCAGTAGGGACCTTTTCTTCACTCAAACTAAATTAGTCAATGATGATAACTTCTGATACCTCTAATGCTTATGCATGGATCTTTTATCTGCTTAGTATTCTTCTGAACCTTGATAGGCATTGGAGTCCAATTTCTTTTCAGAGAAGGCTTTTAGAACGTGGTTATGAGAGGCAGTTTATTCAGAAATTCCTCAGCCCCTGAAATTAATTTGGATGAAAATTTGCACCTTGCTCCATTCCGCTGCAAACCTTCCGTTCTGATCTTAAATATGATAAAACACCCCTAGATATTTTCTACATAGTTGTTGGTGTTCCACTCCCTAATGGATATTATCAATAGAGCTGTAAAGTTACCTGTAACCACAACAGAATTATAGATTTTAGGAGAGAAAAAAATAGCAAGTGAGTCACTTCTTGGGCACCCCATATTGCACAACAGCGTATTTCTTGTTTTTTTTATCTAGTCTAGTTTAAGGCATCAAACTGTTTCCCTGAGGAGATCATTCCATAGTCTATTATTACATTTACTTGTCAGCAAGCTTTTGCCCAATGTTTTAGTCCAAATATCCTTATACTGGATCATCCCAGATCCCTTGCTGATCTGAGTACCTTTTGAAGTCAATTAAGTCTGTGTTCCTTATGGGATTTTAATACCCTGTGGTTTCTGGTTTGATTTTTTTTGTTGTTGTTGTTGTTTGATTTTGGGGGTTTTGTTTGATTTTTGGGTTTTTGTTGGTTAGGTTTTGGGGTTTTTTAAGGCAAAGAAATAAAAAAAAATATTTACAGGAATTTTTAAACTTGCACATGAAAATTATTTTCCCATAGTCACTTGAGCAACAAGTAAAAAGCCAGTTACGGAAGAACTGCATGTTACAACCTTTTCTGTTGGTTAGTGCTTTAGTTAGAGTGTCAGGCTTTAGTTTTGCTTTCTAGAATGCTGTTTAAATGTTTTTTTCTGAAATGCTGGCCCTAGACTTTCTGCCTGAAATTACTTTTTTGCACTTAAATTGAACAAGCAGTTCAATTTTTCAGATCTTCTAGATGTGAAGCAATTATTCATTTATATATTTTCATTAAGTCTGAATAGTCATCCAAGTGATTGTTTAGGTTGTTCTAAGTATTCACTTTGTGCACTGAAATCAGACAGTTTTGCCACCAAGATCTGCCATACCAGTACATACACCCAACATCTTCTCAAGCTTCTGCATAACTTAATAGTGTGAGGAGTCTTCATAGACATTCTCAAGTCCCTTTGTGCCGTTTGAGGCTGCAATTCAAATTTCTTTTTCATGTTGTATCTGTTTCTTTACTACTCCCTTCTAAGCAATTTATACTCCTTTTACTCTAAATCAGAACAATTTTCATGTCTTGGCCTTGAAAATACTATGTATGGCTAAAATGTATACATGACTCTGATGCTTGCCCTCTGAGATATCATGGTAAAGAGCACAACAAATGAGGCTGCAGCATCTACAGACCATTTTAAAAGAGAACTCCAAGGTCTGGAGAGAAGTGAGCAAGAACGATTTCCTTCAACACCCTATAGAAATCTCTCTTAACCTGGACAGCTGGATATAGTAAGACAAGGTTTAGATTATCTTGACAGCCAAAGTTTTGTTTGTCTCTCTTTTAGTCAAAAGGATCTCTCTCAATGTTAGGAGAAATAGTGACAATTGCCTTCAGCCAGGACCTTCCCTTTGGGATTTACTGTCACAGACTACCTACCTAGATTGTTCAGGTTTTGTGTTATAAACTAAGCATTAATTTACTGGTATTTTGATGTCCTCTGTGGATACTCCAAGAACACATTAAACGTAACAGAATGTAGCTGATGCTACTTGCATCAAAATACTTCTAAAAGTGAGCATGATAGGTGCTTATTTCAAAGCATATTTAAAGAATGCATATTTCAGACTCAAAGCTATTATCCACAAGAAATGAAATAATTGATATTTGAATCCCACTTGCGTATTACCTTTGAATGTTATATCTGTATCTATAGCTGTGGACAAGGTAGAGTAATTTTCTTCCTCTGTTCCTTATTACAGCACTGCATAGCAGCAAAACTAAATACTGCCTTGTTTCTCCAGGGAGCATAAAGACTACTGATGAATGACTCCTCTGGCAGCTTTGCCCATGCTGAAACAAGCACAGAAAAGTCAAGACCTGATTCCTGCTGTCACTGAGGCCCCTGGGCATCTGCTGAGGCTCTGGAGGAAAGTCGTGGGTCAAGGGCAACCCTGACTGGGTGGACAAGAACATCCAATGCTGTTCCCTGCTTCTATTGATAATATTTCCAGGGTTAGGTTGTACTTTCCATGCACTGCTAGTTGCCTGAACTGTATCTATTAGGCTGCAACAGCTGAAATTGTCTGGTAAATGCCTCTTCAGATGTAATGTAAAAATGTGTGAAGTCCAACAGCTTTTTTGCCTCTTACAGCACCAAGTATGTTCTGCAGTAGTTTCTTTGGGGAAGGCTGAGGAATGCAAAACACTAATTGGTAACACCTTTCAGATGCCCTGAAGTTACAATAAAAATAAAATTAAACCATTTTAAAAGTCTTTAATGAAGTGATATGGTAATTAAATTCTAATTAACCAAAGGGTTGGTTATTTCCTGGTTTTGTAAGCAGATGTATAACTTGTGCTGTTGCTCCTAGTTCAGTTATAAATGTTTCAGTAATATCACTTCCGTATCAGTCCCCACTTTAGAAAAACACCTTATTGTCAAAAATTTGCAGGGTTCTTGGGGGAAAACAACCTCTGAGACACTGATATTTAAATATTCAGAAGTAATCTGATACTACAGAGCTAATTTTTACCATTAAATAACATCCAGAATTTAATCATTAATTTGAGATCAATATTTGTCCATTTAATCTTGCCAGATTTTCCAACTATAATATGACTGAGTCTCTGGCTGGTGAGAGGCTAAACAGTGCTGTGAGAGCTCCTGCAGCTGGCACTTGGAGTGAGCCTTCCAGAACATAGTCTGGGATTGCAATAGAGATGCCCCATTTCTAGAGTTGACTATTTGCATCATGGGGAATCTTAGGTGAAGTTTATGAAAATATATCTTTTGAACTTGCAATGGGAGCAATTCTTTTATATATTTAACTGGAGTATTGCACATGAAGTTCCTAGGACACAACTTCAAAAGAGGAAAACAAGAAGGAAATAAGAAGATGAACTTAATCTTATATTCTTTCCAAACCATGTCAATATAATAATACTTATTCCTTGTGCAGTTATAAAAATGTGATTAATACAGGGACCTGACATTCTGACATCTTCTATAACTGTTAAAATATGAAATGAGGGATTTTATGGTTTTGACAGAAAAGTGCCTAACTTCTGAAAGCTGGGGTTGGCCAAGCTAAAATCAAAATATACCATATGAAAATTTGCATTTCCTGATTCGGATTGTCTCATTCCCAAGGGGAATCCTGGTTCGGATTGTCTCATTCCCAAAGGGTTTATTGGAAAAAGAATGAAAAGTAATGATTTCATACCAGTTTATCTTCAAAACCTCTCACATATTGCTTCCTGCTTAACCTTTTCTTTAATTACACATTACACATTTAAGGTTTAGTGCAAGTTACTGAAAATCAATAGGTTATAAATGTAGGATTCATAATTACTGCACGACTTCTACAATATCTTATTTACATAATTCATTTACTGGCAACTTGCATTTTAATTAACCTAGAATGAGTGCTTCAATGAAACTGTAATTTAGTGTGCTAAATTATAAAAGTTGTCAAATCTTGCACTTAGTCATGCAACTGTGAACTTCACTGTCTATTCAGAAAGATTAAGAATTGTACAATTAAGAAGATGAATTTAATCCTCAATTCCGAATGTATTATCTAAATCTTTGTTTTTCCTGGTAAATTGTCTTTAAAATGTGTTAATGATCAGAAACACTGCCAAATTAATAAATTTTGCTGACCAAATTTTCCCCTGCAGTATTCTTATTCAATAGATAAAGACGTTATAAAATTAAACTAGAGGAAAAGAGTTCATGAAGAAGTAGTCACCTTAACAGTTCCCCAAATTCTCCATGCTGACACTGAATGTTGTCCTTCTGCCAATTAAAATACAAATATCAACTGCTTGTTTCTTTTTATTATATAAAAAAGTTAATTCCAGCCTAAGAAGATAGCTCTGGTAGCCTCAATATCAAGGTTTGCAATAAGTTTGTTTACCAAAGATGAAATGTAATTATGCAGTAAAAGTGGACTTAGCTCTTAAAGTAGGAAGAAACTTGAGTTAGATTTTTACTGACCTGCTTAAGTTGTGGCAGTTTCTATATAAAATCAAACATGCAAAATTCCCTTTCTCAGCTATCTCCTGCTCACAGCCCTTTGTATATTGAATGAATTTTCCTTAACCTTTGATTTCATATTAACGTCCATATTCTTGGAAAGAAATTTCTTAAGGACTTTTTTCCAAAATTTGCATTATAATATTGTTCAGAATACATTTTTAATGTTCATCTGGAAAATACAAAAAAGATGATGTTATTATATTCTGTATATCTGTGCTCTGATATAATCAGTCCTTTCAGAAAGCCCATAAAAATTCAACGGATTTTAAAAAGACAATCGCATTGGAAGTAATATAGTCTTATTTATAGCCATTCTGTGAATGTATTTCTGTGGCATAAATATTTACATAAAGTTCACTAATAGAAAGCAGTTGCTTTATAACACATGAAACAGGAGCTTTTTGTTACACAAGTAAAACAGATTGACAAATACCATCTCTTCCGCCTGATTTTCAATGTGGTTGCTTAGACTTAGACAAAAGATATAATTTAGTTATTTCAAGGCACTTCTATGTCAGTGTATACTCCACAAGATGTAATATAATTTGTCTGCTACTCTATTTATGCAGCACTCTGTCTGGCACAACATTCCCTCTAGACAGAAGGTGCTGACATATTAAAGAAGCAAGCAACAAGCATTTGATTTTTGTTTATATTGCTTTTCTCAGAGAAACAGGAGAGAAATTCAACAGAGATTTAGTTGCCACTGTGTGAACATAGCTCCTGACCTGAGTGGTAAACTGGAATTTCATAGCTTTGCCCTTTCAATAGATTTAAATACAATGTAATCTTCAAAAAGAAAAAGAAAATTTTTCCAGAAAGTATTGTTTCAGATTTTCAGTTCAGATGCATGTCGGTGATGTTGTTTTATAATTAGACACGATGCATAGCATTTTAGCCTAGCAAATTTGAGGTGGAATTTTTCAGAAAGCAAAATAATGTAAGCATTTCCTTAATGGCTTCCCTTCCTGTCATCAAGAAAATGCTGCTTGAAGTATCAGAGCTAAGAGAGCTCTTAATATCAAACTGCCTTACTATAGGCAGTGTATATTTGAGTGTCATACATTGTGCTGAGTGAGGGAGAATATTAAGTTTATACTCAGCAAATATCATGAAGTTCTATTTCCTTACCAGATTTTTAAAAAACTCTATCTAATGAAACTTCTACCTTACCAGCCTTTTACAAAATACTATAGTGGATGAAAGTGTCATTAATCTCTTGTCTCCAGACTTAAATCCTGAGATGAGGAATGAAAGTACTAGCTAAATTTATTTTTACAACGAGACACAGTGGTTATAATGCACTTGATATATCTTACAGACTTCAGTATTGGCCTTAATTATATGAGGTGAAAGAACAGGAAAAACTGAGACATATACAAAGAAAACCATTATTAGGTACTGGTTTTGCTTTGAAAATACGGGGAACTCATGCCTGTTCCAAGCTGTAGGCTTCTGCAGAGAAGTGTTCGCTAGGACCTGAACTAGTCAATTGAAAACTTTGATATCTCTGTGATTGCTGCTATGAGTGAAAGAGTAGCATGCATTTGGTAAATCTACATAATTTTGAAATGAAGAAAGGCACTACTGAAAAATCAAAGCTGGGGACTTAGACATGTAACCACAAGTAGTATTTAATAGTCTAGCTCCTCCATGATGAGGCACAGTAACTGTGATCAGCTCCCAGATTCCTAAATGTTAATGACCATGTAGCTTGAATTACTGGCACATGACAAAGTTAAGTTGCTGCATTACCTATATGTGCATACAAAGCCACCTGGATTAATGAACTAAACTGCAGCTCAACTAAGGTATCATAACTTGACTCTGCAGACATACACAAACCATTAAAGAGCCCAAACATTTAACCTTTTTCTCAGCAATAGCTAGTAAACTATACAGCATATGGGTTGGTTTTTTTTTCTTTTCAATGATGTATGTGCCTTGTGACATCTCTTGTAATGGAGACAGTAAATTCTCAGCAGCAGTTCAGCCCCTTGCATCTTTGAGGATCATAAAAGACTATGTATTCACATGAGAAGGCCATCCATTTCTCTCAGATCAGCAAAAATCCTTCAGATGATCATGTCTTCTGATAATTTAGGTTGTATACAGATCATTACAATGGTGAAGGGGAAATCTATAGACAATTCTCTAAAAATGTGGTTTTTCTTAATACAGGATTTGATGGTTTTGCGTTTAAATGAAATTAGATTTCTTATTTCTTTTGAAGTTTAGTACAAGAAGAACTGTTTCCATTGTCCTGTATAACACCTCTTTCTTACTTACTTGCATTTATCACTTCTTTTCTACTTATTTCTTAATAGCTCAATACTTTAATTCTGTTTCTGATCCTCACTTCCCTATTGCTTTGTACTGATCCAAGTGTAACATAGAGTTTCAGAATAAGATGGACTCACCATTCTATATTAACACAGCATCCTGTTTATAGAATTTCTTTAATATCCAACTATCTATCTGTCTGCAGCCATTATCTTTTGGCTATACTCAATGATTACAGTGGAATTGTGCTGTTTTAAAGCAATGGAAAATTGTAGCCTAACTCTATTGACCATGTTTTTAGTAAAAGAAACTTAAACCTTTTCTTTTTTTTCCTTTTATCTAGTTTTAGCAGATATGTATTGGTTTACATTAAAAAAATATGAAAAACAAGTAAGAATAAAAGTACTAATAGTATTCAGATCTCTGTTGTGTCAGAAGAAAAAGGTCCAAAGGAATATGGTGAAAAGAAATATTGGCAGAAGAGTATTCTCCACTAGGTAGAATGATTGGGACCCCATAGTGTGGACAATTCTGCTAGCAGACACTTTCCAAATAAGTTGATTTTTTGGCTCAGTGGTGTCAGTAATACTGGCTATTATAGCTGTGATAAATACAGCTCTATTTAAACTAACAGTTCAAGAACCATTTTCAGATGGAAAGTTTTTGTGCTTTTCAGACTAATGTCTAGGTGCATATACTGCAAAAGCAAAAAGTGAAACCAAAAACCTGAACCTTCTGAAATGCCACCTTACTTCTGAGTGAAATTAGATTCTTTCACCTGTGAAAGCACAGTTAATTATCAGGTGAAAGTTCAAAGCACATGTTTGCAAAATGTAATAATTTCATATAAATAATAGTTCTCTTCTGAATGACAGTCTTTTTCCCTTTGGTATGTCGAATACCAAAGCTAGTGCTCAGGCACAATTGCAAAATTACTGCAGGAAATAAAACAGAAAAAAATCTTAATAATTACATTAATCACAGTTGTTGTTTAGGAAGAAAATTGCTTATCACCAGTGGAATAAGATAAAACGCACTTGGGTTTCAGGTCTTTTCTGCACTACTACTCCATGATAAAAACTTTCCCCTAAAAGTCAGAAATTTGCATATGATAGTGTGAGTTGCTCTGGGAATTGGAAAAGAAATCTGCAAACCCCTCAAATGCCTGAAATTAAAACAACAATTAAACTCTATAGTTATCAGTGTTAAAAATCTATGTAAAATCTCTTAAAGGATAAGGAGCAGTTCTGTGGATTAGAGGTGAAGGCATCACTCACAGCCAAGCCCTGTGCTTTTGTCAAAAAGTAAAGCCAGTTTGGACTAGCAACATCTGGGATAAAGTTTGGTACATAATTAGCTGATTTATTGGATGAGTTATTAATTTTGATGAAAAAGAAACCTCCTATTTCAATGATTGATAGCCAGGTTCAATTGCCTCCTAAAATGAGCAGACTGATATCTTCCTGGAAAACAAAAAAGCTTAGTTGAAAGTTTGTATTAAAGAATTTGCACCACTGTCTACATTTGCTTCTTTCAAGAACTTTCTTATATATGAAGAACAATGAATAATAAGCTTCACTGCTATACAGTTGACTTTTCTGTTTAAAAGGCATCAGTTCTTTCAGCAATTTTACCAGTAATCCAAAACCTCAGAACTAGAGGAATGTGGGACAACTCTGATACTGGACCTATATTGCTGATCTGTGTGCTCTCCAATTCCCTCCCTGCCTCATCATGGTCACTGTTGATGTATCAGTGTATTTTTTTCCCATTCAAGAGAGAGACCAGAAGATGGTTTAGCCTTGAGCAGACTTTAATGAAGTTTCAGGACTTCTGAAAATTATTCCATAGTCATAGCATCTCCTTAAGAGTCCACAGTAAAGCACAAAACATCTCTGATGTTCTAAAAACTGATGTCAAAAGAAGAAGGCCCACAGACTCATATTCCTATTTGATGCTTTTATTTTAATTAGAACAATGTAAGGAACGTTTGACTTGAATAAGGAAGCATTTAGTAAAATATATTCTTTAAAATATATTGCAAGACTTAAAAAAGATATTCTAGTCAAGGTCAATATCTTCTTCTTTTTTTTTTTTTTTTCAGCCTTGCAGATAGCTTTCATTCTGTTCCTTTGAATCATGCAGAGGATAAACAGCAAGAAATTAAAGGTTACACTTTATAAGTAGTATATTCTTCAGCTATAATCCTTGATACATATGAATTTGTCACATTCGTTAATTTTTAAATGAACTATTTTAGGATGTTTTATTAGGAATAAAAAAGTGTTATAAGCAATTGAATCAACTGAATACCATTAGGGAATGAACTTAGTTAATCTACAGCTGCCTCTGTGTAAAATGTCTACTGCTCTGTGCAAGCAATAAACAACATGAGCTTTCTACTGTAGACATCTTCCCAGCATGTGAGAATGGAATCTTTACTGAATTTTAAGATGGGTTAAATGAAGATATTAGGAAACAATTTCTACTTCATACAACTTTAGCACTTAAATATTGTAACAAGCTTAGAAGCAGTCCCTTACAAATGAGAAATGCCATTAGATTTCTACTTCAAGTACTCATAGCAATAAAATTTATTCCATTCTGTGGAAAATGCAGAATGGTGGGTAGTTTTGATCCACAGGGCATTCAACACAGTTGTTTGAAAGGGCACATTGACCAAATTAGGACCTCTTATGGCCGTTTAGAAGGAATACACAGACCAGTGGCCACATTATGTAGTCCAGGCTATGTGCTCTCCTAACCAAGATCCTTGAATAGTTTTGTCAGCAAGTTTCTGCAAGCAAAGGATCTGGGCTCTACAAGATGTGCAAGCTCCATCCTCAAGGTCTTAGCCATGACCTTGCTCACTCATAGGAGAGGATTTATTAACTCTAGAGTTGCTGCAAGGACTAGCTCAGGAGAGCCATTGGGACTATGAATCAAAACCTCTTCCCTGTGTCCTCTAACCATTTTTAAAGAAAATAAGTTTTAACAGGGCTATCCCTGATACCACATAGATGTCCCTCCTAAATATATGTTCTGTGTCATCCAGTCTATTACAAACCATCTCCTTCTGCTCTGTTTCCCCCTAGCTACAAGTTAAAGAGATGTTTTACCTATAAAATAAAGATATCTTTTTATACAGTTACTTAGTAATGTAGCAGCTGACAAAACTAAAAAATATGCCACAAAGTTCTTAAGCTTAGGGTCAATAAAATGCTCTAGTATACATTAAAAAATCTTAGTGTACAATGACTTGTCGTTTCTCAGTGTGATGTTATTGGCTGCTGTTTGGTAGCCACCAGGACAACAGAGAATTGAGTTATCTCAGCAAATGTTGTGAGTGATGTCTCATTTTCTGACCCACTGAAATGCAAGGGGCAAAGTATAAGAATTAGTTTCTTTGGGCAGTCAAAATCATATTGTATGGCAAGGTATCATTATGTCTATGAACAATAAACAATGGTAAAACAAGTAGAATGATAACAGGTAGAAGCAGTGTCTCTGCTGAGATATACACGTCCCTGCCTCAGCTAGAGGACCACTGACAGCATGTGCGGGACAAGAAAAGTTGCACTTTTAATACCCAGAAAATGTTATGTCAACTAGGACACAACTCTTGCCTTTATTTAGATGAAATGCCTTCAACTGGAAGCCACCTCCATATAGGTTAGAATATATGCAGCCTGCTCAGCTCCCAGCAGGTAATCTATTCTGTGAAAATGCATTTCAGTTATAAAGAAACTCCCCTACAAAGCATCTACTGTGAAGTGTAGCTAATGTGTCATTCATATACAATCATAACCAGCTTTAAAAGGACATTGATTCTGTTTATTTTTATTTGATGATGCTTGTATATTTGAACATGTAGTTATTTCTTGAAATAACTGGGAAACAGCAATCAAGAGAAAGCAGTTGATTAGCAATTTAAAGCAAAGCAAAATGGAAACATTTTTCATATATTGTCAAGTTTTATTCTAAGTGCCTCCCGTTGAAACAATATTGCTTACAGTAACGGGCTACAGTGATTCACTGCCATATTAATATGCATTGCTGAGTACAAGTGAAATCTATGTTCAGTTACATAAGATTTCAGTGTTTTATTGTTGATGGCCTTTTCTTTGAAGATAAGCTTTTTGTTGCACATGACATCATAGCCCATTAAAACATGAAACTTCTAGAACCAATGTCAAAGTCTCCTCTCCAAGGTCAGTGGACTTTTATTAACTTGAAGCCAGAAAGAAGGCAAAGGAGTAAAGCACTCAAGCATGTAAGGTATTTTGAGGACTCAGACCATAGCATCCTCTCCTAGCGATTATTGACTTTCCAGACTAAATATTTTTAATTGATTCTCATGTATGATAAACATATATATATATACATCCATATGCGAGTGACCTAAAAAAGAAATACATAGAAATGTAGTCACTTAGCTCTGTCATAAGAAATTTTTACGTGGCCATTGCAGAGTTTGGTATGTGTTTGTTGAATAAATGGCAATTTTTGAAAATGGCGGTTTATTTTTTTTCTTATTTTTACCTAGGAATTCTATCTTCATTATAAAGGCCTTTAAAAATACAAATATACTTGAAAAATAATCATTTGTTTAATAAATTGTTTTTATTCCTGACATTAATGGTTATTTTCTATGTGCAACCTTTAATCAAACTGTCTCCAGATGACTGCCAATCACCTCTCATGAGCTAGAAGACACTGAATCAGTTTGAAATTTGGGTTTTCTTTTCCCAAAATCTGGTATGTACTGCAAAAAGTGACACTGAAGATGATTTAGAAGGCAACATTCTCAAATCATAACAGATAATTGCACTCTGATATCTTCCATTTCATGGATATCTTGCATGACATCTTCCATTTCATGAATATGAAACTAAGCTTATGCTATGTTTCTTGATTAAACATTTTTCAGAGCAATTTAAAGATGTCTGAGTACATTGTTAGATAAATATCTTTTTACTATCCTTATTTTAAGTTGATAAATGTCTTTAAAACTATTCCTTGGAAAGGGCTTCATTTCTATACTAATTGTAGCCATGTTTCTCTTTGGAAAGGATTACTATAAATGGTCAAACAATCTTCACATACAGCTGTTACATCAACCAGAATCTAGATCCCTCATATGCTCCAAAACGTGTTTAATTTTAAACATAGAAACAGTTCCACTGTGCTTTCATGCTGGCAGAATAGTTAAAACTTCATTGTGTGGGACTTATGCATGATCCTAACATGCTTTTTATCATCTGAAATAATAAGGTAAAAATAGCTGTGCAGCCAGGTTGTAACAGCCAGAAACATAAAACATCTAAGAGCTAAATACTGTACATAAATATGTACCATACATAGCTCTACCAAAAAAATAAAAAAAAGAAAAAAAAAGAAAAACAACCCCCTCAAAACCTCCCGTGAAATATCAATACTTTGCTATGCATTTATTTTTTTTTAGCAACAAGTAGAACTGAACTGTAATATACGTGAAGAGCTCCAAATCAGATTGCCTAAAATACCAAAGCTCACATTCCTCAGGGTTGTTAAAAAGATGTTTATTGCTCTGTGCTCAGATTTTGTGTACTGTAGGCTATGAAGCAACTAGAGGAAGGACATCAGGTCAGATAGGTAGTATTCAGTTTTTATGCTACAAAAGTAAATGATATATTGACTCTGAAAAAGTAGAAAATAACAAAAAATATGATTCCACTGAAGTTGTTTATGTGCATGTTGCAGCAAAGAGGTAACAAAACTTACCCACACTTCCTCCTCACTAGAGGAGGGGGTTTTTGCTGACACATGCTGGTATCAGGATACCTACTTGTACTGATGTGAAAAACATTTTCTTAAGAAAATATATTTAAGATAAAAAAAAAAAAAGAAGAAACCCTAGAAAAGCATATGCAGGTGGATTCACTCAAGGGAATTTAATGTAGGCTCAGAGCATCTGTTCTGAGAAAAGAACTGCTGAAGAGAATGGGATTATATAGGATTTTGCCTGTTGCCAAGGGTGGCACACTCTGATTTGGGTTACTGCAAAACACAAATGTGATGTAGCTGGAAAACTGAGGGCACCTCTGGAACCTACAGTCAGTGCAGCTTTCTGGAGAGATTTTGAAAAAAGCTCTTGAAAAATCTGGAAAATCTTCACCAGTGTAAACAACTTGATTTGGTTTTTCTATTTTGTAATTTTGTATGACAAAGTTTTCAGCCTGGATTTGGTCCATCTTTTAGAGACATTCAGTAGTTTGCTTTATCTTGTTATTTTGTTTGTCTGTACAGCTGATTTCAAGCAATGCTGAGCTTAGTATTTTGCTCTGTCTCCCCTGAACACATGAAACTTCAAGACTAGGGAGTCAGCATGCTTTCAAGAAATTGGTCAGCCTAGCTTGAAACAGGGATTTTCAGCCTATATCTACTTCTATGGGAAGAGCAATGCAGCAGGAGAAGATTTAGACAGTGAAAAGTACTGCACTGGATGCCTTTCCTTTCGCAGGAGTGTGGTGAGATGGGATGGGAGCAATCATTCCCCTGACTATTCTGGCTACATGGATTAAGTGTCCACTGGGTGACATTAGGTGAGCTCCTGGAGTATTTCTTTGTCTTATTTTCATTTGAAAAGAATACAGTTTGTGTGCTCTGCAACATAAACCAAACTATGGTAAGAGGGGGCATATGGGAGTTCTCCTTCAAAAAATAATTCCTGATCTGAGCAAAAACACTGATATAGATGCATCTTCAGAATTAGAGCACAGAACTGGCATTCAATATCAAAAGGGCAAAATATAGCAATCGGAACTACTTTCTTCTCATCACAAATCATATTATTGACTTTTCTGTCACACTGGACAGGGGATCAGGAGAAGAAGAAAAAGAGCTGTGGCCCATTTTGAGTATTTTTGTTGATTCTCCATTCAAGTCCAATTGACCATAGTTCAACTAGCCAGGTTTAAAACTTTCCATGTGAAAAGAAATTAAACGCTTTGCTTTTTAGTTCTCCGTCCGGAGTACTTTTAAGTACTGTGGGTATTTGAAGATTGCAGGTCAGAATATCGAACATTTAAGATCCTTTTAGACAATGTTGCCCATTTAGTCAGTGTAAACATGTCTCCAAGAGTAACGCAGATGACTTAAATTAAATACTTAATAAGTAATCTTTAGTGAGTTTTTTGTGAATGTTAGTAGTAAACCCTAAACTGTGATAACAACATAAATGTAGAGCATGAATTTTTAACCCTCTTTTCTGCACACAGGCTTCTGACTGCTAACAATTCTGTGAATGGTAAAAGACCAAACTCAAAATTCAGACTGAGAAATATTAAATTTTGAAAAAAGTTAATTGGAACAACAAATTATCATGGAACTCCTGAGTTTAAATAGAACAAGAAGCATAAAGCCAGATTTATTTTATTTGTGGTGTACCTGTTCATCATGTTCCTTCCTTCAGCTGTGTGGACACATTATCATCTTCTCTTGCGTCAGTACTGAGTCTATATATGGGCTCTCCATTAAATTCTGCCACATCCTCTACTCTTTTTTCAGCCCCACCAAATTATTCATTGCAGCAAAGATTAGTTCTAAGGGAAACATACAAAGCACCAAAAGGACAAATGCTCTACAAATGCACCACTTTTAGAGTGTGTGAAATTTTGTTTCTAAACAACTTGGCAGTGTCCTTATTTTCCACCTCAGTAATCTTCTTTAGTCATTTCTCCTATTTGTGTATCTAGTTTTTGAGGGTTTGTTGTGGGGTTTTTTTCCCTCTTTTTTTTCTCCTTCAACTCTTTCAGCTTGTGGTAATGGTACAGAATGCTGATAAGCAAGACTCATCTTCAGCCAGGTGATAATTTTGGGCACCAAACACTGACTGTGCTTCTAAGGGAAATTTGCAGGTTGAGCAAACCTTAACAGTACAGTAAAAGCATTTGTTACGCACGCGTTGCAGGTGCATCCACCATTCAGCTTCTTTCTGCAGTGATAGCAATTCAGACAAGGATTTGCTACAGCACTGATTGCACCAAAATGATATCCTGTACTCTTTCTGTATTTTATCTAGTATTTTGGCCATATCAACTGCTATTACAGTAATAAAAGAAGCTTTAATGTACACGTGGAATGGTACAGTGATGATATGCAATGCTGAAAAAAGAGCTCTGTTATTACCATATAATGTGAATCTTTGCATAACTAGTCACTGGGCAAAATTCTCAGCTGGAGTACATACATATAACTCCTGGGAGATCAAGGGATCTCACGCTACTGGGAGTTCAGACTTAACATTACATACGAAGAAGAATAACTCTTAGTTGGCATTCACTTTTATGAAAAAACACATGCAAGGGTAAATGCTTGAAGAGGCTGGGTCTCATAATCCATTCTGAATTTTAAGTGTGATTTAGGTGAACAGCTGATTATTCAAATCTCTAACTACCAGCTTCTTTCTTGCAGTCAAGTATTTAGAGTTGTTAGGCTGGATACATATTTGCAGCTCAAGTGTGGGTGTAAATTGAACCCACAATGGCACAATGGACAAGCTTCTTCACAAAAAACATAATCCTAATTGTGAATGTGCCTGTCCTTGCTTATGGGCTGGAAATATCATTCTATGCTGATTTTCAATTTTATTGATCAAGAATCACACTGACAAAAATTTGGGTGTCTTGTAGGTCTTAAGCTAGTATATTTTTGTTATGATGGGAATATTTAACTAGGTTTGTGGGGAAAAATAAAGAAGCAACTTTATGTCTTTGCAGAAACACACAAAGTCTCTCATTGCTGGTAATTTTCCATTTTCTAAAATCGTATTATTTTGTTTACATTCACTACCAAAACATGAAAGTTGCTTTATATCAATCATTTCACTTTTTGTTTCACAAACAAAAACATCAATTTGTTTTAGTAATGTGTTACAATAGAAAGTCAATAGTAAGGAATAAGTTTGCCAATATGATAAAGTGAATGCTGAGACAACTTTGACAGAGGTGATGTGTATTTTTCTTTCAAACTGCTTGTACTGAGAATGAAGTGCACTCAATGATTTGGAATTGGAATCTGAACCAAACAAAGACTTCTGGTCAGAAGATCTTGCAGGTTTATTGGTTTAGACTATCAATTACAGCCAATAAATTAATATTACTCTTTCATCTTTACCATCTTTCTAACTAGTTCAGGAGAATGCTTTTAAATTATGGATCCCTTCCAGTGTGAGATGTTCTATGATTTTATGGAGATATTGTTCTTCTGAACCTTAAAGTTTCTCTTCCTCTTTGTAGTTGAGGAAAGACTGATAACAGTGTATACATTCATATTAATTTTATAGCCAGACCTATATAGTGATGGAGAGTCTGGAAGTGTCAAGACTTTAAGATGGTGCCAGGAGAGGACACTGTTTTGGATATGAATGTGGAATACAGGTATAATACATTTATCTGGTTTCATCTTTGTTAGATGGAACTTAAACTTAGATAAATATACCATTTGGAAATTTGGGGATTAGAAACACAAAAAGAACTGAAAATAACAGTTTTCTGAGAGAGAAAAAATCCATTATATATGAAGAAAATATCAAAATGGTGTTTACTCTTCAATATTTTAAATCCTTCCTCATGACTTTATGCTCTCATACGTTCCATCAGTAAATACATCTCAAAAGATCATTGATACTGTGCCAGGAAGTTCTAAAAGACTTATAAAGTATGAGAAATGTCTCTTTCCATCTACTGGTGAGCATGCAGGAGTGTTTTCTGCTCAGAAGCAAGTGTGGTATTTCCAGCTTCTGGGGGTAGATGAAATACCTTCCTGGAACTGGAGAAATTGCAAGAGCCTCATGTAATTTTGTTATCTTAAGTAGGTAATTATTAAATAATTTAAATTTAGCTAACTTACTTAAACATCCGATTGCTCCATTTGGTCTCACCTTACAGGTAGAAACTTTGGGTTTTTTTTTCCTTATTATGCAGCATCTGCATAATGGAAACTTACAGCTTGACCTGGTAGCAAAAGCTGGAATCGGATCTCCTTCCAAGATAGCATGTCCTGTCAGATCTTACAGTATCGTTGAACTGTGGTCGCTGGGTTGTACCAGATGAGTTACCTATGAGCAAGTGGGATCCCAGTGCTGGAGTATATTTATTTGTCACTGTTCTTAGTAATGCTCCCTTGCCCTCTCTCAAGTTATATGTTTACATTGTCCCTTCTGTTCCCCCAGGCCACACAGAAAGAACTTTTTCTTAGGCATAATTCAATCAGGTATGTAATTTTCCCATCAAAGTGAACACCATCACACTTCTCTCATCTCTTTGTCGTACTACACATCTCCCATGATCGTTTTAGAGTCCTTTTATGGACTGGTAAGAGACTTTCAGTCTTTTGTTAGCTGTGGCTTCAGCTTTTGTCACTTGGCTTCATTTTGTCATCTGCTGAATTCTTGATAGGAATATGGATTCTGTGTAGTTCACTACTTTTAATCACAAGCGGAATTTTACTATGCTTGAACCTGGTAATTTTACATCAGCTCTTGTCATCAGTTTCCATTCCAAGTCGATGTTGTTTTTATCATATTACAAGCTGCTATCTGAATAATCTTTTCCAAATTTGTAGTGGTTTTTTTTTTTTTTGAAGTATTTTACTAGCTGACATAATTCCAAAATGTGATTTTGGTTTGGGTTTTTTTTTCCACAGTGAATTATACATTCTCCCAATATGTCCTCCTTCTCTCTGATGTGCTGGGATTTTCTTCTCATCTAAAACAGTCAACATGTTTTCATCAGCTGGTCATTTTAAAATTCCTTAGTCATCGAAAAATATCCACTAAATACAGATGAGGTTAAGTGTGTCACTCATCTCTTCAGATTTGACCAGATTATTTACCCAAGTAGTAGGCAACCTCAAGCAACATCAAGCTCAGCTCCAGTTCTGTCAGTTATGTTGTGATAGCAAACTGTGATAGATGGTTGACACATAGTGCTTTATTTGGGATATCTTCACAGGTTCTTCCAAGTATTATGCTATTAATTCTGTTTTCGTACAGTGTGTTAGTGTGTACTGTGTCAATTTTACTTTTTTTTTGTTTCATAATCAATATGGTAAAATATTCTTTTTTATGTTAGCTTTTGGGTTAAGCTGTTTGATGGAATACAGAATGTGAAGACACTGAGGAGTGTAGTAGATAATTTCTTTTACCCTTCAATACTGCCCAAATCATTCACACTAATTCAAAAAGGAATTTGTGACTTTTTGTTTTGTCAGATAGACTTGGTCACTTTGTATATGGAATAAGTGTTTTAATCTTTTGCACCTTTAACACGATGCTCAAAGCTGGCAGACTTTAAGTGAGGATGTACTGTCCCAGAACAAGTAAGGGCAGGCTTTCTGGCTAAGTTGTCATCATGCTTCTTTAACTCAGATCTTCCACAGACTTGTCTATGGCATGCAGAATATCTCTGATTGGGAAGTAAATGTCTTTTGCTTTCCTGCAAACAAAAATCAAAATCTTTTAGTTCTGTAACACCAACATTAAACATAGTTTGCCTTCAATAGGCTATTTGTCAATATTGCAAGAAGTGCTGGATATAGCTTTTTGCCTCAGATCTGTGATATGCTCATTTTCTGTTTAGATATAAATGAAAGCAGAATGGATAGCATTCAAATACAATTTTTTTTTTAGCATTACATTATTTCCTTAGCATTGTTAAGATTCAAGTAATTTTCAATTGGCTACATTACAAATGTTCCAAAGCCTGCTTTCCCACAGCATATAAGTAGCTATTTTTCAGTCCTTTCTTATCCAGTCATGAGACTCTTACAGAAGTGTGGAAGTGTTGCTTCCACTATCAGTTCTCAGCAGCATTGTTAAGATAAAACAGGGCTGGGTTTCAGCCCTCCATGTGTAAGAAAAAATATTCTCTTGTGTTGCTTTACATTGGCCTCATTTTCTTGTACTTCATGTACTTGTATCTCAGACAAAACAACCATTCCTTGATTCACACAGACAGTGGATATAGCCAACATCATGTTGTTTCCTACATCGTTGTACTTTTGATTTGCTGTGACACAAGAACAACCATGATAAGGTTGAAACAGAGTTTAATATCATATACAAGACAAGTGGAAAAGTTTGGGTGGAAAAGTTTGACATGTAAACCTTAAGCAAGTACTTGGGCCAAGTTGGAGACCTCTTCTAAAAAGCAGCTGTCCATTGGCGGCGTATATCTGATTTTAAGAATATATTAACGATGTTGAACACTTATTGCTTTGCACACCTTAAGTGATATCAAGATTACTTTCTAAAAAAATATGTACCTGCTGTCAATAGTCTTTTTTTTTACTCTCTTCAACATATTGCCTGTAGTCCACAGACCACAGCTTGATTGCCAAAGACACTAGCTTTTTTCACTTGCAAGCTGATTTTCCAGATCTTCTGGCCCCATGAGAGGACAGCCTTTACACTCTTATAAATACTACTACCATAAAGGGCAAAGTACTGTATGGTAGACAAAACTTCCCTCCGTGTTCCAGAAATGTTCAGTTGCCAGTTCACAGTACAAATACCCAAGAACACAGAATGACTCATAATCTGATAGGGGAGAAGGGCAATCTAGCTGCAGGCCTAACACAATTCAGCTGTGTGGTCAAGGCTATTAGATTAGATCTAAACTTGTAAGCAAAGGAGTATTTTCAAACTCCCAGATGAAGGTGAATTCATAGTCACACCCCGACTCTCTATTGGCATAGAATCATAGCCATGCCATTTGGTATGGCATGCCAAATATGGACCTGCCCCCTTTGAGCCTTGGCTTGTCTGAAGACAAGACACTACAGATGCAGATGACATGCATGGGATGTTCCTTAAGATGTCCTTAATTTTTATGGAGACACCATTAATTGGAACTCACAGAGCAATTTAAATACCTTCTTAAGGGTCTAGGATACAATCAGAGCAAAATATAAGACAAAAAGCCTGATACTTGGCTGATTGGGCCAAAACTAGGCTTCTATCACTTTTACATCTGAGAGTAAATTAAAAGTAACATTTCAAAATTATGTTCAGAAATTATACTCTCCCCTAATGTACTGAAGAGGGAATGAAATATCAGTGGAGCCTGACAACGCATATGTAATAGCATGAGTTGGTCTTTGCCTGAAAAAATGTAACACTTTTTTTCTATAGCAATTGGAATTGTTCAATTTTTGTAACAAAGCATTGACTATAATAGATGATTGAAACTCAGATTGTTGGTAATAAGAGAATATTTCTAGTTCACTGAATATTACTCTACATGAATTTTTCTAGGGAGTTTTTGTCTAAAAAGAAGCAGTGAGAATGCCTCTCTTTTGTTATTCTTCTGGGGTTTTATCCTTTATAATATTTTTAACCCATCTTTTCCTGCTGAAGAAGAGAAAAAGATGCCTTCAGGAGTTTAATATAAATGGCCAGATGATGCCCAGTTGAGCTATAAACTGTATGAGTCCTTGAAATTTCAAGTCAGTTTTATAGTACAGAGATTTCTTTAAGTCTCCCTCATGATTTCTTTCAGATAGTATGATAAACATTAGTTTGCAATGGCTTTTTTTTGTTTGGCTGGGTTTTTTCCTCACTTGAGCAGTCATCCAGAGATAAAAGCCTTCTAGAGAAATGATCAAAATATTCAGTTGATCGTGTTCAGACAGAGCTTCATTCTTCTATGCAGTTATGCAATTATGGAGCATCTTGAATGATTGTCACTTAAAAGGGTTGTAACTTTCCTGGTTTATTAGAAACAGCTGGGAGATACATCAGAGGCATCAATGGGATTATTACTTTGAAGCAGATGTTAAACAGAATAGGGCAACAACAGCTGTTGCAATTAGAAGCATTGTGGGTGCATTTGTGCACATCTCTGGCTCAACATGACAATGATCCAACCATAGACCAGTTAATAACACGTCATTTTTTTCCAAATATTCAGAAAATTTAGTTTCACATAAGCAATGCTAAGAATGTGCTTTCTCTTATTCCTGAGGTATATTAGACAATATAAAAAGCTGAGCAAGATCTCAAGTGCAGGCTGATACTTTTTCACTTGATATTCTTATGAAGTGTTACCCAAAAAAATTATTCCTAAGTATTTATACCACGTATTTTTGAGTGTTATTGGGCAAGGACACAAGAGATTTGCTTAGGTAGAACAAAGGTTTGCTCAGCTCCTTGGGAGGGAAAGTAGAGCCACACAGTGCCCAGCTGCACGGATCTCCTGGGAAAATGTCTTCCTTATAGTCTGCACCAAAATCCCAAAGTGGATATACCATTACATGACACCCTCCAACCAATATGTATCCTAGAAATCCTTCCTGCAGCAACATGACAAATTTTTTCTCATTATTCAGTAACATTTTAAATGTCTTGTTGCTGTGTCATGGTTAGAAAATTAAGGTAGATGGGCAAAGTTTATACTCTCCAGAAGCTTCCTTCACTAGCTGTGGCTGAGATTTCATTTTGTAAGTGCCCCAAATTCTCCTCAGTTGGGTGTATTTCAGACAACTGTGGTTTTGCAGATATTTTAGTTAACCACATCAATAGCTGGTTTGGTCTATGTGAGGTCAAAAATGAGTTTCGGTGCTGAGGGATGGCTTAGGACAACTTCACTACACCCAGAGTTATTCTCCTTGAACTGAAGGCCTTCATTAAGAATGGTTATATAGGAGAAACAACAGCACATAAGATATTGTTGGTAGCCAAGACAAATTACATGTATCCTTCACTGAGTGTGAAGCCCAGAGCCCATCATTCCAAGTCAAGCCCCATGACTGACATTTTATTTTTTAATATTTTGGCCTTTTTAAAAATTTTCTAATGTTTTTAATTTTTTTCTCTCTCATAGAAATAGTAGTGGTAGGTGATACAGAAAAGGCTGAAGCACTCAGCGCCTTTCTTGCCTCCATCTGTAAAAACAAAGCTTGCTCTCAAATCTCTCAGTCACCAGCATGCTGTGGGTAAAAAGGGCAAGCAGAATCTGGGAAGCAACAGGTTAGGGAACATTTAGAGAAACTACATATAAACTAATCCACAGGGACCAAAAGCAATCAGCAGAGGTTGCTTCAAGCATTGCAGTGATAACAAGACAACCATCACCTGTGGAAAAACCATTGGGTTACTGGGGGAGGTCACTGACAGTGTGACAACAGGCTAATTTTCACTCATCTTTGAAAAGTAGGAGGACACATAAGGAGAAGAAGAGTACTGGGAATGGTCAGTACATGTCTACAGAGGGCAAATCATGGCTGACCAAACTGATGTGGTCACTGAACCTTCTACGTAGTTTCTACGTAGTGTCACCCACTCCAAAGATCTGCAAAAAGTAGGCACAGGTGAAGAAATGGAAGCTAACGTCACTGTTGTGCAGCTGCACACCTCTTCCTCCAGATCCCAGGAAAACTTACTACTCTTTGGCTGATATCTCCATTCAGATAAAGCACTCTCTGCACTTGTGTCTGAAGGCTGATGTGATTGTTTCAGACAGCTGTAGTTTAGAGGTATTACAGTTAGTCACATAAATGCATATATTAGTCTATCCAATGCCAAGCAAGGTGTAAATGGTGAAGGGGGAATTCGTGTGCAACTCTGCAAGACTGAAAGTGTTCTATCCTTGTTGGAAAGAAGCATAAATAATGTCTCTATGGGAAGAGAAAATGGTATATACAGAGCACAAAACACTGGAAGCTGGCCAGAAACTATTTGTTTCCTTGATCTTGAAACTGAATCTCACTGACCCATAATTTTCCAGAAGTGTTGTCAGTTCCTCAGCCTTGTCAGGTAATGATAAAATCCATTCCTTGTTTAAAAAATTAAAAGTAGTTTTTAAAAACATATATATTATGTGCATCTGTAATCTTCCAGAAGTATTAGAGTGGATTCCCACCCTTCCAGTGAGGTTTGAAGAGAGGTCAGCCTAAGACACTGCACAGGTTTCTTGGGGGTTATAAGGAGTGGAGAAGTGTCAAACTAACAGTTGTTACTAGAAAACTGTCACTTCTAATGGCCTATTAAAATGAAAGTGAACTGACTGAAATATTAAATCACAAATGTGTTTCTGATCTACTGAGCAGGAATAGCTGTCATTTTTAGTTATTTATTGTTACTCTTGGAGAAAGAGATAATGAACTGAAGATAATGAGATGAAAATAGAAAATGGGACCAAAAAAATGCCAATTCATTTTCTTCTTCCTCAGGTACTATTGCACTCAATACTAGTACTTGATATTTACTGAAGATGTGCATTTGCTACAGACATATATTTATTTGTTGTTTTTATTACATGGACATGAGAGAAAAAAAAAAGTATCTTTAAACAAACAAACCCCCCCCCCCCCAAAATCCCAAAGAGGAAGTGTTCTTAGTTTAAACAACTATTCAAACATTATTTTAATCCATGAATAATACTCCTGACCTTGCTGCCACTGCATCTATATATTGCTTCGTGGGCTCTGAATAAAATGATTTATGCTTTTGTATATGCCCTGGTTGTTTTTTACTTCCCCTGTACCTTATCATCTGAGTGACAGCTATTAGGGAGTCACCCTTTGGTTACTGTGTGAAGACTGTCAAGTACTGGCTCCTGATAGTGCTCTGGGACCACCAGACTCAGTCAAGATGTGTTTTGTCCCTCATGCTCTGCTCTTGTCCTAATGGTGGCTGTTTTCATGAATCTCATGAAAAAAGAGAAAAGAAAAAAAACCAACCACCCGAGCTCTGTGATTTTTAAGACTTTGGCATTAGACAAGAACTTCTCCTGAGTTAAAACCAACAACCCCTTACCTTTCTGATAATCTTTCAGCATTACCAGACAGTGCGACAATGCTGCAATATATTCTTGCATCTACTATATCCCCTTTTTTGATTCAGAAATGTTTAAGCTGGCACATGCTGGTCAGCATTACTGAAGGACTACATCTTTTGTTATCTATTGTTCAAGTAGGCAGTTATTAATGGTGTTATGCAATCTTCGTAAGTACATAAGCTGCCTTTCAACAACCTTTTTACTGTCATTGCCAGCATTAAATCATTTCCGTAGTTGACATAACTCATAACTTGCAGACCATGAATGACCACTAAAGAGGTATACCTGGGTCATGTTCATATATTTTTAGGAAAAGGAATCCCCAGGTAAACTGCCATTTCACTGGAAATCAGCCTGTTCCTCCATCACTAGTAACTTCTGCTCAAGGTCTGCCTTGAAACGCTTCTCTGTGGGCAATGAACTGCACAGCAGGATAGATAGCATCTAAAGGAAAAATAAGCCTATGAATCTACAATGTTATACGCATATCCACAGCATGAATAAGAAACAGTATTTCACCAAAAGCACTTTCTATTTTTGCTTTTCTTTATCAGATACATGTGAAGATACAGGGTTTCCCGTCTTCATTTCAAGTGAACTGCATGTTCATGAACTATTTCTAGCCTAAGAGAAAGAAGGCCTTTCTTTATCACTAGAACAGTTAAATCCAAGTTTCACATACTATGCTTTCAGCAGCCTGCAGTTCCTGGAGAAACAACAGTTACACACTTCTTCACTCTAAATTGTACTCTTTTTACTGGGAATACACGGTCATGCCAATTACTGACAATTGCAGCACTGTCTTTTGCTATGTTAGCAAATCTTTCCAGTAGTAAATCTGTCTAGAGAATTGACACACTTAGGGTTTGTAGGTACTTTGTACATTGAAAGTCTGTTTTTAAGAATACATTTATTCTTGTGGATATCTTTGTTTTCACTGCAGACTTTGTTATTAGACCCTGGAAGCGAGGTCCTCCCTGAATTGCTGTACCAGCACATTACATTGTTATTTAGAATATATCAGATGCACAGAAAATTTGGTGATATTATGAGCACATTTTCAGGATAACAAATGTAAATCAATTGGAAAATGAGACAAATTGTTTTCCTTGTCAAGATAACACTAATAACACGAATGGGAAATGACACGCACCCAGCTTTGTTGATGTCACAAGACTATCTAGCTTTTTTTTTTTTTTTTTTGTGTAGCATTCTTCAAGGTTATTATCAACTGACACTGTAGTTATAAAAACATTTATCAGCTTAGCTGCAGTTTTTAGCAAGCATCACAGCTATGTATATGTGTTGATCAGTACTTACCCAGAAAATAATTAAATGTTCCAATGATACATATTCATATATTTAAAAAAAAAATAATCCTACAGAGGAGTCTAGAAAGACAGAACATTTCCAACCTTTTTAAATTCATCCACTGATTTAAGTATCACTACAACATAGAAATTTATGTGTCTGCTCCAAAGGGAAAACCTTACGTGTCCTTTCTCTAACTTCCATTTTCAGATGTTATTGTAGGCTACTAACCTGGCTTCTGATCCTGCTCCTACATAATGCTGTGGCATTGTGCAGAACCCACAACAAATTTCCTTAATGGCAGGAGAAGGAAAAGGTCAGTGTAAACATTAGACATTGGAAACACCTCTTTGACATAAAGCCCCATAGTTATGTAATGAGGAAGATGAATTTAAAAGTAAATCACTCTCTCTCAAGATTCATCAAAAGATTTTGCAGGTGCTTAATTATTAAGCACTAAGAGTACTCCCACTGAATTATTTTCCTAATAAAGAAATTCAAGAGCACTCATAATTCTTCAAGATAAGTGATATTATGCTCAAACGATGGAGGGAAAATGTAAATTTGGGTACAATTATATTTATTTAGATGTTCTAACACTGTTACAGTTTAACAGGTTAATATTTCCTTAAAACGTTAACTCTGATTTTCCTCATTTATAATACTTGAGTTTGGGGGAATAGATATTTCTTGTAATGCTTTTTATCTTAAATTATTTACGTGCACTGTCAACCTTAGTTCCTTCATCTACTGTGGTATCTCTGCTGCATAATTATGCACGTTAATGAAACTCAAGAGTAGGTACACTGAACATTTAAATTAATTTATGTGTGTTTTATATGCACAGGAACATATTGTATAGAGAATTCAAAATTAATGGCTATTCATATATGAGTTCACATATTTATTAGAAACATATTAAAGAGGCAGAATGAGATTAACATAAATATCACAAGACCTTTTACAATATTTAAGAAACTAGTTAGAGAATTTGAAAGAACTGGTGTTTTTTTGTCTACCATTCTATTTATTATAAGAGATATTTTAGCTTGAAAGACAAGGTCAGTAACCTATCAGTATAATTAAAGAACATTGTTAAAAAATGTATTTCTGATCCTCTTGTGAAAATCCATTATTTTTGTTAGGGTTTCATAAATATTTTCTTGAGAAAATATTCTCCTTCTTTCTGTTTCATTCTCTGTATGCCCACTTAATAGGAAAAACATTGTCACCAATTTGACCAATTTCACTCAGGTACAAAAAAACATGTATTTTTGTGAACCAACATCTTTCAACCTGTTTGGAACTATAGCAGTTATAATTTATAAATTTCTCCAGAAAGAATTCCTACAGAATGTCAATTGACTTTCACCTGCTCTGCAGTTTTGGTAGCGTGATGAGATAATACATTGAGCTGAAAGACTTGCAGAGTACTTAAAAGGGCATTTGCATTATGGGCACTGAATAGCTGCAATATGCAATCCACTGCAGGGGATGGGGCAGCCAACACAAACAGATCTCAGTGTAGCTGGCAGTAGGAGAACTACACCTGTTTCAGACTTTCTCATGAAAATATGCCAAACATAAGGAAGAAATATCTAATTGCTAAAGGCTATAAGCTGCAGCCAGTGCCACAATAGCAGAAAATTTCTATTAGACATGTAGCTATTAACACCTGACAGCCTTTTAAAAGTATTTTTTCCCCAAGAACAGAAATTAAAAAGGATTTCTAAGCACATTCTACAAACCCCTGGTTTCAAATTAATGTCATATTAACTGAGGTTGTTGAAGCCTCCCCAGCATGACTCTAAACTTAAAACTGGCAATCTGTAATTCACATGCTGCTAATTATCATAGAATAGAATGGAATCATAAAATAGTTAGGGTTGGAAAGGACCTTGAGGTCATCCAGTTCCAACACCCCTCTGTGGGCAGGGACACCTCCCACTCAACCATATCACCCAAGGCCTCCTCCAACCTGGCCTTGAACACTGCCAGGGATGGAGCATTCACAACCTCCCTGGGCAACCCATTCCAGTGCCTCACAACCTTAACAGGAAAGAATTTCCTCCTTATATCCAGTCTAAACTTCCCCTGTTTAAGTTTTAACCCATTACCCCTTGTCCTAACACTACAGTCCCTAGCGAGGAGTCCCACCCCAGCATCCCTATAGGCCCCATTCTGATACTGGAAGGCTGCTATGAGGTCTCCACGCAGCCTTCTCTTCTCCAGGCTGAACAGCCCCAACTTTCTCAGCCTATCTTCATATGGGTGGTACCAATTACCAAGTAATTAGTACCAAGTGTTTTTCTGTAGACATACCTGTTAAAGGATGATTTTAAATTATTGTACTATTATATATTTGGAACGTAGCTTTATCTTTCTGTAGTCTGAACTCTGAACAAATGTAATGCAAGATGTCTGGGACACATATGAGATCCGTGAAACATTTATCTCCATTAGAGGATCACAGAGACCGTAGGGATTTTTTGAGGAGAGAGTTGAAGCTTCTGTTTCAGACTGAAACATTGCAAGTCTTTTTTATAAAATTTCCTAGTTTAATACCTACAAAGAAGCTCTGCTTAAAGAGTGTTTAAATTCAAAATCTTTGATCAGAAGAGCTAATACAGAAACTGGATCTACCCCACCTCAAGCTAACATTTCTCATAATTAAATCTAGGGGGAAATTCCCGAATGAAACTTGGGGTGTGCTCTAAATACATTTCAGGTCTTTTGCTCTGCATGTGTAAAAGATAATTAATAGAGACAGCTCCACTCATGAGCAAATAATACGTCACATTCCATTTTCATTGTGATTCACAACTGGAGATTTTACTTTAAATGTGTGACCTTTTTCTTAGCTTCTCTTGGACCACAAAATCAATTTTCACTCTTTTTCACAGAGTGCAACCATCTGACCAAGCTGATGTCACACCAGATAAATTACAGCATCATCACAGGCATGCACTTTTCCTATTTGCTCTTGTAAGGACATAAATTTAAAAACCTACTTGTGACATTTTAAACACTGACACTTCTACACTGGCGGCCAAAGCAATAAGCAAAATAGATTCCATTAATATCGATACTGTGAAATCTGGCCCTCAGTGTACAAGCTGACCAAAACCCAATAGCTTCATAGGTCTTAAATTAGGTTAGACAAGATGAGAAAAAGTTCCCGAAGATTTAGCTTAAAATCCTCAGTGGTATTTAGGTTTCTCACTCTTACTGAGATATCACTTCCCATAAGAGTTCAGAGTCCAGATACTTTAGAGTAATTTAAGCTTTGATGTAAGCCAGAAACTTGAATTTTAAAAACAGGTAAACTTTGAGGGTCAGCTGTCCATACACTGAGAAACATCTAGAAATGGGACTTCTCTGAAGGGTGTTTGTCATTTGGTTTATTTTTATGTATTAGACTATCCACCCCTAAAACTTGTTCTGGCTGGCATTATAACAGGCCTGATACAAGACAGTTCTGAAGTGAAAATGGTACAGTTACTCTGAGGAGTCCCAGAGCATATTAACTCTATTATAATTGTAGCTCCACCTTTCCAGATAAAGTTGACTTTCACTTACAAGATCAAGTTGGAGTGGACCCTCACAAGACTTACGCCTACAGGATCAAGTTGGAGTGCACCCTCACAAGACTCACACCTGCAACAAGATCAAGTTGTAGGTGCACCGCATCTTCTGCATAAATGAAACACATATTACAGCAGCTTTGTTAACGACCATACTATCTTATTTTGCAGACTGGTGACATAACTTTGTCCTAGACATTGCTCTATTGCATCTGTTCTTCTACTTTTATTTTGAATATTTAAAATGAGAGGCTTTTCAGAGGACAGACTCATTTACTTTGTGTTGATGCACTGTGCTGCACGATGCCCCTCCTGTATTAGCTGTGTGTAAGACACTACAGAAATAAGTTAAAAAAAAAGAAAAAAGTAAAGCTACTGTTCAACAGGGTATCAAAACCCAATTTATCTCTAATGTGGGGTATGAATATGATGGTAGCAAAAAAGACATTTCTGAGAAGATGGACAGAATGTTTCTCCAGTTCTTTGCAGAAATGAGCCATGAGAAGGAGGGGATATATAACTGAGAAACCAAGACAGAAGAAAATTTTTCTTTCAGAGTTCCACAGGAAATAATAGTCTATAATGTAATGGACCAAAAAGTCACCTAAGTTGCTTTATCCTAAATGCACAATAATTACATAGAAGACCTTGAAGTCTCATTTTTTTTTAAAGACTCTGCAATAATAAAGGGTACGCTCCCTCTATGGCAGCAGGAATCATCTACTGAAAAAAACTGACAAATTTTAGCTTTCAAATGGGGTGTAACTACCCTTCATAAAAATGATACACCCTTAAGGAGTGACTAAAATGAATGCAAGTCCCTTTGACTTCCATGAGATTGATATCTTTGTAAGATGTTTGTAGGTGAAATGAACATTGACATAATGACATGATAAACAGAGAAGGGAATGTGGAAAGAGTTTGTGTATCAAAACATCTTCCCCATCTATACATATGCTGGAATGATGGTCTGGAGGGTAGCAGAACCCAGAGAAGCTTTCAAGCTCAGGGTAAATGTGACACTAACAAAGATAAAATAGGTAGAAAACTAATAGCGAAATCAAAAAAGATATTATTAGAAACCCACCAATAATGTATAGGTCTTTAAAGTATACTTTTCTCAACCAGGAAGCAGAAAAAAATATCCAGAGAAGTAATGTGCTACATTAATAAGCACTGCTTGTATTTCTATTTTCAGGGTAGCTTTCATCAGTACATGGAAGCAGGGAGTATTCTCAACTGAATAAAGATATTAGATGAATTAAAGACATTTCAGAAGGTAAAGGAAGGGGAAATCAGAGGCAAATACAGGAGCTACACAGAGGAGAAAAATAAGATTTCTGCTGATTTGACTGTCTTCATCTCAGACTGAAGTTAAAAGCACTTGCTTTAGATTAGAAGCTTTCTAGACTCAAGTCCACCTGGATTTATGGTAGCAAATAATCCTCGGTGCAGTGTCATTACAACTATCCCAAGAGCAGAGCAGAGTACCAGACAGATGGACAGCTAGCGAGGACACCAAATCTGTATTATAATGGAAAAAGTAACATTCACATTTGTTTAAAGTTGAGTTCCAGGATCTAAATCTAAATCTATCCTGATTTAAACATTATTGAGAAGTCATCCTTATCTATCAGACAGTCTTTATAGGTCACACTGTTATTTAGCAAAAGTATGAAGAATGGTGAGCACATGACAACAGAATGCTGATGTTTTAAATTGATAGCACTTTATATCCATGAATATCAAAATGCTTTCTGGACATTAGTTATTCAGAAGCCTCTTGACACCAAAACGGAACTAGCTGAATTACTATTTCATTTCTTATTCACAACTCTGTACCACCCACATTTCCATGTCATTTAGATTGGTAGTGTACTTTGCAAACAAGACTCCTGATTATCGCCGTCTACTGTGCTTTGGTTTACATCAGAACAGCTCTGTAGTATCCAAACTGGATTGTGCTCGGATGTCACTAAACCAGGTGTTGCAGGAAGAGAGTCTGCTCGCATAGCAGAGAGATGCTCAGACCTTGGATCTAGTAGTCCAAACCAACTCCCCAAAACATGAACAAAATTTTCATGCCAGGTCCTGAGCACTGTTTGACCCACTCAGTACAGCTCTGCAGACCCCCTTCTAGTACACTTCACCACTTACTCTTATGTAACTTGCACAGCTGACCCAGCTCACTTGTGCCTAACCAGTTGCTTTGACACTTCTTTGCCTCAGAGAGAACACTGCTTCTCCACACTTGTTGCCAAAGGGAGGCTAGCTGTTATTCATTATTTTCCTTTTTTTCCTGTCACCATTTTCCATTAGTATACCACCAAACAGACAAATTATGAAGAGGAAGGGAACAACTCATCTTTTACTGTTTAAAATGCTGTTTCCCTTGTGTCACTTTAATTCTAAAACATGAGGTATAAGGGTATAGAGAACACTGGTGTTTATCTTGAACCTCTGCCTTTGTTTTGAATCAAAATTGCAACACCCATGCCAAAGACAATACTAAAGACAACATTTACTGTTGAAATCACTGATCTGCAATTTGTTGCAGTGACAGGTCCAATATTGTGCTTGGGGAACAGACTGGAAGGCTGTTAATGCACTATTATAGGCACAGTTGGGAAATTGGCTGAGTACCAGGTAACTGGAAGAACTGGAACTTATTGCACAAGTCCAAGAGTGTTTTAACTTGTGAGTTGATAGCTAACATGGGAAGAGGCTTTAAAATGTTAATTATTTTTTTATAATACATAAACCATCTGTGGCTTTGAACTTAAATTTTACTTCTCTAAGTCTGATTCTTCTACTATACGAACTGTCACACATCAATCTCTTCATTCTAACTTTGGTTCAGTTTGTTGCATCATTTAGAGCCCTGACCCCACCATAGCACGGTTTTAAGTAACAGTATGATAGTTGTAGGGGAAACTCTGTATAAGGCATGAGGAATTGAGCTTGGACCCATTCAGATGACATAGGAAGATCTGACACAGTATCTTACATCTTACCAGTGTGTTGTAGAAGACAAGTTATTCCATTTATCAGTGGATTATCTGTGATTAATTTTTAAGCCATGGCTTAAATCCCTGTTTTTCTGTGGAAAATTCTCCTCCCAGTCCCACCCTGTACTACACATCAGATTCTGAGAACTGGCAAGATATTGACAAACTATGCAAACAACAGATAAAAATTACTGGGTGGCATGAGGTGGGGCAAATGAATACAAGGTGTGAAAGAAATCCACTGACAGGATGATAAATTATTTAGTTCTGAAACAGAAGCAGATTTGCCAGAGGAGGAAGAATATCAAGGGCAAGAAATCAAATATATGTTTCAAACAAAGCTATAACTGTGATCCTCATCATATTACTACATGTGGGCAGAGAATGTCTGGAGGCCTAATGGCTGCTATGTAGAAAAGAGAAAAGGAAAACTTCAAGAAATACTTTTGTCTGAACCCATTAACTAATTTTTTAGGGCCACACTAATTGTTAAGCAGATAAAATGCTGTGTATTTGGTATTTATTAGTAGTAGAGAAAGAAAAGAAAACAACTCTGTTCCTACAGGAAAGGCAAAATTTAGTGTAAATCTCTTGGAGGAATTATTTACATAGTTATTAAAATTCCTCCCTGGGATTTCTTCCCCAGAAAACAAAGAAACAATAAAATCCCTCCTGCTGTTGAACATCAAAATATCACTACTGGGAAGACAAATATGAGAAATATTCCCACTTCATGTAACATGATATGTAGTTTACAAAAAAGCCCATACCACATATCATCCCTCCAAGACTTCCTACAGATGCCTACAAAGGTATGCTCTGTAGGTGCAAAAAGCAGTGTTGTGTCAAAGTTGTCCACCAAATCCCGTGTGACTTTTGCAGCTCCAAGCATGCCCTGGAGAGTTGAGTCTTCATATTAAAAACTATATTGAGACAGAACAATATAAAAGACTGCAGAGTAGATTTTCAGCAACTGTAATTTTAATTAGAAGTGATGTAAAATCAACAGTGACAGTAAGTCCTCCAGAAATGCAGTAGAGGGAGCAAATTATAGACACTCAGAAAAAGTGCAACTACTGCTAAAGGCAACAAATGCAATTGATAAGAGACTAATGAAATTACACAAAATGTGCATATGGTCAGCTGTGGTAGCTCAATTAATTAATGGTATTTCATTAAGAACAACTCAATCAAATCCATTAATGTGTCTAAAACCTGAAGCATGCAACACTGAACTACACACCAGAAGATCTGAATCCTGGTTAGTGGAAAAAAAAAAAAAAAAAAAAAAAATCAGTGTTTAAAAAAAATCCTGTTTCATGTCAAGATGACGAGATGATCTTGTTTGCATAACTTCTTTTCCCTTTCATTGCAAATGAAACCCAGAGTGACAACTTTCTTCACATAATAATCAATAACGGAGTTGCCAAGCATGAGACTGGAATGTGGAGACGCTGGTTGAAGGTGCTGGCCTGAATTAGGCAGAGCAGATATATAAGCTTACATTTTCCATACAAATGCATTATACATGCAAGTAATTGACACTTCTGGGACCAGTTTTTACCACTTTTTCAGAACAGAAATTCCTTTCCAGTCCCAAGAAACTTTTCACAGTTAAAATTTCATGCTTTTGGTTTACTGAACTGATATTTCTGACAAAACAAGGAAAAAAATCACTTAATTTATAGCCAGTTCTACTGTGAGAACATTCCTGTTCAAAAAAGGGAAAACATTCAGAAGAAAGTGTTAAATGCTTTGCAGAACACAGTCTTGCCTACTAAAAGACTAAAGGAAATAATTTCTGTGATGATTAAAAGGTGCTAGTTTAACAAGACATCATGGGAGTTAGAACTGTATCCAGCTGTGAAGCCTATCATCCAGCAAACTAAAAGATGTTTCTGATTGTACAATTTCTATAGAGACATCCATAGCAACACCCTTAGGTGATTGCAGAGCATTTTTATCATACAGATAGAACTGAAAAGCAAATGAAAGCATTCCTGAATCTGTAGCTAGGTTAATGAAATTAAAGGGGACCTTCCAGCTTTACAAGGGCTTTAACTGGTGCATTAAAAATCTGGTCCACATGCCATATGTAAAATGAACAATTGTCTATTGTCTAAGCCACAGCTGATCCTAAGCCATACACAGGAATAGCTTTTTTGACAGAAACTGATATTAAACATGCTGGGAAATTGCAACAGGATCATGAAAACTTTTCCATAGGTAAAATGGGACCACGAAAACAACACTACTTTGATAAACCTTATTTGACAGCATGCAGTGCACTGAGAGTGATATAGCATCTTTACAACTGTTTAACAGATGAATTTGGGGATCCCTTAAAAGATGGGTGGAGAAATAGTTTAAAAGGAGCATGAAACTGGAGACTCCTGTTCCTGTTATTTCTTAACAGCACTATCCCTGAACACAAAAACTGTAGAGCTACAGAAAGTATTAGTTTCTAAAAGCATACATGGGAGAAGTTTCCCTCCCCTCTGTACTAACGCATTATAGAAGAACATAAAACTCCAAATAACATGTGCTAGGTCTTTATGTCATGAAATGACCTGTATTTTCTCATAATGAACAGCTGAGAGGGATTAGGTTGATCTATCCAAGAATATGTCTAATTTTGACTTTGTTTTCCCCATCTCTCCCAACCAAGCATTTGCTGTACTTTTGGAGAAGTATTATTTTGCCATCATAATATGTGATAATAAGAATTGTGCCAGAAAAAGGAACAAGTTCTGTGGCTGTCAGAAACAGAGGGAAAATTCAGCGTGGGGAGGACTCAGGAATTTTATCTGTAGTAATACAGAATGAATGCGATAATTTTCCTGCCAGCAATTAATGACAGTGTCCATGTTTCTGGAGATTTTAAAATTAACCCAGGCTTGACTTTTGGTCACCATCCCTTTTACTAGCACTGCATGTATATGCACTTTAATAACATTGAAAAACATTGACTTTGTCATAGCCAGCCTAGAAATGGAGTCTGAAAAATGTGTCATAAAACAAACTGAAAAGGATTTACTACACAGTAAGGTAACCACTGTTTGGCAAACTACCTGGGATATGCAAAGCATTTTTGATAGCTGTATACCTATATATATATATATGTATAGCAATAATGTGTTTATTGCTGAAGCCTATGATGAATAATGACTTGAGCAGCTCCTTTGGGTATTTCCACAGTTCTCAATGGATCATATTGCAACAAAGCAGGAAATTACCTGCTTGTCCCAGAAGAAATAAATATGCATTATGGTAATTGATAAATAAGGAAAACAATTTACAGAAGTTGCAGGTTCAGAATTTAGAACATCAGCCCAAATACAGGGTTTCCAGATGCGGCAGCACAACTTTGGAGATATACATGCTTTTGGTGCTTTTTGAGTTTAAAAATAACAACTGAGATAAAGCACATTTCCTGTTGTAATTGCAGTAGAAATATTAGGAATGCAGAAGCAAGTAGCTGATAACTAATTACATCTTAAAAGCAAATGAAATTCAACAAGGCTAAGGAGCACCTCTATCAGCAATGGATAGTTATGGGTTTATCTGTTTTGAACTTTGCACAGAAGTACTGCCACATACATCATCATGTGTGGCTCTGAAATGATTCTTCATATGGCATTCAGGATACACACAGTTGGAAAATTACACAAAGGCTAATTTGGAACAGTAAAAATTGAAGTTCTATCCCAGAACATCAACATGTTTTTTATAGCAAAAGTATTGATGCACCGACAAAAGACATGAAAGCCATGACAATCAATACAATGCACCCCTGATACAGCCTGTTTCATCACTTTAAGTGTTTGACAGCCCACTGGCAACCTGTGTGGCATATACGAAGCCTGATATGTTAGTATTTGTTTGAGTGTGGTGGATGCTTATCCTGGATTGCCTGAAGAACTCTCCGAATTCTGGGGTTTTCTTCTGATTAGATGGTGGATCTGTTTCAGCTTGTTTTTGAAGATGGGAGACTATGGAAAAATTGGGCAATGCTGAAAATCCTATCCAATCTACATATGAAGACTATCAACCATTTGTCAGAAGAAAATATGTCAAACATGCCACATTCACTCCTTTCTATTCTTCAAAAGAGGAGTAGTGGAAAGAATTATTCAAACCTTCAAGCAAGAGACACATGCTATAACTCCAGAAAAAGATAACTTACAACGGAACACTGCAAATTTTGTCATGGTCTGTACAATGGCAGTGCATGCCATCAGGGGATGTTGTATGTTCATAAAAAGGAAAGAAGTTGTGAAAAAAAGTGGCCACAAATAATCACATACAGTGGAAACAAGAAACTAGAGAGATAATTTGCAGAAGTCATTGTAACCTGAAGTAACTACATAGTGATAATATTAGCCAGAAATAGCATTCAGGGAGAAGATATTTAAAACAGCTTCTGTGCATGTGTTTGACTTGATTCACTAGAACAAGCTCACATATTGAATGCAATTAATAGTCAGACTTTCATCCTGAACAAAGTGACTTGTGAAAACCCACGATTTCTGCTACAAGTGTCCTAAAATTAGAGGGCAGAAAATGTTGCTAACAAAATTACCCTGGAAAGCTTATGACTAGTTTCAAATATTATGTAGAATGAAAGCCATCTCTAAGAATGATTTCATTAGCATGACTCATATTTAATTAGTAGTATTTTGTATGTAAGTTTTACTGTGAAGCTTTTATATTCTGATTGTCCTTTTATATTAAATGTAGAGAAGCATGTAGTGCCTAGGAGTTGAATATCATGCTGAGAATTTCTTCAGTAGGACTCCCTGCTCTCTATAGCCACCAGAACAATGCCAGTATGCATAATCCTGACTAGTATGTCCAGATACGGCTGAGAGTGGCAGGCTATAGAAGCCTCCAGCCAGTTTCCCCGTGACAGCAGCTTTCTCTGAATTTTCCCTGGTAATTGCCTGCCTGCCTGCCCTTCTCCTCTATCCTGCAGAAATGCAGTTATGACAAAGCAGAAGCCAACCGATCTGCCCCTTAAGGAGTCCTGTTAGTCTTTGGAGGAAGGCAGAGATTAACAACATTTCGTTTGGGTCTGCTTCTTTGATTTTGTCCCTGCATCTAGGAAGAGAAGAGGAAAAACGGGGAAAGAAAACTGCAGTGATTGTGCTGCTGCCCTTATCTATTGCTTATTTCTAAGTCTGTGCAAGGGAGACTGTGATTTCTTGGGCCTGGGGTTGCCCCATAGTGGATAAAGTGACAGACAATTGCCTGGAGACATGACGTAACAATTGGGTGAGAGCCCTTTTTTCTCAGGAGGTTCAGAGCAACATCTACATGCTTGTGAGTGAGAGAAGATCAGAAATCAGAAAAAAACAAACAAACAAAAAAATAAAAAAAAAAAAACAACCAACCAACCGACCAAAAACCCAAAGCCAACCAACATAAAACAACCCTTTCAGACCTTGGTGTTGTAGTTTCTGAGAATGGCATGCTTAGTATAGTTAGTACTTCATCACCTGTATGCTCTTCTGTCTGGAAATCATCTGTTTAAGTATACATCTCCCATAGGTTTACCATGTTACAGAAAACCAAAGCTTGACAAGGTGAAGAGATCAATAAAAAGGTGGAACTGAAGGCAGTAAAAAATGTTTTAAATTCTCAAATTCTCTTTAAATTATCATGCATCTAGACTTACTAAAAACAATAACTATATCTCAATCCAACTTGAATTACATCAAAACATATGCAACCACAAGAGAAACTTTAGCTATGAATATTAACATTCCTCAAGGACAAATCCCAAATAACACATTTCCAAGAACATTTAGTGCATTTGGGTTGAGCTTTCCTTTGAAATGACTTTGTTTTCTAAACAAACAGATGCTGACAGAACATTGTGAAATTAGCACTCGTAAAAGTTATAAAAGTTTATCCATTAAACCTTTGAAAGTTTTCAATTTCCTTAAATGTTGCTCCCTCAGACTGAAGAGATGACTGGGCTTCCTGCTCTGACACAGAGCAAGAACTTCATGAGGCAAATGCTTCAATTTCAGATTTTATCTATGCTACAGTAATTATGTTTCTAAAGGGTTCAAAAGAAGTTACAGCTGTACATAAACCCTTTTCTAAGAAAAGTCTTCAAAAAACACCCAACTGCCCACCCTTCCTATTACCAATGTTGCTGAGTTGGCAGTGGTAACAGGGAGAAAAGGCTTTAGCAGCTTGTTTTATTTAAACCCCTGCATCAGTAAAATTTCCTCAGTATGTGATAGATAATTGTGCCGCAGCACTGTTGTGGAGCAACAGTGTGATTATCAAGGGGATTGAAATTCTAGAAACTCTCTGAAGAGCATCTCCGAGGTGCTCTCTTCCATCTGTTTGCTGCAAAGCTGATACAGTGATGGGGTTTAAATTTAGCTTTTTTAGGCAATATTTCCTGGCATGTTGAGCATCTGAGGCCTTACCAGAACCCCTTCAGAAAAGTGTCTGACTTCTGTCCACAGCATAATACAGTTGCAATTCAGGAATGTACCTGAGTATAGCATAGCCTGTTGGCTACAGCTGGAAGTAAAATAGAGCAATAGATAATTCCTGTGGTCTGAGCATGAGCCTGATTCAGCCTTCTTAGACTGCCCCCCCAGCTCTGCATTCTGGCTCCAGTACTTTATACCAAGTAATTTTACCACCTTGTAACTGACTCAGTTCCTTAACTGGTAAAATTTTAAATTTTATATTGATCAGTTAATGTAAGAACTTGGTATCATTTTTTTCCCCAAAAAATCCATGTGTACAAGTTCTATTTCATCTGAGAATGGGTTTTCTCTGTTTTTTTTTTGTTGTTGTTGGGGGATTTGTTTGTTTGTTTGTTTTTTGGTTTGGTTTGGTTTTTTTCCTTTTATATAAGGATCTCTAGGAGGAGGAGGAGAAGGAAACTTAATGATGAATCCACCTGGACTGATCATTGAGCTTCTTTAAGCTTGAGTACATCAAAGAAAATATATCAAAAGCAAATACTATTCTTAACTGGCTATGAATCATGCATCCTGTAGAACTGCTTGTTGAAGAGCTGCTAAGACATCCACACTGGTAAATTAATTAGGCTGGAGACCATTCTTATTACTGTTTAATGTACACATGTAGGCTAGACATCTGCTTGAAAAAAAATTACAAATTACTTGACAGAGTGGTGACTCAGTGCTTTTCTTATGCTTGAAATAAAGGGGGGGAGGAATAATCTTAAAAATTAATACATTTTCTCATCATTGGATGTTTGGCAGAAACACTATGGTTATAGGCTTTTTTTGAGCTACTTGGCCAGAACTGAGGAATGGTTCATCATAACTGGCCCAAGATATGTATGTGCAGGTGAAAGTTTCTGTGACCACATGATAACTGTTCCGTAGCTAACTGCATTTGTTTGCACATGTGTTCAACTTACCTATACAACAACATTCCTTAACAAAATTTAAGCTCTACTGTAACCAATTGGATGCAAAAATGGCATAATGCTGATTAGTTAACCCCATTCTTAACTTCAGTAGAGTAGATCAGCTAAGTATTTGGCCCACTATTTGGCATATGTAATGTGAAATCATCCAAGAAATCATCTGAACACAGACAAGTCATGCCATAGGTCTTGACAAAATATTTTTCTTGGCTGATCTCTAGATGAGTTGTATCTGCAGGTCCCATAACATGACAGAGCAAGAAGTCCTCCATGTCACTTAGTCTTTCTTGTACTCAGTTCTGCCAAATGCAAGAATCTGGGAGGATGATTTGGTTGCAACAAGTACAGAAGTCATGCAGTTTCAGAAAGAAGAAAGAAATGGTGGCAAATGGTTAATGTATGGTTTTACACCAATTCCTCTGAAGCCATAGTGTGACACTTTCAAAAGTGTTTGTCTACAGCGTATGAAGGTTTGAAATTAGAGAGACATACAGAAACCAATCACTCATCAGAAATTGTTTGTGGAGACTGCTTTGTTTTGGATTTTTTGTTTTGGTTCCCTCCCCAAGGCCCCCAGAGGAAACTTGAAGCCTTAAAAGAAGGACATATCACCAGGACACTGTTACTGGCATTGGCAATGTCAAACACATTCTCCTCTTGAGCATTTTACTTAATACTTCTAAAAGTCAAATGCCAATATGAGACACAAACTTCTATCCCTCCTCACAGTAGGCATGGCTGAAGTGATGAAGCTGGAGCAGTAAGTGAATGAAAGAAGTGTTTGTTACCAGCTAGTACTCTTTTGTACAGTATTCCTAAAATAGCTGAAGAGCATTGAAAGCAACTGCTTTACATCTTAACAAAAGAAATCCAAATTGCTAAATCATAAAGCAAACATAGTACTGCACAAAAATCAGGAATTGCTATGCCTCTGTATGGTTGGTGTTTGGAAGAAATCTGTGAGATGTAATGAGAGTATCTATGACATTTTAGAAAGCAGGTAAAGCTTTTTCTGTTCTGCTAGATTAAGGTGCCATGGTCAACAGTGTCCCAGACACAGCAGCTTAAAATGGAAAGGAAGAGCAAATGTAACCAGTGGTTAGTGACTTTGCATATGTTTTATATACTACTTATTATTTTATTCATGAGAGAGATCCCATTACCAGCATAAGTTCTTGCAAGAATGGGACACATGCTGTTAGACAGATGTCAAAAGACCTTTAAATTCAGCTTTAAAATAAGACATACCACTTTTTTCTCCCCTGTATTTTGACTTGCCTTTCAAAGATCTTTTCTCTGTATTTCGGAAATTTTCTGAAAAGAATCTATTTCTTGCTCACCAGATATTGATGTGCCTTAAGGAAATTTTAAAATCAATGGGAAACAGTGCAGCTGCACACATGTTGAGAGCTGTGCTTAGTTTACCAGCATCTTTTTTTTCCAAGGTATCTTTACTTAGAGGATAATTATGTGTTTAATGACATTTCATACCGTCTTTGTTAATCAAAACTGTGTTTCCTCCCTTGCAACCTGTGCTTGCTTTCTTGATCCCAATATGATGTCTGGGCACAACTGCTCAGCACGCTATTTTTTTTTTATTTTTTTTTAATTCAGAAGAGTGAGACAATAAAGAAGAGGCAGAAAAGTCTAAAAGAGCAAATGTTGAAATAACTGGGGAAATGGATGCTTTAATATCAGACTTTTTTTTTTTTTAATATCACACAGCCAAAATCTGTGGGATGGCAATGTGTCACTGGTTCATGTATCTTTCTTGCATATAACCTCACTTCCAAGTCAAAAGAAAGAAAGTAAAATACTTCAGTCGTAACATCAGTGATTAGAGTTCCTTTACTCTTTCTTCATATGTCAAGTTCTCCAATCCTCCAATCATCTCAGTAGTTTTCCATTGGACCCTCTCTAGTTTTTCCAATGTTTCTCCTGAACTGGAAGGAACAAAACTGGACACCGTAATAGCCTAACAAGTGTTGATGAAATTGGAATAAACATTCCTGCCCCTTGATCCACTAGCTGTATTCTCCCTAATGCAGCCCAGGACATGCTTTGCCTTCGAGGCTGCAAGGGCATACTACTGGGTTGTGCTCATCTTGCTGCCCTCCAGGACTCCCAGGGCATTTACAGCAGAGCCTTACAGAATCATAGAATAGTTAGGGTTGGAAGGGACTTTAAGGTCATCAAGTTCCAAGCCCCTGCCATGGGCAGGGACACATCACACTAAACCATGTCACCCAAGGCTCTCTCCAACCTGGCCTTGAACACCGCCATGGACGGAGTATTCACAACTTCCTTGGGAAACCCATTCCAGTGCCTCAACACCCTCACAGTAAAGAACTTCATTCTTATATCCAATCTAAACTTCCCCTGTTTGTTTTAACCCATTACCCCTTGTCCTATCACTACAGTCCCTAATGAAGAGTCCATCCCCAGAATACCTATAGGTCCCCTTCAGATACTGGAAGGCTGCTATGAGGTCTCCACGCAGCCTTCTCTTCTCCAGGCTGAACAGCCCCAACTTTCTCAGCCTATCTTCCTAAGGGATGTGCTCCAGTCCCCTGATCATCCTTGTGGCCCTCCTCTGGACTTTTTCCAACAGTTCCATGTCCTTCTGATGTTGAGGACACCAGAACTGCACACAATACTCCAAGTGAGGTCTCATGAGAGCAGAGTTGAGGGGGCAGGATCACCTCCTTTGACCTGCTGGTCTCGCTCCTTTTGATGCAGCCCAGGATACAGTTGGTTTTCTGGGCTGCAAGCACACACTGAAGCCGGCTCATGTTCATTTTCCCATCGACCAGCACCCGCAAGCCTTTTTCCACAGAGCTGCTCTGAATCTCTTCTCCATCCACCCTATAGCTGTACCTGGGATTGCTCCAACACAGGTGTAGGACCTTGCACTTTGCATTGTTGAACTTCATAAGGTTGGAGTATCTACCTTTCCTCCAGCTTTAGTTGTCATGTCCCAACTTGGTGAGGGTACATTCAGTCCCATCATCTGGGTCTGGTAGGATGCTGCTTTGTATTGGACCTAGTATTGTCCCATGAGGAACTCTGCTTGTGACCAGCTGCAAATCAGCTTTTAGCTAGTAATCGCACTCTGATCCACCTCTCCAGTTCCTGTCCTACCATCTAGTCAACAAGGATGTTGTGGCAGACCACACCAAATACCTTGCTAAAATCAAGGTTATGTCAAGGATGTGAGTGCTGCTCCCTTGTTTGAGAGCAGGCAGTCAATCTTTTACCCTTGTCTGCCCAGAGTGCTGACTGGATTTCTGTGCCCACATGTTGTTCAGTGTCTTACATGTTCTATTGCAATTGTAAAACAAACAAAGCAAAGAAAGAGAGAAAATCCTCAGAATTTATTTTCTCTCTTTCCAACAATGTGGTCCTTTAAGATATCCTGTTTTCCTATTGTTTCATTTTTCAGTGAGCGGTCCAGAGGTCTCTGGGGGTCAAGGCTTTGTCTTAGAAGGAAGCTGGAATGGGAACTGTGAGAAGATTCTCACTTGCAAAATTAAGTGGAGGATTTAGGCCTTTCACCAAGTCTGTGGATATCATGATTTCAAGGCAGTTTGACATGTCTTTCTGTATAATTTTGTAGCAACAAAAATATTTTTTGCATTAAAAATTAAAAAATGACTTCAAATAACTTCTCCAAGTCAAGAAAAGAATAAATAAGGCAACACTCAGAAAAGTAAATTTATCCTCAGATGTTAAACCCCGTTCCCCCTCATCAGTTTCGTTTGGCTGGGCTTTCTGAGCTATATTTTTCCACTGCTGAGTCAACTGCTCTTCGTATCTTGCTGTTGACATGCTTTATGCTCACAGACCTTCAAACAAAGAAGCAATCATTAGGTTTACAGCATAAAGGTAGATCCTGAATCAGTTCATCTTGAAAGTTTCTAATGACTGTAGCAAAAACAGGCAGTCATGGCCAATATCAAAAAACAGTGTGGAAATGTTTTATTCCCTTCCTTCTTTCCTTTATTTTTGCAGTAACCCCTCCATATTCTCATGTTTTACAACTTTTGACACACGAGGCTGGAAAGAGGCTATCAAAAAGATGTGCCCCAGCTCACTTCAGCTCCACTTTTATGTGAGCAAATGCACAATAAAAAAAAACAAACACAGTAATTTGTCACATTTCCTTTTTAAGGTGCGGAGTAGAATCTTTCAGATTGTCTTATGTATATATAAAAGGTACCAAAAGTTTCATGATTTTCCCAGATCTGTCTTGTTTAATATGCCATGCCATCAATTAAAATAGTACACATACTCAGATACAGCCTGGTATGATGATCTTATATGGCCTAGCTGAAGTAGGATCTGCATAATAGCATCCTTTCATGTTTTATATGCCAGCTTGCTTGCAGTGTTTGTAGAGAACAGTTAATGGTGCAAGGATGTCACTTCTATTGCACCAGCACATCTTACCAAATATAGATATGAGGGCAAAATTTATCCTGACGTAAAGAATCAAGACTGTGCACACAGTTTCATCTTTACACAGTCCCATCCAACTAACACTTTTTCCAGTACAAAATCTGAGGTGAACTTTTTAGGGATTGATTCTTCTTTGCTTTTATTTGAATGTCAAGACCTGTTAAAATTTGATAACTGTTTTTTTCCTCACTGACAACAGTTTCACTAGGGTTTCTACCTTTTGCCTTCATCCTCTGTAAGTGGGGGAAGATCAGACCCTTCTGAGTCGGTCATATGCACAGAAAATGGTCAGAACAAGATCATATTCTACAACATTTCTGATCATCCACCTCTTCAGTACTTGAGTTAAGTGATTTTTATTACTCTGTCAATTTTCATGTTCAGACAAGAACCTGAGTCTATGAAACTTGCTCTTGAGTAGCTCCCCAGTTTCAGCCAAGGAATGGTAGGCAAAATATGCACAAAAAAAAACTCAATAGCTTCCTATTTACTTTGAAGTATCATTTGTTGTTAGCCATACAGGACAAGGCAGAATACCTTTAAACTGAAAGAAAGTAGATTTAGACGAGGTATTAGGTAGGAGTTCTTCACTGTGAGGGTGCTGAGGCACTGGCACAGGTTGCCCAGCTGTGGCTGCCCCATCCCTGCTAGTATTCAAGGCTGGTTGAATGGGCTTAGAGCAACTTGGTCTAGTGGAAGGTGTCCCTGCCTGTGGCAGGCAGGTTTGAAGCTAGATGAGATTTACAGTCTCTTCCAACCCAAACTGCTATATGATTCTATGACATCAGGTTTTCTTTCTGTGGAGCCTATGAGGTGTTGTTGTGATGGAAATGGCATCCTGATCTTAACACACACTAATTCCAAAATGCAAACTGCAGAAGCTACAATATATTGATGTTTTGGATACTGTGCATTGTACTTGTTTTATTCAGGTGGGCACGGTATGTAAGAATGGACATTGGCTACAAATTTTTAAACTCTGTTTTTAATAAGATCCAAGAAGGTGAAATATTTTTACACATTACATAAAGATTGCACAGGCAGAGGAGCACAGTAACATTTATAGGCTCTAGTTCAACTAAAAATCTGTGTCTAAAGAAATGGAAAAATTTTCAAGAATGAAATTTTAAATATTGCTCCCAACTCTATCTTATTTTATAAGGCAGATCTGAGACAACCTACATTTTCTCAAGACACCCATGTTTTGTGGTAGCTAAACATAGCTCACACAAAATTCTAAGTCACCTCTGGCAGGTTTCTCCTTCATAGAAAAGTTAATCTAGGACTTAGAGAAGTAATGTTTAGATTCCAACCTCGTACAATCCACACTATGAAAATCCCTTAGCCATGTACACTGCTACTTTTAAGAAAGAGAGCTTACCTTGGTAATGCAAATACAGACCAGCTTCATGCAAGACCTGTTCACCAGTGTCTTCCCACAGACCTCTATCTTTACCACTAAATGCTTAAAAATAGCAGATCTACTCTCTTACAGAGGATGTAATCTCATTTATACTAATGACCACAGGATGCATCCACAGACATCTCAATACCTGGGGCTATGCAGTACCATGTGTGAAGCAACTCCAGTTGCTTGAGCTAAACTAAGAAACAGCTGAAGTCTTTTGTGTCAAGTTTGGCCTTACAGAGTGCATCTCTGCCTGGGTTCACATTGTCAGTGCTCCTGCAACCAGGGGCTGCCTCAGGCAGTCCTCATCATTGTGAGGAGGCTTAGGGTGTGAAGAAATTGAATTCAGTCTTTGTCGTTTTTTTAAATAACCTTTTCTGTCCTCAGCTATGCTTGTTGGAGTGAAATGGTTTGTTCTCTCTGGCTGTACTGTGCTCATGGATATCCTTCCTTTGGGAAAGCCTGACATCCTCCTACTTGTGTGGTCATTATCAGGCACTGTCACAGTGCTTTAAGAGGCCTTATCCTTATGTATCTGACAAGTGTACATTACGTGCAAGTGTATGTGCAGCTTTTAAGCTATTGCAGTATTTTAATTACCGATTATGTCTCCCAGAACAGGAAAAAAACCCAAAAATCAAGATTTGTTTTTACTGCCTTTTAAAAAACCACGAATGCTTCATCTAAATTCATACATTGGTGTCGACTTAAAAGATAGTTTTGAACACACTGAAACACTGTAGGGTTTTTCAACATATTTATAGCAATTCCATTGCAAATTACCAAGTGTTCAATGAATCCTGCTGACCAGAGATTTAAACACAGATAAAGAACACCCTGGAGGGGGTTCCACTATTAAAAATATTGGCTTAAGATTGTTGCTTCATTATGAACAGCACTTCAATGTCATATAGGAAATAGACACATCAACAATCATCTCAATTCAGATTGTTTAGATACGTGTCAAAGACTATAAAGCACAACACACATAGTGATTGAATTCTGGCTTTCTGACTCAAATTTCCACCTTTCCTGACTACGAAGACTTACTTCAAGTACGTTGAAGTCAGTGGGTGGCTGGGTGCTACAGCATTATAATTTTTCTAAATTAAGAATGGAAAAGGTGTTGGGAAATTAAAAAGACAAAGCTGTGTCTGTCAAGAATGCAGAAGGAGAAGGTAAAAGGCAGTGTAACCAGCTCTTACATTGAAATAAAATTAAAAGGCTTTATCACAGAACAAGGAAACTGAGAAAGACTAAAATAAGCAAGGGCATTGTGAGTGTGTAGCAAAATGGATAAATAATTGATAACAAAAAGCAGGCTGCATTTCTTCAGAAGTTCTCTCTTACTTGCTGTCTTTGACTCAGTAAAGCTATTAGTTCTTCCTTTTCTTTCAGAAAAGTATTCTTTTTTTCACTGTTCCAAAAAAAAAAAAAATAGCTGGATGTAGTAAGGTAGGAACTGTTTTTCTGTAAGCCAAAAATTTTCTTGAAAACAACAACAAAACATTGTCTCTGAGAAGACTTTAAAAGAAATATCATCAGTGACCTTTTGCAAAAGCATGACTAGATTGGAGCAAGATTCCACAGGGACAATATAATAGCTGCTGATTAAGGTAGTTACCACTAACTATGCATTATTTTTGCAAAAGGAAAATATGTTCCAGGTGCCCTCTGATATAGCAGAACATTTCTGCAAATCAAGTATGAAAGCAAAGCTGTCAAAATAAATGCAACATTGTGTTCCAGGTGCACGTCTCTGAATTTACAACTCAAGTAGTGTGTCCACAGGCTAAATGAGACGCTGGAGTTTTCAGCTCACTGAAGAATGACACCATTGTGCCCTTGATACAAAAGCTGCACAATTGCCCTTGGGAAATGCTCTCCCTGGAAAAGATACTCAGTTGCTTCAAGTTCTGGGCAAATGAAGCAGGAGGCAATCAAAAGATAACAGCAAGAGGCCCAAGATGTGTCAGGGGACCCACATAGTGTGGCCATGCTTTGGTGAGGTACACTTTCACAGTTTTGTATTATAATTCTTTTAATATGGTTTTCTTTGTTTGTTTTAATCCCTCTCCCACCAGGCTTGAGCACACAGGGCTGTGGAAAAACACAACTACATTAACCAGTTTTGGTTCCTATGGATTTGGTGCAAACTTTTGTGACACAATAGGCTCTCAGGCAGACCACAGCCTACCCCTTACAGGAGGAATGACATCCTACAGAGAAGAGGAGCAGGTGACCTTCGATATCTCTGCTTATTTCACTCCATCTGCTAGACAGGTATTTTAATGGGACAGAATAACCTAGTGTGGTCTGTCATTTGCAGTGTTAAAGATTCACATCATCTTACAAAGTAGAATTGGTTGTATTGTTACATTAGTGTCTTTGAAGAATAATGCCATTAAGTTTGTTAGGCTCAAAGACACTGCAGCGGACAAGAAAATCAGCTCCTCCATGATCTCTATTTTGATTTAAATTATTCAGTTTGACAACAATTTAGGCTGCTGCTGTGCTCAGTCCTCTGATCGATACCATTTCACTGCTCTCTTTTTCTACTCCCATCTGCTATTTTCATCTTTTGCTCTTAGTTTTCCACTTGGATTGTAAAGTCCTTGAATCACGATCATTGCTTTGTTCTTTGTAAAGTGCCTAGAGGAATTGAGTGCCTGTCTGTAACTAGTGTGCCCAAATGGAGTAATAAACGTGTCGCAATTACTACTGATGCTGCAGTTGTTATTGTATCCATGACCATACAGGTGATAAATGAATGGCAGTAAAGTTGTAAGGTTTCCTTTTTATCACACAATGCATCCCACACATCTGCAGAAGGTGTTCTCACTGCAGCAGCCGTAATTGTTGGAGAGATCCTGCCACTGGGCAGTAAGGTACTTCAAAATTAACTGGGCCTGTGGATTTCTTCTTGAGCCTGTCAGAAAGCTTCTGGCAATCAGATGTTGTCAAAGAAACTCTCCAATAAGCTTGAATTTTCATTAAAGGTATACCACTAAAAATAGCCATTCTTCACTCATTGTAATTTTGCTCCATCCTAAAGGAAGATGAGTCCAGCCTAGGAAGCCAGAGGGAAAAGGACACTATACTACCAGCCCTTTTGCTTCCACCAAAGGAAGATTTCACCAAAATCTATCTATGCAAGTATTCTCTCAGCTTTATGAAATCTATGTATTATGCAGCAGTATTTTTTTTTTATTCATTAGTAGGGTGCATTTAAGAGGAATATATTTGCCTACAAATTATGAACCCAAATTTTCTCACATTGAATTAATGAAACAATAGTACAGACCATTACACACACATCCATTACACACACATCCATGCACACACTCTGTAAGAAAGTCTTTAGAAATGTTCCTCAGCTCCTACAGTATCAAAATGACTAAGCACCACATGTCAACTGGGTGCTCATTATCCGACCCAAACCTAATCTAACCCAAACTCCCACCCTCCTCAGGATCCATACTCTTTCTTCCCAGGCTGGCTCAGTGCTACATGTTTATTTTCTGGTCTTCAACAAAGTGGCAGCAGGAGGTCCTGAAGGGACCAACTATGGACTCTAAACAGGAGTTGCAGCCCCTAAGGGGGCAGGAGCAGCAGGGGGGAGGTAGTGAACTTCCTGGAAAAAATAAGTGGGAGGAGCAGCACCCTTTGCAGCATGTCAAACTGAGCCTCTGGTGTTTGGTACTGCAGGGAAGGTAGGTAGAAAGATTATTCAAGCTGAAATGCTTGTGAGTTCTCCGTCCTCCTTTTAAGGTTGTGAGAAGTTCATTGGCAACTTTGTCCCGACAAAGACAGTGCTTTGGTGAGCCAAAGTAGCCTTCCTGGCTCACTTAAAAAAGAACATCAACCAACCATTCTGCCAGTCATCAAGTAGTGAGGTGAGGTAAATTGGGCAGGCTGGAAAATGGGGATTTAACCAGGTGAGAAAAAAATGGCAGTTATCCACACCTTCTAAAATCCTCTTGTCCCCTGTTCACAAAACTAATAGTCTGAAGAGTATTATTTTGGGGTTTTGGCAACTTACTGTAAGGATTACTATGTCCAAGGCATATTCTGGAATAATACTTGCCTCACTGTACTAGTGTGTTTCACCTCTTTTTCATATATATATATATATACAGATATATAACTGAAATCTAAGGTGAGTGTTGGTCAACATTTATACCCTTTGAGATATTACACATTCTGAATCTGTGCTTCTGTTAACAAAAGTGGGTAAGCTTATGTGTTCCCATATTTTAAACCCTCCAAGGAGAAATGCAGTGTGTCCTCTATTCCCTAAGGAAATCCAGACAATGTCTTTTATATAGGAAGCTCTTTCTTCATTATAAAATCTACAGAGGCTGCTAAATGTACCAAAATTAGTTCTTGTATCCCTAATATGAAAACAATTACATCTTTAAGCAGCAGAAGTCCATAGTATTCTTTCAGATGGTTTTGTTACTGGAGTCGTGTCAGTCCCTTATTGCAGAATGGTAAAGCCCACTTGTGAGTTAATGATGCATTTGGGGTTTTAATACTCTAGTGACAGAAGGAACTGTAATGAATCTCACTGAACTTCATTTCTGGCCATGAACCCAATATTCAATGGTTTGGAAAAAGTCACCTTCAAGGCTGTCAAACTACACTACATTTTGTTCCTTCCAATGCTGTACCTGTCTTTTTCCTTACCTTAGCTCCTCAACATACAGTTTCACTTGAGATTGTATCACTGAAGTGTAGCAGTCTATCAAAAGCTGAACAACATGCTTAGCATTAATTGTTTCCAGATTCTAGCTCAGAATATTCATCTAAAAATATCCCTGTAGCAGCAGAGGGGTCTTTAATAAACTAAACATGCCATGCAATAGATCACAGAATGCATTTTTATTAACTGTATTGCAACTTAGGGGGAGCCAAGGACTATATCCAGTTCTTTGATTCAGGCTGGTCAGTCTTATTTGTGGTTTCATGGAAAAGGTTTAGAAGCAGTGAAAGAAATGGCACTGTTTGTCTGTACCCTTCCACAAGCCTTTAAGCTACAGAATGCAGTTTCAGGATGTATTGGCACAAATGTGTTTTTATTGGTTCCTGTAAGCTATAATGTATCCAAGATACGACTGCAGCAACCTGAAAAACAATTAGCATCTGCAAAGCAGTCTGTGACCATGAGATTACTTCGCAAAATGAAGATTTAACAAACAGCTTCCTCAGGAATTAGTTGTGTTTGGGTCTGGCTTTTCTGTTGTTTTCTTCCTTTATTGATCCCTTCAGGCAGAAAGAAATGGTGAGTTATCCGATTGAAATTTGTGCAAAACTGTAGGGAAATCCTGCACAGCTACTAATGACACCTGATTTGATGATGGAAGTATACTAAGCAGGGTGATGGTCAGACCTTCTGGGTGATTTTAATAGCTGGTTAAATAATTTAAGACAGGTCCAAGGAAATATAAAAGCAACAATAGACTTGCAGTGCCATTTTTTAAACAGATGGCAGTTTAAATGACAAAACTAGTAAATATTTGTCTCGTTTATAGAAGTATCCTAGCATACATACTGCAGGGAATATGGATTATTTTTTCTTTCAAAGGTGGAGTCACTTGTTATTTGTGAAATGTTTACTGAGCTTGGATAGATTCTGTTGAAATATCTACAGCAATTCAAGTTGAGCTGGTGATGTGCTTACAAAGGTTCTGAATGCACAAGCAAGCACCTCGGCACTAACAATTCAGTCTAAAACAAATCCATAAGCTGTTTAATTTTCCTACTGTATTTTGATACAGAGAATGTGACACGGTCTACAAAAGGCTTGTATAGGCTTGTCTGCGTATTTGCCAGTGCATTTGCCAAATGTGTTTTCTAACTCTATTATTCTGAATTTGCAGGCTTGTGACAGGAAAAAATATTGAAAGAGAAACAAAGCTGAAACTACCCAGAGTGTCTTGGTGGGATGAAAGTTCTACTCCACATCATTTCGAAACAGATTTATAAATTGCTACATATTTCCCTGAAATACAGAGCCAGTTTAAAATCTCTCGTATTCATTTTACAGTGAAGCCAATATGGGGTGGGAGGTTATTGTTGTTGTAATGTGCACATGGCAGATTGTATTCATAATTAGATCCCATTGCGCATTCTGCTCAGTTTCTTGTGAGCACAGTGAGAGTAGTCCCGAAGTGCATTTTGCCTCCTGGTGGTACTGCTTAGTATACTGTACTTCTCTATAGGGGAAACATGTGGGAACAACCCAGACATTTATGTATTCTGAGCAGCAAAGAAACATTTTTGCTCTTTTGGAATGAAAGATAGGGCATGGTGGGTTGTTAACAGCACACATCAAATTCTTCTGCTGTCAGTACCAAATGCAAGACTTGCATGAAAAGAGCACCACACTTTCAGACATTTCAGAGTACTCAAAATCCCCTGACCCTGCCTCTATGAATGTATTATTATTTTTGTTGAAAGAGTACAAAGAGATTTATGGCTCACATACTGCTTAATAGCCTCTATAGGATACTCTATTTCAAGGGCACACAATGCTTTACAAAAAGTTAGCATTTTTCACATACCTCTTCTGTACTGGGCCTAATTTTGCACTGTTTGTCAACAATCGCTCTTCAAAGTCCTCCCACTGTTCATCTAAATGTTCCCAGAGTGTCCATAAAGCCACAGGCTTCATTTTCCAAACCTTTTGCCAGCTGAAAAAATTACAGCTCCTTTGCTGTTTGTCTCTGACCTCTGTCAGAGGTTATTCTCCCAGCACTTCTAGCAAAGAAAGGATCATATGAGGGATTTCTAGTATATTCCAGGAAAAAACAGTCAGGGTTGACTTAATTAACTTGAGTATGAGCTAGGGCAGATGACATCATTTGAGACTGATTTGGAAGTGCTCATATCATACTGTTTAGCTGCAGGCCTGTGAGAGCTATACCTCAAGCTGGAGAAGAGGGATGGTCAGTGGGTGTAAGATCTCAGCCCAGCATCACTAGATATAAGTGGTCTATTGAGGGCCCCAGGAAGGCACAGAGGAATAGTGGCTAGGGGCAGAAATAGTCACAGATTGCTCTGGTATGCCCATACCAAAGGATATTTCATTCTTCCCATATAATGATCTCAGAGTTATTTTGGTACTGAAATAATATCTTAAAAATACAGCTCCACCTTCTCTTTTTAGTTGTCCCATGCTGTGATAGAAAAGACAGGCAGTGGACAATTCTAGGTTTTTCTTTTTGTTTTGTTCTTAAACAGAGAGGCGGTTAAGAGTTCACGAATGATTACCAGATGAAGATTGTTTGTCAGACTTGTATGAAGAATTTGAAAAAATAAATGCACTTACTCCCTTCTGAATACCTTATAGAAATGGAAAAAGGAAAATGAGTTAATAAAATGCTTGTTGAGTGTTATCATTTGGTGCTACTCATGGATGTTATTAAAATGGAGGGGGGAATGAGTTATAACAAAACTACTTTGAAAAGGGAGTTTCAAAATAAAGAGAAGTCAGTGTGATGAATATTATGAGCACATGATACAGTTAGACAATTGCTAGAACTTCTGTTTGAAGAAGAGCACAAGAGGGAGGGCCATTATGAAAAATATTTAATAGTGCCTTCTAGACCTTGGCTTCGTGGTTGTGTTTACATTTGCTATTTGAGACTGAGATCATATCTTAGACATTCCCAGATAACAAATAAAGAACAAACACAGTGATAGAACAAGAAATATCCATGTATAAAAATACGTCGCTCCTATAGTGAGTTTTTACAAAGCCCTCCCAAGTTTTAGTCATCAATTGTATTTTGCAAACACAAATCTAGAGCTGAAAATATTTTATGAATTCTAATACAAACCAAGTTTGTGACTTTACTGACTTTCTTTAGAAAAAGCTGCTTCTCTCTTTTCTCCACAAAGATCAAAAGTCTATTTGAAAGAAATTGCTAAAACAGAATAACATTGCTATTACATTTTCAGCTAAAATGCTGGAAATGCCAGAGAGACAGGAAAAGTTGATGTCTTTTCAGAAAGATCCATATACATTCATTTTGGATTTCTTTTTTTTCCCCTTTTCCCACTTACTTTATTCTATGTGGAGTAAAACTTTGTTCTGCAACAAAGCTTATCTTTATCACAGCAGCTTATACTGTCTTCTATACTGCCTTCTATACTTCAAAATGCAGTCTGTTTTCAGATTGAAAGGGAAGTGGTTTAAAAAAGAAACAGCCAATTTACCTGCCCTTTGAGGTTCTTAGTAACATTAGAAATGTACATGCATCACGGCAAGGTCTTGGAAGAGTGATTTTGTTAAAAGACAATCATCAAATAAAGTATGGATTTTCAACAATCAAAGGATGAAAGTGCACTTACCCTTTGTGGCAGGGTTTGCATGTAATGACAAATTTCATCTCAAAGGGCTTGATCTAGCTGCCACTGAAATCAATGGCAGAACTTCCACGTACTTTGGTGAAGAAAGGAACAGGTCAAAAAAGTTACATACTGATTTAGTACAAAGCATTGTTTTCTGCAGATTTAATATGGTCTATTGTTTTCATATTTTTAATATCTAGTAGTTGAGTTTGGACTGGAGTGGAAAGCCCATTGGATTCCAGAACTTAACTCTTTTGTAGTCTGTAAACAAGAATGTCCATATTTTAATGCATTTATACTCATGTCCTGTGACACATGACCCTTTCATTTTTAGACACCAAGTTACGATTACAATATGCTGTCACTTTGGGGAAAAAATTCAACAATACCCACTGGAATAAATAATAGTCCTATTATCAAGTGACAGTGATATCAACATTGAAGAGCTTGACCCATGACACATCTGAGGTCAAGAAATCAGACACTGGTCTTTTGCACTAGTCTCCAGTTTGGTTAGTGAATTACAGTAGGGACAGAAATGAAAGAGTGGTAGTAGTTCAGAGATGAGAAAATGTCTGTTTGGGTAGCCCACCTTTCTGATCTTCCCCACCTTGTTTGAAAGCCATTCTCAAAGTATTTCATGGGCCTGTTGGCTAAGGAAAGGTATCTGACCCAGGTATCACCATTGTCAAGTTATAATCTCTGTTTTTCAAAGAGGCAGAATAGCAACGGACAGAAATTTTCCAATCCCAGGATAAAGCAAAGGTTTTGAGAGCCCTGCAGTACACTTTGTCACTCTGCGAAGTAAGTTTGTAATTGAACAGACCACTTCGCATGAGTCAGTTTCAAGCAATACTTTATACTGGACTTCAAGGTGGAAAATTTTTCTTTTCCCTTTTTTTTCCCTATCAGGTAAAGGATTAAACATTTTGTTACAGAAATAGAAATCAGAGTTCTGAAAACGCAGCCATCAGAGCTCAGTTCCCTGATTTCAGCTTGGGATTTTCTCCTAGGGTGCCTTCCAAGCAATTGGATGGAGGAAGACTCAAGCACATATGAGAGAACTGTCAGAACTGAATATTTGCTTTATCTGTTTTTTATTCTTCTAACTTGTTGGAATAACAACAGTAAGTGAAGCACATGCTAAGTCTGCTTTTATTCTATTCCCTTCCTTTTGTAATCAGTGGAGATACAAATGTTGTTTCGTCAGGTTTCTCTGGTACACTAGATTCTTTGTAGTGTAGATTCACCATATCTGATTTGGTTTTCCTCCCCAAAAAGTTTTTGTTTCATTTTGCAACTGGATGTTTGCTTGACCCTGTCATTATGTATCGTATCTCCAAACTTATGCTAATTTAATGGGTTTAGCATGTGTTGGGAATGAAATGTCTTGCCTCAGGATTTAGAACATAAAAAATTCTGTACCAACACATTTGCCTATTATTGTTCTTATTGATCCTTGCCATTACATAGTAGTTAAAAGTGAAATAAAAATGTTGCAATGGAGAATGGGATATCTGAACTGTACTGTAGATACTCACAAAGCATGTTTAACTCCATGAGGTTTCATGAGGATCTTGAATATCATACATATCATGATTGCATACATGCACATAGTGTGTCTAGCACTACTTTACATAATAGTTATGCATTACTGATTACATATGGGTGGAAAAACTGAGATACAAAGACCCTCTGCAGTTTTGCAGATCGTTTTCAAGTTAATCTACCTTTTAAGATAGAGTTTTAGGAGTGTCATTAAAGTGATTGCTTTTGCACTACATCTGGTGAGTGTGGAGACATGCCTCAGACAGCTCATTAACATCTCATGTGGGTCTTGAAAGCAGCATAGACTTCAGACTGGTTTCATTTATCCTCCTCCTGAACAGGCAAATTAACCCACACTGAGCCCCATGCTGTTTAGGTACAGATTCACACATCCAACATTATCTGTACAATGGTAGCTCAGATATCTCAGATTTACTCTAAAGGTTTCAATGTAAGCATAGATGGTATGATAAGGTGGACACTTAGGCCTGCAAATGGCCACTGAGAATTTTAAGTGCTTTGCCTACAACAAACAAATTCTGACAAGACTGTCCTCAGATTTCATGTGCTTGGCCTCAGCAAACAAAAACATCAAGCCAGCGTCATATAATAGAATCTATTAGTCTGTAATAACCAAAAGTCAAATCACAAAGGGTGGTTTATTAATGTTAGTGAAGCAGATTTTACCTAGTGTTCACCTTGATTTAACTGATAATAATTTTCAAACTTGTTTCATTTGAACCTCCAGCAATTCAGGGAGGATTATGCAAAAAAGCATTGAGAGATCTAAAATCATTCCAGATGTTTCTAGTTGTGAGCCTGTTAGCACATTTTAAAGCAAAATAATACTTGTTCAAAGATGGAAAGTTTAGAGTTGGGACTAGGAGCCTGCTTCTTTAAAGCAGTTGTCTCCAAAAACAGACTCTCAACTTCACAGGATTTTTGTGGATTCATCAGTTATGTGTTTCCACCTGTCTATGTCCACTACCCCACAAATAAATTTGTCTGGTTTTATGGCTAATTTTTATTCTAACTGTTCAAATAACTTTAAAATTATTAGGTATGTTATTGTGATTTCATTTCTGTAGGATGGAGTGCCTGTAAGCATTCTGCATCTGTCTAGTGCAATAATTTTTTTATGTGAGGTAAAAAATGGATGATGTGCAGAATGAATCCTATCTGGCCCTGAAAGGGATACTTAATGTTTCATCCTGTCTTATGATTACTGGGTAGGAAAAAGCCATTATTGATTTAATACTCAAAGCCTTTCTATTTCTTACCTGTGTTCTGACATACATTAAGCAGACCTGCCATGCTGTTTATTTACTGGGAACTAAAGATTAATGTTTTTATTTTTTAAGAGCCTTGTAGTTGGGTAAAAATAAAAACATACTGGTTTAGATCCAGATCAAATTTCAACTGAATTCCCCACAGGTGGGAAACAAGGAAAGATGATAAGTTTTTCAGGTTATACATTAATTCTCCTGTTTGAAAATGACATTAATTCTCCTGTTTGAAAATGACACAGCAGCCTTCCAGCATTTCAAACAATTAGAACGGAGGTGAGGATCCAGGGGAAATAAGACCCTGAGTGAGTCCAAGACAATAGACAGGTTAAATTGGGTAGGACAGGTAATCAGACTGGACTTATAGTCCCTGCAGTCCTCCTAAAGGTAAAAGTCCGGCCATAAATAAGACTACTAGATCACGATTCTGTAAAGACATATGATCAAGGTTGGCTGAGAAACAAAAGATCAGGGGTAATGCGAACTAAATAAACTTTTTTTCAACAAATTTCATACACAGAGTAATTTTTACAAGTGCTGTTTTCAGAAGTTCAATCCAGGATAGAATTTTAATCATTTTAGGGGAAGACACATGCTAAAACATAAAAAACCCCTCAAAAGCACATGCTTTTACTCTATCTTATAAACTCACTACTTATTTTTGAGCATTAGTATTTTTGTGGTAGCACATGCCCCTTTTTTCACATACTGCTTCTGAAGAATGTTGTATTTCATTCACTGTGAGAAGCAGAAACATTATGTTTATAAATCAGCAGAAAGGTCTGTGTTCATAGAAAGGACTATGAAATCACTCAGCACTGGCAGCACTTCATATTTTCAAAGGGTTGCACAGACATGAATAGCCAGATTGTAATTGACCCTAACTTGACTGCAGAGTGAGTGATGAAAGGAACAGAGGGCCCGATATGCAGAGTTGACCCTCATCATAGGGAAGTGTGTAGTCTGCCTGGAGCCCGGATCAGGGATATCATCAGGGTACTCCCCAACCTGGTGCGCCCGACAGACTACTACCCGCTGCTGGTCTTCCAGACGGGTGAAGGGGAAGTTGCTTCCCGCAGTCTGAGGGAGATAAAGAAAGACTACAGGGCCTTGGGGCGGATGGTGAAAGACTCTGGGGCTCAGGTGATCTTCTCTTCGCTCCTTCCATCTTCTGTTGATGATGTGGGACTGAATGGGAAAATGCAGTCCATAAATGATTGGCTTCGAGGCTGGTGCTCCAGGCAGGGCTTTGGATTCTTTGATAACGGCTGGTTTTATAGGGCACCGGCCTGGACATTGGCATATGGGAAAGGTTTATCACACAGAGGTAAAAGGATGCTGGGGCACGAATTAGCGGGGCTCATTTGGAGCGCTTTAAACTAGATTTGAAGGGGGATGGGGTTGTAGCTGGGCTTGCCTCAGTGGGACAGCGCTCCGGAATTGATGAAGACTGGGAGGCCTCCTGTAATCCTAGGGTGAAATCGGTGTGCTCGGCTCGCTCCCTGAAATGTCTGTACACCAATGCGCGCAGCATGGGAAATAAGCAGGAGGAGCTAGAAACCTGTGTTAAGTCAGGAGATTATGATCTGGTGGCAATTACAGAGACGTGGTGGGACAGCTCACATGACTGGAATATAGTCATGGAGGGCTATGTCCTTTTCAGGAAAGACAGGCCAGCCAGGCGGGGTGGTGGGGTTGCTCTTTATGCGCGAGAGCAGCTACAATGCGTTGAGTTCTGTCCGGGGACAGATGATGAGCGAGTTGAGAGTCTGTGGGTGAGAATTAAGGGGCAGGCTGGCAGGGGCGATACTGTTGTGGGGGTCTGTTACAGGCCACCGGATCAGGGTGAGGAAGTTGACGAGGCCTTCTACAGGCAGCTGAGAGCGGCCTCACAGTCACAGGCCGTGGTCGTCGAGGGGGATTTTAACTTCCCTGATGTTTGCTGGAAGGACTACTCGGCAACCCAGCCGCAGTCCAGGAGGTTCCTCCAGTGTATGGATGATAACTTCCTCATGCAAATGGTGGATGAGCCAACCAGGAGAGGTGCGCTGCTGGATCTCATCCTCACTAACAAGGAGGGTCTGGTTGAAGGTGTGAAGGTTGAGGGCTGCCTTGGTTGCAGCGACCACGAGATGGTGGAATTCAGGATCTTGTGTGGTAGGGCCAGTAGAATAGCAAGTAGAATTGCAACCCTGGACTTTAGCAGGGCAAACTTTGGCCTCTTCAAGCGATTGCTAGAGGAAATCCCGTGGGCTAGGCTGCTTGAAGGGAAAGGGGCCCAAGATAGTTGGTTGACGTTCAAGGACTGCTTTTTCCGAGCTCAAGATCGGAGCATCCCGACACGTAGGAAGTCAAGGAAGAGGGTCAGGAGACCTGCGTGGCTAAATAGGGAATTGCTCGGTATGCTCAAGTGGAAGAGGAGAGTTTACAGGTCATGGAAAGAAGGGCTGACCACTTGGGAAGAATATCAGGCTGCTGCCAGAGGATGTAGGAAAGCTGCTAGGATGGCTAAGGCCTCCTTGGAATTAAAGCTGGCGAGAGGGGTCAAGGACAGCAGAAAGAGCTTTTTCAAATACATGGCAGGTAAAACTAACACCAGAGGCAATGTAGGCCCGCTGATGAACGGGACGGGTGCCCTGGTGACAGAAGATACAGAGATAGCAGAGTTACTCAATGCCTTCTTTGTCTCTGTCTACTCTGCCAGAGGCAGTCCTGAAGAGCCCTGTACCGCTGAGACCTCGGATGAAGATAGGTCAACGGAGCGGTCTGCCTTAGTCGATGAGGAATGGGTTAAAGACCAGTTGAGCAATCTGGATATCCATAAATCCATGGGTCCAGATGGGATGCACCCGCGGGTCCTGAGGGAACTGGCTGAGGTCATTGCTAGACCGCTCTCCATCATCTTTACCAAGTCTTGGGAAACGGGAGAGGTGCCTGAGGACTGGAGGAAAGCAAATGTCAATCCTGTCTTCAAAAAGGGCAAGAAGGAGGACCCGGGTAACTACAGACCGGTTAGCCTCACCTCTGTTCCTGGGAAAGTGATGGAACACCTTGTCCTTGGTGCCATCTTAAGGCATATCAAGGATAAGAGGGTTATGAGGGGCAGTCAACATGGCTTCACCAAGGGGAAGTCGTGCTTGACCAATCTCATAGCCTTTTATGAGGAAATAACACAGTGGATGGATGATGGCAGAGCGGTGGATGTGGTCTACCTCGACTTCAGCAAAGCGTTTGACACGGTCTCCCACAGCATCCTTGCGGCTAAATTGAGGAAGTGTGGTCTGGATGATAGGGTAGTGAGGTGGACTGTGAACTGGCTGAAGGAGAGAAGCCAGAGAGTTGTAGTCTATGGGGCGGAGTCTAGTTGGAGGCCTGTATCTAGTGGAGTGCCTCAAGGGTCGGTACTGGGACCAGTATTATTTAATATATTTATCAATGATTTAGATGAGGGAATTGAGTGTACTATCAGCAAGTTTGCTGATGACACTAAGCTGGGAGGGGTGGCCGACACGCCAGAAGGCTGTGCTGCCATCCAGAGAGACCTGGACAGGCTGGAGAGTTGGGCGGGGAATAACTTGATGAAATATAACAAGGGAAAGTGTAGAGTCCTGCGTCTGGGCAGGAACAACCCCAGGTTCCAGTATAGGTTGGGGAACGACCTGTTAGAGAGCAGTGTAGGGGAGAGGGACCTGGGGGTCCTGGTGGACGACAGGGTGACCATGAGCCGACACTGTGCCCTTGTGGCCAAGAAGGCCAATGGCATCCTGGGGTGTATTAGAAGGGGGGTGGTTAGTAGGTCGGGAGAGGTCCTCCTTCCCCTCTACTCTGCCCTGGTGAGACCTCATCTGGAATATTGTGTCCAGTTCTGGGCCCTTCAGTTTAAAAAGGACAGGGACCTGCTGGAGAGAGTCCAGCGCAGGGCAACTAAGATGATTAAGGGAGTGGAGCATCTCCCTTATGAGGAAAGACTGAGGGAGCTGGGTCTCTATAGTTTGGAGAAGAGGAGATTGAGGGGTGACCTTATTCGTGTATATAAATATATAAAGGGGGAGTGTCACGAGGATGGAGCCAGGCTCTTCTCAGTGGCAAACAATGAAAGGACAAGGGGTAATGGGTACAAATTGGAGCACAAGAGGTTCCACTTAAACTTGAGAAGAAACTTCTTCTCAGTGAGGGTGACGGAACACTGGAACAGGCTGCCCAGGGGGGTTGTGGAATCTCCTTCTTTGGAGACATTCAAAACCCGCCTGGACACGTTCCTGTGTAACCTTATCTAGGTGTTCCTGCTCCGGCAGGGGGATTGGACTAGATGATCTTTTGAGGTCCCTTCCAATCTCTAACATACTGTGATACTGTGATTTACTGGTTTAACAGACAGAAAAAAATGGATGGGAGGCTGGGCGCTTGAGTATGACATTAGTTGCGTCATCTTCCCCAGTACTGGGACAATCAGAAGAGATCAGATGCAGACAAGAAGCTAAGTTCTTTCTACAGTATTTCAGTATTTTTACTTCTCTGTGAAAAGGACGTGCTAGCCTGACTCACATTTCCAGCCTTGGTGCCCTCGCAGGATGAAATATCCATTTCGGAATCCAACAGATTAAGAAATAAACTGAAATGAACCAAAGGAGTTAGCTGTCTTTCTGCATTACATAAATAGGTGATAATGTACAGGAAACTCAACTTCCTCCTGCTTTCTGAATACTCAAGTGGTTCAAAGAGAAGAGTCCCTGGCACCTTGTGCTACTTCAGTATATCTGTTCATTAAAATCCTCACTTCTCCAAACTAGGAAGCGTGGAGTTAAGATGTAGAATACTCCAATACTCAAAGGCAGGTAACATAGCGGTAAGGTACGTGTCAGTGCATCATACCTCTGTCCCACGGAGATAGGAGTGTTCCCATGTGCTTTGGCTCCCTTCAGTTAGGAATTGATATTGTGACCAGAAGTCTGATTGTCAGAGAAAAGTTGGGAGCCATTGCTGCTATACAAGTGTCTTTGGGAGTTTTACAGTTCTCTGGGAAGCACTGAATAAAAAAAAGAGCACACTCCACCATGTAATGTATGCATCTAAGCTCAGAAACATCAGGTGCATAGCATCCCAAAACCTTTAGAGTGCCACTTACAAGGGCAACACTGTGTTTCTTCTGTTAGAAGCAGGATATACAGCTCTTCTTCTTGTGACTTTGGAATATGGTCAGGAGTGTCTGGTGAAGCTATAATGTTAGACGGCACCATATTCATACAAGTAAGGGATTTATAATTTCTGACAGACAATGTTCGTTCAGTAGTAAGTCTGCCTATAGGTACCTCGTGTACAAAGGCTGAGGATACTTGGGTTAGGAGACCATCAGCATAACTCAGAAAAGTTACAGCTCTGTGTGTGGTTTTTTTTGATGACATGCTCCTGATGTTCATGGGAAAGTCGCTCTGACTAGGTGACATTAAAGGATGCTAAATACTCCTCACAGCACTAGTACACCTTGCTAAGGTACAATGAAATCAAGGTCACATATTGAAATGTTTGCAGTTTGACAGTACCAGAAGGAGAAAAGAAATTATATCTCACCTAAAGTATCTGTATCATGACAGTATTACAGTGATTATTGCAACTTACACCTGTTAAAGAAAAGACTGGTTTGCCTTCCTCCTTTCCGGTTGTGCTCCAGCATTGCCTGAAAATGTATCCCCTCTCTTTTTCATGTAGTGGTTATCCTCCTGTTCTTGAACTTCAAGTTTAGGGCTAATCCATAATGTACATCTTCAAATACAGTTCTTGTTTTCAAAGGGCAGTAAATGGCACATGCCATCTGGTTAAGCATTAAACAACTGAGTGCTTTGAAGAGCTTCCAGTCTAAACATTCTTCAAAGTCTCTGCATATTAAGAAATTAAGTCTTTTTGCCCAACACTACATTTAGCGCCTTGAGTTTCTCAGGCAATAAGAGTGGAAAGTAAGGTGCTGGTGAAGAATGTCTAATGAAAATTTCACAAGATTGAATCATTTTGCTCTATATCAGCAAGGCATAACCAGTTTCATGCAGCCCTTGAGAATAGGTTTTTCTAGCTTGGATTTTGATACTTCTTGTCATATCTGATGAACAGATACCGATGCCAAATTTTTTTCCTTTTTTTTTTTCTCCAAAGAAACTAGTTGCTATACTACATGATATTACTTCTCCCAATAGCTCTTGCCTCCAGCTGAATGAGAACTCACACTGTGCCCTGACAGGCTGCATGGCTTGCCAAGGTAAACGCTATTCTTTCACCTGCAAGAGGACATTCTCATCTATTCTTTTCTGGGCCATGATGTGACAGCCTCTGGCTGGCATCAGACTTGTCCATTCTCATGTCCACAACACAGATTCCTTAGGCTCAGGCTTGCAGCATGGCTATATATGTTCACCACTTAGAACAGCCAGACTTCTTTACAGGCTCAGATACCCTACAGACAGTCCTACAACATATTGCATGAAATGTATGTATGAAATGCATGTCCTTGAAGGATAGGGAAACAAAACTCCTGGCACAATATATCAAAAGCAAGGAGAGAAGCTGCCACTTGCATACATTATTTGGCTATACAAAATTGTATTCTACCATTCTCTAATTACCCATAACCAAAATATTTTAACAGATGAAGGCTACTGTGTTTTTTTTTCTAACCCTTATCTCTAAGCTGAATTATGTATCCTATTCAGTTTCTAGACTGTTGAAAGATATCATGGTAACCTGATCTGAAATACATTGAAATTGATGAAAAGTGAATGAAAAAAGGCAACATAAAAAAAAAAATGAAAACAGGCAGATCTTGCATATGAATCAGACAGGTAATTTATCTGAATGTATCTTGCAATTTTCTGGTCACAAGCAAGTTTTTCACATGTAACCAAATGCTTCATGTACTGTGTTATGCAGATGTGTAAATCAATGTCATCTCCTATCCAATTCCATTGTAACAGGTTTGCTTTTCTAAAATACTGAATCATTTAGCATACAATATACTCGTAGTATGCCAGAACACATGAGAACGTCATACTTGGGCACGGAACTAAAGCCCAAAACTTCCGAGAGAGTCATCATACAAGGAGACTCCAGCAACTCTGTATCTGGGAATGAAAAAAAGTATTGCAATTTTTTTCAGTGCTGATATCAAAGGCAATTGATAAAACAACTACTGATGATCTATTCCTAGATCTTATTATTAACAATAACCTATTGATAGAGATGCTTATTTCACCCTCCATCTTTGAAGCTTCTTGTCCTGTGTGCCCCATTGCCAGTGCGTGGTGACCTGTCTTTCTTCCTCCCCATGCTCACTTAAACATAAATCATTCATCCTGGCACTTGTGCATTACCCATCCTGGCCCTGGCACCGAAATATTTTCTCTCCATATCAGCATTTGATTGGTAGGGCTTTTTATCCCTCAGCAGAGCAACACTGTGAAATAAGAATGGTTGAGAAGACCCACGTTTCTGATTCCTAACCCAGTCTTACCTACACCAATGCTACATCTTTTCTGATGTTTTCATTATTGTATAAATACTGAGTCAAAGATGTAGGATTTTTTTTTAAGAATATTTCTCCTAATAGCTCTGTCATGGCAATCAGAGGCAATCACAGGCAGATTTTTTGTTGTTCTAAAATCAAAACCCACTTAGCAAATCATAGAAAGAGCCTGAGGTCCCTGAAGCTTCACTAGACAACTTGAGAGTTTTGCTTTGAAGAGGAAGCATTTTTACTGTCACTACAGGGACAAGTACTTCCTGAACGCTGGACAAAAGAGAAGTCTGCAGGTTTTCAGCAAAACACCTCTTTGTTTTTAGAAAAGATGTGGAAAAGGGGACAAATCTGGAACAGCTTAGTTCTTGGTCTCAGACTGCAAACTCTACCTTAGAGACTTTTGCATGTCGTGGGGAATGAAGAAGGAGAATAAAAGGATCTGCAAGTCATCTGTATGAGCTGACAGGAACACCTCCCAGTTGCAGACACAGATCCTGCTTGCATAGCTAATACTTACGTAATAATGCAGTCCAGCTGATTTACAGAAAGTCCCACCACGTTTACTGTTTTAACCAAGGTGAAACCCAAACTAGATGCCAAAAAGTCATCTGAGTCTGCCCAGAAGGTACTTGAAATCTGACATGACTCTTTTATCTCCTTTGGCAATAGTACTGCAATAGTTATAAGGACCTTTTCTTCTGTAACTGGCAGATAGGTTTTGATACATATTCTGTGGTATATCCAGATCAGCACATACTGGTCTTCACTCAATATGTCTCATTAAATGTAAGCATTTCAGTCTAAAAACGTGCCTCTTGGATAGTGGATGTTGATCAATAGACTCACTTAGTGTGTCTGTGTGTCTTCAAACACAAGAAAATAAAGAACAAATGAAACAATTAGCATATTTCTCAGATGATGCTGTTTAGTCATGAATACTCAACGTTTGACCTGCCTAAATGTGTAATGTTGACAGTGACTTCCAGGAATCAACCATTTATCTAGTTTTTTATATAACATTACACTGAGGAAGACTGAGCTCAGCTGTCATCACTTTTTCAGGGCCAGAAAATACAGTTCAGCCAACTCTGATTTCCAGTATCTACAAAGTCTTGAAGGCCTGAAAGAAATCAAAGTAAAATGTCCTGTGATCCTTTGCTGCCACTGTAGTTGCAGGTAATATAAATTTTTATCATTGTGTATTTATCATTGTATTTTTATCATCAATGCCACCACTGGTGCTGATGTGCAAATCATTAGGGGGACTACAGAATGACTAGACCTTCACACTTAACTTCACACTAGTAAGCCACCCTCTGCTTACCTGAATGGTCCCCTCTGAGCAGTAATAGGGTTGGCCTCCACCAGACACTCCCTAGAAAAATAGCTCCTGGAGGTGGACTTCATAGTCAGCCATGAACTTTCTTCTGGGACTGTGTGTGCTGCCACTCAGAAGGGCGTCCCAGACACAGCTGCCCCTGCTTCTTGGTACAATGAGGCAGAACAATGACCCTACTTTTGGCCAGCCATACCTAATTCCTGTCAGAGCTGCTTTATGGCCAGGAAAAAGCATGGATATAGATCTGGAGGAGCTTGGAGCCTCTAGCCAAGGGGTTTTTGGTCAAAATCAGAAACGTCTGGTTGGCTAGGGTACTGTGGCAGGGATGCTGTCAGGTTATTTTGCTCAGCTTCTTCACTGACCAGAAATGCAAGGTGGTGGCAGAGTCAGAACTAACGTTTTCACTGTCTTTCCTCTCCTATCAAAGACACTGGGCACACCTGCTCTTTTGAACACACCACACACATCTTTTAGAACTCTCGGTCACTTCAAAGACCTAATCTTCTACTTAGGAGAGTCTTAGATCATTCCTTCCTCTTTGATCATGCTGCTATTCATTCAATATCTCCAAATATGTGTATACTGTGTCAATACTGAGTCAGGGGGGCACAGTCAGAAAACAAGTTCTTCATGCATCAAAGCATTTCTCCTTGAAAATACAATAAGACCATTCAATAAAGAGGACACTGACTTCTTTGGGGCATTTGTATAATTCAGTACAACACAAAGGTAGGTTTCTAATACATGGCATTTAGTATTATACCAATAATACTTATTTTTTCACCACTTTTTGTTAAAGAAATAATAATTACTTTTCAGGAAGAAAATGCTAAAAAAGTCACTTGGAGCATATAAGATCTATGAGAACTGGAAAATGAGAGCTGGGAGCTGATATTGCGTGTTTTGTCCAGGAATTAGCTAGCACTCAGGGCCATTTAAAAAAAAATAATGCTGAGACTTTGCTTATTTTCTACTTCAATAAACTTTATTGAACACCAATATTGTTCTACCTCAATAAACTTATTTAATGTTCAGGTCTACGCAGTACCTCTGGCCAAATCCAATGTGTACCTGGCCTTATGTACACTTTCACTACAGCTGTTTGTATGAGCAGAATGGCTCAAGGGATTATGAATTGCAAAGGAACATTGAGCATAATGCTAATATTTGGTGTCCTTCTGTGATGCACAAGAAAAACTCCGAGGTTCACTTCCTGAATGTGTGTGATTGTTTTCTTTAGTGGAAAGAAACTGTGTAGTGCAAATTGGCCCCCCTCATTGAGAACTCAAACAGCATTGAATGCCAGAATCTAAGGCATGTGCATTGATTAATTAGTATAAAAAGCCTCTTTATATCATGGGTTATCTGAAATTTTTACCCTCCTCAGTCCTTGCAGAGCTCTGCTTTACTGATGATCATTACAGATCTCTCTTCAAATTTTATAGGGATATATATGGCTCTATAAACACAGAATAGAGCACTGCCTTGAGGCAAATAGAGTTTCTTGCATTCAGCTACAGGATATTTCTTCCAAAGCAAAGTAGTCATTTCCCAATTATTATGTTAGGCAAGATAAATATGAGTTAACAGAAGTATCCAGCTGCCAAAAAAAAAAAAAACAAAAACAAAAAAAACCAACCAAACAAAAAAAAAAAAAAACCACAAAAGAAAGAGACAACATCTTGTCATAGAGATTTTCCTGCTGCTTAATTCTCTTGTCTGCTTCTGTGCAAACACTTACCTTTTTTAATGAGGAAATGGTCCGTAAAGCTGCAGAAATGAAAAATGAGATATATATTCAATTAGCTCTAGTACTGTTGGTGTGCCACTTCAGGTCAGCTGGAAAGCTTTGAAAAGCAAGGCGTTTGTAACTTGAAGTAGAAAATCCAAATGGAAGCTCAGGTAAACCACTGAAAAACCTAATTGAATGTAGCCCTCCTGGGAAGGAACCCTAACAAACCGGAGGACAACCTGTCTGCTAGCATTTGATTTTGCCTTCACAGTGTTCAAGTCTTTGTGCTATTACAGTAATGTTTTGCTTACAGGAATGATCACCCTAAGCAGTTATAGGTAAGGGCCTGTTTTATCCTCCCCCTGCAGCTAACATCCATCAATGAAATGGCTTTCTATACATACCCTGCTTTCCATGAGTTTAATTTCAAAGGGTGACCATCATTTTATGGGCACGGGTGACACCTGAACAATTTACTCTGCCTTACAAGCATGAATACAAACATGATGAGCTGCACACGAGTGGCTGCTGTGCAGGCAGAAACAGACACATTTCAGCTGCAAGGCTGTGCTGCACTTGCAGGAAGAAATAGTTATGCCAGTGATATTACTTATCTACATAGGAATAAAAAGAGAGGGACATTGCTGTAGGGAAACTGTAAGGGAACACATGGTCCCAATTCACGCCCCTGCCCATCTACAACCAGAATAATCCCCCTGTAGTCAATACATTTACAGATGCCTTACAAATACTACATCTACATTTTTTTCAGCCTTTTGTTTGCCAGATTCAAGGATATTTGTGCCAGCAACATCAACTCAGAAAAATATTGCCACCTGTGATCTGATTCAGTGCAATTCCCATCTTCGCACAGCTTTCTTCATTTAAGGTAGATAATTGTACCAATGCACTGAGTAAGTGTCCTGAGTTCCTGGTTGGGCTTAAACCATGACAGTAAGACTCCTGATCTTCTGTGGCATGTTTTTAATTTGGGCTCTCCTGTGCCCCATAATACAATCTTCACCCCTCAAAACAATAGGTCTAACATGAGATAGTCTCCTTCCACGCTTAGTGATGCTTATAGCTCAGGACATGAAAGGACAGTAGAGCAGCTGCACTTGTGTCAGGCTATAAGAAGCATAAGTATAGGCAAGATCTGAGAGAAGACACAGATCTTTTGTATTGTGATTTGTTTCAATGATCTGTCTAAATGAACTGTAATTAGTCTAAACGAACCATGAGTCAGCAAGTGGGAAGCAAACTTCAAATTCATATTCCAGCTTGCCTGCAGATTTATGTGATAATATCCTGCTATAAAGGGCCACACAGAATCAACCTGGACTTCTGCTGTGCAGTGTCTGAGAATACAGCTCCTGGAAGGTACTTTGTGCCATTTTATTCCAATATTTTGACTTAAAGAAAAAATCATGATATTAAATAAGTTGCTTGTTGCATACAGAGTGGTAGAAGTTAACTTCTGGTTTAGCTTGTGACATAGCTTATGAGATAGGTAATGATTACTGACTGCATGTCAGAGTGACACAGACATGTTTAATACAGGTTCAGTGAGGACCAGGTGCTTGGATCAGATAAAAACTTTACTGGTGCTGGGAAGGGGAAAAAAGGAAAAAAGCAGAGTGACTCAGTCATTTTTCCTGACTTCAGGGCAGCTGCAGGCCAGTGTGACCCCAGAAAAAGTGTGGACATTCTGGCAAGTCAGCCAAGGATTGCTAAGGACAGTGCACGCAAAAACCTGAGTCAAAGCAGGATCAAGCAGCATGAGATAAGGATCAAGCAGCATGAGATAAGAATAAAGCTTAATTTCTTTCCTTCTTCCTTTTTGTCTCTCCCAAACTATGGCCAAAGCATTCATCTTCTCTAAACTGCAGTAGCCTTTACTTTTCTTTGTTACTGTTGAAATCCCTTACAATTGCCCTGGGTCTTTTCCCCCATGAATTCTTACAATTCAATGCAGAATTAATCCAGTTATTTCAGCATTTCCCCCTCTTTCATTTATCCCAATTATGTTAATGACTATGAACATTCCAGCACTAAAAAAAAGATACTTCTGAAGTGTTTCAGACAGTCTGGCACAGGAATCCCTGGAGGTAGATTTAGATGCTACAGATTTGGGGTCACATTTTCCTGCCATGGTGCAGCACTAAGAAAAATAAAATCGCAGCTGGCACAAACAACACTTAGAAAACTGAAATTACCCTGTACTTTCTCAGGTAATGCCATGGCTGCATCTGACAGTGACTGTTGAATTCAAGATTACATTATATATGTTTATATCACAAAACATTAGGGACATTAGGGCTGTATTCTATCTTGCTTACAAACCAAAGGAGTCACAGCTTTACATATGTCATTGCTTTGTTTTTCATCCAGTCCTAGTCTATATCCAGTTTTAGGAAAACATTTAACAGCGCCAGACTTCCTGCACTGACTACATTTACAATGTATCCTCATGCTTTACTGAGCGTAGACCCAGAAATTCAAACCACTGCCTTTCTACATACATGTGTACTTATTTAGAAAGGTATTTTAAGTGTATTTAATCAGGAGTTAAGAGCACTGCTTAGAAAAATCCTTAGCAAACTGATAAGAGTCATCTCTTTGAAGTCATTTTTAACAGGTTTACTTATTATTTAAAACATTTTTGTAAAGGTTATAGTGATTGTTAATACTCAGGCCATCAGCTGGAAGACAGAATAGCTGGAATGATTCAGTAACAGGCAGTGAACTGTTAGATACCATTTTCAAGAGAATGACAAGAAGCCAGCAGAAACAAGACCAGCAGCAACACAAAAGAAATACTGTCATGGAAGCAAATATGCTAAGTAGCAGGGAGACAATAATGAAGTGAAGTGACCAAGCACAAGGCTAAAACCATTAGTCAGAAATTCCTACTCAGAACACAACAGAAACCTCTCACTCACACAGTTGATATTTCCAGAACAAGCAACTGTTTAGGAGCACTCAGTTTTGAATGTAAGGCAACTGGGAAGCAGACCACAGATGGAATAGGTCAACTCTAGCTATAGGCACAGCTGCAGTCTGTTGAAAATTCCAAAACCTCCTTATTGAAATAAGTGAATATTTGCCAGTTTGCAGCAGCTGAAGGCCTGTCTCTGCCATTTTATACATCTTGAGCATTAAGATCAAACCACATTTCATCATGTGTTAAGAGAAAAACATTGACAAATAATTTAATGAATTTAGTTCGTATTCAAAGCGAATTAAGGGTATGGAGTCAGTCTTTCATTTGGCAACTGGTTAGCCAGAAGAAATTATGAGCAAGTCATTGGTTACCAAATAGTAACAATCACAAAAAAATGTTTTAATAGCTCCAATGGAACTTAGAAACTGAACTGAACACGGGTTAGTGTTGTAGTTTAAGCCCAGCTGGTAACTCAGAACCATGAAGCTGCTCACTCCTCCCTGCTTCTTCCTTCCCCCATTCCTGGAAGGCTGGAGAAGAGAATTGAAAGAATGTAACTCGCATGGGTTGAGATAAGAACAGTCCAGTAACTAAGGTATAACACAAACCAGTGCTGCTACCACCAATAACAATAATGATAAGGGAAATAACAAGGGAAGAGAATACAGCCACTCGCCACCATCCAACCAATACCCAACCCGACCCAAGCAGTGATCTATCCGTTCTGGGTAACTGCCTCCAGTTTATATAGTGGGCATGACGTGCTGCGGTATGGAACACCTATTTGGTTAGGTTGGATCAGGTGTCCTGTCTCTACTTCCTCCCAGCTTTCCCTCCTCCTGGCAGAGCATGAGACTCAGAAAGTCCTCAGGCGGAGTAAACATTACTTGGCAACAACTAAAAACATCAGTGTTATCAGCGTTGTTCCCAGGATGAAAGTCAAAAATATGGCACTGCAACCAGCTACTAAGAACGAGAAAAATGACTGCTATGGCTGAACCTAGGACAACTAGTTAAGTTATCAGTGTTTAGTGCCTGCCATCTGTGTTTCATATAATACACTTTGAGATATACAGACTACCTTAGGCTGAAAATCAATGTCTTCTGTTGCAGTCACCTTTCCTAGAATTGGGGGTGGGGGTGTTTGGATTTTTAACCATTTCAGTCCAAGGGAACATTAATTATTTTCAGGTTTCTTCATAAATATAAAACTTGAATCACATTCACCAGAGATTACTGAGGTCAGTGAAGATTTTAGGACATACAAGCAGACATGGCTTTCAATAGAACAATATAAAAGTTGATTGTTTTCTTCAATGCAATTAAACTGTCATTGGCCGAAATACAAAGACTCGGATACTGTTTCCTTTGGCTAACAGTTTATCCAAATCCTAAATGAAAAATTCCTTTCCCTTCTTTTCTTTTGTAAGAAAGTATTCAATTACTCTCAGGATGCTGCAGAGTTGAAAAAAAAGTCCAAACCAAAAGAAACATATATTTTACAACAAAAATGACATATCAAACTGCAGATCCAATGCTGTTCCCTCTCCCATCCATTCCCTTCACATTAATAAAAATAACAGGTGCATTTTGTAGAGTAGCCTGAATATTACCAGAGGGCAGACAGTATTATTGAACCAAGGGGAGGAAAACAAATTCTAAAGCTAAATATCCTCCCCTTAAGATGTTCTAAGTAGTGTCCCATTAGGCCTAGGCCAACTGCAGTTTGGGGTATTATTGCTTAGGAGTAATAACTTTATACCACAAAATGTTTGTTCTATTACTCATACAATAATGCATCTCAATTCCAAAAACAATTCTGGATCAACAGTCAATAAAGACTATAAAAAGGATGCAAAGGTGTATAATCAAGCTTTTATCTTGTTTTAGTAACTTCTAGGCAATTAATATTTCATGACATATATTAAGAGGTTTGGGGTTTTTCCTGAGTTTATACCTAATGTAGAACTCTCTACAGTGAAATATTTGCCAGTGGCAATCTCTCTCATACAATATTAGCATATGCAATTCTTCCCTTGTGGGATGTTTCAGCATATAATATTAATTCACTATTAGGTAATGTACTCATTTCAGCAATCTCCTGTGTTCCCATTAATTAAAAATCTGGTACAATCGCTGGTAGTCTATTCCATTTTACTTTGCTTGCTTTGTTTTGTCTTGGGGTTTTTTTCCTCTTTCCTTCTATTTGTTATCCCTACCGTGTCTCCAAGTGGTGCTGGTTTTTAGTAAAAATCCTCTGTCAATGCCTGCCCCACATTCAGTGGTTACTCTCATACATGACAGAAAACCTCTATCAATACTTGCTTCACATTCAACAGTTACTCTCATATATAGGTCCAACAGCTTCAGGCAGGATAGCCCTTTCGAACTTGGTAAAGTGTGGTTATAATATTTACATTAATATAAATGTAATGTAACAATAACTTTGCTAGGTCTAGGATTAGTTCCATTGTCCTTTTCTTCATAATCCAAAGTCTGAAACCTGTTTCAATTTCCTTTTTTCTTCTCAGAACTGTTTATGAAGTTTCTACCAAAATTGCATTCTCACTGAAATTCTCAGGTGGGTTGTTCAAATTATGATCTGCTCACCTCCCCATTAGATAGGTAATTGTGAGCTGTAAAACCTCCAAATATCTTTTGATTGAGGAAATTAAATAATCGAGAGCATGGCATGAATTACTGGGGAGTCATCCTTCAAAAGGTTTCACTGCATGCTCAATTCTCATCCTTCAGGAGCGAAAAGAAAAAGGAGTCACGGTAATGAAAGTTACAGACATAAAATAGTGGATGAACAAAGACACAAAACCTGTGTCAGCTCTCTAAAATTACAAAATAGTATTTGATAGTTACTGCTGGCTAGAAAGGAGATTCTGGTAGTAAACCTCAAAGTTCTACCAAAATCTTCTTTAAAAAAGGTCAAGACAATTTGGAGCATTTTGCTAAAGGCTGATTTTATTTTTTTCCCTGTAAGTTAATGCTGACAGCTCTAGTCCTTTCTATAGTTAATTTCTTGCCTGTAGTGCTTATTTTACTATGGGTTTTATTTTCTCAAGCTTTTTATGATCAAATTTTATATCAGTGGTTTAAGAACTGAACAAACTATTTTAAAGATGAACCTTAATAGAATAAAATTGCTTTTTTAGAATAGCGGGTAACTATCAGAGAAATATCTAATTATCATCCTACCAAGCCAGAATGCATACTCCTTCTGAGACAGTTTTATCTGTTAAAATGTTTGTGCTTATTGTAGTAGTACTTTGTTTTCTTTTTCTTTTCAGGATGTTTTTATATCCAGATCCTGTCAAACTAATATCAAACAGGCTGTCCCTATACATTAGAAAAGCAATCTTGAAGTTTACATATCCGTGATGTATAAGTAGACAGGTTGCCTTGTGATTCAGAGAAAAAAAAACATGATAGAGCAAAACTTACAGAGGGAGACAAAGAAAAATACACTGGCAAAACCGATTTATCAGCTGAAAGAAAGCAAGGTGAGAGACTAGATAAGAGGCAGATGGAGAATGAAAGAGGACAAAGGAATGAGGCATCGGGTATTGTAAAAATAGTTGAGCCTGGAAACTGTAATACCTCAAGTCTGTATGCTTCTGATAAAGCAGATGAGGCTCTAGAAGAGAAGAAAAAAATAATAGATGTGTAGGTTAAAGACACACCAGAAATATTCAGGGTGAGAGGCACACTAAAAATCAAAATCCACTTAAAAAATTGCAAGCCAGAACATCCCAGGGGAATTAATGCAAAATACGGGCATGCAATGATCAGATTAAAACCAGGGAAGCATTAGTAGCACTATGTCCTTTGAAGAAGTTGTCAGGAGCTCACTAGCCATGAATTTGCGAAGTAATGTGACAGAAAGGGGACATAAAATTCAAGTAATGAACAGAGGCAGCTAATCACAAAGTAGAGAGAAAACAGTTCCTTATCTACATGGCTTTGCTATAACTGCATCTGGAGTATTTAATTAATTTAGGGTATTTTATGGTCAAAAATACATACATGCTGTGAAAAGGAAAAATTAGGAAAAAAAACAAAAACCACCCAAACTGAGTTGATTTGGGCTGGTTTATGGGACCAAGAGGGACAGACTTTGGAGGAAAGATTAAATAAATATAACATGGCTTAGGTGCTTAGACGTGGCTGGGGAACTAAAGTAACCAGGTACATAACTGGCATAAACACTAGGAGCAGAAAGAATAGTCCTTATAAGACAACAGGAGTAGATTCCAGATATCTAAACATTCTTTTAGAAAATTACCTGAATTGTTTTCTATTGTACAGACAGCAACACAAATTTTATGCTCATAGCCCTCAATCTGTTTCTTATTTTACCTCCACTAAAAGCACTAAACTTTCCCTTATCACCCTTGGCAGCCAGCTCTCCACCACTCTCAGTAGTATGGAGATATTACAAAAAAAGCCCCACAATACTTTTCCAAGGAAAGGAGAAGATTTAGGGTGGAGGAAGACCATAGGCACAAATAGACACACAGCTCAGTGTTTATACTCATAAACACTGAATCAGGGAGGCATTTGGCTCAGCCTCCTCAAGCAGTGTCCCACAGGAGATGGTCCCACCCGTCCCTGCACAAACCACTCAGCCTTATGCAGAAATGTCCCTGAGAATGCAGCTGCACAGAATCAGCCAAGCTCACCTCACCATCAGTATTACTACTATGCCATACACATGCCACAGCCCCTAGCCCAAAGCCCACAGGTTCCTGTTTGGGCTGAAGCGTAGCCCTGTAAAGCAGTAAGACTGCACTGGACTGTGAGCAGCTGCAGGCATTCCAGGCCAGTATTATTTTCCTGGGATTCAGCTTTGGATGAGGAGCTGCTGCAAGATGTCTTCCTCCGGAGCTGAACATGCCTCCACTGTAGCCTGCAGCACAGCACGGTGAGGAGGTGCTGGGGCAGCTTTGGTGCAGTCACAGCTGCTGCCATGGCAGTGTGGATGGACATCATTAGCTCAGCGTGCATTAGTCCACTGAATCAGTTTTCTTTAGACTGTATGGGAAGTAGAAGTAGGTCACTTGAGAGAAGATAACCAAAAAAGCAAGACTGTGATTGACTATTTTGTCTAATGAACAACACTGAACAGACAGCCTTGGAAACCAAAACAAAGCTCCCCAATATAAAAACAAAACAAACCCAAAATCAAAACATAACAAAAAAAAAAAAAACCAAAAGCAAAACACAACAAAAAACACCATTTTTTCAATATACACCAGAATCTTCTGAACTTCACTTGTCATACAGGGTTTCCTTACCTCCACAGTCTCAAACAAAATACCTTGTATTTAGCCCTTCAAGTTGCATTGTCTCTACATGCTGTTTAAAATGTTTGACATCTGAGGGTCAGAACCATTAAATTCCCTCAGTGGATCTGTTGGGGGTTGCAAACAGTACTTCTTGATTGAAACAAAAGGAAAAAAAAGTAATGAAGGAAACATGAAGAATTTTTCTGTATCCATGGCTGAACAACCACGCACCATATCATCAATACCATGTCCCTGAGCAGCTGAGAGTGACTGACATATTCTGGAATTTTAATGAAACCCATCAGGGAATATCTGATAGGCAAAACATCTGGAAATCAAAAATCCATGGAGCTGTGCAACACTCAAGGACTGCTTCAATTCTCATTTTTGTCACACCTTCTTTACTTATTTTTAAGCATATTTCTATCTTTAAAGTTAGCTCTGCCAAGCCTGATGTCAGTGCAGTTTGGTTATTATCCATTCCCAGCTGATGCTATCAAGCTGACCTGTGGTGAGGCAGGGCTGTCAGAGTAAGCGGATTCTAATGTACAGTAGCTGAAATAATAAATGATAGGGGCTGTACACCAGAGAAAACTGTGATTATATCATCACTCCAGTGCCCATTAAGCTCAGCAATTTCTAGCTATTTGAAAAACTGAGATGTCATTTCTGCAACACGTGTTTTATCGAATGCAATAAAATCCACCATTTTAACAGTGATTGCTTCTCAGGACCTGCTCACAGGACTGTTATCTAAATAAACATTTCAGGAGGTTACTTACCTCTATCAGACTTCTAATTCATAATGTGAAGCTGCAGTGTTTTGGAAGTCACAAGCACTCTGTGACTCTTTTCCATGTCTGCAAATGACCACAGCCTTGGGATTTATATCAGGACAGTGTCCTAAACTTGGGAAGTACCCAGGCTTCTGAATCCCTCACTTCCAGAAATCTTGCAAGGACTAGCTCTGGGAAGTTCCCACACTCTCCTCCCTCTCTTTGGACTAGCACAGAAGTAAAGCAAAACTGTGGTTTTAGCACTTCTACTCTTCTGCAACTGGAGAGCTTATTTAACTGAATTGTCTGAACCTTAGGTTTGTGTTTCATTTGAAGATATTTTTGGAAAGCTTTTCACTTTTCCTGGACTAGTTCTTCCTCCATGAAGTCCTAATCCAGATGATTAAATGTAGAAGTGAATTCTATCATCTATTTGCACCAGAATGAGCCACACAGTCATGGTTGAACTTATTGGGGAACCAAAGGCAGGCTCCCTATGGATTTCACAATGCTTTGCACCGTCCTGAAAAAGCCCAAACCCCTTTTTCTTCTTAGGCCACTTTCACTTCTAGTTTTGTGTCATCCAGGTTATGAAAACAGAACTCAGCCCTCCTGAAGTAAAGGAACCCTGAAGCCAGGAAAGAGATCTTAATAGATAAATTGTCTTGCAGAGAAAATATAAAGCAACCCTTTCACCTTTAACCCAGAGGCACACAGTAGCCTGGATGGAAAGTACTGTTTCTAATTGGAGAAATACGTGCTCAAGAACCATCTGAAAGTTCATGTATGAGCTATGACTGTGAATTAATTGCAAATCTGGCTCAATGAAATGCGGAGAAAAAAAATTCAGGCTGGAAATAAATGTCCTACCAGGAAACTGAAGATAACAAACACTGTCCAACAGAATAGAATGAAAAGTCATGTGCAGAGACACTGCATATGCAAAGTAAACATGTCTTTTTAAAACCAATTAAATAGATGACAATAATTCAATCAGTGCTTATAATTTACAAGGAAAAGATGCATAAAAAAATGTCAGAGTGTTTATGGAGGGCACATTTGCAAGCAGTGCCTTTGTGGCATTTGTTTATCTGAAAATAAGGCATAGCAAACCAGGATTGAACAATTTTAGATTTGAATCAAGATTCAGGGCTAAGATACTGACTATTTGCTACTTGCGACTTTACTATGCCAAATACACTCAGAAGGAAAGATTGTACACTGCAGAAAAAGAGTAACAAAATAGTTTCATCTTTTTCTTTCTAATGTCATTGACTTCAGAAGAACTCCTCCAAATGTATTCACTGCTAGTGAGAAAGCAGAAGCAAGTATCTTCTATTTGGTTGCTGAAGACTCATGTTTTTCTCTAAAATAATAATAATAAAAATGTTAAATAAACATGTCTATTACTTCAGATTAATTTTATTCTGAGCTGTTAATCCTCACTGGATTATGGTATTCTTTGTTTATCTTCTTCTGTATTTACCTGTAATTTTATGGACTGAGCACCAAAGTGCCACTTGCTCTAAAAACCTGATATTTAAAAGAACCTTTTTTTGTGTCTTGCTAAGGCTCTGCTTTTCATGAATTGTTCTGTGCTGAACACTATAATATGGTGCCCCTTCTATGCTGCACAGAAAAAAGAAACCCCAGACTTTTCTCCTTCTCCATTTTCTTGAGCTAATCCGGTATCCCAGGAGAAGATAGAAAGGTAACAATAGCAACAAGAAGATCCCCTCCAGTTTGTGTCTGTCTCTTCAGACAGAGCTCGATCCGTACTTATTTGCACCTATTTTAGATTTTGTTTCTATTCTATCATCTCTCTTTTATTCAGAAAAATGTCAGTCCCCCAAACAGCTGCATGCATTTTGAAAGTTTATGGTTGAATTTTACTGTAAGAGATAACAATCCTGAAGACCACATTTTATAAAAAGCTGAGATAAACAGCTTCAAGGTAGCAGATTTAATCCTTCCTAAAGCCCAATTTAGGACACAAAAATCTACACTAAGACATAAAGACAAGTAAAAAGCTGAGAAAGTTGGGGCTGTTTAGCCTGGAGAAGAGAAGGCTGCTTGGAGACCTCATAGCAGCCTTCCAGTATCTGAAGGGGGTCTATAGGGATGCTGGGGGGGGACTCTTCATTAGGGACGGTAGTGATAGGACAAGGGGTAATGGGTTAAAACTTAAACAGGGGAAGTTTAGATTGGCTATATAGAAGAAATTCTTTACTGTGAGGGTGGTGAGGCACTGGAATGGGTTGCCCAGGGAGGTTGTGAATGCTCCATCCCTCGCGGTGTTCAAGGCCAGGTTGGACAGAGCCTTGGGTGAGATGGTTTACTGTGAGGTGTCCCTTCTTATGGCAGGGGGGTTGGGACTTGATGATCTTAAGGTTCTTTCCATCCCTAACTATTCTAGGATTCTATGAATAGTGAAGTCTGGATGATGAAATTTGCAATGACTCATTCCTCTAGTAATGTACTCTCCTGCAAGTCCTAATACATATTCTTTAAGTCAATAATTTGCAGCAGTAGAAAGCTGAGGAATGCTACATTTATATGGGATGGAGATAATCTGGATCTAAAATGAAAGATGTGACTCATAATAAATGACAGTTATGTATTAGATTTTTAGATTGCATTTATTTTTTTTCTTCCCTCTTCAACTACTTCAAAATGATTACCATGCTATTACTGTCTTTTTCTGAAGAGAAATCCTGCTCTCTCTCCCTCTCCTGCCTTCCCATCCTCCTCCATGTTTGAGGTTAAAATATGGGAAAATGTTTAAAATGTATCTTACCTTTTATAAACACACTGATTATGAAGAACACTGGAAGCAATAGTGCCAAACTGTAGCACATCTGCTCTATCACTAGTGCTTCATGAGTACACAGAGACAACACTAAATGACTGTGTTCCTGATCCCTCCCTGGACACTCTGTTTGGCCCCATCACAATGACTTCATATGCTCTAAACTTCCAGGGAGAAGAACTTCCATTGCATCCTACATTTTTATCTGTGGCATATGACAGATCTGAAATTATGCCAGAGGAAAGGGGAACACCTCAGCTCAAGTCCTGCAAGTTCTTAGTACCAATGTGGATATGACTCTCAGAAACCACAATAGCTTAATAATTTAAGCATTTCACCTTCCAGAACATTAGCCATGGAAACACATCAAGTTTATTGAGAAATCCAGTGAGATGTATGACAATTATGAAAATGGAACCCCAGACAGACTTTTAACAGGAAAATCAATCAAATTCATTTGTCCTTTGCAGAGAAATGCCCAGTAAAGTGTAATCCTAAAGAGACATGGACCTGTTGTTTTACTGTTCAAAAAAACCTGTCCTGGCTTAGTGCAGAGTTCTCTGGAAGTTTACAAAGCCAGCCCTGTCTGGGGACTCTTTCTCCACTATCTAAATTGAGTCTTTATGCTCCCACTGTTAAATAGGACAATCTGATTGTGACCTTGCTCATCTTTAAGCAGTTCCTCACTTTGTCCTCCCAAGTTTGTAGTTGATATCAACACCTTTTCCCCTTGCTTTGGCTCTTCCCTTTCCCTTGTTCTGCTTGCTGCCTCACAGCCTTCTGTATCATTTAGAACAAGCTGAGCCCTCCTATGATATTATCAGGCTTTCACTCTCCCAAGACAAAGGTCAAGCCACACTATTACTGTTCCTAGCTACTCATAGGAAGACACATCAGTGACATCCCCATGTCCTTCATACCAACGACATATAGCAAGCCCCTGTGTAAGAAGACAAATGTCTTGTGAAATCAAACCAGAGTCTTCGAATCTTGGAGTGTCCAAAGCTATCACTCCAGAGCTTCTCACTGTATTTTCCACCCTTTAATCTTTGCTTGACTTTGCATCTGAGGAGCATACCTGCTCTTTAAACACAGCATCTGTGTTCAGACTCCAGTGTCCTTTAATTGCACTGACAGAGGAAGAAGAAGAAACAAAGACAGAGAGACTAATCCTGAGCTAATGAAAGATGTCATAACTCCATAAAATCAATTTGCTGACGTGACAGCCTTTCTTTTGCTTTTGGTGAAAGCCACAATACAGTGTATAATAGATTCTCAGAGCTAACATACTGTCTGTTATGTATGGAAATGAATCATAATTAAAGGCATTTTAAAGTTAGTATTTGAGGCCTTCAGTCCTTGGCCATGTGAAATAGTTTTTCCTTGTGAGTTGTTGGACATAAGCTGCAAGAAGCAAATGCAGAGAGCATGTATGTCAATGATCATAAGATCATTCTTCAGACCTTTCAGTGACTGATTCTGTTTTCTGAAATAAATCTAGTGAACTCTTCTGTCAGGTAAATTACACCTTTTAAAAACAAATTATCATAAAAAACCACATTTTTTTCCTTCTTGAAACCTGATTTTAATACTATTGAAGTATTCAAAGAGATTTCTACTTTCTAGTGGCAGAGATCCTGAAATGCAGCATGCAAAGAGCTGCTTAAGGACCACGTAATACTGACTGTAAAAATGAATAATAAGTCTCATTCAGAAGGGTTGTGAATTCTTGCAGCACACCATCTTGCTGATCCTCAGAGCTGGGTCTTACCAGCTCAGATTTTTTTTTCTAGACTCTGTGAACTTACTTAAAGCATGCATAAACTTCAGTAAACTGACTTCTGTATGTTAAAGCTGGCTTAATATGTATGTCAAAGCTTTTAAAGAGTACAGCAAGAGATGAGTAATGGGAGTCTTTTCAAAGGTGTAAATTAAGACAGCTAACCTTAGTTATGTAGTTTCTTGACAGGTAAGTTACCATGTAGATTCAATTTCACACAGTATGGATAAATTGATGTCAGTAGATCTAAGTGAATTAAATTATATAAGAATTTAATGTTTATAAAAAGGCCAAAGTATAACTTCTACATAACCTCTGCCTTTGTCTCAGAACTGAATGTTTTTAAAGAAATCATTCAGAAATTACTAATCAGTGTTTGTTGATTCTTCACTTGTTCTTGTATATTTCTGTGAGACTCTTTTTTCTTTTAGTATTTCAGGTGTTGGATTTCTCTACATGGAACTGGGGAGAGTTGCTATTTGGGCAGGTAGGGAGGGACAAAGCTGTGTGGCCACTCTTCCACTGCATGGCACAGCATGAAAGTTGAAGGATACAGTTTCCTGAGCCCTCTAATACAGCTGCCTCCCAGAAACATTTGAAATAAACACAGCAAATGCAGAAGGTAGACGTTGTACTGTTGATGCACATCATTATGAGAAAAAAAACTCTACACATCAGACATAACACACAATAAAGAATTAAGATCATCTCTGTCATGTCAAGAGAAGGAATTTGAGTTGCTGAGTTACTTCTGCCTGTGATACCTGTAAACTCTGACTTCCCCATCTATCATCAAATTTATGGCTCATATTTTATCTACTCACAGTCTCCGACCTTTTAATTTAGAATTATTAGGTCAATACATCTCACTCCAAGACAATTCCTGATGGCAGGAATGTGATGTTATCCGTCTGTTTTGTGTAAGGGAAGACTGTCCTAATTTGGGGCCTGAAAAGAGAACAGCAATTAGTAAATCAATTGTCTTGAATAAAGACAGCCTGGGACAAATTACGGAAAGGGCCATGGGCTGAAGGAATCCTTGGCTTTTCCACAGGCTCCTCAGGAGGTGGGGAGAAGTCAAAGAATTCTTTTTCGCTGCCCAGGGCAGTACACAGTATTACTGTGCTGGGTCAAAAGGGTCAGTGCCCACAAATAGCCAGCAGCAGGCACTTGGACAAGAGATTAAGAACAAGTTATGAGGGGAGTCACTGTTCCCTTAACCTTTTTTACCAGCTGTCAAGGGTTTCTTAAGGAAGATTATCAGCTTCTCTTTCAGTGCATTCCCAGTGGGGGCAAAATTGCTCCAATCAAATAATCAAAATACAACCTAAATGCTCATGTAACTCCTACAAGTATACAGTGGGAAGCAGGCAGCTGTAGCGTTTTTAGTCAGGAAATTTCTTCTACCTGCCATACCCCCATAAGTTGCTGATTCATCAAAACAAATACTTTTTCTAACAGAAAGGCTAAGGATTTTTTGTTTGTTAGTTTGCTTGTTTTTCTTTGCTGTCTAGAAATGTACTTTAGAAATTATAGATAGTTCCCAGATCTGGGGCAAGGGGAGATTGCTTTCTGCTTCAAAACAAGGGGAGTGTTTATTTTGGTATTACTGCTATTGTTTTATTAAGCTGCCTACCACTGCAACTGTTGTTAAACTTGAAAAGCTAAATGAAGTATTTTGATAGATAAACAACAATTTCTTTTGAAATTTCATTTGATGAATGCTTTTTTGAAAATAACGCATTGTCTTCATATAAAAGAACGAGTTATTTCATCTGTGAAAAATTTTCATGATAGAAACATTTTTTCTTCTTCAGCTATAATCAAGCAGCAGCTTATATTCATCTTTGCCTAATAGTTCCTTCTCTTGTGTTTCTTTGAATCTTCTCTGTTCTAAAGGCAAGCCTTCTCCATATAGTTTCATTGGGTCCTTGAAAAAATTGTGCTTCAAGTTTGCAAACTAAAAGTAGGTGATTTAGTCATGAAAGGAGACAGATTGCTTAGGCTGTCTAAAAATAAGCCTGGTCTAAGCAACTTTTTTAAGCTGTTTCTTTAGTTAATGGAAAATTAATATCAGCTGTACAGGGTGTTGGTTCAACAACAGTGTCTAAGATAGATGGGATTAATTATCTTGAAGACTTGCCTACAGGCTGACTATAGAACAAGCCAGGTGACTAGCCCAGACTAGATTAACATCTTTTAGATATCTAAAGTTATACAAGATTAATACCTCCTCTCCTTCCCAGCAAAATTAATGGTAACATGGAGGATTTACAAGCAGTGCCTAAACTGAGTTAGTCTTTTTAAACCCTTTTAAAAGTTTTTTTAAAGTTTTAGATTTTTTCTGCGTCATATGGTGTTTGTTTCCCACTTATAAAAAAAAAGTTTTGTTTTCCTAAATCATTTGGTTTTATTGTTCGAACTTAATATAACCAAGCAAAGCTGACTGAGTTGTCATACTTGCATCATAGGACCATATGGGAAAAAAAGAGGACCATATTGTTGCCTCCATTTTATGGAAGAAGACATGAGGACATACAGAGACTAAATGGTGCTCCAGATCTTCCAAACCTCTCAGAAATGATCAGTAGAAATATTAGCTTGATGTTAAGCAGCTATTAGAAACAGAAACTAAAACTAAATAGTAGCACAGAAGATATTCTCCCATAGAGCTGTATAACGACCCATAACTGAGACATTTTTGGACTCATTTTTACAACACTATTTTCTGATTTTGAGTGATCCCTTAAATATATATGCTTGTTAAACATATTTATGTAGCAGATTATGTCAAAATAACTAACATAATCCTTAATAAATGCAAACCTGTTTTTCTCCTTCCTCACCAACATAATAGGAAAAAACAACAACCTCTATTAGAAAAATCAAACATCTGTAATGTAGAGCCAAGTCAAAAGTAGCAGAAATAGTGTATTACATGCTACTTTATGTTCATCTTCCATGTCTAAGCTGTCAACCTTTCAGTCGCTGTTCTTTGAAGGGGAGCACAAGAACTGTCATTTAATAGTCAAGGGATATTAACAAAGAAAGAACTATCATTTAAGTAAAAATAAGAGTTGTGAAACTGATGTTGCAGCTGTCTGATCTCCAGCTAAGTTTTGTTTTTTTTTTATGTCAGGCAATAATATTTCATTCAGCAACTCTAAACCAGATACTAATGATAAAACTCAACACAGCACGTTGTGTTTAGACCTCTGGCAAGAAACTTGGATCAAGCTAGTAGCAGGTATGTGGCAGGCCACCCCAGATGACTGACACAAGGCAGATGATAGATTTAGCATGTCACCATTTGACAGCCGACCCAGCAGAACCTCAGTGGGCTGCCAGTCTTTTTTATATCTCCCTTCTCTCGATTGTACCATTACATCCCATTTAGCACTCCAAATTCACTGTCATTTACAGACAGCACCCAAGCCTGGGCAGTCAGCTAAAAAGATACAGTCATCTGGTTGTTGTTATTAGCTATCAAAGTTCTGAAACATTGTCATCTTGTGGCAGGTTGAGGACATAACAAGGGAAATAGCTGCTTCTCCAGGCTATTTCCCTGGCCTTGGAACCAATCTGCATGCCTGGGGAGATTTCAGGTGCAAGGCATAGGTATGAATTGCTACACTGGAGTTTCCTTAGTGTCATAGTGTGGGAAGACTGGGACACACTAAATCACAGCAGACTTATGTGGCAAGATGGGGTGTTTAACTTGTAGTGCCGTGGTTTAGATTCCAAGTGTAGTAATATTTATTAAGCACAAAGCAATTTAGCCATTAGACCCACTCACTTTTTCATCAGCCTGAGGAATTACAAGCAGTTTACATATTTATACCTGCTGCCTGGTTACATACATAACTAACAAATAAAAATCAGACCTGACAGAAGTTAAAAGGTGAGCTGTAGCAACCTAATGCAAGTAAGTGATGTACCACCCTAAGATGCTTGTGTTTGGGAAAGCTTCTAGGAAGACCTTAGCCCTCTCTGTTTTGTACTGTCACATGCCTTCTTCCAGGGCATCTGAAGGACATGCTAAACTCAGCACAGTTCTTCCCAGAGATTACACTGTGTGCGCTCATTATCTGAGAGAACAGTGTGTCACCTTACCTTGAGTCATCACTGAGTCAGAGTTTTAACTTTAGCTCTTCACCACAACTTTCTACCCAAAGCTCCTTAATCATACAGAGGTAAAAAGAGAGCTACAGAAAAACTTCACTTTACATAAATACCTACAGACGTGCCCAAACTAATGGCACATCTGTCAGGGTGGATGTATATACATCTGAGCCCATAGAGAAGGAAATATTCAAACAGGACTAGCAATATATTAATGCAGCTATATGGATCTTATCTGGATTCAACAAATTTGAAGGCCCATGTAGACATACCACTGGAAGTCTTCACTGCCTAAAAAAACCCAAACTCCAGTAGCATGTGTGTCTGCCTTCTCCCATACCCAGCTCTTGGCTAACATATTTGTACTTCAAAACAGAGCTCATACAAGTCCCCAAGCAATTTCATATGAAATCAAACAAGTTACTTGCACTAGAAATTATGTTACAGCATCACATCTGGCTTAAAATAAGTACTTGAAAGTTCACTATTTCCTGAAGATCAAGCCCAAGGCCATCTGGTTCGCTCTGTAATATAAAAGGTAGAATTACCATTTTCATATGTCATCTGACTGTGGACTGCAGATAGAAGCCTTATGGAAGCTAATGATAGCCTCGTGATACGTATAAAGTGAGCAAGTTCCTTATTCTTACTGAAAGGAAAAAACAAGAGCCACCAGCACAAATGCAATTCAAATCAGGACCTGAGCGATGTCAGTAGGGACAGGTTCAGTAGGGAATGAAAGCAAATGGATAAAGCTTTAGGTTTTTTTTTCAGTGGAGGCATGTGTAAGCATATACAGAGACACACAGAAATATCACAGACTCAGAACAAAACAGAAAGTCAAAGGCAGCTACCTGTTGTTTGACCCTGACCTGAAAGAAAGCCAAGAGAACTTTGTGAAAATAATGCACACTTGAAAACAAAAGAGCATGAGAATCATAAGAGAGAAAGCATTCTGCTTTTGATTTCTGCTGATTCAAGGAGATAGAATTTCATGTACTTTTTTTTTAATAAATATTATCAAATCAAAGAAATATTGTCTTCCACCTAAAGATTCCTTACAATAGAAGCAACCTGCATAAACCTCAGTGTTTGCTGTAGGTTAGGACTGCAAAAGGGAGGGATGTGCCACATTTAGGCTCATAAGTGAAGGCTTCTAACCCACCTATGCAGAGCATAAGGCCACAGTTCTGCACTGACCAGCCTCAGACCTGGACTTCCCAGGATCGCTCATCCACATTACCCTAATCTGGATTAGGTGGGTAAGTGAAGCTGGTTTATGCCACTTGCAGAATAGGAGAAATTATCTTACTGCAAGTAACATCAGAATTGAGCAGTCAGAGAATATCCAAGCTGGTATAAAATCTAGTGCATAATTGCCTGCCACAAAAATTCCTTGAGCACTCCGAATAGTCAGGGTTACTTTGCACCAGTTCAGTGTTACATCATATGGCTATGAATATTATATAAATCCTATGTTGCATTTTCTAAAACCATATTTTCCATTCCTTGCAGCCACAGCCTAAGGAATAAAAGAGCAGGGAAAAAAACTGCATTGATAGCAGTCAGCAGAGAGGCAACATTAAAGCAGAAGTATGCCTCAAATCCCATCCCTCCATGGGATTTATTGAATATAAATAGACTGGCAGGAACAAAACTGAAGTGCCTCAAGCACTCCTGTATCATGTTTATGATTTGGTATGATGCACATTTATTTATTCCACATAAAACAGAAGCTTCAACAAAGAGAATGAGAACATCTTCAGTCTGCCCACAGTAGTTAATCCCAGGTTCAAATCACTTCAGAAAGATGAGGAAAGTTAAATCCTTCCCAACATTACCATGAAGTCTAAGTTATAATTAGTAGGTGAATGACTAAAACAGGAATGTGAGAGAGAAAAACAGACAGAGATGTCAGCACTTCCAGAGATGCTCCATGTGAAACCCAGTACAATAAGCAGCACTGGAGCATGCTTACAAATCAGTCACAGAGGGAAGTTAAACAATTTGTGAATCCAGCTCAAACCTTTAGGTATTGGGGAACTCCACTGTGACAGTGTTCAGTACTTGTGTCCTTTAGGTATCACCAGTGTGAGGCAGCAGCAAAGCAAGACTGCAAATCCAAATTTCTGACCTATTAAAACTACCAGTGAGGCGGGTCATCAGCTCCACCTGCTTTGGGATAAGACCCTAACACCTGGTTAAGAGCATATGGCATACAGCCACTGCCTGCTGCAGCCTTGGAGAGGACGAGCATTTCCCCTCCAGCAGTGCAAAGTTGCTCTGTAGTCTTTGCTATCATGACTATCTTGTAGCACTGAGGTTGTTTGGATATGAGAAGGCGGATATCTAATACCATGCCAGTCAAATCCCTGGTGTGAAGTCTGTCAAGACCAATAAAGTTTCACGATGGAGGGATTTGACTTACTATTATAATTCAAGGAGTTTCAGGACTAAGGGAAAGTAAAGGAGAAAGTCTTCACTGCTTAAATGATGGTCTAAGTATTACTTTTCCAAAGCTATTCATTAATATATATTTTTTTATATCCATGAGAGTCACACTCCTGTAAATGCTGTCACATATATTTTGAAGTATAAAAGGTGACCAGCCCCTACTTAAACAAATGAAAACTATGTTCCTTTCTAATCAGATTTTAAAGGAGATCACTGATCAGCAATTTTGAACAGGGAACAGTAGCCAGCTAATCCATATCCCATGATACCTTCACCTTCTCATTTACCTTCTCACTGGCATTGTTCACATGGTTATGTAGTCAATCAGATGCTGAAATGTTAGGTTGGCGTTTACTCAAGCTATGTAAGCATTTTTATGCAGACCAGGGGAAAACACCTAAACAGTACAAAAGTAAAGAGCAGATGTCTGTAGTTCATTTTCCTTGACTGAATTTCAATAGAATTTACAGGAGGTCCTCTTCTTATTCAAGTTATGACATTAGGGACTCTGGGCTTGTGGTGGAGAATGACAAATGTTTGAGAAATTCATCCAGCATTCGCAGAGGACAAGCTTCCAGACCCAAGCTGAGAAAAAAGTGGAGTTCACTCTTCCAGGACTGGAAAGGACACAATGGATTGCTTTTGTGTCAGGTTCAGAGCTGATATTCTTCTGAAATAGCTCATCTGATTCAGCACTTTCAATTTCTGCATTAAGTCAAGGTTCTTTAAGGTGTTTGTAGCCTTTAAATTGTCTTAGTGAAGTGTCTTTGAGGGTTAATATTTTGGCTTATCTTGAAGGGGAATTGTAATGTCATTTACTTTAATCTATTTTGTTGAACAGCTGTCAGCTGCTGCAGTCACACAGAGTCCTTAAGGAGTTAGGACACAAGCTCTGCTTTCCCTTCCTAACTCTTCTTGCACTACATTCCGAAGGCATTAGAGGACATAAAACCTGATCACCTTCAATGATCTCCAGTGAGGGAAGGAAGCCTGAGAGGTCAGGATTATATAAATGATGCTGTCATTCCTCGGGAGAATTGTACTACTAGTAGGAAAGGAAGTGTTCTCCCTTGGAGACTGAGCTGGTACTAGAGACATGAAAGGTGGCTGCTATCCTGAAAGCTCCAGCAATTATTGAAGTAGACTTGGTGTCTGGAGTCTTTCAAACACAGCATGTCAAACTATGTTTTATTTTCCAGGTTACAAGTTAAGCATATAAGTATAAACTGAGCAAGAGCCAAGAGGTGATACCTTTAAAGCAGGCAAAATACCATCTGTCAGCGGTGCTCAGCTTCTTGATGAGGCAGTGGTTTCTGCTTCACGCTGAGTTCAGAGTCCTGTGGGACTGGAAAGCATCAGTTCTCTTTCATGTGCTGACCCTGCTCTGCGCACTTCAGTCAGGCACCCTGCAGTACTTACCCATGATGAAGAGAGTCTCCACAGCTGACAGATGTGTGCTTCTACAGCCTGATCTTTGAGAAGTGAGTGTGCAGGACATGGAAGCTTTCCACTGCAAATCCAGTATGAATTGAGGGAAACAAGCACACTGCCATACAAGTATTGTGTATTCCATAGTGTGCTGTGCTCCAAGATTATAAAACATAGAAGGTGACCCTCCTTGATAGGCGTGCATTATGATCAATCTGTTCTTCTGTCAGATGGGCAGTTTCTGAAGATCTGGTCTTTGGTTTTCCTCTGGCCAGAGTGCTTCCTGTGTGGTATGAGTACCAGCTTCAGAAGAGTTGATGTCTTTTCTTTACTGTGGGAGACAGAAAAAGTGCATTTCACAGTTGCTCTTACTCCACAGGCAGTACATGACGGTTGTTTGCAGGAGCTATTGGAGCTCCTTCAGCCTGGTGCCATCAGGAAGAGGAGAGGTTTCACCGCCACACTTCTGACTGCACCTGCAGGGCAATTCACACCCCCTTTCTCCAAATCACCTTGTTCTGCTTATGATGACCCATCTTTAAATGGTGAGGGAAGACAACTTCTGGAAGCCCATAAGAATTAATCGGAATATCACAAAAAACCTGGCTGAGGTGGTGTGGTTGAAGTCACCTTCTAGAGGAGTGGCCAAGGCTGACCAAAAGGGAAATGCAGCAATTTCAGGTGACCTTTTACCTTGCAGCCTCCACACTCTGCCTTTCTGCCTTTTTCAGTTGCCCTAATCTTTTGCAGGTACATCTGTCATTTCCTATTATTAAATGCAGGGAGAAAATGAGTGCCTTTGAGGGCAAGAAAAAAAGGACAAGGAACAGGGTATTTTGTTTGTTCAGAGCCCAGAACAACTTCCATTTACTAGCAGGCTCCCTAAAAACACACACTAATTCAGGATAAAGAAAAAGAGTAATTCATCAACTTTTCCATTACATCTTACTTACCATCTTTCCAGGCCATTGTAATTCAAATGTTTTCCCTTCCTCATCTCAGGTAGAGCTTTTACTCTCAAGTACCTGTTCAGGAAAGAGCTTTTACTTTCTTGTATATATATATTCATGTGTATATGAACATATCAATATGAAAATACAGAAATATCATCCATACTTCACCACAGACAGTGTGCATTAGTCATCATGCTTCTTATCTTCAGTCATGAGTGGTCATTTAAAAAGCCTTTTACCAGAATCTTTAAGCTTGTTAAAAACTGAATTAAAATACATTTCCTACTGACTAGTTTACAGGTATCCTGATATAGTGGTAATCAAGAAATTCACAGCTGTGCCTAAATTATTACAGCCCTAAGAAAGGATGTGAACATTGATACTGGACTCTTTAGACTGCCAGTGAAAGACTGGTCCCAGCCCCAAAAGCTTCATTCTAGTCAAAAACAGTGATGAGTGGGGGAAAGGAAGCATCGTTAGGTACAGTGTGCATATGGGGAACAGCAATACAAAGGACTTGCTCAAGATCACGCTGGAAGACAGGGCCAAAGCTGGTTATTGAACCCAAATAACCTGAAATGCAGCCCAGGTGCCTCAATAGTATTTTTTTTCCGTTTTCTCCTGTCTTTAATTCTTTTAATTTCACTTAGATATTGTGATAACAGCTGTGTCACAGCAGCCTATAATGGATGGAAATCAGGTGGCAAGAATGTCTTGGACACAAATTAAGCACAACAGAGAGATTTTTACTTTCTGTGGGGTATATACTGACTTTTCTGCGATCTTCATTGTAAGAACACCACACTACTTTGACAGCTTCCCTAGCCCTCTTATATAGATAATTTTTGTAATTGATAGTGTTACTGTGAAAAGCAATCTGCTGCTGAATTAAAAATTGAACCAAAACTCAGCCCTTAGTCAGTGTGAATTTGTGTATTATTCAAGGATCCTGTTTATTATAAGGGTAATTCTACTTTTTAATGCCCATGAAGATTAAAAATCTTCAAAGTCAAAGCAATGGCTTACTGTAAATTATCTTCCCAAAAGGGCCAAGTCTGAGCTGTCATACTGGAATAGTCTGCCTCAATCATTTAGAAAAAGGTTGTGTTATAAAACAGGGTGATCTGTACACATTTTATACAGCTCAATTTCACCTAATATTTTTATTTGTAAATTCAACAGCAGATGACACATAGATGTTCCCACAATTTCTTCATTAACAGGAGACCTTTTTCTATTTAAACACACAGTCCAGCTGAAGGCAAGCACTCAAGCAGGACAACAGAGAGAGGAAAGAAACAAGCAGCCCCACAACCACAACAATATTTCTACTGGTTGTGTGCAAAGCACTAACCTTAAACCACAGCTGGTTAAAGAAACAGCTTATTGTCCTGGCTGCAGGCAAATACTAGCAAATGCAGTATTAAAGGCCTCACTAACCTGGAAGAACAAAGGCCACAGACCAGTGGGGCTGCGTGACCTTCTGTTCTGTACCTGGTTTATCTGACTAAACACTGATACCTACAGTACAGCTACTCACTTCAGGCTTAATTGAGAGCAAATGAACTCATCCAAAATAGATGTCTCACGTATGGCCAAAAAAACACCTTCTCTGAAATTGCACCTCTCTCCATTAAGCAGAAGAGGACTTTTCGGCAGCTTGCTTAACTAAGAAGCTGTAAACCCAGTGAGACAAATCAGGGCCTGGCCTTTTCTTCAGGCCTCTACAGCAAGCAGTGTGTTTATTATTTGTCACTTCTACTCTACAAGTATAGGAAAGGAAGACATGGACCTGTTAGAGCAGATTTGGTGGAGGGCCATAAGAATTATCAGAGTGGAACAGCTCTCTTATGAAGACAGGATGAGAAAGCTGGGCTTGTTCAGCCTGGAGAAGAGAAGGCTCCAGGGGGACCTTATTGTAGTCTTTCAGTACTCAAAGATGGCTGATGAAAATTGAGAGATTTTTTTACCAGGGCCTGTAGTAACAGGACAAGGGGCAACAGTGTTAAACTGGAAGAGGATAATTTTAGATTGGCTATAAGGAAGAAATTCTTTACAGTGAGTGTAGTGAGACATTGGAATGGGTTACCCAGAGAAGTTGTAGATGCCTTATCATTGGAAGCATTCAAGGTCAGGTTAGACAGGGCTTTGAGCAACCTAATTTTGTGGAAATGCCCCTGCCCATGGCAGGGGGGATGGCAATAAATGATCTTTAATTATACCTTCCAATCCAAACCATTCTATGATTCTATAATTTTTAATAAAGAGTAATGTCTTCAAAATACCATAAACTAAATCAAAATTCAAATTCAAGATGGCAGTCCCTTAGATCATGTGTTTGTGATCTTTCATCCCAATGTGCTTGCACTAATCAGCTCCTCTCTTTGCTGTGTAAATATGCATCATTACTGCAATATGTGGAAATTCATGGCATGACTTGCTTGCATTATTTGGTCGCTATGTATGCACATCTGATTGCCTTGCAACCCAGGTTTCATTTACACTTCTCTGGTATTGATTTTATCAGTTGTGCATACATACTTAAAGCCTATTTTAGTGCAAGGCCATTTAAAGCTTTTGAAGTCAATCAGTGCCATTGAGAAGCCACAATTTACAGGCACACAGCAGACACGACAATTTTGCTATCAGGATATGAAGAAAAGGAAACAAGAATATTTTACCTTAATTTAAATAAGGACTAACCCCTGACATACTGATAATTATTTATAAATCTTGGTCAAGACCTATGAATGTGTTCTCTGTTTTTCAGGGACCCAGAAATGCAGCTGTAGCGCCTTTTCTCCAAGGAAGGTATATCATCCTGATCTATGCTCAGTTTGAATCCAGCTGCACTACAAGCATTGCCTAGAGCTCACAAAGCAGAACCAGAAAAGTGTGGACCCCAAAACCTTGCAAACACAGACCTTAAGGAAAAGATGGATTCAGCCCCAGCCTTGTCCCCCTCTTGAAACAAAAGCTCTAAGATCTTGTAAGGCCTCAGAGTAATGTTGAATAAAGCACTGTGTCCACCTCATTTCTTTTGTCAATAGAACACTGTCAAAACTCTTTGAGAATTTTCTAAAAAACATGGCATATTTCAGTGGGGCAAAGCTTTTCATAAAGGTCAAAACATTTTGTCTACCATTTTCAAAAGAATATAATTTTTGCTTCAGGCTGACAGTTACCTCTGCACTTACCTTTAACATTGTTTGTTGGGTATTTTTCTTTTTAATTATTTCTCAAATTAATTCCAATGAAATATTTTAAAATTTCCATTTTTTTTTTAATAACATGAGCAACCTCCCCCTAAAGAAATCATTTTGGGTCAATGTGAACGGATTTTTTTACAGTCAGTGAACTGAAAAATCAATTATTCCAACAGCCGCTGCTAAGAGCATTTCAAGGGCAGTGTGAGACCAGGAGACAAATTGGGAAAGAAATGACTGATCCTGTCATAATACTTTTCAATATAGTGCTACCCATCCTTTTCCAACAAGTTCCTTGTTGAAGTTTCCAGCTGAGTCACATCTCTTGCTCAAATCTTGCCAGGGTTGGTGGTAAAAAAGAAAATAAAATAAATACCAAAAACGGAACAACAAAACAACACAAGAAGAAAATGAAAGCAGCAGAGTTCCATTTCTGCATTTCTCAAGATTTAGTTGAGAAGTTTATTTTTGCATTTTCATGATTTAGTTAAATTAGAAGCCATTCTGAGAAACCATCATATTAAGATCTAATCCCAGGTAGAGTGGGCATGGGAGGAGGTACAGTACAGTACTCTTCATAGGATCATGATACAAATGCTAAGAGTAGTGCTCTCACAATTATTATTTCCTGTGATTCTTAAAATACTGATTTCTCATAGGAGAATTTATTCCTATTCTCTGCTTACTCTGAAAAAAACACTACGTATTTATCTATTTAAAATATTTCTTCAAATGTGTAACTTTCTCCTACCTCCTCTTTTTTCATCTCGTTTACTATAGCTGGCTTGGGATGCATTTAGGGGATATAATGCGTAAACCTCAAGACATCTGACATGTGATTGTACTTACCTGTATTGCTGCAGAAAAAACAGAAGTTTTGTTAAGATGTAAGCTCTCTCAACAACAACATAAACCAAATCTAGTTCTTTCGGTAAAAATGTGTCAAAATATAGGTGAGGAAAAAATCCTGTTAATTTGTGAGATCTGCATTTTTTTCCTCTTTCTGCACACAAGGTCAAATGAAAGTAATCAAATGTCCAATCAAACCTAAGGTCCAATTTCTCACACAAGAGGTTACCTGTTTCTGTGTGCACCAATATATTGTTATCAAAAACATTTTGATATTTGGGTGGATGTACTTCTAATTTCATATTTACTGGTTTGAATGTATGTGCAGTAGCTGAGAAAGAGTAAAGATCTGTATCTGGAAAGTGGTAGGATCATGTGAAGGTTGCCATCTGCCCATTGGGCATAAATGTAGGATTAGTACCATGTTTGACAACCTGTGATTCGTTTCTTGGGTGACTTTACAAATATTTTAACATCCTGTGGCAAGACGTTCAAGTAATCTTCTTCCATAGTCCTGTTAAAGATGAAATTAATTTCATATTGAGGGCCAAAATTAAGTGACCCAATTCTTACATGGCAAGACATTTTTTTAGTGCCAACAAATCTTCCAGTTTCCAGGTCTGAAATAATTTTTGGATTCCAATTAAAGAAAAAGGAAATCTAAGGCTATTGAACAACCTTTATAGAAGAGTAAAAGGGAAAGGAGAATAATTAATTTTCATTTAATGGAGGATCAATGCCTTTTGCCTCTAAGCAACACTACTTAAAAGTCAGTCTGTTGCCTGAAACTAATGTGCTTTTTATTGTCTGGCATAACTCCAAGGCTTGCTATTAACAACAAATAACTGGAAAAATGAAAAACTGTTCCTAGTTCTTTATAGTTTGTTTACTTCTGCATTTGCATGCACTTTGTGTATCTTCAGTTTCATTATTTTCCATGTCTCCATGACTCCTTCTGACTGCAATAACAGGATGAAAATCACAATTGTAAAGCCCCAAGAATTTACAGAGCAATTGAGGTAGCAATTTTATTTGATACTAATTTAAAGGAGTTCTTTTACAGATGAATATATTTCAAGCTGATAGGGTCCCTTTAAATCCTTCTTCTCTGATAATCTGTATTTCTGTTTATCTTATGCATAAGTAGAAGCTTGAATTTTTCAAAGCAAAACCTTATTTTCTTATTTTCTGCAAAGATTTGCAACATGCTTTTTTTGGATTTTCCCTCTGATGTTGAGATAAGGATTTATATGACATTTCTAAGTTCTCAAAGTAACTTGATTTTCCTCTTCAAAAACCCCAGGTACCTTGTCTTCTTTTAAGCATTCTCTTTCATTGCCCAGTTCAGCAAAAGCATTTAAGCACAGGTTTATTTCTCAGTCAAGTAAAGTAGATAAACATGTTAATATGAATGCATGCCCCAAAGCTAACACCAAAATGTGTGACCATTCAATCTCCTCTTTACTTCAAAAGACCAGTAGTCCAGGTATTTTCAGAAAGGCAAATGATTTCATTTCATAAAAAATAAAAATAAATGTATATTTCCACCATCATTCAGATTCTGTAAAAGCTAAAACAATTTCCATCTCACTATTGCCTCATCTCATACCAGAATAAAAAAAAAATAACATTGGGGGTTTTGACAACAAAATCTTTTTCTGTCCATTTGATAAAACACCCTCCATACTGAAAACGGTAAAATTCAAAAGTACCACTTCTTAATGTGTTTGGATTCACCATCCTCAGCAGTCAGAGCATGCTGAGAATTTTCCAGTAGTGTACTTCTGTGCTGGAAAACACTGTTTCATGGCTGAAATATGTTGCTTTTGGAAGCTCCCTTCAGTTCCACTTGCCCCAGCAGGACCCAGCCCTTTGATGTGCCTATGGGAGACCATGGTGAAAAGGAGTAAGTGCAAGAGAAGGCATGGGAAGTGCCTGCCAAGCCTGGTGATGGCAAGCAGGACTGAGAGATAAGGTTAAACATTTTGGGAACCAGCTATATTTCTAACAGCCAGCTGGACTGGACCACCTGCAGCATTGCTCTGGTTTCAATGAAGCAGCACTTTATGGTGTCAGTTTCCTCATTTGTTTTCTTTGTCAGGATCACTGAAAAGGTACTCCAAACTAAATTTTCATCTGCAAGTATGACCCTTGTGTTTTTCAATTTCTGTCGACATTATGCACTTGTAAAAGGAAAGCCATCAGCATTTGTTCACTGTAGATCCAATTTAGCAAAGCTTCACTCTTAAAAGTAACATTTTTATGTCTGAAGAATCTACATGCAATGCTAAAACACGTACTTTTGTAAGGCACGCTTGTAAATTTATAAAATTTTCATGTCCTAGTAATTTTTTCCTTTGACTTCTCCTAGACTTTCTGTTAGGATGTTCTCTAACCGTTAGAAATGGGATATCACCACTACTTACAGTGTCCTGAATTGCTGGATGAGGAGTGCATTCCCATTTTATGTTGGGCTATTAGATGTTTGCATTCTGGGATCCTTGAGCAAGTCCTTCCTCTTGTTTACAGAATATTTTTGTAAAGTACATTTGTAAGTATCTTGCTGAACAGTGGCTAATAGAGTTAAATGAAACATGGCATTTGGAAACATTGCAGACTTAAAACTTTTCACAATTAATAATAGAGGAAAAAAACTGAACAGAATGCTTGATGGCAGCGTGCATTTACTGTACATCTATGTTTTCTGCTGACTGCATCTATGTTACATTAGCATGAAAATCATGCCACTGATGAGATTCAGTGCATTTTAAGGAACACTAACAATGATCTTTAAGAAAACCTGGAATATAAATTCCACAATCCATTGTCAAAAATAACATTATACTGTTCATATATTTAAATGTGATGCCGTAAAGGTATCTTGATTTCTTTTCAAGGCCTGTGAGCATAGTATAAAATAATCTGTGCTGGTGAAATTACCTGGCACTGCCTGTGTTCCATGATCATTGTTCCTGCAGTACAGCTGGAAATTGAGAAATTTAGCAGCCATTATCTGATCAGCAGTGCTTAATCACTATGAGCAGCAGTTGTAGGAATACATGCCTAGTGCTGGTAATACAGTCTTTTCTTCACCTGTGCAATAAAAAGGTATCCTCATCTTCAGCCTATTTCTCCCAGCTAACTTGATAATAAAGTATCCATTGGCCTCTTTCATCAGCTCTCCAGTGACAGAGGATTATTTCTTGAACTGCCTTGAAGCAAAGCTATAACTTTTTCCAGAGTGGTCTGTGAGACTGGCTGGTATTGAAACAACTGCTTCTTTTTTAGATATGATTCATTTTAGATGAAAAGAAAGGTTCAGTTTACATTACATTGTTCAGTTTACAATGCACCACTTGCATTGCAAGTTCCCTTGGTAGTTTTATAGCAAACCAAAAAGTCATTATTAGCTATTTTACTTAAGCCTGCTGTATGCTAATAGGAAAAAACAAATTAGAAGTAAAAGTAATTTTCTTTAGGAACAAAGGTGATGGGAATCTTAAAAAATCCACCTTATGGTAAAACTAATTTTTAATAAAAATATCTCATACCTTCTATAAATATGAAATTCTTATTAGAGCAGGTTACAAAATTATTTTTTTTCTGAGAAAAAAATAATATAAAGGGGGAACTATCATTTTAACTTTTAGTTTAAAATATGCCATCCAATATCAATGCATAAATCCAAACAATTTGAATTTGATTTAAAGTGCTTTGCTTTTTAAAAAATATTATATTTAATAAAGAAGAAAGTGGAGTTGTAAGCATTTTGAGCAGCTCTTCAAAATGTAATAAAGTGAAAATGTAAATTAGTAAGTAAGTCACTGAGACTGGTCCAGGTCTTACAATTAACCATTGGTGTGCTCTTTGAACAGGGGTCCACATGCAGAACGAGAAGTGCTAACCACCTTCTCAAAAAGCTTGTTTTGAATCATAATAATTTGGAAAACAATCAATTTCCTAGTAGTTTTGCCCCACGTGATCCAAATTGCAGAAGCAGCAATAAGCATATACCTATCAGGCATTCAAATATTTTGAGAGTGGTTTAGTCTCCCAGTCTACATGCTCTACCCTGACAAAATCTGTGCCTGGATACATTCAAATGATTCCACAGGAATTGCCACATCTACAATTTCCTACACAGAATGGACAAGTTCACTGGCATTTAATTCACTCAACAGAATCTATGTCTTCTTGTGGATTTCCCTAAGTAGACAGAAGATATACATGATATATGCTGTTCTCATTTTCTGACCCTTCCTACTTTTGGTCAGTGCCAGAAGTAGAATGCTGAGCTAAAAAGACACTCTGTCTGATGCTGGCCAGCTGTTTTTACAGTGATCAGAAAGAAGGCTCTGCTACTTATGGTGTCCTGATACTTAGGCTCAACATTTAGTCTAACTTAAGTTGCACTTAAGTATGAAACTTAAGTTGTTTCCCCTGTTTGCAGAAGGGAGTCTCCTCCTATACAAACAGAATACACTAAAAACCACACCAGTATATAATCAGAATAGCTAGGACATAAAGAGACATGACTAAGGTTCAAATTATAGAACTTCATTAAAGGTTTTGAGAGAACCACCCCAGCCCGTCATTTTTCTCGTATAGTGACACTGGACAATTTAAAACAGGGACAGACCAAAGAAGGTCCATTCTCTACCTCATGAAATGGTTTACTGCATCCACACTACACTCTCAGAGCCCAGGGGAAAAAAAACCAAAGCACAACAAAGCACACCCCCAAAACCCACAGCAACACACACACAAAAAAAAAAAAAAAAAAAAAAACACCAAAAAAAAAAAAGAAAAACAAACCCCAAAACCAAACAAAACAAAAGAAACCTTAGAAAAACATCTAATAAGCCACAGTGAAGGCAGGGTAAATGTTATAGCCCCAGAGTGTTCCAGCGAATTTCTGAAAGGCATCTTTAAATGCCTTCTGAAGCTTTCTTAGTTTCTGAGCTAAACAAGTTTCTAGAAGTCTTCTGTAATAGCAGACTAAAACCTTCCCTATCGCTTGTGCAGCTGTCAGTCTCTCTTCCATGTCCTAACCCTGCTAGGATTTGAAGCTGTCTTTTATGAACATCAGAACTACTTTGATGCTGCAGTGCCCTAAGAAGACGTGTTTTTTTCAGGTAATCTAGATCCGTCAGTCTGTCCAAAACTAATACATCATTTCATAGTCTGTAGTTTATTTTGTGACAATAATAGGAAATAAAATAATTTCATGAAATATTTTAATATGGGGAGTCTAATTCAGTACAGGTTAATAAAGTCTAGGCAATTCATCGTGGTGCATTTTTTATCCACAGTAATTTAATAGTTAGATGTGCAAAATCCCATTGTAGTCAGTTGAAATTTATGTACTGGGTGCTCTTTGGTTTTTTGCTGGTTGTTTTTTTTTTTTTAGACTACAAAGGATATTTACTTTCCCCATAGCAATTGAACAATGACCACAAGTTATTGTTCAAGGACTGTAAGGATTGCATGATTTCTGGTTAAAAAAATGCAAGACTGATTAATGCTGTCTCTTTTACAACGCAGAGTTGAGAAAAGCTTTTAAACTGATGGTTTTTAAAAGTGATAAAAAGCCTGCTGAAAGAACTATAATGATTAAACATACCTTGGGAATTAAAATGCTTTTGGACACAGATTTGAATGGTTAAAAAAACCCATGAACATAGATAAAAACACCTACTTAGGACAATTTTTGAAACAATCTAAGTTAAACCACTGTAGCTTAAGTGTTAAGACAAGCCCCACTTGTCTGAATATTGGAATAGAGCATTAGCTAATGGAAATTTATGAGAAATTATCACATGAAAATATTATTAATTAACTGCATGAGAAAACAGCATCATAAAGCACTTCAGGGTGTTTTCTGAAAACTTCATTATTGATGGTAAAGGCTGAAAACTTAAGGAAAAAAGTTATCTCCTCTCTCCCATAATCAAAGTATCTCTGATGCTAGCAAACAATGTGAAGCTCATCTGTGAGCAAAACACTGTCTCCTGGGAAACTGCTAGAATGTGTCACTTCATCTGATACCAAAAATGAGAGATAAGAAACAAGAAGTCTGAAATCCTTTGCTGTAGAGGTTAGCATTTTATTAACAAACACCTGCAGTTTGATGTTTAGCAGTACCTGAAATACAGTTTCCTAATTGCTGAAAAAGACATTAAGTCTCCTTTGCAGTTGCATCTGTCTATTACAATAGAGGTCCTTATTTCCACTGTTATTTTCCTGCCTGTTTAACAGATCCTCGCTTTAAAACAAAATTATAAATATCTCTTTTGTGTAATTACCTAATTAACCTCCTCTTTGCTTCACTAAAAATTACATCAACACTCTCCTGGAAGCAAACTTAACATATTCACGGGTATTTAGAACATGGGACTCGATTTGGATCTACTGGAGACTGGTGGAGCTGGTCTGACAAAGAAGGGGAAGAGCTGTTTTGGTAGGAAGCTTGCCAGGCTGATCAAGAAAACTTTAAAGTAGATGTGTTGGGTGAGAGAGGTTTACAGAGCCTTGGGTGACATGGTTTAGTGTGAGGTGTCCCTGCCCATGGCAGGGGGGTTGGAACTTGATGATCTTAATGTCCTTTCCAACCCCAACTATTCTATGATGCTATGATTCTATATTAAACACCACCACTGGGTGTTTCAGCATAACAGTTACATGTATCCTGGGCATAGATCTGGGATTGCTCAAATCAAAGTCACAGTAGCAACTTTAATTAGGAACACCTTCTAAACCAAAGCTGTAGAAAAGGAAAATTATTCTCCAAATTTAGACTGGAATTTCTGGTCAGAGAGAGCATGCTGTGGGGCAGCAGTAGTCAGGTGCAGGTTGATGCTCTTCAAATAGACAGCTGTTTCCACACAACGTGACCTGGATCCATGCAGGGCAGTGGTGGAGATGAAAGCTCCTTAGATTTCTTGAATGAATCAATGTGTGGAGAGAGAAAAGGAAAGTGAACACCGAGATCTTGGTTATCATGGATGGAACACCATATTTATTTTCTCCCAGGCTGGGAGGCATCAAAAGTCCTTAGTTTCCTAATGCTACAAAGGGGCAAAGAAATTAAGTTATCTAGAAGAGGCAAAAGATACAAAACACCTTTCTATCTAACCCAGTTATTTACTTAGTCAGAAGCAGCTTTACTGGCATGAACATATTCCCCATCAGGCCTGTTGAGCTTAAGCAGAAGTCTGTGGTAAGATATTTAAACACAAGACCCTTAACTTTTTCTGGACTTAGCAGGAGAATGCAGAAGAATGCCTGAACACCACATTTGATAACCAGACTGTGCACCTACTTTCTCTCACCCGACACCAAAGCAGTGTGGGTTGACTGTCTTTGATCACAGTGATCACGGCTGCATCAGTGATAACAGTTTGCCCATATATCATCATATAAGCCTTTGCATTGCGAATCTGCTCCACAAAAATTCTGCAGCAGTCAATGGATGGTATGACATAAAAAGCTACATAATATTAAATACTCTTCAAAAAAACCCAAGAAACCATCTACTGAATGTTATGAATTTAATATTCCCTCCAAAGTAGAACATTTCAATCCTGAACTGCATACGCTTTGGTATCTCCATTTGTAATACAAGAATGTCATAACCACTTTTTATAGTATGTTATGAAAGTCAGTTCATTAATAGCTGAGAAGCCCTCAATCCATACAGCATTAACATCTTTTTCTCTAGAGGAACGACATGTCATACAGAAGTTATGGGCCAAGCATTAAGCAGTGAGGGTAACAATAAATGGTGAATCCCTATTTGTTTAGAGATCACTTACATCGTGATAAATGGGGACCATTTGAAACAAAAGAAGTATGTGATCATGAAACTAAGGACAGTATTATCTCTATTACAACGCAGTCTTAATATCAGGATCATACAGTACTAATGCTACAAAATTAATACTTAATTTCAGTATTTTGCAGCTTTCAAAAAGTTTACAGTTCCTTCTGTATGTAATTATATATATAATAGAGAAAATACCACCTTTTGAATTTAGATTAGAACACCTTCATAATGCAGCTCTCAAGATGAGGTTAGCTGTACAAACGCAAGTATGGGAGAAAAGTGATGGAAAACAAAGGGGGGAAAAAAAGCCTGACTAGACTATTCTTTGGAAGAGTAATGTACTTATTAGCTTTAGTTTCCTAATGTATTAGAAAAAAATATTTACAGAAGCACTATCCACTAGCCAGGAAAGACAGTGTCATTATCAGACTAAGGGACAGTCATCAACAAAAAGAAAGCCAAAAATAAAACATTAGATCCTAATTCTGAAACAGTGGGTCTGCATCTTAAAACTACTGTCCTCATTAGGTGATAGAGAAAACACTGAGGCAGCTAGTCTGACCAAATATTGACTACTGATAGAGTAAAATGCATACAGAAATTTCTTTACATTCCTAGATGTCATCAGAAGTTACAACTGGGAGTTTTGTTTCTAAAAAAGTTGGACCAGATGATCTTTGAAGGTCTCTTCCAACCTTTGCTGTTTTATGACTCTGTGAAAAACAAAATTTATTAGGACAAGATATATTTCTATTGGGGGAAAGCAAGGAGGGGGTCGGAGTGTTTGGTTTGGTTGTTACTGGTTTTTGTAATAGTTCATATCATCATGTATGGAATTTTAATAAATAATAACTCTCAGGCATCTATTAAAAAAAGCTGTTGAGAAGAAGGGATAGAAAAAGATTTTTCTGTTCTAAGTAAACAAGCAACAAAGAAGAAAGTAGCTCAGCCAGTAGCTAGGGTGGTAACAAAAGGACACATGCATCAGAGCCTCAAGAAAGAGAAAGCAGGACTCATGGCAGGTTATGTGAAGAGCAGTATCAGGCTCTGTAGCAGACCACACTCATATCCAAAAGCACAGCTGGAAACCCATGTTGATTAACATGAGGGTATCACTTGCTGATTTTTGATTGTCTACTGTTTCTGCCTAGAAAGAATTAATAGAGTAGCACAGTGCAACATCTTTTGGAATTACTAACAAATTTATTTGCTGGCAGTACTTCAGAATGCCATTTTAGTTAACTTTAGTGAATCTAAACCAAAGAAATGAGCAGCACTGCTAGTATAATGGATAATGTTGTAAGGGATATTTATTTTTAATTAACTTTTTTTAAAGTTGCCAGCAATCTCTATCCCCTGGAGCTACAAGCCCTTAGAAGGACCATTTCCTCCAGTTGCAGTAGTCTAATCCTAAAGAAAAGCAAAAGAATCTATTACCTAGGAATTTCTAAGACAAGTCCCTACAAGAATATTGTACTGATTATACCATGATCTTTTTCCTTTTCCACTGGACCCGGACAAGTCACCCACATACCTATGCCCAGAAGAACTCTAGGAAGTTAGTGGCCTATAGCTCAAGTCTGTATTAAATCCCCAAATGATCCCTTGTTACCAAGCAGCAAAAATGTAAGCAGAAGTTGCTGGAGTCGTTACACAGAAACACTACAGAGAAACTGCTATAAGGAGCTGTAATTCTTCCAAGAACCACCTGGAATTTAAAATACATGGGAGTGCACCAGAGATACTAACAATGGTGAAAACCTGTGGGGGGAGACAGGGCACGCACTTTTTAGTATGTAGACATGAATGAGTTACTGTAAAAGGAAATGGCAGAGTTTGAAATACCATGGTCTTCCAACATGTTCACAGTCAACCTCTGCTTATCAGAGATGAAGATAGCTTTGCTGGCTACAGAAATAGAACTTAACCAACCCCTTGTGATTATGTTTCTATTAAATCTTGCAGCTCAACTTCAGTATGTAGCTGAAGAATATGCTGTTAGAAAGCAGTCCTGTCTGCTAAAATTCATTAACAATAATGCTAGAAAAAAGAAGAAGGGATGGGGGACATTTGACGTAGTTTCTCAAAAGCTTCCCATAGTTAAAGTGCAGTACTGAAACATCAGCAACAAGAGTGTTATGGAAAAGGAGCAACAAAATGCTATAGGCAAGAGAATAGCTGCATTTTCAGTTGAGGAGGATTTATTGTACTGAAGTCTGAGGAGAACAGTGAAAGAGCTGAAGGAGAAAAGGAGTAAAGAAAAGCTAAAGAAAATAAAAAAGAAGAAAAAGCTTTTTCCTTCCTAAAGTATCAACCCAGTGTAGTTTAGCAGCGAGGCCTAAAAGACCACATGGTTTTGAAAGTTATGGAACTTTGCATATCTTTGAATTCTAATGCTTCCTCACACAAAGCAAAGCTTGTCATTTAATTTTGCTGTCTTCCAATTAAGTTTTTCTCCTGGAAGATATCACCTGTAATACATTCTGTTAGAAACGTGACCCATTGCCATTGGCAATAACAGGATAATTAAGATTCTTCACTACTTTCTTTATATCATAGTAATCTGGGATTACCATTGTGGTTCTTCACAAGCCAGTTCATATAACTGCAACTGTCAGAAGAATACAGTTTAGCAAACTGTGACTAAATATAATGGTATTCAGTTTCCCTGGACACTTCATTCTGATATTTGGGATTTAAAACACTGCTCTGGTTATAACAGCTTCACAGTATTTTCTCCATATGCAGCTTATATGTTGTCATGGTTTTCTTGGTTGAGTCCCTGTTGTCTGTTACTGTGAATTCCCGCAATGCTTCCTTTGTGGTGGCAGCATTTCCCCACATGGATTTTCAGGACTGCTTGTTAGTGCCAAAGGTCTGATTTCCAGCCTATGTCAAAATTTCCCGAAACCACAATATTTCTACTCTGCCTAAATTATCAGATGAAAGTTGACAGAACTCAGTAACAATTTTAATGCTGTTTTCTGAGGTACAGATGATGCTCTAACTATTCACATACTTTTTTACTAATTCAGACTTCAGTTTTGGCTGCATGGCTTGGTCAATAAGTCCTTACAGAGGTATGTGTCTCTTCCTGTGAATCAGGCATACAGGCTAACAGAAGCTTTGTGCTACCCTGCTGCTTGTTGATTACAAGGTTACTGTGCATTCATAGAATCATAGAATAGTTAGGGTTGGAATGGACCTTGAGATCATCAAGTTCCAACACCCCTGCCATGGGCAGCAAAACCTCACACTAAACCATCCAAGGCTCTGTCCAATCCAGCCATGAACACCACCAGGTATGGAGCATTCACAACTTTTTGGACAACCCATTCTAGTGCCTCATCACCCTCACAGTAAAAAATTTCTTCCTTAAAGCCAATCTAAACTTCCCCTGTTTAAGTTTTAACACGTTACCTCTTGTCCTATCACTACAGTCCCTAATGAAGAGTCCCTCCCCAGCATCCTTATACGTCCCCTTCAGATACTGGAAGGCTGCTATGAGATCTACATGCATCCTTCTCCAGCCTGAACAGCCCCAACTTCCTCAGCCTATCTTCATATGGGAGGTGCTCCAGTCCCCTGATCATCCTCGTGGCCCTCCTCTGGACTTGTTCCAAAAGTTCCATGTCCTTTTTATATCAAGGACACCAGAACTGAACATAATACTCCAAGTGAGGTCTCACAAGAGCAGAATAAAGGGGCAGGATCACTTCCTTCGACCTGCTGGTCACACTCCTTTTGATGCAGCCCAGGATACGGTTGGCTTTCTGGGCTGCAAGGGCACACTGCTGGCTCATGTTCATTTTCTCATTGACCAGCACCCCCAAGTCCTTCTCCGCTGGGCTGCTCTGAATCTCTTCTCTGCCCAACGTGTAGCTGTGTCTGGGATTGCTCCAACCCAGGTGTAGGACCTTGCACTTGGCATGGTTAAACTTCATGAGGTTGGCATCAGCCCACCTCACAAGCGTGTCAAGGTCCCTCTGGATGGCATTCCTTCCCTCCAGCCTATCAACCGAACCACACAGCTTGGTGTCACCGGCAAACCTGATGAGGGCGCACTCAATCCCACTGTCCATGTCAGCGACAAAGATGTTAAAGAAGACCGGTCCCAACACCAATCCCTGAGGGACACCACTCGTTACTGGTCTCCTACTCGACATTGAGACATTGACCACAATGCTTCGTGTGCGGCCATCCACAGTTCTTTATCCACTGAGTGGTCCATCTATCAATTCGATGTATTTCCAATTTAGAGACAAGGATATCGTGTGGGACAGTGTCGAGCTCTTTGCACAAGTCCAGGTAGATGACATAAACTGCTCTACCCCTGTCCATCAGTTGCATAGCCCTATCATAGGAGGCCACCAAATTGGTCAGGCAGGGTTTCCCCTTAGTGAAGTCATGCTGGCTGTCACCAAGCACCTTGTTGTTTTTCATGTGCCTTAGCATGCCTTCCAGGAGAATCTGCTCCAAGATTTTGCCAGGCACAGAGGTGAGACTGACTGGTATGTAGTTCCCTTAGTCATTCATTTTCCCCTTCTTGAAAATGGGGTTATATTACTCTTTTCCCAGTCGTTGGGAAATTAACCTGACTGCCGTGATATTTCAAATATGATGGCCAGTGGCTTAGCAACTTCACTCGCCAGCTCTTTCAGGACCTGTCGATGGATTTCATCAGGTTCTATGACTTGTGCACATTCAGGTTTTTAAGAAGGTCTTGAACCTCTCATGAAGTTAATCTGAAGGTTTCTTGACATTTTCCAGAATATCTTGAGATTTGACTAGAAAGTGGAAAAGGTTAGGGAAGCTGGTTTCCTCACAGGTGTTTCCCTCCCTGTGCTTCAGGAGCTTTCCGGAAATGGGAAGCATCACTATAGGATGCTCTGCCAAACAAATGATACTAGTTTTTGTTTGCTTACCTTCATTTCCACATGGTGCATCCTCCACTTTTCCAGAAATGCCAATATAGTGCATGAAATGCTACTCCAAGAAAACTTTTAATGCCCCCAGAGCTTGCTTGCCACAATGTTCTGCATGGTAGGAAGGGGAGTGAGATAAATCAGTAGTGCTGATGAGTGCTGTGGTTATCGCAACTTTCATGGCTTCAGAGGGCTTCAAAACACAATGTATTTGGTATGAAAGGAGTTAGCCTTCTACTAAGATAAAAACTCTTTGGGGTTTCAGCAAAAGCAAATATCTACTTTTATGTAACTTGTACACTGAATTTGAGCAAGAACTTTCACAGAAACCTCTTTTGTTTTGTTGTATACACAATCTGTTGTCCCAACTGCCAACAAATGTATCATCATTTAACTCATTCTCACAGGTGATAGACTTTAAAACACATTAATGTTTGTGCCAAACTACTGCACATCTTTTAAGCTCTTTTTCAGACTTATGAAAGTCTGGTTATAGCATGCCCTAAGCATCAAACAGAAGCAAAGCACAAAGAAACTACCACATCAGCAGGTTAAACCACAGCCCTGATATGGAAAATTATGACATTTACCAGTGAAGAGCAGAATATTGAAGTTGATCTGAATTATAATACACAAACTTTTTTCTTACACTATGTCTATAGCAAAGGAAGAAAAGTATGCTAAAAATAGTGGCTTATTTGGCAATATAGTATTGTAGATAATGCTATGGAAATGTGGAAAATAAAACTTAGCCTCCTACCTTGTTGTTAATTGCGTTATTTGGCTAAATCCTTTTATTTATGCCCACAGCTAAATGTCATGAAATCTAATTTGAATTCACAATTGCACCTTCAAAATTCAGGAAAGCCTCCAAAAGTAAGGCTCTTCTTCCTGAACTTAAAATCCATATCAGAAGTCAAAATTAAAAATTCCTGAAAATATCCAGATGAAACAGGAATGAAGTGTTTCGTCGAGATCTAAACTCTGTTTAGACCAGGAGAACTCATGGTGACCCTAAAAATGTTGATAGCCAAATGCAGCTGTGCACTGCTTACCAAAATAATGCAACATCTATTATTTCATTTCTTTGTACGGAGCTGTTTAGTGCTCAGTTAAAGGGTCATGGATACTCTTGGTTACCCTCCAGTCCTTCTGAAACCTTCAGACTCTTTGTCAACTGGCTCAGAGGCACACAGCCAACAGCCTTGAAGCACACAGAATAGACATAATAACACACCCGTGCAGTGTGGGAACACTGGAGGTTCAGAAAGGGAAACTTTTCAATACCCACATCTCAATGAAACTGCATTATGGCTGACATTATGTGGTCACAAATGTCTCCATTGGGTTTTTTTCTCCTAATACAAAAGATACTTTAGAGCAACAGGGGAGCAAATACCTCTCTACTGTCAAGGTCTCAGTAAAGAGTATTCTCTTAAAGGAGCAAGACATCTTAGAAATCTGATTTAATGCCTTCTCCTAGAAGAAAAAGAAACCCACTCTGTTCCAAGGAAGTGAAATGCCAAATTACACTGTTTGATTGGAAAACAAAACAGCATCTCATCTCTATCAAAAAATCAAAACAGCATTTGAAACTATCGAATAAAACCAAAGATATGAACTAAACCAATCCACAAATCCACTACATATTTGTGGCCCATAAACCTCTTCACTTAGTATTTATTTCCTCCTTCGTACTTTTGACAAGGTTCCTCAAAGGTTAAAAATGTTTTCATCTGAGATGAGATCTCTCTGACATGTAGGGACTCAAAATATCACCCTCAAAATTTCCTGATATTATCAAAAGAATCACTGTTGTATGGTTCTTTGCATTACTTTCATGAGAAATGAATGGGCTGTCCAAGTTTAGATTGTGGGTCACTTTTGCTGGCATGACAGACAGTTTGGGGCCATAGAGAACTGAAGATTGAGCTGTTGGTACCCATAAATTGTTGCTCTAAGTATCAACAAAAGATGAAACAATCACCATCCAAAAATAGCTCCCTCCTCCTAAGTACTTTGACCCCTTCCTGTGAATTATCCTTTGAAAGTCAACTCACTTTGGCTATCTTTTCCCTGCAGTCTGCTTCAGAATCCTCTTTCATTGGTAGCTAGCCAAAACACTCACAACCAAGAAGAAATGCAGAAAAACACAATAGCACCATAATACAATTCTGTTTCAAAAATCCTGAAACACAGCTACAGCCCAGAGCAGTTTGCAATTCTAGATTCTCCAAACAAGCCCAACAAGCAAGCCTCATAAAAATGAAGTTGGCAGCCCCATAGTTTGAAACTAGCAGCCTCTCTCCTACTTCTTCCTTTTTATATTAGTTTGTGGTTTTTTTTCTTTTTTATTTTCATTTAGGAAAGAAACAGGAAAGGCAACAGTGAGATGGATGTCCTGGGGTTCTAATAGTGCTTATTACTTTGAGTTTACGCAATGAGGAATTCATACCTAGTGACTTAATAACATTGATAGCATCATCAATCTTACCAACAGAAAATAGCTAATGTACTTTAGCAGCAAGTTCATTAAAGGCTGAGTCTTTCTTTTTCTCTCCTCTAGAAGAGGAAGGGGGTCAAGATAAGGACCTTCTAGAGAAAATTTGCAAACTATTCCTGTAAGCAGGCTAATGCGGCAGTTCACAAGTAGGGAAGGAGAGAGGAATGGAAAAATCATAAATACTAAAGAAAACATTATAGCACAAAGATTAAGAAGGTTATTACTTAGAAGATTGAAGAGTTTTAAATGAAAGTGGCTGAGGCAGAATAAAATGGATATCCACAAAAAAATGAGATTCTAGGAGAAGAGTTAATGATGAAGTGCAGAGCTGGCAGGAGGCCAGTATTGTCCAGATCAGTTCAGTTGAGTAGGAGGGATAATGTCAGCTGACATGCTGGCAGTAAGAAAGGCGTAGGAGATGGATGGCAGCTTAAACACAAGCAGGTCCAGCAGTCAATGGAAAGCTTGTTGCAATGATCAGATTGATTATTCTACCCACAGGGATTTGGGGTACTTAAAAGTAACTACAGAATACACCTGTCAGGGAAACAGTCAGGAAAAGGGCAATCCCATCAACCGAAAAAAACACGTCTGGTGACAAACCAGTTGTATTGCCAAGAGAGATGGAAGGCTGTATCCTCAAAAGTGAAACACTGAAGTTAATGCAGGGCAGCTTTACTGACATCTTCAGAATTTACTCCAGGTTTACATGGAAACTAATTAACTCAGAGTATCACCATATTGGAATTTCCTACCAAGTGCACAGGGAAGACTTTTATATTAAAAATAAAAAATAAAAATAAAGTACTCTGCAAACAGAACTTGTAGCTAACTTTTGCCAGACTTTTATCCATGGGCTAGATTAAATGTTCAACCAAGGTAAGTGAGCACAATTCCATGAAACAGCTTGCAAAACTGCCTGGGTAACTGTAGTACAAATATATCTCACTAATCTACTAGTCTGAAACTGAAAATCCAATCTTGCTGTGCATAAACATGGTACAAGGGTTTTATTGCAGGAGGAGCTAGAGGGCTTAGCCAGATGGAATCCTATGAGTCCACAGACTACAAATACAGTGAACCTGATGATGCTTTGCCATTCTAAGACTTATAGAAGAAAATAGTATTCAGAAATGGGTATTCAGGGTGAAATTAAGACTTTTGTAGCATTTGACTAAATAGTTGTAACAAAAGCCAGTATGACATAAAGGAATATTTATGGATATGCAGCCCTTAGATAAGGACCAGCTCTGTGGTGAGTGCAGCAAGTCTAGCAGTAAGGTGGTAAAATGGGGCCTTTCTGGGTTTAAAACCAATTTGAGCAGAGGGAAGGGAGTAGCCACTTGCAAGCTGGGATAAGAAAACAACAGGACCAAGGATCAGGACCTCCAACTCCACACCTAATGGGCATGAGGAAGAGGAACAGGTCTCTGAGCAAATTCTCTGGAAGAATCTGAACAGACAAATGGCAAAAAGGTGACACACTTAATCCTTGCTATACTTGATTGGAGTGTTTGTAGATTTACTTTCCCAGTAAGCAGGGATGGATGAAAAGATTACCAGAACACATAACTGGACAAATACAATCCATAACATCATCCACGTTTTACTTTTCTGTGTAATGCATTTCATTTTTAATTTCCATTTACATTCTATAAACAGGATTAACTGAACATTTAATTACAGGAGGGTATGAAGTTTAAGCATGCCAAGTGCAAGGTCCTACACATGGGTCGGAGCAAACCCAGGCACAGCTACAGGCTGGGCAAAGAAGAGATTCAGAGCAGCCCAGCGGAGAAAGACTTGGGGGTGCTGGTCAATGCAGAAATGAACATGAGCTGTCTTCAGTGTGTGCTTGTAGCCCAGAAAGCCAACTGTATCCTGGGCTGCATCAAAAGGAGTGTGACCAGCAGGTCGAAGGAGGTGATCCTGCCCCTTTATTCTGCTCTTGTGAGACCTCACTTGGAGTATTGTGTGCAGCTCTGGTGTCCTCAACATAAAAAGGACATGGAACTTTTGGAACAAGTTCAGAGGAGGGCCACGAGGATGATCAGGGGACTGGAGCACCTCCTGTATGAAGACAGTTTGAGGAAGTTGGGGCTGTTCAGGCTGGAGAAGAGAAGGCTGCGTGGAGACCTCATAGCAGCCTTCCAGTATCTGAAGGGGGCCTATAAGAATGCTGGGGAGGGACTCTTCATTAGGGACTGTAGTAATAGGACAAGAGGTAACGTGTTAAAACTTAAACAGGGGAAATTTAGTTTGGATATAAGGAAGAAGTTCTTTACTGTGAGGGTGGTGAGGCACTGGAATGGGTTGCCTAAGGAAGCTGTGAATGCTCCATCCCTGGTAGTGTTCAAGGCCAGGTTGGACAGAGCCTTGGGTGACCTGGTTTAATGTGAGGAGTCCCTTCCCATGGCAGGGTGTTGGAACTTGATGATCTAAGGTCCTTTCCAACCCTAACTCTTCTATGACTTAAACATTTATGCATATGTATCCCTTTCATGAGTAGCATGGTTGACAAGTATGCTGTATTTTTTGTATGCGTTTGTTGTGGTTTAAGCCCAGGCCGTAAATCAGAACCACAATCTACTCCCCCCCAGCCTTTTCTTCCCCCATGCTCCCGGAGGGATGGGAACGAGAATTGAAAGAATGTAATTCCCATGGGTTGATATAAAAACAGTTTAGTAACTAAAGTGTAACACAAAACCACTACTGCTACCACCAATAATAATAATAATGATAAAGGAAATAACGAGTGAAAAGAATACAATACCACCCACCGACTGATACTGATACCTAGCCCAACCCAGCAGTGATTTAGCCCTTCCGGGTAACTGCCAGTTTACATCCTGGGCATGATGTGCTGTGGTATGGAATACCTCTTTTGCTAGTTTGGGTCAGGTGTCCTGTCTCTGCTTCCTCCCGGCTTCCCCTCCTCCCTGGTAGAGCATGAGGCTCAGAAAGTCCTTGGTCAGACTAAACATTTGATCAGTAACTAAAAACATTGGTGTTATCAGCACTGTTCCCAGGCTGAAAGTCAAAACCACAGCATTGCACCAGCTACTAAGAAGGAGAAAAAATGACTGCTACTGCTGAACTCAGGACAGCATTTCAATTCTGATTTTAGAGACCCAAATTAACCATTTAATCTTTGATGAGATCATCTTTGTGTGATGTCAAGTGTCAACATGCTAACTTGTGGTGCTCTTTTTGTTTATTACCATGTTTCAGGTCAAAAAATACTCTTTTGCTGTCTCTCAAAACTGCAATTAAATTCACATTTTCAAGGTCTGTCTGAAATACCATTCCACTCTATTATAGCTTCACTGATTTGACTCTGACTTAAACAATTACACCAAAGATATATTTCAGGAAACAAGTTCTTATGGGAATATATCGGATTGATTGTTTCTTCAACTTTCACAACAGAAAAACAAAGACATTCCTTAAATTAAAAGGTGGACTTGAAATTTTACAGTCACAATGCACCAGACTGGAAGATAAAAATCACATTTTCCCACAGATTTCAGTTAAAGATTTAGGTCATGAGAGTAACTGATGAAATTATTTCTCCTATTCTCTCTCATTCTTGCATCCTAACTCTCAACCTCAAACTATTTGCCCCCATCAATATCACTCTTAGCAGACTTTAGGAAATATTGTAAACTGCTATACCTCTAATCGCATTAAAAGGAACAAGATTTCCATAGGCAGCAATTATTGTTCAAGCACTGACTACAGCTGGGTGCAACACAAGCCATATCACAGCAATCAACATCAAGTCTGAAACCTTTGGTTCAAGACAAGAAATGATAAAGGAAGTGCCTGTCATAATCAACAGACAACCAGCTGCCTCACTTGGATGCTGGAAGGGGTTAGAGGGCAATGCAAAAATCAATGTAATAGCAGCCAGAACAAATTTAGAAAAGCTTGTGAAGCACGCTTAAAGGGAACGAAATGTAAGTAAGTGAAACTCTTTTTTTATTATTATTTTATAATGCTCTAAAGGTGCCAAAGGATAAATGTTTTTTTAAAACTCCTTATGCAATCTGCCTGGCATACTGTATTCCTCAAGAAGACCAATCAGATAAAAACTCTGGAGGTAATTGAAGAATCTCTAATTCCATTGAATAAGGATTTCTTTTTAAATTGGCTTGGCAATCATAGTGCACTAAAGGCAATAAATACATGTAAAGAATAGGCATTAGGTGTTTTACTGAGATAAACTGTTAAAAATTATAGGCTTCAGTGCAGAGAATAGAACAATCTAGATGAACAGAGCCAAGAAAGTCAGACTGCTGATTTTACCCTCCTCCATTTTTTAACACATGCCCTTGAATAATTACAGCTGTGCTCCATCAGATGCTAAAAGTCAGCGGTTTTCATGGATTTTATTACTGTTGGGTTTTTCTGTTACTGTGATCAGAGAAAAAGACTTTAAATAGAGAATCAACAGGCAACCCCAACAAATACTAAATAATTTCAACTGGGAACCTGCATTTTCTGGGCACCTCCTGAATTTCATTTCTGCTGAAACAATTTTGTTGCCGGTAAGGGAAGCAATGTAACGTAAAATTCCCAAGGGACTGTTTAGAATCAAAAGGAAAAGAAGGTAATTTCTATTCCTATAAACTAAGTTACACACATTGCTCATCTTTTGAGCATTTCCAAACTTCAGTCCGGTTTTCAGGTGTCTACAAATCACTGTCACTCAGATATACAATACTGTTCTTCAAATAGAAGATGCTTCTGATGCTTAAATAAGACTAGTGACAAATGCAAGAATTTTATTTTAATTTGTCAGAATAAGAGTGGAACATTCTCTCACTCCTGAGTGACTTCCATTGGTATTCTGGAGGAAAAGTACACGAATGTAGACATCGTACACCCATTTACACCTATTTTACCTAAAAAATTTATTTTGTGAAAGTCTGATTAGCATTTATTTCTTTATTTCTTTTGTTCTGTCACTTTTGCCATCTAACCATGACATCACATTTTGTAAGAAAAGTGTGTCTTATAGCTTAAGTCCTACCATGAAGCAATCAACTCAAATCTATTATGAATTCTGCTTAGAACCGGAAGCAGTATGACATTTATTTTTGATCTCAGAATTTGTTTTTTTTTATAAAAAAGTGTTTGAATTTCTTAATAGGTAGAGCTGATGAACAGCTGAGAGATACTAAATTAATTCCAGATTCAGTAGCCTCTTGTCAGGTAGGCACCATATTACTTCGTATGGTTGTATGTCAATGAGATGGCAGTGAAATTCCAACCACTGAAATGGTGTCCTCTGTCCCTGGCTGCAGCATCATCATTTTTAAATACACAGCAATCCTGGCTTGGAGGAGGTCCTGTACCCAAGACATTTTGTACTTCTATCAGCTTCTTGTTTAAGAACAATCGTCATGGTAATTATGTCAAAGGCAATAGAAAATTCTTGATGCAGCTTGCTTTCCACACTGTTTTTAGTTACTAAATATTCCATCAGGAGTTGACAATCAGGCAGATTTACACTGATAACCTAGCAGTGAAAGACTACTTCACTTTCCTGGGTTCTCTAGTCCTCTGTCAACAACAGATTTTTTTTTAAAAGCATGCTGTTGTGGTTTAAGCCCAGCCAGTAACTCAGAACCACACAGCCGCTCTCTCACTCCCCCCTCCCCATTCTTCCTCCCTGCGCTCCTGGAGGGATGGGAAGGAGAATTGAAAGAATGTAACTCCCGCAGGTTGAGATAAGAACAGTCCAGTAACTAAGGTATAACACAAATCACTGCTGCTACCACCAATAATAATAATGATAAGGAAATAAGAAGGGAAGAGACTACAACCGCTCACTACCCGCTGACTGATACCCAGCCTGACCTGAGCAGCAATCTGGGCTTTCCAGGTAACTCCCTCCAGTTTATATACTGGGCATGATGTACTGTGGTATGGAATACCCCTTTGCCTAGTTTGGGTCAGGTGTCTTGGCTCTCCTTCCTCCCAGCTTCCCATCCCCCTTCTCCCTGGCAGAGCATAAAACTAAAAGTCCTTGGTCAGAGTAAACATTACTTAGCAACAACTAGAAACATCGGTGTTATCAGCATTGTTCCCAGGCTGAAAGCCAAAAATAGAGCACTGCACTAACCACTAAGAAGGAGAAAAATGGCTGCCACTGCTGAAGCCAGGACACATGTAAACAACTAGAAACAACAGGCTAAAATGGAATTGCCATGAAGAATAGTTGTTCAGGGTATCTCTGATCAGTTCTAAGTAAGAACTTTTTGCTCTGAGTGTCAGAAAAAAGCAAGAGCTCCAACTCATTTCCCTCTGTGGTTCAGCTTTGCTCTCACTTACAATGGTTAAGATGAGCTAAAAGACAAACTGCTTTTTTTGCCTGAAGAAAAAGAAATTAAGGAAAATAAGTCAAGATTCCCATGGGGCGTGGGGAAGGAGATTGTATGTAGCCACAGGGAGATGAACAAGATCTATACCTACTGAGGATCTGACAGAAAAGTCACATGAAACAAAGAGAAGCTTAAGTGACAGGCTCAAGGTAAAATTGTGAACAAATGACAGCACTGACCAGAAAACTCTTGTTTTTTCCTTCTACTATAGAATTTCTATCCCAAGCAGCCATTTTTTTGATTTAGCTAGATGTAGAGTCACACCTACAGTGGAAGAATATAGCAGTAGCAATTTTAGGGTAGCTGGAAACCTATGTTCCTGGTGGGTTCTTTAGCTCCACCCAACAAGAAAGGAACAAAAATGACTCAGCACCATCATTCGTAATCATAATCAGCCACGGGACATTAAAATGTGCTCTAGGATACCTTACTCCCACAGAGACTGGATATATTCAGGAAAAAAACAGATAATTACTTTTGACACGGACCTGAAGAACTGAAGAAGAGTAACTTGAAGATGACTCTTAAAATATAACACAAACACTGTATGGTACATTTCAGAAAACTAATATATGGAGAATTTGAAAAGGGAAACAGTTACTTTGAGGCTGGGGTAATAGCTTTCAGGAATTCATTGCAACACTAAATACATTCTTCAACGACTGCTATCATGTCTTCAAGGAGCAGATAAAACAACATCTTGCTTTTTCCTCTTTTTCTTTTTTCTTCTTTGATTCTTTCTTCCTGTTCCAGCTTAACTTAAACTAAGTATTCATCATGAAGTACTGAATATCCTAGAGGTATGAATACTCAGTCTTTCACTTTTTTCTCAGGTATATAAATATAACTGAGATAAATGTTAACTGATATGTAATGATTAGTTGGCATTTAACCTGTTTTTATAAGATACAAAATGTATATTTTTGTCATCAATTAGCATTAATTGGTACTCATTAACCTATGGAGAAAGGCTAGTTAAGTCAGGACTTAAAGTAAGAAATAAATACATTTTACATTTTCTCAGCTTGCTGACCTCACCATAACATTTTATCACATGCCCGATCTTTTAATTGGCTGCTACTGAAAAAATTGATATCTAGGTATTTTTCAGGAACAGAGAAACACTAAAAACCAAAACTATGTTAAAATAAAGTTAAATCAGAGTAGAAACCAGTAGCTTCAACAATTTAAAAACAAAACAAAATGAAAAAAAACCAACAATCTTCCAGGGAACACAGAATTATCCAGCAATATAAAGCCTCAAAACTTAGAGCCAAAGCTAATATTAAAATAAATTTAAACATGTCAAGATAGAAAAAAACCATAGAAAACAGTGTTATTTCTATTGTTTTGTGAATTCATTAGTAGAAAACAGAAAGAAACCATGAAGAAAAAAACAGTTAAATCAAATTTAAAATCACAAATAATAAAATGTAATCAGTATGCACTGACCATAACGATACAGCTATTGCACTAATTCAAGTTGCTAATTCCTATACATGCATGATTTAGAAATTAAGCTGCTAATTTTATTAATGGCAATTAATATCCTTGTATTTCATATCTTTTCCCAATATTTAGGCTCTGCAATCATAAGGATCATTTCATCAAACAATATTGCATGCACACTTGGAAAAGGATCAGAAATCAAAACAACCAAATGGCTAGGGGGCCTCAATCAGGACCTCCTACAAGAAGGATCTCTCCCAGGAGACTTGAAGAAACAAATCAAAGCTCAAACATGGAATCACTGGTCGCAAAAGGAAAACACAGAAGGACAACACACAACACAGCAGAAGCCCCTAAATGAATGACCTTGCAAATCCACATGAGAGGGCAGACAGCAAAACAAACTGAAGGGAAGATCTCTGCAGTCATCCTGCCAGCACTCAGAATTCTGAGGTCACTACCACCTTAGGTTTCTGCTTTACTAGAAAATATAGTTCAGAAGTGAAGAGAAAATGTGTTCAAATATTGTAGGAGAGAGAAATAATGAAATATGGTGGGGTTTGTGGTTTTTTTTTTTTTAATAACCAAATTAGGATCATGAACAAAAAAAAAATCCTACTAAAAAATGACACAGTTATTCTATGTGGCCATTACAAGGATAAATTAAGTTTGTTATAGAAGTTTTATCTGTCCATTATCATATATGGGACTGAAAGTGAAGCTTAAGCATAGCAGATTTTTGCAGGCTCAGATGCTAAAGGTACATGGATATAATGGAGAATGTAGCAGTTAGTCTGGGGACAACTGCAACAACCCAGAAATGAACTTTCCATAAATTGGTGATGGATAGTCTAAAACTTCTACTCATGTTATTGGAATGCACAATACACACAGTAATGTTATTTTAGCAAGTTTCCATCTTTTCAGCCCACACATGGTAACTAACTTGTTCACAATTTATCTCTATTCCACTGCTTAAGCTCCCCTTAAAATGGTCAAGGGGCATGTACGCAGTCAGATGTCATGTTTTTTGCCAAGGAGATGATAACATCTAGCTGGATGGCATGTATGCAGGCAAGGTGGGGACAGACAGGCTACCACAACCTTCCAGTCACATGAGCAAGCCTGAAGGTCTGAATGGTTTAAGACGCGTTCTTCTGTTTGCTGTTACTCCTCCTTTCTGATATGTAAGCTTACCTCATTTTTCAATGCATTGAACTTATGCACAGTTTACCTGTATGGTATTACATTTTATGTCCATGGACACACATGCTAGAACAAAACTGACTTTGAAGCACTACTTCTCCTCTAGCAGAAATGTTTTCATAGGCAAGGATGGCCTCTCTCAGATGGACACTGGACTCACTGCTGATTCATTGCAGGGGTTGGAACTCAGTTCCTCGTTAAAGGAGTATAAGATACTCCTTTACATCAGCCTACTCTGATGACAAAGAAGTTGTGAATGCTCCATCCCTGGTGGTGTTCAAGGCCAGGTTGGACAGAGCCTTGGGTGACATGGTGTAAGGTGTCCCTGCCCATGACAAAGGGATTGGAACTTGATGATCTTATGGTCCTTTCCAACCCTAACTATTCTATGATTCTATGATTATAAAGCACACACACATATATGTATATATAAATGTACATATATGATATACATGCACAGGTCAAAGGCAGGTAAAATATTAAACAGTAAGTATTCCAGTTTCATGAAGATTGAGAGCCAAATCTCCAGCTGATGTAATTCATATAGTTCAATGGATATTGATCAAAAGCTATTTTAATGTTTCTTTCATCAACACTGTAAGACTTTGCCACAGAAATTAATTAATAGTATGAGGTCAAAGAGTTCAGTAAAAGTAGCAGTATGTGCATTCTAATGATAAGATTTCCTCACTACTTTTTAATCAGATTTGAGAGTGTGATTGATACACTTTTTCAAAAGTGAAATTTGATTTTGGGTATCTAAACACAGTTTAGCAGTGTTCCAGAGATCTTGTTTTAAAAGACCTGGTCCCCTTCACTGTGCTTTGTCTTGAATATGCAAAGACTCAGGGTGCCAAATCACTAGTCACTAAAAATGTAGGTCATAGGGGTTTATCCGTATTTCTTGTTTCAATTTACTGAGCACTGACTCGCTATGATGGCTGTTAAATTCCATTACTGCTAGAATGTGAGCATTTAACATGTTTCTCTGAACTGAACCATACGATTTTGTGTTCCTACAGCAGTGTGATTGCTCTCCTTTTTTCTAATTTTAATATTCCCTTTGATAAATTATGCTACCATAGTAATAACCCTGAAGTCTCAGAAGCTACCACATACTAAAAATAAATGTTATGATATGTCATTCTGCAGAATGGGATTTGCAAAAACTCTTAGATCTTAATTTTGAAATTTTTATAAAAAGCATACTGCACCAAATCAAACTTGCTATGTAAATTATCTGAGAGCAAACGTTATTCAACGTTTTTGCTTTTAAATTGCCCAAAATTAAATAAGCCTTCATATTAAACTGTCAAATGGCATTCCTCTTCCTGTAATATAGAAGGAATTGTTGGTATAAAGAAAACAAAGCATTCAAACCTTCTTTTTAATGGCTCCAGTGCAGTACAGATTTCTACATTTGCACTGACGTTTATTTAAACTAGAGGATATGTGTGAAATTACTAGTTACTTTTTGCCTGACTCTTATTATTTCGAAAGGGTATTTAAGAACCAGAAATCATCAGAAGGAATGGAGGGAAGAAGCTAGTGAAAAAGGAAAGCAAGGAAGTGAAGCTCAACAGCTCTTGAAATGTTGCAGCATAGAGGAACAGTTTTGAGTCCTTTTCCAGTACTGCACAAAATCCTATCTTTGAAGAACAGCTTATGTTGTGATTCAGTGTTATCAATACATGCACCTGATTAAAATGAAATAATTGAATACTAAGGATATTATCACAGAATCAGAGAATTGTTAGGTTTGGAAGGGACCTCTGGAGATCATTTAGGCACCCACAGTGCCATTTTCCATTTTCTCAGCTTTGAGATTGAAATAAGAAGGAGTCTTCCTGACTTAGCTAGTTCCACACCCCATCTAACACGAAGGTAAAAATACTGTCACTGAGCAAGAAATACAAGTGTTAGACCATCTACAGGAAGGATATACATTTTATACAGACCAAAATCATAAATTAAAATCAATACATTCTTCATGGAGGTAGAAGGAATTTAGAGAAGACCAAATAATTCTAGAGTTATTGAAGAACTTTCTTAATTTCTAAATCTGTTTTCGAAGTAAGAGAGAAAAAAATCCTCTGACACTAGTTTTAGATCATGAAGCCAGTGGACTGTATAAAGTAACACTTAAGTCAAAATTACACCTGGATTACAAAGTCAAGGAGAGAAAATCTTTTCTTCTGTGCTCTGATCACCAGTCAAGCCACTACAAGTAAGCAGAACATGCAGTACAAAGTTAAGTAACAGAATATGGTTTTGAAATTAAGTAATTGCACAAGACAATAAGTTACACAATCTGAGACTTGTTTGGTTTCAAACTCCAGTAAAATCTAGAGAATGAACCATATTTGACCATGGTTTTTGGTGGTTTTTCTTTTTATCCTAACAAGTATTCTAGTTTCATACAAAAAGAGGATTCCCTGAAACCTGCAGTTCATCTCCTACAGTAGTGTCCCTTCAGCAAGTCACTGAGGTTTTATTTTCACATTTGTTCTTTCTGTATAAACATACATACATGTGCCCATGTTGTGCCAGAAACAACGTCAGCATGGAAAGGAAAGACAAGTAGAAGTCAGGCTTACATTACTGAGTTAACACTGGGGAGTATATGTGTGAATGCATCCACCATGTAAGCAGGTACAGAAAAAAAAGGGAATCAAATAGAAGAGGGTCCCCAAAAACCTTCACACTATTCAGATTCAATATGTGCAGCTTGAAGACCTGCGCATTCTAATTGAAAAGCCAAAGAATCCATCTCTGATCTAAAGTATCTGCAAAAAATTGTACAGAGCTGCTTACTTTTTTTCCAGGGAGGACTTCAAAACCAACATACTCCTGCTGTGTCCCCAAAGCCAGTAGTTCTTTCATTAGAAATGTCTACACACGCAAATGTCAATGCATTGTAAGAGAGGAGAAAGTTGTGATATTATTTCACAGCTGTGCAATGTCATGTACCTATATGGGAGAATGACAATGCAGGGTACTGATGAGAGTGAAGCTCTAGTGTGCTGTGTCACTTCAGAGGAAAGGCAGGAAGTCAGTTACCCATCATTTCTCATAGAGGCAAATGGAATTTACATCCTTATTGTTAGACCATTTGGGAGGTGGACACACCAGGTTCCATACACAAAATAAGATCTGCTCATCGACATTCTTTGAAATTCTGCTCTGTTAAGCCCAATTGCTTCTATTTAGAAGGGAAATGGGACTGTGGAAATGGCACCATTTCAAAATTCTGGCATGAGCCAGGTGTAACTGAAGCATGTTTTCAGGGACACATGCAGACCAGCTGCACAGTGAGTGAAGCACACAGTGGATCTGATTCCTTGCCTCTGGATGATCTTTGAATCATTTTATACAACACAGGGAACACACCCAAATCCTCAGAGTTTTCTATGTATGGAACTATGAAGAGAGGGAGAGTGCTTTTATTTATATCACTAATTCCAGGAAGATTTCCATGAGATACATCCTGGTTGGCAGTATCTGCAAGCAAGGTTGGCAGAGGAACCTGCCAAAATCAAAACCTATGCAGCTCTGGAAATACCTGCAAAGACATTTAAATTCTGTGGGAAGTTTACAGAGGTGCCTATTTTTCACATCACCTTCACTGGCAACAGGTGAATGGGGAGGGGATATTGAACTGCAAAGTTTACAATCTGGACTTAAGTTCCATTTAGGAATAAAGCCTTTATCTCCTCTCAGTATGTCAATTTGTGAAATGGGTACAGTAGTGTTCCATAAATACTTACAGAAATCAGTGGAACACAGAAATAGTGGTAACAGGTAATTGCCCACATAAAAACAAACAAACAAACAAACAAACAACAGCAACAAAAAAAATCCAACATTATTTCTTTGTAAAAATAAAAAATAAGTTAAATAAATAAAAAATAAAGAAATCCTCAGTATACAGAAATTACCTCCACCTTGGCCCACGGTTTTCCCATGTGCTCAAGATCACATCAGACTCACAAGAACTTTTTCTTTACCAGGATGTCAGCATAAAGTAAGAGTGCCTCTGACATCTCTGTAGTACTACTGGGCAAGCACCTTGGTATAAAAATGCCTTCAGTGCAGTGCTGGATTCAGATGGCTGCTCTCATAATGACCTACACACTAAGCATCCAAGAAATTGCTTTTCTAAATCCATTCAATAGAATTACACAATGATGTAGTTCTAGAAATTACCACAGCACATTATCCCCCTCCGTTAACATAAGTGTAGACATTACCTCCTGATCTGGTTACGTTACAACCAATCCCAGCCACCCAGCACATATTTCTGCACTCCTCACACACTCCACTTGGGGAAGAAAGGACAGGGAGGGAAATCACAGCTGTTTCCACAACACAGTTCTTTATCAGTGTCTTGTGTCCCCCCATCCACCACACTGTCCTGCTGCTTATGTATCTCTGCCTTTTAGGCATTTTGTCAGTGTGACTCGCCAGGGAAGATGCTCTTCTCAGGTGAAGTGCAGGATTCAGGCAGGACATTGTGCTGAGCAGCATCTGTAGCACCTCCAGTGACATTCTCTGAGATGTAAAGGAAACAAGTGAGGCAACAGAGACTGCAGCACAGCAGCAGACACATTTTCAGCAAAATCCATCTGTGAAGCCAACTGATAATAAATAGCCAGGGGCTAGAAGGCAGCACATTATTAGCTGTTACAAAACAAATACATGTAATACTGTTGAGCACAGGCATAAACTCTACCAAATGCAGAAACGTTTTGTTAGCTAGCAATATATCCTACTTATTCCCACGCTATATTAGGACATGGAGCAGAAAGAGAGAAGATCTCTTGAATGATGACAGGTAAAGTCAGTTGTATGCGAGAGCTTTCTATTGTTATGGGTTTTCTGGGTTTTGCTTGGCTGGTTTAACTGAAATTCCTACCATCAATTTTAGTCATTTGTTGCTCTTCAGTGCATAGCCATACCACAAACAATTTCAGTATGGTTAAGAAGATTTTTCTTTCTTATTTGTTTCCGTTTTAACTAGTCAATCCCGTATGAATAAGAAACAAACTCTACCTCTGTATTTACAAAGATCTCATCTGTAGAGGTTTAAACATCTGGGAAAACATATAATTAAAAGCATGGCATGATCTCTGCCATGGATCCCCAACCACGTTAGTCAGCTGCTAGGAGAAAAATAAAGAAAACCTGTGTGTGGCAAGTCTTCATACAAATACAAGAACTCACTGGAAAGAAATTTTCCTTTTGGTATTCAATCACACTTGCTTAAAAAAATGCTAAGAGATTCAGATTGCATATAGCACAACAGCAGTGCAGCTTTCAACAGAAATACTGTGCAGCTGGTTATGTTGCTCCGTGACTATTTTAGGTTTGTTTACTTAAAATTGCAACCATGAAACAAGATTATGTCATTTTAAAAGGAGATAGGCTTTTAAAGGGAGGTACCAAGGGCCCACTCATGAAAGATTATACAGTTATGTTTCTGAGCTCAGGAGAAAATACAGCAGAAGGAGGGAGTTTTATTATTAAAATTCATTAAGTCTTACTCACATTCCCTTCAAAGTTTTTTTTTTTTTAGTTACAGTACCCTAAAGGAGATTAATTTATTGCTTGGATTATAAGGAGGTGAGCAAAGAGATCCAGGCTCTGCCACCAACATCGTGAATGATCTTGGAAAAGTTACATCATCTCCTGTATCGGATCTTTCACATAAAATAGAAAAAAATAAGCAGCACTAACTTGCTCTCAGAAAGATATTGAGATGATAATCGTTTAATTAGTGGTTTTTTAATTGTATTGAGAGCCCCAAAAATGAAAGTGCCATATTAATGCAAATTATCTCTATTGTTAAGTGATAGAATGAAGCTCCCTAAAACAAAGGCTGAACAATGCATTGCCCAAATAACAAAGTCCAACTTCACTTGCTATATTAGATTGTTTAGAAATGTCATCAAAAGATCACGGTAGAGAAAAAAAGTAGCACAACTCAAAAGCCCATTCAAATCATATGGAACTACCTTATCTTCATAAGTGGCAAGCATGAAAAGTATAGAAATGGGGACTAATTAATCAAAATTTATATACTAGAGCTCACAATTGTAAATAAATTGATGAAAAGAACTATTCTATTAATTCTAGACTTATATCAGTCCAAAGTTTTGGAGTGGCAAGTAGGCCAGAGGAGCAAGCCTTAATATTGAGACTGCCATACCCACCATCTCCCACGACCAGGATCCTTCCTTATCAACCCCTTGATGAAAGGTGATCTGACTGTAGACTAAAATAAATTAACCCACACATCATCACTGAGACCTCCACTTTCTTTGGGTAAGTCTTGTGAACCAGTTAGGATGGGAGGCTTCACCACCCTTTCTTTCTTTTTGCTTTTTTCCTCCCTTTTTTTCACTCTCGGCCCTTCCATCCTTCCATTTAGCCTGCTACAGCTGCTTTTCTTACTTATTTTTGTGCTGTGAGCTCCTCTCATGTTAGGAAGGCAGCTAAAATCAGAATCCTAAACGTTGATATTTTACAGACTTCATAGTGGTTGAGGAGACTAGGCACTGTGCCTGTCTTTACCTGTAAGATTTGCAGCATGAGCAAGAAACATTAACTACATTTGCAGTCTTTGCTGTTCTGTTTCTCCTCCTTGCGTGCATGCGTTGCTCTGTCATCAATAAAAGCAACTACAATGCCTCAAATCCCTAGCACCTAACTTCTTCCTCCATCTGTATGTTGCCATCATCTGTACACTCGAAAAAACTGTCAGATAAGATTTTCTAAAAGTAAAGCAAAAAACAAAACAGTCTCTCTAGAGACACTATAAGCTAACAGGAAAGGGAATAGTATTCGATATTAACGTGAAAGTTTTCTTAACTCTTTGCAAGTCTGAGTGGATTCATTCACTTTTTATGTTTTTTTTATATTTTTGTATCTTTTCTATTTTTAATTGAAAACTTAATAATATTCAATCTTATTTGCTATAAGCATAAGTAGACTGAAGCCTGTAGATATGCAATACTGAATGCTATTCCACGTTTTGTAGTGGCAAAGGCAAATTAGTCCCTTTAGTTCGTATTTTTCAAACAAGGTTATTAGTAAGGCATTACCAATAGACTCTAGTGAACAGAGCAGGCAAACTTTTCTGTGTAAGATGTCTATACTTACATTTAGATTTAGCACCCTTCTCTGTTGAAGGTAGTAGCTAATCTTTACAGACTTCAGTGCTGAAGAAGACAACCATGCATCTAATTGAACCTAGCCCATAGTTATACAGTACAGCACAGATGCCATAGCCAGCTTTGTTTACTCAGCATCACATGGAATTCCATCTGGAGGAGGTTTAGAGCTCTTCAAATAATTGGAGCCATAAAGAGCAAGGCATCCTTCCCCAGACAGCATGGTGACAGTGTTAAAAAAAAGAGAGAAATATTTTCTACCTTCCCCATTTCTCTGACGAGAGAGGATTTGTCAAACTCAATTTTATTTCTACCCTGCTTGACAGCTGAAACTGTTAGTGACAAATGCTACCTGGAGACTGTAGTCTCTAAAATATCTCACAGTTTATGAGTATTAGATACAAGACGTCAAATCCACAGTTTAATATGTCTATGTAATATTACCTTCCTGTGACCTGCAAGGTCAGAAGAAGACAAAACTTATAACCACCAGGTTGCATTAGGCAATAATCTGAATGTGCTGGCCCTTGAGATGCATTGCTCAAGATACCTGCAATGTTTCCCCTGGGCGTAGTTCAGTCAGTCTTCGTGCTGCCAGGGGAGCTTAAGACAACAGAAGAACTACGGACAGAAAATGTAGGAATTAGGCTTTATGTGAAGCTTTGATTTGGCAAATAAAGTACCCTGAATTTCAAATGGAAGGGCCTTTATGACTGTAGAGCAGTTCTACCATGAGCCGATGATCACCTTTCTACAAAAGAGGTAAAGGTGAAATCACTTAAAGTAAAAGCAATATTAAGAAAGATGTACTTCTACTGGTGATGGTGGGAAAGCCCCTTGTATGCAATATATTTCTTTTCCATTTCTACCACCTTCAAAGTAAAAATTAGCACAAACTTCAGTGCAGTCTAACCTAGTTTTTGTTTTGCTGTTCTTTTTAAACCTGTCCAGGGTTGTTTGCACTAGGAAGAAAAGCATTTAATTTTTTCCTCCCACAAATATTAAGAAATTCGGAGCACTAAGACCAGATAATGGAAAAACAGACTATTTCTTGAGACACCTGAAGTGTGCAAACAAAATCTATGAATATCTCAATAGATAATACCTTTCATACAAAGAAACCATGCACATTTTTCTGTGAATTTAGTCTTTCAAAAATGCAGTGACTGTTCATCTTAATGACATTGTGAAATCTCCTGGCAAACTGTGTTCTTATTTCTGTATATATTTTGTCTTGTTAGTTTTTAGATTAGGGTTACATTTATAATAACAAAGTGTCACCATACATAATTTAATAGTCAGTGAAAATGCACTGAATCGTAAAGCTCAGCAGATACTTAAAAATAGGTTTTAATTTTAGAAGTGTCTTTTAAAGCATAAAACACAGTATGAAGAAAGAAATCTAAGTAATAGTCACTGAAATTATAACAACATAAGAACTTTATAATTCTTAAAGAGCTTTAAAAATGTACATTACCTAATGTACAAAATCTTTCTTGAAATGTACTTCCATGAAATGAAGGCTGGTTTAGGATTCATGCAGCTGAAGATTATGGAAACCATTACCTTTTGGGCATAAGGTTCAACATTTTAATTCAAGTAAACTTTAGAGAATGAAAGATCTGTAACTCTCAACAAATGAGGAAAAAATTAAGTTTTGTTCACAATTTTCAAGGAAAAATAACTAACCATAGGGTTCCCTGCTATACTACACAGCTTATGAAATGGACAATTAACTGGAGGTACATATTCATTCTCATTATAAACCGGTTGATAGAGTAGTATCTCTTTAGTTAACCCTGTCATCTCCACTCGAAAATACACCTCAAAGTTTAAACCTCTTGACTATAGCAGACTTTCCACTTTTTAAGTATTCTTAAAAACAACTATGATGACAACCAATTGTTTCATTTAAGCTGTGTATATCAACAACATTGTTAGAATTAGTTTTTTATTGAGGCAATACAGAAAAAATTTACCCTTTCTCCATCATGTCTTTAATTGTTTGCATGGCTGCAAGAATCAAAAATACATTACTAGCATTACATGAAACTTCTGGAGTACCAAATGTTTCTTTTCTTGGAAAACAGAGCAGCACATTTTATTATCCAAATTAAGTGATCTATGTGAATGATTTTGAGTAATAGCATAGTCTGTTTGTGTTACTTCTGTAGCAGTAAACAATTGTGCCTCACCATTTTCTGTGTCTTCTCAGTGGTGAAAAAGAGTTTCAATCTTTGTGTTCATAAAATTATGTTAGAATTATTTTTATAACTGAGTTCATTTGCATGCTTTGTTGCATCTGACAAACCACCCTGGGTATTTAAGAAATCTCTTTTGCAAAAGCTGAAGTAAACTTTATGACTATTATCGCTATGTTCACTGATCCAGGCAAAATCATTTCTCTGCTCAGAATCCAAAAAACTATTTTTGGTGTGTGGATATGACAGCCTTCTCAAAGACAAGAACAACCTTTTTAAACATGCAGAAAGTCATACAGGTGTGGCAGAAATTTGCCTTGACTGAGCAAGGAACTCCTCACAACTCTAAGGCAAAACTACTACAGTGAAGTACACTAGAGGTCTCTTCCAAAACAAATTGTTCTGTCATTCTATAATTTACTGATGAAACATTACCCTCAAAGTCATTGCACAGTTACAATCCATGTGGGAGACCGTTAAGTCAAGCAGAAACTATAAATGATGTTAGGTACCAAAGGCATTTATTGTTTATTCCTTGATGTTGTATACTATGCTCACAAAAAATTACTTTTAGAAAGCATGAATACATGAGTTAGTCCTAGCTATGCTGCTTCAAGGTAGTCTTGAGACTCTACATATGATACAGATCTTCTAGATTACAATGTTATAAAAATACATTTTTATTTTGAAAAAGCACCTCAAGCAAGCAAGACTACGTGGGGAAATGGAACAATCACTGGCAAAGACTAACTTTTATCCCAAATACCTCTAACGCCATGAGCATTCACAGTACTTCTCTTAGTTTCCCCCAGTTCTTTAACCCAGTTTTCTCATCCTCCAAGCAATTGTCTCACTGAAGTCAGAGGATTTTTCACCCTGTGATTTCTCTAAGAGCACCTTCACTTCTGAAAATACTCCTCTGAAACACCCAAAGATGATCTGTCTCAAAGAGACATTCAAGATGGAGCCTTTACACTGTTATCTTGAGCCACAAAGGGATATTTAGGTGTGATCAGTTTTTCTTAAAACTCTGAGGTTTAAAATGGTTGCTACACCAAAATAAGGTTGATCTACATTGACTACATACACTGACTACAGATCTGTGGAGATCTGATTCACTGATTCAGTTTTATTCATGCTGTAAATTAATGAAATATAGGATAATCCTTTAAAATTAGGAACACTTTTCACACCATGGTGAAAACATTAGCAAAAGTCCACTAAAATAACCAATAGCAGAACCCTTGACAAAGGAAGCTCAGTTGTTAAGGAATTCAAGTGCAAAGGCACTCTAGGCTTGAATCATACCAACAGTCGAGGACTGTCTCTCCCTTCCAGCTGAATGTTCAAGATTCGTGAGTATTCTGAGGGGTATTCAAGAATATTTACAGAGTATTTTGAAGTGACTCTGAACATCCTAAAATGTACCTTGCCCTGCAGAAGCCATCATACTTTTTCTAAAAGACTTAAATAGTGAATGAGAGAAGGAAAGCAACAACCTCATTGTTAGGGCACCTTCATTGCAGGCAGACATACCTCAGTTCCTATCCTTGCTTCTTGGAACACTCCTTCACAGAGTCCACAACAAATTGTCAGAGCTTTCTTGGCACATCTGCTAGCCTGGCAGCTAGAAAACTAAGATCCACATTCCTGCAAGGTTGCATAGAGAATTTAAATGGGATTTCTAGTCCCTTATTTACTGGACGTATCACCATAACATTTTCTGTTCCACAGCTGATACCACTGCTATATTAAATACAAATGATTGAAGAGCTTTAGGAAGACTAAAGATCCATTATTTAGTGAAAATCTTTGCCCAGCCCCAATTGCAAATCGGTGTTATGCCTGTGACTACTAGTTTTGTATCTGCAGTGAGTGGGCAAGAAGTCTCAGGTGGGGTGGTAAGTTGTCATTCTGCAATGCTAATCACACAGTATCACAGTAGGTTAGAGATTGGAAGGGACCTCAAAAGATCATCTAGTCCAATCCCCCTGCCGGAGCAGGAACACCTAGATAAGGTTACACAGGAACGTGTCCAGGCGGGTTTTGAATGTCTCCAAAGAAGGAGATTCCACAACCTCCCTGGGCAGCCTGTTCCAGTGTTCCGTCACCCTCACTGAGAAGAAGTTTCTTCTCAGGTTTAAGTGGAACCTCTTGTGCTCCAATTTGTACCCATTACCCCTTGTCCTTTCATTGTTTGCCACTGAGAAGAGCCTGGCTCCATCCTCGTGACACTCCCCCTTTATATATTTATATACACTAATAAGGTCACCCCTCAATCTCCTCTTCTCCAAACTATAGAGACCCAGCTCCCTCAGTCTTTCCTCATAAGGGAGATGCTCCACTCCCTTAATCATCTTAGTTGCCCTGCGCTGGACTCTCTCCAGCAGGTCCCTGTCCTTTTTAAACTGAGGGGCCCAGAACTGGACACAATATTCCAGATGAGGTCTCACCAGGGCAGAGTAGAGGGGAAGGAGGACCTCTCTCGACCTACTAACCACCCCCCTTCTAATACACCCCAGGATGCCATTGGCCTTCTTGGCCACAAGGGCACAGTGTCGGCTCATGGTCACCCTGTCGTCCACCAGGACCCCCAGGTCCCTCTCCCCTACACTGCTCTCTAACAGGTCGTTCCCCAACCTATACTGGAACCTGGGGTTGTTCCTGCCCAGATGCAGGACTCTACACTTTCCCTTGTTATATTTCATCAAGTTATTCCCCGCCCAGCTCTCCAGCCTGTCCAGGTCTCTCTGGATGGCAGCACAGCCTTCTGGCGTGTCGGCCACCCCTCCCAGCTTAGTGTCATCAGCAAACTTGCTGATAGTACACTCAATTCCCTCATCTAAATCGTTGATGAATATATTAAATAATACTGGTCCCAGTACCGACCCTTGAGGCACTCCACTAGATACAGGCCTCCAACTAGACTCCGCCCCATAGACTACAACTCTCTGGCTTCTCTCCTTCAGCCAGTTCACAGTCCACCTCACTACCCGATCATCCAGACCACACTTCCTCAATTTAGCCGCAAGGATGCTGTGGGAGACCGTGTCAAACGCTTTGCTGAAGTCGAGGTAGACCACATCCACCGCTCTACCATCATCCATCCACCGTGTTATTTCCTCATAAAAGGCTACAAGATTGGTCAAGCACGACTTCCCCTTGGTGAAGCCATGTTGACTGCCCCTCATAACCCTCTTATCCTTGATATGCCTTAAGATGGCACCAAGGATAAGGTGTTCCATCACTTTCCCAGGAACGGAGGTGAGGCTAACCGGTCTATAGTTACCCGGGTCCTCCTTCTTGCCCTTTTTGAAGACAGGAGTGACATTTGCTTTCCTCCAGTCCTCAGGCACCTCTCCCGTTTCCCAAGACTTGGTAAAGATGATGGAGAGCGGTCTAGCAATGACCTCAGCCAGTTCCCTCAGCACCCGCGGGTGCATCCCATCTGGACCCATGGATTTATGGATATCCAGATTGCTCAACTGGTCTTTAACCCATTCCTCATCAACTAAGGCAGACCGCTCCGTTGACCTATCTTCATCCGGGGTCTCAGCGGTACAGGGCTCTTCAGGACTGCCTCCAGCAGAGTAGACAGAGACAAAGAAGTCATTCAGTAACTCTGCCATCTCTGTATCTTCTGTCACCAGGGCACCCGTCCCGTTCATCAGCGGGCCTACATTGCCTCTGGTGTTAGTTTTACCTGCCATGTATTTGAAAAAGCTCTTTCTGCTGTCCTTGACCCCTCTCGCCAGCTTTAATTCCAATGTTGAGGTTCAGACTGCAGCCTTTGCTGGGGCAGCTGTCTAAAAAGGCTGACTTCTGTTTCTGATAAGTTATGTTGTTTTGGTACTGTCAAGAAGGAAGAGGGATAAAATTATCAGCCCCATGAGTCATCAGGAAAACCGCCCACCAGTTTCTCATTTCCAGGGTTTTACTGATGTGGGCTACTGAAAATACTTGCAGGGTTAGATCTGATTTTCAAATACCCAGATGAAACAATCCAGGAGATTCAAATGTCATCATTATAGTCCAGGCCGATGTGAAGAATCTAAGTCAAGATTCCAAACTCATTCTCAGCTGCAAGCAACAAGTTACTGCAATAAGGTTGATAGGGGAACAAGTCAAACCCAAGAGCTATGTTATCTAGTGGAAAAGTCCAGTAAGATAAATGCAAAAATTGACTATATCTATTGTTAGTTTCTTTCTAGAATGTTCCTTTCAATAGTTCACTGATTTCCCCTATATGCAGACTGGCAGCAGAGTATGAAAACTGGAATTCTTTCAGGAGAAACAAAACTGGAGCATGCTCTCTTTTCGGCTGTTAACAGCTGTTCAGGGAATAGAATGAGGCTACCCTCAAGTAAATTCAGAAGAAAAAAGCACAATTTGGACATCAGTTCCCCAGCCACTATTATCTCCTTCTTCAAACCCTCTCTTAATGTATTGCACTACTTGCTAATACACAGGCATTATTGCTGTACAGGTTTGTTTAGAATTATAGAATTCTAAAGAATTCTATACTTGAAATTATCATTTTCAGTATTTTATTTCCTATATTTGGGGTTTATTTCTACATCAGATTTTGAAAGCAATTTTGGAAGGCAAATTTTTGGCAAAGCAAAATTCTCAGCAAAAGCTCCGTAAGTCTACACAGCACGTTTGAACAGCATATCATATGATTCCAAACTGCAGTGGCAGACAACTACTGACACAGTTTAAAGTGAGAATAACATTCATTCCATACTACACATTGCCATGCCAAATGGAGAAGTCTCTTCTAATTTCCTCTAAACTTTACCTGAAAACGATAGGCTCAGCATTGGCTATTTGCCTTATCTAGAATTTTGTCACTGACTTCGTTATGAGATCATTACTGGAACTAGTGACATGAACTAAGGCAATAAATTTCTAAATTAAGAGCCAAGGTGGTACCTTCTTTGATTATTTTGATAGCTTTATTCTTAGCATCTAATTAAAATGAAACATGTAAGGGGCTTTGCTGAAGGAGCTACTCTCTGAAGTGATATTGCCTTCACTACACAAGACTTAAGACTAAATGTCAACAATTTCTTCTGGCCATAAACAAAAGATCTACCAGCAAGGACCGATTTGAAGAATACCATCTGAGGAGTAAATAAACATGAATAATTATTGTTTATTTCCCCTAAAACAAAGAAATGTAATCAAGGAGGAATGCAATATCAAGTTTTTCAATTAAATGTTTTTAACTGTGTTTTTACAGAAACAAGATTTGGTACATACATATATATGGATGGAAATCAATGTTTAACAAACTACAAAACATGGTAAAGGAGATTGAGTGGCAGGAAGCAACATAATTGTCATCATCCTATATAATACTGGCATATTTCAGCAATAACCAACAATGCATGAATGGTAGACTGAGGAAAAATAGGCATTAAGCCAAACAGAAAAAAAATATTCTAAAATCAGGAAAGCACCTTCCATGAGGTAGCACCTATTTGGATATTAGAGGGAAAGTCAAAGAAAATTGCTGAAGAAGAAAAGCAACTCCTAGCAAAAACTGAAAGAGCTATTGGAATAAGAAGTAAAAGCAGACTTAGAAGGTGAGAAACTGCTGCTGGATTGATGCAAACTCTGCTCTTGAGCCTCAGGTCAGTAGAAACTGAGAAGGTGTAGAGCAGAAATACTTCCATGTGTTTAATCTGTTACACCTTTAGAATCATGGAATCATAGAATAGTTAGGGTTGGAAAGGACCTTAAGATCATCTAGTTCCAATCACCCTGCCATAGGCAGGGACAGCTCACACTAAACCATGTCACCCAAGGCTTCGTCCAACCTGGCCTTGAACACCGCCAGGGATGGAGCATTCACAACCTCCCTGGACAACCTATTCCAGTGCCTCACTACCCTAACAGGAAAGAATTTCCTCCTTATATCCAATCTAAACTTCCCCTGTTTAAGTTTTAACCAATTACCCCTTGTCCTGTCACTACAGTCCCTAAAGAAGAGTCCCTCCCCAGCATCCCTATAAGCCCTCTCCAGATACTGGAAGACTGCTATGAGGTCTCCACTCAGCCTTCTCTTCTCCAGGCTGAACAGCCCCAACTTTCTCAGCCTATCTTCATACAGGAAGTGCTCCAGTCCCCTGATCATCCTGTGGCCCTCCTCTGGACTTGTTCCAACAGTTCCATGTCCTTTTTATGTTGAGGACACCAGAACTGATCACCCCTGGTCATTCACTATTTGCTGCTACTGAAGGAAGAATAGTGGATAGACAGAACTTTAGTCAGATCTAGTCTGTTTGTGTGTTCTCATTATTGCACACCTTTAACACCAGCTGCTTTTCCTGCAGTTTAATTGCAAGGGAGAATGAAGTAGTACATTACCAGAACCTCCATCTTTTTCACACTGGTTTAACTAGAAAAATAAAGTGGTTTATCTCAACAGAAAACAATATAGCTCGGTTTCATAGCACAGCATTTCTTTCTGAAGGTGAAGGAGGAAGTATTTCACCCTGATTTACATTTTCTATCTTTCCTGGTTCTCAGTTAAATACTGAAACAAAGGTGGCATATTAATGCAACTATCAGATCTTGATTGTCTTACAGTTCACTGGTGTAGATATCTACTGCCATTCAACTAACGAAAACCTGCATAAGTTCCCAGGGTTGGCAGTGCCTCTAAGCAATAATGTCTGCTTCCCCAAACCAATGTTTGATTTCTGCATCCAGATCTGCACTAACATGAACATCATGTTGACACTAGCCTGACATCAACTGAACACACCATTTTCTTTTCAGTCAAGCATTGAGCTTACAGAGCAGGTTTTGAGTCATAAAACTCCAGCAGAAGTGTTGCAGTAGAACCTGTTTCTCACTGCCACACACACACTGTATTTGCTCATCTGTTTTTCACAGCTAAAGGAGTGGTAACGAACTGGCAAGAAAGCTGTGTCAATTTGCCTCGGTAAAACTGCAAATGGTAAAAATCTATTAACATTTATTGAAGCTGGCCAACAACTCTCTTTTTGAGTGAATGTGGGCTTTGTTCCCCCAAAAAAGCAGTAAAACAGACTGTTTATAATTATTGGCAGCAATAACATTCATACCACAGACCTTTCTGTCCAGCTATTTGGATTCATGTCATACTCTAATATTTTGAGAAATTGATCCATAGAACAAAATCATGGTTGTTATTCAAAATAAATTGCATTAGGTATGTCTACCCAGATGGCTGCATACCAGTGCATAGTTGTTTTCGAGACCAGGCTGATGGATCAAACAGCCAATGAGCTTCCAAATGCAGGCTCAGAGACAGCTCAAGTGTCCTCTGGGGAACATGTGTCTGTTAGACCTCAGACCCAGACTCCCCCTGCCACAGTTCAACTCCAGCCAGCAAGTAAGTTCCACACAGCCACTCACTGTGAGGAGCAGAATAGGCCTTGACTCTGTGTAAGTGCTGCTCAGCAATAACTAAAACATGTCATATTATCAACACAATTTTCAGCACAAATCCAAAACACAGCCCCATACCAGCTGCTATGGAGAAAATTATCCCAGCTAAAACCAGCACACCTGCATACAGGCTGCAGGCTCCCCACGGGTGATCATGTTTCTGAGAAGTAATGTCACAAAAAAAGCTGTTCTAACCATATTTCCAGAACTAGATTTAAAAAAACCAACAAACTACTGAGTTTGTTAGAGGTGGAGTAACATGACTGAATTAAAGGTGATTCAATACATACCAGTACGATGTAACAAAACTGACCACAGCCTGCCTGCCTCAGTGGAGTAACAGTCACAGTCAACATCTTAGACACCCATACCAAGGATACACATACACTTGACGGTGCAGATGGCAGAAGACTTGCATTCACTTTTGTTAACTTCTCTAAAATTTAAAAGAAAAAAAAATCTTCCCTTTGGGCATCACTTAACTGAAATCTTTGGTCTCAATATCCTTTGAAAATGGAACCTCAGTAAAGAAAAACCATTAATGTATTTTACAGATAGTATGAAACTACTCTACAGTCTTCAGTATTCCAAATACCATGAGACTGTTTTTTACCACCTCATGAATTTTCCACAGTGCTAAGATACATCAATTTGGCTTTAGTTTTTTATGTTGTTAGTTTTGATTGTTTTTAGATTTCATATAACTTTTTGTTTCACTGCAGTGGGTAAAAGCATAGCAGTGGGAGAAACACACTTGGGATTCTGTTTAAAACAAAAGTTTTTCTGAGGACTGTAGAGGCCTGGTTTTAGTTTTTGGAAAGCTTAAATTTGAGGCTAGCTCACAACAGTTTCAATTCTATTTCATGCAGATGGAGAAATCATGAGCACAAATTGCTTATTACATCTTTCAAACTACAAGCCAGGGCTAACTGCATAGATTTTTATAGTGCATAACAGCAATGGAAAGCAGAGCTGAGAAGAAATGGAATCTGTATTAGCAACTATATGGACCATTGCTGCTTATACATTGTTTGTTAGTTGTCCTGTCTAGGGGGAGTTCAGTAAGAAACAGCATGAATAAACTTACCACACTGTTAGTTACCTTAAACAGTTTGCTTCACTGTGTTCCCCAAAATGAAACATCACCTATTATTTTCTTCCATGATTATAATTAATTAACTAATCACTGAGCAGACAAAAGTGAAAGAAAACCTTCTTAGAAATATTCAAAATAATTGTCAATTTGTTGCTGTATTTATGGTGGGAAAGTCCATCATTCTGGCACTAATGCTGAAGTCAGGCATGAGACAGGGATTGCAATGGAAAGGTTGTCCATTACTTCTAAACAAGAACCCTGTAGAAACACTGATTTGCTGGTAAGAATGAGTATATCTTCCAGTCTCTACTGATGACTCATCCAATGGCTCAGAGTGCTAAGTTGGATTGCCCTGCCAAGTCCTTTCATTTTGTTTCTCTGAAAAAAAATGAAACTAAAACCAGGACTAACATTCAACTAAAATGGGGCAAATATCAAGGTTCAATACAAGCAATATGCTCAATACAAGCCCAGCAAAACATCTGTCAAGCACCTATACTGAAGCTCCCACTTAAAATAAGGCAAACAAAAGTTGCAGAAATAGTATTTTAAAGCTATTTAAAACAGGCATGTACACATGCAAAAGCAGTACTAGCAAATAAGTAAGCAAGCAAATATAAATAATTCACATTAGTACAGACTTTCAGTTTCTTTCCCATTGTTTCTCTTTTCAAAAAAGAAAATCTAACAAAGGTTTGGGTTTAGGGTTGTTTTTTTTGTTGTTGTTGTTGAATGCTGCTGGTTTTAGGATAAATTTATACTTTTGTCATACAGTCATTTTAAAATATGTTAATTAGAAGCAGGGGTCAATGTAAGCCAGCAGCTGTAACTTAGATATAAGTGGTGGCTTGATTTAAATATTCTACACAAAGCTGTAGAAATTGTGAGTAATGAATTTGTTATTGCTTGTGGCTTTTAAGCAATTATGTGTAAAGTTACACATACACTTAGATTTCAACTATCTTAAATGTCTAAATTGGTCCTCACAAAGCCCTCACCAGTTTTAAAAGGATTTCATTTGATATGTTATTCTTCCTTCAATGATTACATCCTGCAGAGAGGAAGCAGTATAGCAGACACCAGAATTTCCCACCTAGCTGTCATTTTGGCTAAATGACCTGAGGATCAACTGAAAAGTAAAAAGAATGAAGTTGCTTAGGAAAGAAAAAAAAAAAGAATAAGAAAATAATTAAACACACTCTTATTTGCATGCCATTTTGCCATCTAGAGTGTTTCACATAGACCCATAGAACCATAGAATAGTTAGGGTTGGAAAGGACCTTAAGATCATCAGGTTCAAACCCCCCTGCCACAGGCAGGGACACCTCGCTCTAAACCATATCACCCAAGGCCTCATACACAGGAAATTTTAAATGCTTACCCAAGCCTCTGATTTGACCAGTATTTTGTCAAAGAAGCTGGTACCTAAAAGTGCTTAAGATATCAGCCACTAGTTACTAAAATGATCCAGTACAAACAAAAAGTAATAGGTATTTCCCATTCTCTCTTTCTTGCCTGCCTTAATCATCAGTAGTTGAAATGCAGTTTAAGTACAGCTTTTCATCTAGGCTCTGTGTTAGAATATGAACCTTATTTAATTCAAAACAAGGTGATATTCAGCAACATACAAGTTATAATTTCACAATTAGCACTTTTTTCCCCCACAGTTTACATCATATTTTCACTAATAATTTGAAAGTAGTGAAAACGAGCTTATGAAATTCTTCTGTTACACACTTTTTTCTCCAGTCAAAATAACCAGAAGGAAATGTATACAAAAGAAGACTATTAAAAATTATTTTTGTCAGCTTTGAGTAACAGATTAATACTGCTGACTGTTCTCTCTCTGTGCTCTCCAACACAGATATGCACAACCTGATGCATTTGATGAACGCAGTCCCCAAATATACTCTGCTTAAACTCTAATAACTGAAATTTGGAATACCAATCGAAGTATAATTCAATGTGACCTTCCTTTAAATATAATCCTTCTGAAGCCAGTCATAAGTAGAGTTATATAAATATATGTAAAAAGACAAGAAGTATTAATTTACGGCCAGGTTCTGCCACTCACAGTCATAGTAAGAGGTACTTTATAATTAAAGTTCTGATAATGGTGATGAGAAAAGTAGCATTCAAGATGAAAGGGAAGGGGAAGCTAGGGAATCAGTCCTTAGTGAACAGGAAAATAGACAGACAATGTCTAAAAGAATCAGGGATGATATTTGCACTGTTAATTCAACACCATAAGAATGAGATGTATTTTCACTAGTATAAATAATCAAAGGTTAGGGAAAAAAGAAAATGGTGCCTCTAAGGGATGGCTATAATAATAAGGCCAGTACTAAAAAGAGCCACATTGAGTATTAATCTTGGCATTTAGAAATAACAGGAAATGATTATGGAATCTGGCAGATGTTTCACAGAGAAAACATATCAAACACTGTAGGGCTACTGAGATTGAGCAATAACAGGAATGTTTGAAGTCTGACAAGAAGTGGAGATGTGACAAGTGAGAAAATCAGTTTAGAAAGATCGATTGAAAACATCTTTGGCAATTAAGGAAATGCCAAGTGTCATTGTGAAAGCTAATACAAAACACAACGAATGTTAAGGAGTATGGAGAGCTATGCACATCTGACATGGAATGGCTACCTCATCTTTAATTAATAACCATACTTCAACAACTTGCTCCTCAGCCTCAGCTGCAGTGCAGCAGGAGATTTATAGAAGAAGGGGATTCACAAAGGACACCCATCCTCTCACTGGCAATGACCAGCACAGCAAGTTCCCTGCTGCAAAGACCACACTGACAAGGAGGCTACATCCAGTCCTGATTTTACTGTTTGATTTACACTACACATTCCCAGCTCTGGACTGAGCTGTAGTATAGGTGAGCAATTGCTGAAATGATAGGCTTTTCTATATAAATAGATTATGGTTGTATGTGTTTCTAAGGATGAATGACTTGCATGCTTTACACATTGCCATCTACCTAATATAAACGTGGACAGAGATTGATTTGTATCTCTACTGATACCCTGCACACATAGTATTGCATAGCCACAGGGACCTCCTGTAAACTCCCTGAGAAGGCATGTTGACTGCTGCCTCTCACAGAGGGTAACATCATCATACAGCAAGGGGCTGATGCTCTGAGTAGCAGCGTGTTCCTTTTGCTGCCTCATGCACTTTCCTGCACTTGGAATGTGGAAGAGCATTTACTTTCAGAACAAGTGTTTATTTGAATAGATTTTGATGATACTCAATGTTACTGGACAGTAATGACTAACTGTGTTTCCCATCTGGCACATAAGCAATGATACTGGAAAACATGCCAGTGAGTGGGAGCTGGAGATGTAACTCCAGAAGGATAAAAATAGTTGGGAACAAGATTCAGAAACTTGCAAAGTAATGGGAAGAACTGGAGTCTTAAATTGACTTAAGAACATCGGCTCTTACTCTGTAAAGACTCAGAAGTTCTGCACACCTGGTGAGCAGGACAGATTAAGCTTTGGGAAAAAATACTACAAGGAAGCTCAGCTAATAAGTGACAGAAGTCACTGAGTGACCATTCTGGCCTGATCCCAGTAAATCTCTAGGGGCAAGTTTCTATTTGCAGATGTCTCTCCAAGCCATCATCATGCAGAGACCAACATCAGCACAAAGTCTCAGCAGTCCAAGCTGACATGGGAACCAGTTCATTGTGAAGATGCTAGCACCATGAGGGCATTTTTCAGCTCCTGGCCTTGCGTCCGAGGGCAATCATGGTGGGTATTGCTTGCATCTCTTTTCCAATGGTTATTTCAATTCATTGTGAGTAAAATGGATTTTGCTGCATGAAATTGAATTCCACATACAAAATTTGTTTCAGGCCAGACTTATCAAGCCTACACCTGCCACAAGTTCACATGCTTTCAAATGGCTATTTATAAAAACAAGTATGTGTCACAGTCTGAGTCCTTTAGAAAGCAATCAGCACTAGACTACTTCTATTTTTTATTATTACTTTTTCTAAATGCCATTTTGTCCACGATGGCACAATTATTTTCTTTAACCTTTCATTTTATGACAGGCAATCATGTACAACCAACATGAGGCAACTACACCTTCCCAGGTCAAGTCGGCTACTCAGCATCAGCCTGCATCAAGCTGTGTTGATGCTGATTATCTTTTTTTGCAATGCCTATATAGTATTTTTATACCACTTCCAATCATCACTGGAATGATAAGGACAGTGCAGCAGTGCAGCAGGTGAAGTATTTACCTAATGAGAGCACCAGACACTGGGGAAATTTTAGCTGAATGATTTCCACTCTTACAGAGAATATTGCCTCTATGCAGGTTGAGGGAAGGAATCTGTCATAAGTAGAAATGATCAGTCTGAAGGAGATGTGGTCCTTGCGCAGTAATTGCTACCTTACACAGAAAGAAGCATAAAACGCCCAATGGTATAAACTTTAAAGTAAAATTCATTGATCATCCATATTCCAGCACCGTGAGGAGTACTTTTCAGTTCATAATCAAGCATGCTTTTTCTCTCCTTGTGTGTTTTTAGACAAGGCCACAGGTTTAAGTTCCTGGAAGGGACGTAAATGGAAAGTAGATGGCCTTTGATGCCATTTGGAATGAACATAAACTTGTCTTCTGGCATCAATGCAATGGAGATTTTCATGTCCCCATATGGTTATTCTCCTGGCTGGAGCCTGTAGAACAGATGCACAACACATGGGAAGGAGAGAAAATTATACTTAGATAATAAAGCTGGAAAGTAAAAGAGAGAATTTCAGAAATCACTAAAGTGAGTACCCCCCAAAATACATTCTTTGGGTTATTTCTTCTTCCAAAAAGAGAAAGGAAAAAAAACCAAACCAAACCAAAACAAAACAAAGCCACCAACCCCCCACGTAGTTTATGAAAATGACTTGTTTTATGAAGAGAGCTCTACTGCCAAAGTCCTGCTGCTCTGCAGAAATATATCCATGGAGAAAAGGCTGAGTGCCGCTTATGCTTTTGTTTTTTCCTGACTTAAAATGGACGGAACACAGATTCTGTTTTCCATTCAAAATACATTAAATCTTCATTTAGGGATACCATTGAACGGTCATGAGAAGGACAGCTTCTCAGGGAATATCACTTCTTCACTGCCCTCTGACAACAAGCCTGGATTTGACAAGTGCACTTGATGGCAAAAATAGAGTTTCTAGCTAATAATAAGCTCCAGTAAATACAGCAACTGTGACCTTCCAAAGCTACGTCAGCTGCATATCTCTTCAGCTGTGCTCAGACTGGGCAATATTACGACTGCCTGTGCAGTGAACCATGCCTCTTTCTAATGCATCTGTGGATTTTAAGTGATCCCTAAGCATTTTAGAAATGCAAAGCTAATTAAAATTATGAAAGGATTTCTCTTCACCCTTAATGGTAGATGCTTCATTACTCTTGGTAGCTGCTGAATTCCACCTCAGCCAGAGACATTACTGGGGAGTCTGTGACGCTATGCAAACCAGCATCCAGTTTGGCTAGGCTTTCCTCGTTACCCTGCTATAAGAACACCTGATGGGACACCTGGAGGGCAAATGCCTGATGGTAGTTTCAAGTACTAGAAGGTCCTAAATAATGGATAAACTGCAGGCTGCTGCAGGCTGCAAAAATATCTAAATTGCAATAGCCTGAAAGAAAAAGCTTGCAGCACTACCAATTAATTTTCATTAGGCTTTGCTGTGATGCAAAAATGGTCCCAGCAAAATATGATCTGTTACTTCTCTCCAAAGTCTCTACAGAAAAAATAGAAACTTTGAGGGGGGTGAAGGAGGTGGTGATGCCCAATTTAAAGATAAATTATCAAGGGTTTAGTAAAATATGGGTTAACAGAATTGCTGGTTTCTAATTCTAGAGACCTGGATTCAAATTATGTTACAAATAAAGCAACTCTGGTAATTTTAGTCTGGTCCCTAATGAACATCTGTGTTTCATAAAGTCATATCACTTAATTAGGCAGTGGTGAGGAGACATACAGATCTGGAACAGAAAGGAGGAACTTCGAAGTCATGACAGAGGTACTCCTGTGGTAATATACATGCTGGAGATGACAAGTGCCCAAATTGGATCAATTCTCTGTGAATCATCCCGCTCACCTTCCAGTATGAATTGTCAAAAAGTAACCTGACAGGGTTGATACAATGTCATTTTGTAAAACTGGATAAGTAATGCATAGCAAGTTATTAGTTCACTGAATTTAGCTCCCCTTTCGCCTCTTTTCTGCCTTCTCCTCCTCGTTTTCTGTTGCAGAACACCTAGTAAATGATGTTTGCAATTTTAACCTTATAATTCTTCGACAATTATAGATGAAAAGTAGTGTAAAATCCTTTACTTTCTGGATTGCTTATTAATATTCAAAATGCATCTGACTGGTCAGGCATATTCTGACGTATTTGTTAATCTCCTTGGACAGAAAGGTGCAGAAGTACTCCTGCTATGAATTTGCAACCTTAAAATTCACTTGGTAAATGCATACATATTTTGCTGGCACTTCTAAAATATCTGAGGTCCTCACAGACTTCATCCTCCTTTTCTGCCTCTCCCCCCAAAAAACAGTGTAGGTTTTCTTTATTCTTTGTTTACACAAAGGGAAAGGGAAACCCCTTCAACCACATCAAACAAAAATGTCTGAGAATGAATGAGGTTTAAATTCATACCTACCACAGCCCAACGTTATAACTCAGTCAGAAGATCATGTTTTACAGAGAATTGTGAAGATTTGCTTTCTGAAAATCTTGTGCTAGTAAAATCTGCAGCTCAGAATTTTCATACAGAGAAATAATGTAAATAATGGTAAAAATAATACAGCTGAGGAGAAAACAGCAACAATCACATTTCAGTCAAATTGCAATATGCATACAGGACAGCAGTAAGGAAATAAACTTGTTGAAATACCTGCATTAAATGCTTTTATGAATACCTCTTAAATGCCTGTATTTTGAGCTCAGTTCAACTTGCAAGTGAAGGATATCTAGAGATCAGAAGGAACTGCAGAGAGAGGCTGAGAATCTTAAATCTGATTAAATCACAATCCCTTTCTATATGAGACAGTGTTCAAATGTTTTGTAAATATTTTTACCTCTTCTAGAGCTACGCCTGAAGTTCTGAATGGACATGAGCAGGACAAGACTAATGTTTAGGTAAATCTCAATGAGGTAAGTTAAATGAAAATTTTAGCTTAGGACTTCCTTGCTTCAGAAATTGGGACCAAATTCCTGAAAATGTCTTGTCTTCGACTGTTTCTTTTAGATAATTATTTTTATTTGGACATTACTATGATTAAAACCATAAATGTATGGGAGGTGGAATTACATTCTATTCTGGTTTGCAGTTCAGTCCTTCTATATAAGCAGAATTGTCTCCTATACCTTGTACTAACATATGCGCTCTGGTTCATTCCTCACCACAGCCCAATCTTGACTTTTACCTTCTATGTTACATTCTTTCTGCTTTCTTCCTAAACTCAGTCTACAGACAAGAGTGCAAAAAAGACAAGACGAGGGTGTTGACAAATTCAGAAGATGTTAAAGTGTGTTTGAAACTGCGTTAAACCTTCCTTATCAAACAAAAATATTGCACACATCACTAGCTAGCTTTGCTAGAAAAAAAGTAACAATCTCCCTCTCCCACCCTGTTCTGTGTGCACAAATTGCACAGTTAGTTGGAACTAACTCTGGAAGGAGGAAAACATTTCCAGTGAAATGTCTGAACAGAATTTTAAAGGTCCAAACATTGCAACTTCTGCACTATATTTGACTGACAGTACTTGGAATGTTGTATAGTAAGCTTTAAAGGAACTATTTTCTATGCCACTTAAAAGACTATATTTGGATTTGTATTGTTCATAGAATCAGACTTCAGAGTTCTGCAAACAAAAGTTAATTCCATTAACACTTATAATAAAATTCTCATTAATTACTGTTCTGCTCAGAAAGCATGAAACTATTACTCAACAACCAGAAAATACAGAGGCTTCGTGACAGCTCAAGCTCTAGCTGCCTTGGAAAACATGGTCTGGAACCTAGGATCTGGCTAAGGAGAATATATAATTCAAGAAGAAGCATTTCATTGATGGCCACTAGTGACCCCAAGCAGACTACTACATTAAACAAAGAGGCCCTGTGGAGGCTGAGCTCCAGAGTCCAGTTAAACCTGTGGAGAGTTCCTTTACTGGTAGAAAGGTAGAAAGCACAATTTGGCTGCCCAAGAAAAATCAGTCCATCTATACCTCTAGAGCATACCAAAAGATCTGCAATCATTCAAGGAGTTTCCTATAAGAATATATGATTTTCATGGGTTTTCAGAGAAATACAAAACCAACGCTCTGGCAGCACCCTAAGGGAACAAAGATATAATAAGCAGCCAATGAAAGAATACATGCTTGCTTTCTATTTGTGCTCTTCCCCTACTGTTTTTAGCTTACCTCTTATGTTTTCAGGGAAATGTCTTACATAAATATGCAGCACAGATTACTCATTAAACAATCACATCAGAACAGTATTTTACACCTTACAGAGAGGGGATTCTGACTACGATCATGATTACTTTTTAATGTAATCTTGCATGAGGACTCTGGCCAGTATAGATGAAATATAACAGCTGTACCCTGATACTCTGCTCTGCTACTGTAATAGTTCTTCAGTGAGGAGCTATTTCAGAGTAAACACTCTGGAAAAGTTACACTGTTTTACTATGCCTCTTCACTCCCACAAGATGAACTTTAATTCTGAAATGCTTCTCCAGCATGTGCCCACTAGAACTGTGTGGGATCATTGGTTTTCCATGCTCCCAGTCACTTGGGTGGGAAAGACAGCAGAATAACAAGTTATATCTGCATGCAAGCAAGTCAGAAAAATTGTTTGGTGGGAGAATGGAAATGGAGGAAATTACATATTTTAATCTAAGTTTTTGGACCTTTTAAGTAGAGCAATATATATTGGTTTTAAAAAGTGTAAAACTTTACATTCACATTTATTCGTATTTATATAAACAAGACTTTTCTACACATTTAAAAAAAGATTTCAAAAGTACATACACGAAGTCCTAGCTCCTATAAGGAAGGTTTCCTTTGAATTTGAGAATACTGCAGGACTTAGAGCAGAAATCCAAATTGACTTGTAGTCACAGAGTAGCAAGATCCCCAGAAGTATTTTGCATATAACTCTTGGTTAAAATGAGAAAAGTAGGTAAATAGTTGCATGCAATCACATCACATATCAGCAACTTTTTTTTCAGAAAGAAAGCTAAGCCAACCCAGGAACAAACCCACCTTCATAAACAATCATCATATTCTAAGTACCATAGTGTGCATTTGCCTATATGTTCTTCCAACTTTTCTAGTCCTAAAATGATCAGATTGTGTGCTTCCTTGAATGGGAAGACTTTTGAAAAAGGAAAATTCAGTTTAGTTCAGATTTTTCATGGAGATCTCCACTGCCAGTGCACCAGCGCTGTGTGGAAACTCTAGTGGATAAATCATTCTCAGCATGAGTAAATGAGGAATATTTTGTCTAACATCTTTGAAGGGTCATTTGCAAAACACACTGACAATCCTCCAAGGCTTTGGTTGGTTGGTTTCTTTGGGATTGGGGTTTTATTTGGTTTGGAGGGGAGGCAGGACACATTTTTCTGCAGACTCTTAATCTCTTCAGAAATCAAAGATTTTTTTTTTCTATTATTTTTACAATACTAAGCGTAGGACTATTACACCCTGTAATAGTACAACCCTGTCTTAAGCAGAGATTTGACAAGCAGCAGCCTTGAAAGACAGGCCCTAAATAAAGCAAAAATAGAAGCTGTAATGAGAACAAAAAATCTCTAATCCTCAAGGGAGTCAGCATCAACCAAACCTCAGTTTTGGCGTAGGAACAGCTTTAAATTTCTTTGTGCTCATTTGTACCTTAGCACTAGGATTCTGTTCAAGAATAATCAGCATAAGATGCTTCAGAAAATGTTTCTTTAATGGATGGATTGTCCGCTTCCTCCCTTTCTCTTTGGATGATTAAAATGCATGATCTACTCAGTCTTGTTCCCTGGATTCAGAATTTAGGTCTTTCCATTCATAAGGATCATGCTTTTATATAAAAATGGTTAAAACATTTTTCTTAATTTATGTCTCCAGAGAGATTTTTTTTGTCCCGTCTAGAATAATTCTGTGCATAATTCTGAAGTCTGTGCATGAAACTGTTATGGAACATAATTGAGAATTATTATATCTAATTATAGCTTATTTATATGCTAAACTAGAATGTGGCACAAAATGGAAGTTCTACAAAAAGTGTGCAGAAGAGAGTAATTCTTGCCTACTTCAAAGTCTGTGTATCCAGCATTTGCCAAATCCACAGAGCCAAGCTAGTCAACAACAATCTTCATTGCTTCATCCCACTCTTCCAATATATACTATTCACAATAAAATCTTTAATCCTTGATCTCAGCATTCTCCCATGGTATCTCTACTGCCTTCTGTACTAGGAACAATGTGTTCTGACACAAGGGGTGAGCAGAGATTTCACAGCACTGAAGGGACCCCACTTGTCTGGTCCAGAATTTGAAAGGTGTGGAGCAGAGGAAACAGCAGGCTGTGGGAAGACAGAAAATAACCTCACTGTTGAGTGCTCTGACACTGGATTCTGCTCTTGCCTCTGCCACAGCTATCCTACATTGTGTCATTCTCCCAGAAGATATTTTTCTTACCTTGCCACACTAGGAGTCTCAACTGGAGATGCTCTGTGAATGAAAACAATGTTGCTGTACGTACCCAGGATGCTCATGCAGGCATATGGGGAAGTCAGACCCTATGAGCTTCCATCTGTGTTTCCACTATTGAACAACAGTGATCTTACACTCTGCATTTCAGGCACAAGGCTTCCAATGTGGGGCAGTATTTGCTCGTCGTCTTGTTATCAGAATACCTCAAAACATCTAAAAACATGTGGAATGCAGAGAAAACGGAGCTTTGGACAACTGAGTTCTGTTTGTCGCTGAATTCACAAAAGTCATTGGGCAAGTTCTGTCAGTGCTGTGCACCCAAACGAGTTATGGGTCCTTGGGAAATGAAAGCACAAGGCTCAGTGACTGAACACTTGATTTTAACACAAGCATAACATGGGGATTAATGAGCTGGATGAGGTGACTTTAATTCCTAAATTTCCTAACTCTTAAATGTTTGCCTTACAAAGTTAATAATTAATATAAGTCTTAATATTTTAACATGCTTTTTGGGGTATATTACATATTTTATTCAGTGATATGGCAGTACGACTAATTGATTAACAACTTTCAATATTCTTGCAATTTTTTTCTTGTTGCACTGTGCTGAAAATATAATAAAACACTCTAAAAGAAACTAATCTAAGTCGTAAGTGATATAAAATGAAGAAGTAGAGGAATAAAAATTATTCAAACTTTCTAGCAACTGAATTCATTTTGCAAAGAAATCAAGTCTGATAACTGTTAAGATACCTTGCTAATTGGATGTATAGTCTAAACCCAAATGTTGGTCCTGAAAGCCCTATTACTTGTGTCTGACTTAGCACAGACCAGCTGCAATTTTCCTCCACTTTGGGCATTCAAACAAGGTGCTTTATACTGTGCTCAAAATGCCTTGAAGGCACAAAGATGCTACACCTTCTAGCATACTCTTCCACTTGTCAGTGCTGCATTGAGAGAAGTTGACCTTCAGGATGACTCTCCAATTGCTCTCTAATCTATTTCTGAAAAATGAATCAGATTTACAATGAATAAGTGAAAAAGCACAGACTTGCTTGGAGGTAGAGGAGATGCAACTATACAGCCTGGGGTTAGAACCCTCCTGTCCAGCTACCGGCTGAACTGGAGAGGAACAAAAACCTCTCACAATGAACTGACAGTCTCAGATGGAAAATAGCAGGTGACAGCACTACCTCCAGCAAGGAACTGCTTAAGTTTATTCTCACTACTACTCTACCACACACAGTAACCAACAGACATGCAGCACCTATATTTTCACATAGTGCAAGGTGGTTACAACGTAACAGCCAGGGTGGTCTTTGGTAAAGGTGGAAGCTTGGACTCAGTTATTATTCTCCCAAATCATATGCTTATTGCTAAAGAAACTCCAATTTCTTATCAGGACTAAACTTGCCTGGGAAGGAAAACGGGAAGAAAATGGGATTTGATGGAGAGAAACAACATACAGTGATATATAAAGCAGACATGTCAGTAGAAGTTTGGCTAGAGTCAGGGAGACGTTTACCAAGACTGCAACAACAACTGGACCATCTCTACATGACTTCCATGCAATGATGTTACATTGCTAACAGCTCCCCAGTTGGCAGCAACAGTCAGCAAGAGCCAAACTGAATCCATACTGTGTTTATTTTGGTATTCTTAAGGAAACAACCTTTCTGCCTGTATTCAAAAAATGGCCATCTCTGAGAAATCCATTAGTGACTGAGGCCGAAGGCTAATGAGTTTCTCACTGCTTGGTACATGTGATACAAGTTTCACTTTCTTGATCCTGGATAAAATCTCCATGAGTTCTGAAGACTGGTGGAAAAGAAATCTTTTTTCTTAAACAACAGCCATAGGAGAGACTGCTTGTTTATCTTTCCCTTTTTGAGGTACAAACCGATTGTCAGATGTTATCCGAGTGTCTAGGTTGAATTTCTTCTGGTCTGAAGCATCCCTGTTTCATTAAGAATCTAATATCCATTATGTGCAGTGCTAGTAAAAATTACTTCAATTCAAGCCACTTTGAAAAGCTTAAGTACTGTTTCAGTGACAAGATGACATGCACTGGTGAAAGTCTCATCAGCTCAGGTAAGGGATAAAGACAGGGTTTGATAGATCCACTAAAGCTGCCTAATAGCTTAGCCTCAAAACGGATTATCACCTGGAGACCAACATACTTCCACAAAAAAAAAAAAAAAAGCTGAATAAAAAAAGAAATCCAGAGCTGCATGCTGGGGAGAACTAAATAAGTAAATAATCACAACACAACAACAACCACCACCACCACAAGAAACTGTGCAATGAAACCCACAAGAACACAAAATGGATATGGTTTCAAGCTGCAACTCAAAATACTAAGATGATTTACAAGTAATTCCCACGGATTTGTGAAGCCTCTGCTCCATTTCAGGTCGATATCAGAACATTTCTGGTCTCATGATTAAATCCTTGTGTTACTCCACAGTTTTATAATTAAGTCAGAGATCTGGCCTGGCAGTCTGATACTACTGAAATTCAAGGTGTTGCCTTAACCACCTACCTCAAAATTGAGAAATTTCGCTTTTAGCAGTCTTGTTTGTTTGTTTGTTTGTTACTAATTCTGGGCTAATAAAAAGAAATTATGGCTAAGATGTCATGCATATCTTCCTACTTTTGAGGTGTCACACCAGAACCAAAGCCTGTGCAAGCAAAGTACATAGTTTCTAAGCTTAACTAGTACACAATCTGACTGGAGTCTTCATCTGCTTTTCAGAGCATAGTCACAAATGCAGGATAAAATCCTACACTCCCATAGCAAACTCTATGTAAAAAATAAAAAGAACCCAGTATGATCAGGGCACGTTGTTTGTCTTTTAAGCAGACAGCCCCCATCTGTTTCCTGCCGGACAGGACCCCAACCTCTAAGTAGTGCCAGAGCTTAGCTTCACTCAATTGTGTCTGATTAACTTAATGTAGGAAGTCATCTCCAGATGGGGCCCCCATTTAAATCCAAAAGCTATGCCACTGTTTGGCTCATCAGGGCTTCCACATCACATACAGCACACCCTAAGGGATGGCAGCTTCTGCCAGGCAATAAGTTACCAATACCGTTATCAAGGCAGACAGTGCTGCTGTTGAGAATTTACACAGTAGAACTACCAGCTTGTACTATATATAAATAAATAAATAAGAAGGAAAAAAAAGAAATGAGATCCTGAACTTTGTGCCCCATCTTTCTTCATGAAATGTTCACACCTGAGAAGGTTCTCTTAGAAGGACTTTTGATCATTTTCCTTCTGCTATCTCTATGTATCAGAGAGATTTTTAACAGTTAACTGATCACTGGAACAGACCTTAAAGAAAAAGGATCTGATGCACAAGAAACTCAGATTCCATGAATTACATATTAGATAGTTTGTTCCTTCCAGATTACATGAATTACATGTTAGATAGTTTGTTCCTTCTTATTTGCAACATTATGAGATGTAGATTTTTTTTTGCAATGAAGCTATTCCCAGCTGACTCACATGCAGACCTCCATCCAACTGAGTGAACTACAGCACTCTTCCATCATTCCTGAGCTACTTCCCAAAGATGTTTAATGGAAAAACAGGAGGTATTTTTTTATGCAGCAGAACAAGTTTCCAACAGGCATTACTAAAATTCTTTCAGAACTATATTAAAATATTTCTTCCTATGAAAACACTGAAAATATTGAAATCAATAGGCATGAATATTCATGAAACTAAAACAATAGAGGCAGTCCAGCTGCTGGAATTGTCATTGTAGTGGAGGAATGGGAAAACAAAGTCTACATATTAAATTATTTTGCTCAGCATTAGGGACCCAGGGAAACAGCTCACCAAGCAATAAGCTGGACTGTGGCCCATGTGCTCAACAATGAACACTGATGTATATTGCTGTCTGAGATATATAGCTTTCAAAAATCAATCTTTTCTGCTTGATCACTGAATCCTATTTTGCCAGAAAGATTGCAGAAGGCATGCTCTTGTTCAGGGTTGGGCGACAGAAGAGCAGCTGTGATTGGAAATAGCTTCCACCTTTCTGCATCCCCACCCACTCTCTCAACTGTCTGCACTCCTTGATCACTCCCAAACTGGGATACTCAAACTCACAACATGGCATTGAAAAGGTATTTAATACAGACCAGTCCATGCTGTTTATATTGCAGCTGAGGAGTATTCAATAAGAGGGTACTGAAAATGGTGTTGATAAACAGGAAGTGTTAGTGGCTAGTATCACTCATCATGGCTCATCTCCAATACCAGTTATTATCCCATCACTAAGAACATTATAGAACCAGTAATGGATTGTACAGAAATTAAGAAATGTTGTTTTACTAATCCTACTGGTTGAAGAAATATATGTGACAGAATGCCAATGAGCACTATAGTAAAAGCCCATTTCCTAGACGACATTTTGACAAAGGATAGACAGGCTGTGCAAGAAGAAATAATAGGGGTTCACATTTTCACATGAGCACTTCAGAGCTGTACTCCTGCCAAAAAATTTTTAAAAAGTATAGACCCTTGATGTAGGACTCCAATTTTTAAAAATTTTAATTCAGGTAGAGGATTTATAAGAATTACAAGCATGCAAGTGGTATGAGTAGTCTGATTACAGCAGCTAAAGTCTACCTGTTAAATAAGCAAACAAGCATCCTTGCGATTTCTCCTGTGCTGTAAGATATATTTGTCTTTCAAAAACATCTGAACTGTACCTTATTATAGTCCTTCAAGTCCCTCCTTAAACTGTATTTTGTCACAACAGCTACTAACAACTTGAAAAGATTAGGCTTTCAATGTTCTGACCCAAAGATTCTTTTGTGTTAAACAATACCATCTTGCTTTCATCTGTCCTCCATCTGCATGCCTGTTTTGGACTTGGACTGTTAGCAGATGTGTCATGCTCCACAACTAGAAATGACTAGCTGTTATGATACAAATAGAAATAGCATTATTACTGTTATTAATAGTAACCATGCCATATTAGTTTCCCTTCTGAAGCAACCTTAGAAAAAGAATTTGTCTCTGTATTTCAGAAACTACACAACCATTTTACAAGCATTCCCTCACAAGAGAAATGTGAATCATTGAGATGCACATGGTGTATACGAATGCCAAATTTTTGCATTTGGATTCCTGATTGATCTGACAGATGAGAGAAAATTCATGAAGTTAGACAAATCCCAAGTGAATGCACGTGTGGATGCTGAACAGCACAAGTTATTCCACCTATTTTGGCACTAAGAGTACTGAGCTTTTTTTCCTTCTGGACAACTGTTGTGATATAGCTACAGTTGTGCATTATTAGCAATACCACCTGTCTTTTCACATAAATTAAGGTTTTATAGTCCTTCTAATAATCAATAGTAATGGCAGTTTACACTCTCATATTTAATCCAACCTCTCATACTTTGAAACCCTTTAAAAATAAATTAAAACCTCCCAGAAGGTATCTGAAATAACATGGATGACATAAGACTGCGGGGAACCTTTTTTACAATAAAACACCATAACAGAAAACTGAAATGTAAGACAGATGCCAAAGTCATATGTTAAGTGCACATATATATATTTTGCTGTCCTTGCATGGTACTAATTACGGCTTTGATAACAAGCAACAAATGGACTGATCCTCTGAAGTTTTCAGTCCCATACCACCTACTGGTACCAATACACCATCTACTGATATTCGTCTGTGATAGAACTAGATGCAAACTTCACTGAGCATCCTGGGAACCCTCTCGCTGAGCATTCTGAGCTTAAGGCAGGGTGCTTGGGGATTCTGAGATGAAAATTTAAGAATGGCTGTGTGGGGCAGGCTATATTTCACAGATGTCATGCACATCTCCCAACCCCTCTTCAACTGTTTTGGAGTCATTCACTATAAAGTTCACAAGCACAATACTTCTGTTGTGCAATTTGTTTTCAGTTAATGATCCTCACCATCAAACATAAAATGGAACTCAATTTCCTAATTTACTTCTTCCCCTTCCCCCCGCTGTTTATTACTAGCAAATGTGTTCTGCATCAGGTAGAGTGCAAGATCTGTGGCCCAGCTAAGGCATTTATGCATTTGTAAAGCACCCAGAAGGGTGTTTTGATCCTAATCTTTGACTGTCATTCAGTGACCACCTTTTGCAGCATTGTTTTATTCGGAATTCACAAGCATATATTTTAAGCCATTAATGGCTTAATATTAAATAATATTTACGGTTAAGCATCAGAATGAGTTATAAATGTATACAGGCAATGCCTCTACCTCTGATTTAAAGGTGTTTCCTGCATTCGCAGGCTTTCTGTATCTCCTTCTCACTAATTCAGAGTGTCTGAGGATATATTTTAAGTAAATGCATTTTAAATAAGTAAATTTTGTACTCTTAAAGGTATACTGACCCAACAGCTATCATATACTTTCTGAAATTTGCTTTTATGCTACTAAACATATATTAATCCCTTAACTAAAAATCAAAGCAGACAGCACAGAAAAAAAAGTTATGCTGTATTTAGTTGCAGCATTTCTTAAATTAGTCACTTCTAATTCTTTAGTACATTGTATGAGCTATTGGCCTTCATTTACAGAGTATGTATGCAATCCTGTGAAAGATTTGGGTTTTCTTCCTGATTCTGTAATTTTTTCATGAGTAACCACAGTAAAATTATAAATTTATTCCAGCTTCCATTTCCCCCATCCATAAACTTGGCTAACAGCAGTTTACAAAACCTTGTGATGAGGTAATTCATTACTGAAGCTATAAGATGTTTGAGGCAGGGAATGCCATTTCATTTTGCATTTATACCATAGCACAGGTTGCTGATCTACAAAGATGCCTAGAGAAGCTGTAAGCAACCTCCTCCTCCCAGCCCATTAGCCAGCAGCACTCACTTCCCTGCCAAATCCCATGGACCACTAACAGCTAGCTAAGGCTGGGCAGCTTGGCAGTGTATTGCTTAAGAGACACACAAATAGCACCATCAACATTCCAGAAAAGGATGTTGTGATCCTCCAATAATGGACAAAAATTACAAAATAATTATTTTTTATTAAAATACGTAAAATGCTGTAATTTTTCATTCTGTGTGAGTCTAAAAGATGGATGAAACAAAACAGGAGAAAGAGATTTAAGCATCCGCCATTTAAAGCAGGAGCTTGCCACTTAGTCAAAGCAACCACAAGGAAAATATCTCTCATTGGAGGTCACTATGCTCTCTGAAAGGTACAGTGGTTGATTCAACATGATGTACACCAATCCAATATGCAGATAGCATGTCATATTATTCTAAGGAATATGATCAGGTTTTCTCAGCCAGTTGGATTTGCTGGTTCAGCAGTCTTACAACTAAAGGCAGGGACAAAACACTTCTAGAACCTGCTTTAAAATTATAAAGCTACAAGGAGGCTGTATCTTAGTTAAGAGACAGGTAGGCAGTCGTACTTTGAATGACTAGTTTGATATGTGATTTCCTGTCATCCTGCTCAGTGAACCAGTGAGGTGAATGTAATAAAAAACGGTGTCTTGATGGAGAGTTTACAGCATGCTAATTGTAGGAAATGCATGAAAATTAAAGCCTTTAAAAAACTGATCCACTGGTCGTTGTAGCAAACATGCTGCTAGAAATTTTCTGCAAGCAGGAATATCCATCCCAGTGTGAAAAAGTGGGGTCTAAATCTTTGGGATTTGAGAAAAACAACCAACCAACCAACCAAAAAAACCTCCAGAACCATACACACACAGCAAATACATCAAAATCACCACAGAGGTTAACTGGATGGATTTACAGTTTGGCCCAATTCTGATCTCATTACACATTTTAACCCAGCTTGACTGATTTCACTTCCCTTTTCTAAATTTACAGCAGTATTTTCAAGAAAAGTGGTGACCCAGATATTCTAGGAATGTACATCTGGCACGACTCAGCCAAAACAGAGGTGGCTCAGCCAAAGCAGAGGTAGCTCATCAGCAGATAGTTCCAAAAAATTTAGGTTTTATTTTTACAAAAATTATATGGTTTTGGATTCAGAGATATTTTTGTAAAGTCACTCTTCATCCTACTATAGCAACCTTCATTAATCGCCACTATAGAATCATAATAATAAAAACATTGTATTGCTTATTGAGCGAAAGCATCAAGAAAAACATATTGTCCCATCTGACAGCTTCTGAGGCAAATATTTATACTGTTACTTTAAAAAAATAAAAAGATTGCTCTAGATCCATAATAAAGCCAAATTTCTTCCTGTAACATATAAATATCCATTGTACAGAGCTGAGCTTAGACTATGAAGTAAGATTTTCCAGGTTTCTGTTTTAGATTTTCACACTACAAGTTTTGCTGCATCTTCCCTGTGGGGCTATTTTAAGAGACCCAGTAGAAGTTAAGTTTCTGCAAAACAAAGTGTGAGATCAGGGAAGCAATAAATGAACATTCCGGGAAGATATAAGCAGGTGAGAGCAAGTCTGAGAGATTGAAATGATGAGCAGATCAGGTAGAGAGAACTTTTAAACTGTTTGACCAGGCAATTAACACAAGACTTGTGACAGGAGAACCTTGTGCCATAACATGTTACTGCACCTCAATGAGTTAGTTTGATTGAAAAGTGGCTGAACAATTGGACTTTAATCAGATTGGCTGAAGTATTCTGAAATCTGCCTTGACACAGGGTTTTCAGAACAAGTTTCCAGATTGCGAAGCCTAAGATCTACATAGACTGTAGCCCTACTGGGCAAGCTCTGCCCTAGCTGCTGTGCCACACCAACTCACATCACCCCACTGATGCCTGCAAGTGCTTTATGGCTGCTGTGGGACCACCTGAGCATCACCTATTCAACAAGGTCTGTGTCAGCTGCCTCAGCATGAGTGAAAGAAAACCAAAATGTGTCATTCCCAAAATCAGATTGTTAAAAACTATAGGGGTTTTGATCCTGAAATCAGGTAAACACAGCAAAATTACTCAAGAATTTCATTACCTTAATAAATCATGTTGGCTTGATTTTTATTTGATGACAGTGGAGGAAGGCAAGGAAAGCAGGATTAATTATACTTCTTGCAGGCATTAGCTTGAAAGCATGAATGTAAATAATACCATGGCATCCACCTGAGCTTGCACAAAGATGATAGAGGGCATGTTATGAAAATAGAGTGGTAATTCTAAAATTTATTTTCTGAAGACAGCCTTCAGCTCTAAGGCTAAAATCCCTGCTTTATTTACCCCAGATATGGAGTTTGTTTTATTGTAAAATTTAACCTGATGTTCCTTTGTTTGGAGCCCTATTAAAACCAGCTCTGGATCCAGTACCTGATATCTACCAGAGAACTACTAGCAAAGTACTACAGGATGCTTCTGATGTTTATACAACCAGACCAAGCTCTGTAGCCAGACCACTTTTTTACAGGAAAGGCAATCCCTCTAGAGCTAGAGGATCTTCTCCTCTCTGCCTTCCCAAGACAGAAACCTCTCCTTCTTCAGAGTAACAGACCTCCTGAGATCACAGGTGCCAGTGCTGGATTGAGTCAGATTTGGAGTGGAAATAGGCTCCAACTTCTCAAAGTTGGCCCTCAGTACAAGAGCTGCTATGCCTTTGAAGTCAGCTGAACAGAAGAACACCAAGAAAGTTGGCAATTTATAAGAAAAACTTTTTTAGTGAAAGGTTGCCAATTTCTCAGCTACTCCCACAGGAAAATACAATTAGTCATCCGTAGCGAGAGCACTTATACACACTTGATTTAGTTACAGCTTGTGTGCAAGCTCCTACTGTCTCTGTCCCCCTGTCCCAGACTGTTGACTTGCATAGAACAAAAGACTGACCCTGGAAGACTTTTCCTAATTAGCATTCCATGACTAATGTAAAAATTAAGGCAGATAATTATGTTAGCTATACTTCTGGGGAAAAGCTTTTATGAGCCAGGCCTGACAAAGTGAGTGAAAATCCCAAATGTCCAAATGCTCTAAGAACTGAAAAAAAAATAGGAGAGAGAAAAGGCGGGGGGGGGGGGGGGGGGGAAGCAGAAGACAAAAACCAAAAGAAAACAAAACTAGAAGATTCTGGGGAGTTGCTCTGGCTCTCGTTTTAGAGAAGGGAGAGTGCGATGACCTTTTGTCCTCACCCCTGGCCTCATCCTTCTGTTTCACATCACTCAATCTCTCCAGCATAAAAAGGGAAGAGCAGAACTACCGTGCATTAATATAGTGTAGAAAGTTCAGCCATAAGATGCGTTCTTCTACAATGATGAGAAAATCCTTTCCCCTTCTTCCCAATGGCCATCATTTCTGTATTGAAATGTGAAGCATACTGTATACATGTTGAATAAACTTGTAGCTTAAATCACTTCGTATCAATTGAACCATGTTAACCACCTGTTAGTGTCTTTGATCCCCCCAGCTCATGCAAGGTAATGTTTGGCATAACCAAGCTGAAATTATTTTGTACCTACCATGTACTAAGACACACACAGATCTAGGACTGTGATAAGGAATTAATATGCAGATCCTCAATTCCTCATAATTTCATTATACTACTTAACCAAGGACAGAGACTTACAGAGGGAAGAGCAGGCATTATCTTCACTGAAAAACAGAGAAGTTACTCATGCCCTGAAAACAGGAATTTATTTATACAACCTCAGAGAAGCTCAGTAATAACAAATTGGAAGAACTTCTTAACCCACAAATCTCAGCAAACTTGATGTTCTTGAGAGTTTATTTCTTAAATCAGTGGCAATTAAAAATGCCACTAGCTAATAACTTAAACTTGACAGATCATCTTAAAGAGCTAAAAATTACTTTCCAATAATAAACTTCTTGTTTTCTCAAGTAACCAAGAAGAACAGGTGAGGCAGAATGAGAAGAAAGGATGCAGGATCTAAACTGGTTTTGACCATAGTTAGCAAGATGACCAATAGCCAGACCAACTCAGAGTGACTTTAGTAGAACTTTTCCATTGGTAGAAACCAAAACAAGCAAACAACAGGAATTATTGTGGATCTGTGGAAAGGCCACACTAATGGTTTTTAAAGTCAATATTTCAGACACTCTGTATCACTTTGTTGGTGGTGGTGTTTTTTCGATTATTTTTTTTTAAGTGACCCAAGTGGTCAAATATGGATTTTCTTTTAGTGTTGAATCAACTACATTGATGATAGATGCCATGATAATTTCTTCTCACAGGTTTACACAGTAAAGAAGCTCTTGCTATTCCTGTCCCCAGCACATTTATTTCTACTGCTGGTACAAATATTTTTGGGCCTTTTAGAGAATAACAGAAGTAGAATATTAAGATAATACTTGAGATTGAAGATAAATTCAAGAGGCTTTCTTTAAAAGAACAAAAACAAAAAACTAAATTCAAAAATAGAGACTTTCTTTACAAAACGCAAATTCATCTTCAGTTCTTAGTCACCTTGGTTAAATTAAGAGAGTGAGAGAATATTCATCTTGTGGAAAGATTGGTTTGCACTCTTAGACAGAACTTGCAATATGGTTAATTCAAAAGAGTTCAAAGAACATCTTATTCAAATACTTTATGAACAGCAAAAATAGCTATCTTAGACAAATTTAGCACTTGTACACAGCAGAAACAGATAAGTAAATCAATAGCACATATCTATAAAAAGGATCAATACAATTTAATGTGGAGGAAAAGAAAAAAAGACAAAACATGTATAAGAAAATTAGGTGAGGTGATAGGTATCTGTACTAGGACTCCATTCCCTGCTGTCAGATTTAAGAACAGCAACTGGGCCAGAATGAACAGAAGAAGTTTTATCTGAGGCCTCCCTACCCAAAAGGCAAATATGCAAAGATATTCCCCAAAAGTGTGAGAAAGGACTACTGCCTACTTTAAAATGGAACAGAGCTGCTGCTTTGCTTCCTTTCCCCTCACGCATGTGGAGATGTCAAGTTCTCCCCTAGGAAGGAAAGCTAGTACTAAAGAAAATTCACTGCAGAGTGGTTATACTACCTCTACTGACCCAGCTGGCAGGAGACAGCTTTCCCTCTTGCAATAGGCTTGACTACGCAATGACACAAAATGGTGTAGATTTCTTCTCCATCTTTCCAGGCCTATTTCTGCAATAACACAGGTTATCACTTTTTTCATGGCTAGTGAATTTGCAGAGGTTGTTTATAGCATCATAGAATCAACTAGGTTGGAAAACACCTGCTAATCATTTCTTCCTGAATTACAGAGCCTTCATGCAGCTGCCCATCTCTGCCATCCAGCTCAGGGAACTGCGTACCCTGAGGATGGTGTGACTACTAAAGACTGAGGCAAAAACAGCATTAAATACCTCCGTTTTTTCTTTATCCTCAGTCCCTAGGGTTTCCATAGTATCCGGCAGAGGACAGAGGTTCTCCTTGGACCTCTTTTTATTGTTAATATATTTATAAAAGTATTTTTGTTTATGTTGTTGTCGTGGTTTAAACCCAGACAGACAGCTTGTTACCCACTCCCCCCCTTCTTGCCCTCCCCCTACTCCTGGAGGGATGGAGAGGAGAATCACAAAGAAATGCAACTCCCATGGGTTAAGAACAGTTTAGTAACTAAGGTATAACACAAAATCACTACTGCTACCACCAATAATAGTAATGATAAAGGAAATAACAAGGAAAGAGAATACAACACCTCATCACCAGGCAACCAATAACTCGCCCCCCCCAGCCTGACCAAGCACTGACGGATACCTCCTCCAACCCTGCAGTCTACCCTAGCCCTTCCGGGTAACTCCCAGTTACATCCTGGGCATGATGTGCTGTGGTATGGAATACCTCTTTGGTCAGTTTGGGTCAGGTGTCCTGTCCCTGCTTCCTCCCAGCTTCCCTCCTCCCTGGCACAGCATGAGGCTCACAAAGTCCTTGGCCAAACCAAAACATCATTTTTATCAGCTCTGTTCCCAGCCCGAAAGTCAAAACACAGCACTGCACCAGCTACCAAGAAGGAGAAAAATGACTGCTACTGCTAAACCCAGGACATTATCCACCCCTTATTCCATACCATTCACGTCATGCTCAGATCCCACATTTTCAATATACCATCACTCTGATCTCAGTGCACTTCTATCTTAGTGCATGGACTAGTCCCTATAAAGCTGCTGAGTCCACCTGATCCATGATGTCAGGCTCCATCTCTTGTAACAGTCTTTCAGAACAGAGAGGCTGTGTCCATTGTTCACACACATGAATAACCTGGGCAATAGTGTCCATTGCTAAGTCCACCCCTCGATCATGAGTCCATCTCGATGTTGCATCTCTGCTCTGATGGCCTTAAGGGTCATGGGCCCACCAAGCTCAAAATAATTCACTGTCCCCTTCAGCAGTTTCTGCAGCTTGTAGCTGGGGACTCCATACAGCTGCCTTCCATCTCCAACGCTTCCAAAGCACTTGGAGGGGCCCAGTGGACTAGATACTTGCCCATACTGTCCCACATACCCTGCCACTCATGGCTGTCCACCCTTGGGGGAAACCTTTTGGTCCTCCCATATCGTCGTCTGCCCCCAGACAAGGCCCAGACCTGACTCTGCTTAACTTTTGAGATCAGACACAATGGTGGTGGGTAAAACACAGTCTGCGTGTGTGCCAACACGGTGAACACCATCACAGTAAGCAGGCAGGTCTCAATGATAACCCGAAAAACATTCAAGACCTTCAGAACTCTCAAGCGATGCTGCTGTACTTGTCCCTGGGGCTGGTGTAGCTGCTGTGCTTGCCGGCTCTCCCACCATCAGCTTCTTTTCCTGAGCCCAGCTCTTCCTCCTCTGCCTTGCTGGGAAATGCTGCGGGGTCTCCTGCGTCCTCCTGGGGCTCGGCGGGCGGCTTCCGGGGAATGCTCTCGGCCCTCGGGGGGCTGGGCTCGGCCGTGGGGCTCAGCTCCTCCTCCGCCTTCTCCCGCTGCTCGGCAGCCGCCTCCTTCCGCTCCTCTACCGCCCCGACCTCCTCCACCGGCAGCCGTCCCCTTGCGGCCTTCGGTCCCGCTCCCGCTTGGTCCCCGGGGCCGCTCTCCCGGGCCGCTTCAGCAGCCGCCGGCTCCCGGGGCCGCTCCTCCTCGGCTCCCCAGAGCCTGACGCAGACGGAGGCGAGGGCGAGGGCCAGGACGGTGAGGAGCAGCCGGACGGCCAGGGACCAGTCCACGGCCACGTCCGTCCCGCCCTGCTGCTGGAGCCCGCCCGTATTACAAGTCATTGCCATAAAGTACAGTGAGACAGGAACCTTAGCCCAAGCCCCACACTTGATAAACACTAACACAGCAAATACCGGCTCTAAGTAAGTTACAACATTCTGAAGCTGTGAGATCAAGAGGAACAACTCTGAGAGCCAATAAATCAGCATTGTGACGAGTGACTATTAATCCGGTCAGATCTGTCGTTATCTCAACCCCTTGTGCCCCACGTTGGGTTCCAAAAAGAACTGTCGTGGTTTAAACCCAGACAGACAGCTTGTTACCCACTCCCCCCCTTCTCGCCCTCCCCCTACTCTCGGAGGGACAGAGAGGAGAATCACAAAGAAATGCAACTCCCATGGGTTGAGATAAGAACAGTTTAGTAACTAAGGTATAACACAAATCACTACTGCTACCACCAATAATAGTAATGATAAAGGAAATAACAAGGGAAGAGAATACAACACCTCATCACCAGGCGACCAATAACTTGCCCCCCCAGCACTGCACCAGCTACCAAGAAGGAGGAAAATGACTGCTCCTGCTAAACCCAGGACAGTTGTATTTGCCTCAACAATGTCATACTTGATTTTGAATATAATAATTGGCCTCTGTAGAGGAAAGTACTTAATCATGTACTTCAGTCCATTCTTTAGAACAACTTTGAATCAGGTACTTAGCATTAACTGTGGAAGACATTTTCTAAAATCACAGATTTATTAGTAGAACAATTCACTGATCATTCTCTATCTCTTGCTCTAGAAGGGAAGTTTCCATGAATGCTATGTGCTTGTGCAGTGATGTCAAGGCATGAATGAGAGACACTGTAGGAATGTCCACAAAGCCTCAAGCTGGCAGCAAGTAGGATTCTCCAGATCTAGAAGCAATACTATGCTTTGATGCATGCACTGTAAGTCATTTGAATCTCATTTTCTCTAGAGAAAAGAGTCTCTAGGTGTGAAAAAGGAAAAGAAATCCTGTATATATTAGCTCCCCTGCACTGAACTACCAGATTTTTCTGTTTTGCATGTGTGCTTTCCTTTCTTCTTTTTCTCTTTTTTCAATCAGAAAAGCTGCAAGCTGTACATGTGAAAATATGGCATATGTTTCATCACTTCAGCAAAGTACTGGCCACTAGATCTACAAGCTTCATTAACAGACAGGGCTCATTATCCTTGGAAGGCCAGTTGTATTTTTTATACCTCCCCTAAGGGCTGCCATACTGCTCTAAGCCAAGATATAAGTTTGGTTACTCCTAGCAAGACATTATGCTGTGTGGGCACATACCAAAACCCCTGAATGGAGTTCATGCAATTACTGCTTTTGCAGGAAAGTTACAACAACTCCCTTTCTTAATAGCAACTCCAGAATCATTTCCAGAACATATCATTACTAGAGATGTAAGTACAAGAGGTCACCAAATTTCTCCACTCCTTTCTGCCCAAGTGCTATTTGAGATGCAAATGGATTTTGAAGAGTCGTGCCACCTAAATTGCACATACATATGCATAGATGTTTTCTGTTCTTAGAGGCAGCAATAATAAAGTTTAATATTTAGAAAAGAACTAAACCTCTTTACAAGCTACCACAAAGCCAGATCTTCAAAGCCTCTCCAACATTTCTTCTGCATTAAAAAGAAACTATTATTCTACATTTAAAATATAAAAGAAATAAAAATAAAAAATAAAAATGTGCACATACCAAAACAAGTATGTAGACATCAGGGGTACCCCAAAGCACAGGATTTTCCAAAGTGCTTGTACTAGATCTGCATGTAAATTCCTAGGTGCTGGTAAGTATCACCCTAGCTGAATGTCTGCACAGAAATCCCATTTGAAATCACTCCCTATTTCTCTCTTAAAAGAGATCAGATTAACCTAACATAGTCCTTTTGTTATTTGATTGGTTTTCCTCAGATTCATAAGGATGCAACCACATTGCAAAATAGGTATCTGAAATTCCACTGAAGATATCGATTTTTCTAGCCAAGGGGTTGGAGACACTGTATTAGCGCTGATTCCCCTATACAGAGCTGTAAATCCAAGACTTTTACCTAGCCTAGTATAAAAGCCAGGTATCAAAGCACCTTATCTCATCAGTTCTCTAGTGTGAAAGAAGGAAACAACAGAAGCCTAATTCAGAAGTTGTTAGGTACTTCCTCCTACTTCCCTTGACTTAACTTGCTCCTTTTAAGTCGACATACTCTATGTTTACATGAGGGTCATACAAAGAACTAAACCACACACATTTTGGATCAGCATTACAGCAAACCTGAATTAACAAAGCATTCTCATTTTCAACAGATCTACCCTAATTTACACCAGCACTTTGAAACCATGACCCCACACCAAAGAAAAAGATAGATGCTGCTGGCCCCTACCATATGGGAAGAAATCCCACCACTCTTTTTACCCCAGGATTAAACCATTTTGCAATGTTCCTGAACTCTGCACTGCACTATGAAAGACTGTTTCTCCAGCACAGTCAGCTCCCTCACCTACAACAGTAAAGTCACAGCCATAGACACGAAGCTATCGTTAAAACAGAAACTGCAAATTTACACTGTTCTACTTCAGTATGTGAATTTGTTTGCCTGTTTAAAAAAAAAAAAAAAAGTGCTTAGGAAGGGTAATGAGAAACATCTTTGTCATCATAATCTAATTCTTGCTCCTCAGCTGTCACAAATCAGTGTTGATCCACTAACTTGCATTTGACCTGCTTTGACTTATACCGCCTGTAGATCTCACTCTTGGTGCTGAATGTAAAGTAAACTCATGTCTAGAGGCCAAATGCTCAGCTGGATTACATTAGCATACTTCCTTCTTTGAAGTGCATGAAGCACATGGATTTACAGCAGCTGTAGCTCTAGTCTTGAATTGTTTGTTTGAGTTTTTAACTTTGATTAACCTACCAGGTATAATGAGTGGTAGAATTGGCAAGGATATAGTTTAGAAAGTACATATTTGACTGCATGTTAGTCTCTGATTATTATGCTAAGAGGTACATATACATAAATATGACATGACCAAATTTCCAATGAGAGTCTCATCAAAATATTTTTCTGTATAATGGTCAATGTGCCAAAAGAAAGCATACAAAAGCCAGTGTTTGTTTATGCTTATAGTTTACTTTCAGAATTCATTCTCCTGTTTCTGCTGGAATTTTTTTCAAAGCACTTAGCATTTGTGGAATGGACCCAAAAGATGCACAATTTGTTGCTGTAATCCAGTCAGTGTTTGTCTAGCTAGTGCCAAGTTTACTGACATACTTTCAGCTTAGAAGGTCTATTTTATTTACTAAAGCGAAAACTGTCAAGCTTGGCAGCCTAAAGTCAAGCACCAAAATCTATATTTAGGCATTTATATAAGTAGCCTACTTTTCACAGGCAGTGAAGACATGTAAACTTCAAAAGAAGTCAGCACCCGGCACCTCTGAAAATCAGGTCGCTTAGCTGTACAAATATGCAATTACCTACATTTGAACAAAGCACGCCTTCATTTGTATGACTTCACTATATAAAGCAGCATGGTGTGCCCCATGAAGAACACTTTGAACACACCTTTTGAGAATCGTAATTCCTTCTGCAATTCCTCTCAAAGAAGCAATAACCTTCTAATTAAATGTACCATTGATTCCTTTCATCTAGATTGAATACAACGTGACTAGTGAATTGATTAAGAACTTATTGAAAAGACCCCAGTGCTTTGACTCACTTTTTTCCCATTTAAACATTGTATAAATCTCAGGCGTTGTCTCTGTGGTGGTTGTCCAGATCTGGTTGTGTGGTTGAATGGATCATCTTCATTTGATTTGTACAATAACATGTTAATTGCAATGCTGAGATCTGTTTAAGCCATATTGATTACCAGAAAACTTCTGCAGTGCATAATTCCCATTCTACCAAAACATTGGGTCAAAATCTTCAAAGGTGAGATGAAATATGTTAAAAAAGCTTTCATTTATTATTTGTCTATGTCTGTGTATATGTATATATATGATCCTGTGTTATTGTGGTCCCTGAGAAGTTTCATCAGGAGCCAGATTACATGCTTTATTATACTACTTATTATACTGCTATACTATACTGATTATACTATATGGCTGATAACAGCCAAACAAAGCTCTGTCTGTGCAAAGATTCAACACAGATCTCCTGCATAATAGCTGAATTAAGACCCCCTTTCAAATACAAAATTTAGCTGCATTCCAAATCATATAAATAGCACATAAATCATTGAAATATAAAAGGAACAAAAAACTTTTTTTTTTTCTGAGGCTCAAAGGTCCTGTTTTTCTTTTTCTTACCATGAATTGATTGCATTGTGATGAGTTGAAGCAAAGAGGGAAAGCAATAATGTTTGGCTTTTGATTCCCTACAGAATAGAGAGAAAAGAGAAATTATAGGATTTTGTCTTACAAGGAAACTCTCTTTTGGGTGCTGTCCTCGCAGCATCTCTTTCTGCCTCTTAACTCTATGGTAGCCCATCATATAAACACTTGCAAGTTATAAAGCACAAAAGATAAAAGACTGTAAATACCAGTGTCAAGAAACAGCTAAAATGCAAAGCATGCATGGACTGTGGCATACTTACCACAGCAAAGGAGACTTTATGGCTGATTTAATAGTGCATACACTAAAATATTCCCCCAAAATTTGCAAGAAAAGAAATCTGTTCTGATGTAATCCCATTAAGTTCCACCCAATTGCACTGAGCTGAGTGTCTGTACATGGATGTAACAAAAAGCATTTGGATTATGCCATCATTATTTCACTGTTATTGAAGCCTTCTACTTTTATTGAAAGAGTGCATTTAATAATAATAATAATTTTATTAAGTTATAATTTAATTGGCAACTTCAGTTTGTAAGTACCCCAACACAGGAAAATTGGAGATGTTAGAAGTCAAGGCTGAATACATTGGCAAGGAAGTATGAAAGTAGCTTATTTAAGGACCTGCCAAAGCCATACAGTCTTATATTTCAGTTTTATGAGTAAAATGTACCAACTCATACAAATTCTTAGAGATTCATTTATCAAGAGTCAGGCCAAGATTTGGATACAGACACAAATAATAATAGAAATTAAAGAGAAAAATGGCTTATAGCTCTTTTTTAGCATTTTCCTGGAAATATGGAAGTGTAACCAATTAGCTCTTCCCTATCCTAACCAAGTAGAGGAAACGGTGGTAGGATCTTAGGTAATTCAGATAGGGAGAAAATTATATAGTATGGAAAATGCAGAGAATCAGTAATTTTGCTTATTTTTTGTCAGAGGAAGATTGGAATATTTAAAGTTTTCAAGAGCTTTGAATAGGAAGTTTCATGAATAATTATTCATACTTTAGCATTATCCTTGGAATACTAGTCAACTAGTTAATATAGTACTTCTCAACCAGTAAGAAGCGACAGCCTGTAAGTCCAGTCCATCAATTAGGTGGGAAGTGCCACCTTCCATTCACAGCTAAGACCCATTCATTACAAAGAATACAAAGTTTCTTAATTATCTGAAATGAATATGGAGTAAAATAATTAAGAGAACCTTGCACAATTCACTCTGCCCTGAGAAAAGTGACCTTTTTAGTGTACTTGGTGTCTGAGTGAAGCCCAGTGAATCTTTCCATTGAATTAAATGGCATTATCCTCTTTTACCTGCTGCTAGACTTCAAAACTGCACTGACTTAATTGAGCTCAAAATTGAGTTAATAAGTGCAAACTTTCCTCAGTCACTGTAATTATTTTTCCTCTGGGGTATCCATTGTGTCATATTAAAAGTGTACTCAAACTTCTTTGGAGTGCATTGTATCATAGAATCTTAGAATAGTTTGAGTTGGAAGGGACCATAAAGATCATCTAGTTCCAATCCTCCTGCAACCTTCCACTTGACCAGGTCGCTCAAAACCCTGTCCAGCCTGGCCTTGAACACTGCCAGGGATGGGGCAGCCACAACTGGTGGCAACCTCTGCCAGTGTCTCACCACCCTCACAGTAAGGAATTTCTTCCTAATAGCTAATCAAATCTCCTCTTTCAGTTTAAAACCATTTTCTGTTGTCTTACCACATGTCCCTGTAAAAAGTCCTCCAGGTTTCTTGCAGACCCCCTTTAGACACTGGAAGCTGCTCTAAGTTCTCCCCGAGCCTTCCCTTCTCCAGGCTGAATAAGCCCAACTCTCTCAGCCTGTCTTCATAAGAAGGATGCTCCAGCTTTCAGAGCATCTTCATGGCCTCCTCTGGACTCTTTCAGGCAGGTCCACATCCCTCTTGTGTTGGGACCCTCAGAGCTGAATGCAGTACTCCAAGGGAGGTCTCACCAGAGCAGGTAGATATTCAGAATCACCTCCCTTGACCTGCTGGTCACACTTCTTTTGTTGCAGCACACAGTTGTTTTTCTGAGCTGGAAGTGCACGCTGCAGCCTCATGTTAAGCTTCTCACCAATGACACTCCCATGTCCTCCTCAGGGCTGCTCTCAATTCATTCTCTGCAAAGCCTGTAGCTGTGCCTGGCATTGCCCCAACCCACGTAGGACCTTGCACTTGGCTGGGTTAAACTCCGTAAGGTTGGCATCTGCCCAGCTCACAAGCATGTCAAGGTCCCTCTGGATGGCATCCCTTCTCTGCAGCATATTAACCGAACCACACACCTTAGTGTCATTGGCAGACTTGCTGAGGGTGCATCCATCCCATTGTCCATGTCATCAACAAAGATGTTGAACAGAATTAGTCCCAACACCAGCCCCTGAGGGACATCACTTGTTACCCGACTCCAGCTGGACATTGAGCTGTTGACTAAACTCTGTGTGTGGCCATCCAGCCAATTCCTTATCCACTGAGTGGTTCACCTATTAAATCCATGTCTCTCCAGTTTAGAGAAAAGGATGTCATGAGGGACAGTGTCAAATGCATTGCGCAAGTCTGGGTGGATCACATGAGTTGCTCTTCCCTTATCCATTAATGCTGTGGCCACATCATAAAAGGCCACCAAATTTATCAGGCATATTTGCCCCTAGTGAAGCCATGTTTGCTGTCACTAATCACTCCCTTACTGACCATGTTCTTTAGCATAGTTTCCAGGAGGATCTTCTCCATGATCTTACTGGTCACCGAGGTGAGATTGACTGGTTTGTAGTTCCCCAAGTCTTTGAGCTTCTTTTCCTTTCTAAAAACACAGGTTATATTTCTCCTTTTCCCCTCAACAGGAACTTCACCAGCCTCCTATGACTTCTCATATATGATAGATAATGGCTTGGCAACTACATTTGCCAGTTTGATCACTACGCAAAAATGCATCTTATCAGGTCTCATGAACTTGTGCACCTTCAGGTTCCTTAGATGATCATGGATGCAATGAAGAAAATAGAATGCCTGTGATGTAGAATCATATCACCTTAAAAATAACAACACATATTTATTTCCTTGTTAGACTGTACCACTAGAATCCAACATTTCCAATTGACTTAAGTTTCACCACAACCTCAGCAATTATCCATGTAATAGAATGTTTGAAAAAGTAGATGGTTATATTCAACTAAATGTCTCAATTGTTCAAGTCTCTCATGTATTTCCTGGCAAAATCACATTGGAATGAAAGGATAAAAGCCATGGTTTATTTTCCTTAGTGACAGAAATGTTCTCAGTTGAAAAGCTTAGGTACTTTTGAATGATATTATAACAATAAAATTAGACATATGTCGCTTTTCCTGTTGTAACTGCTAATAAGGCGTATGTGTGCCTATTGTTTGAGACACAATGTGCCTTTGGTATTGACAGTATTTAGCTGGCATTATGGAAAGACATTAGCATGAAGAAATCTCCTGGATAAGATTCAAAGCTGAATGCATGGATAATTCCACCATAAAATAACTACCTATGTGTTGAGGAGGATTTTTTTTGCTATTTGTTGAGTCTTTAACATTTTAGCAGTACAACAGATCTTTTTAAATGCCTTGAAGTATCTACACAGCAGGTTATGTTAATAGGTACTAATTTAATAATTCATTTCCAACACTAACTGTTCTATGATTCATTGAAAAAGAGATGTTCAATCACACAGAATAATATTACAAGAAAGTAGATATATGTATCTTGCACACATGCATATAAGAGACAACATGTAAGTTCTGCTGTTCATTTGCCTTTCTGATAGCACTTGTTGCTCTACTCAAGCTGCAAAATGTTGCTACTGGAAACAAAAGCCTAACTTTATTCACTTTATCTTCACCCACTCTACTTCTTTACTGTCAATGGGAAATCCACTGATACAATCCACCACAATTAGGACAGAGCTATTCTGACAAAAGATCACTATATTAGCTATAAGAAAGCTGAAGACAGTCAAATCCTGCCAAGTTCAAAGAAATTGTCTACTTGACAACTGTATCCACTACTAACATATCACACAACCACTACTGGACAACCTTATCGGACTTGATGAAGGGATATAACTTAATGAAATCTGACAAGAATAAGTCCCCTGGAAACTCTTCTCATAGCTGCAGCTATAAGAAAAAACTTTTGGACAAAGAAACTGCCTCGACAAGCTTCTTAAAATGCTGTGAAAGGCAAAATCACAGGCTACAGAGATGGGTGTTGAAAAGTTGGTGGATTAAGTTGAACAAAATATTGTTAGTTTGGGAGGAACAGGAAGTAATAGCAGTTATCTACTGAATACATTGTCAATGGGTGCAAAAAAGTGAAGAGGTGGTCTTTTTGAAATTACAGGAGGAAGAGGCCATCATTCCATCTTCCTCTTAATGGAAATGCCTCATAAATAGACCTTTCCCTCAAACAGACTTTCCTCAGTAATTGAGTAAATAATCCATATACTTTTTAGTTCACCTTTTTGTCAATAGATTGCTGAGTACATTCTACAAGTTCAATGCATAACAAATTATGGTAACCTCAAGATAAGCAAGTGCAATTACTTTATCGGTGTGGTATTAGGAAAGTATCAAAAGGGCTATTCACACACAGGGTGTGCTATACAGTTCTTTGCAGCATTTTATTCTTTTTAAGACATAAACCAATAATCCAATAGATTGTTAGCTCTATCACCCTTTCTTTCTCTCTCTAATCCCACATACACACATCAAAACACACATTTTAGAACATGGCAATTGCCCTTGGAAAGTTCTGATTTAGAAATCGTTTCTTTCAGGTACTGGGGGGATAAAATAAAAAATATTTTAATTTCTGTGTCTTTTAAAATCGATTTTTTTCTCTTGAGAATGGTGCTGCAGTGAAGAAAGAAAATCTTTCATAGCACTGATAGTTATGAACTCCATTTGGTGTTAAAAGACCTGGTAGTTACGTCTGAGATGTGCTGAATAGTTGTGGCATATCCCTGACAAAGGGTGTTTTCATCCAGATCAGTCCAAAGGAAAAGCAGACAAACTGGACCATGAAATTCTTTCTCTTAGACCAGAAACCATACAAAATACCAGCTGTCAAGGTCAAACAAGTTCTTTCTTCACATGGTGTCAATAGCCCAAACTTTAGAAATTCTCCATAAAGGAAGCTCCTACGTTCCTTATCAAAACACACAGGCATTGGCCTGATTTAACAGACACTGATGAGAACTCTGTTTTTATGAAATTCAGGATGCTTTTTTATGATTTCCTAAACACCTATTTCCGTCCTGATTTCCTTAAGTCTCAGCTGTGGTTTTGGGGGCAGTTTATTTTACACTACAGCTCACTGCAGCAAATTTTTGTTCTGGGTATCCTCTTACATTCTAGATTCTAGATATTATGCCTATGTGTACGTGTTTACAAGAAGCCTTCATATATTAACTGCTCGCAAAACAGAAACAATGGGCTGTTTTCTAATTACCTCCTACTTTGAAAGCACCACGCAACACAGCAAAATAAAGAAAACAGATGTGATGGGTGTAATTCATGCCTAGCATGCCAATTCATTCTTCTCCTTCCCAGTTAAGACAAGGCTAACCTTCTTGTGTTCTGAAGCCCTCCTTCCCACACCAGCATTAGCAAGAGAAAAAGGAAACATAAATGATGGAGTGACTCCACATCTAGCCTGTATCCCCTGAAAAGTATGAAATTCTGAAAGGACTATATTTTGCATCATGTCTTTAAATCAATAATCACCAGCAAATATGTACCAAGTCTTGAGAAAACAGCCTAAGTCTTGCACTAAGGATGTTTCAAGGAAGGAAATTTCATTTTTTACTTAATAATCATTATGTTGGGGGGGCGGTAATTTATTTTGCTTTTCCTCATTTTGCTTTTCCTGATTTCTACAGCTAACTTCAGTTAACAGACCTGTCCACAATACTTGCATGCCAAAGCAAAGCACAAGCTGTAAAAGCCATGTTACTCTTCCCAGGACACAGAGCTGCAATTTGGCAAAAAAAATAGTCCCCTACAATTTCTGGAGTCCCTTCTGGAATTATTATTAGTGACTTTAAGCTGTTTATTAGTGTCACTGTCAGGTTCCAAATCTGTGAAGGCAGATGTATCAATCACATATAGCAATGATGACAGTAGCTGCAAATCAGAGGTAAATGCATTAACTGCCAAGGCCTCCCACACATGGAAAAACACTTAACAAAGACAGCTGATTAACTCATTCTCACACAATCATTTATACTCTGCTGCTGACTGCATTTCAGGAGTAATTTCCATTACTCTAATAAACATACTATAGGATTTGCTAATAGGAACAGTTCACAGTCTCTTCTGCAGCATTATAATGTCAAGCACAAAAGGCAAAGAAGGGGTTCTGCAGAACATTGCAGGATCCCTTAGAGAATCTGTAGCAATGATCATGACAAACTTTCAGAGGTATCTGAACCATGGGTACACACTGTCTGCAGAGACTTCATTATGGCCATTCACATGGATCAAGTCCACATCTTGTTCCCCAAATATTTTCTTTACCTCATTTGGCCTCTGCATGAATATCCTAGTTCACAGTGTGGGATCCCTCCCCTGGCATTTCTGCAGCATGCTTTTCTATCCTTCTTTGAGGCAAGAACGTAGACTAGGTTGTTTTGACGATAAAGGTATTAGTTTCCATGTTTTTTACTTCGTTCTTCCAATCCATGAATGTCTGTGCAGGGATTTCTCAGGATTCACTTTATTAGTTACGCATTTTATTTATATAATTCTCTGGCTCTTCCTGTGGTTTTCATACACTAGAGTTTAAAGTATTCAGAATAATAGACAAACAGTTGGGAAAAAATATGCATTTTTCTGTCTCGTCTTTCTGTTCAAACACTGCCTGCTTTTTCTGTGGCAAATGAGCTGGCTAATTCTTTGCAGACTGTTTTCCAGAAGCAGCTCTTGAGGAAGAGTCCCTTTCTCCTCAGGAAGTCCCAATAAATCACCATCTGCAAATGTTAGCATGCAGAAATGTGGCATGTATGGGCCTTGACAGAAATGCATGCAAAAGAGTAATTTTGCTGTCAGCTTCAACTTGCCTCTCCCCAAGTCTCACGCAGTTGAAATGCTGTTGACTGGTACATTTTTTGACTGTTAAAGAAAATCATCACAAATTTTTCTTCCTTTTATTGCTGTAAAATCACTCAAGGAAACAATACAAGTACCTTGGATGTCTCTTGCCATCAACAATATCAAACCACTAAAAAGCTACTTTATATCTGAGCTTCCTCAAAGATTCCCCAGAAGACAGAAGCAGTTTTGGAAGAAATTGATCATGCTGCCATAAAATCTCCATTCTATTGTTTAAACCTTCTGCTGTTGCAAGCTGTATCACGTGGTTAATGACAAGAGTGTGGGTTTTCATAGAAGGTGATCAGAGAAGGTAATATTTATACTGTGAGCACAGCCATTGACCATAACTGGATTCCAAGAAAAGAGAAAAATGTTAGAAAAATGTTATACATAGCCCACTGGAAGATTTACATTCAGGTACAACAAAAGCTTATAAAGACACACACAAAAAAATAGTGATCAATTTAGAATTCACATCTGGTACAGAGTTGAGGGCCAAAGGAGACTATTAAGTCAGCTACTGTGAACACCCTCATGTCCCAAGAGCTTATATTTTTCTTAGAACTCTCATACTAAGATGAAAATCTATGCATAGCTTATCTTCTAGAAAAATGTTTGAAGTTGAACTGGAGACAGTACAGAAAGAAATCACTATTCCCTTGGATGATTTTTTCCAGTGCTTAGCCATCTTCACTGTAAAAATATTGTGACTTAATTCCACTGTGAATTTGCCTGGCTTTAAATACTGTGCAGGTACTTATTGTGAATCCTTTCTCTGGTAGATAAAGAAAGAATTAAGGAGTCAGCAGTAATTCCTCCCATTTGAAATGTTTGCGTTTCAGAGTGACTGGGCAGAGTTTTTAGTTCATGGAAGAGTTAAGCCATGGCTGCTAGACTCAAGAAGGTGATGAGGTTACAGATTTATTTCACATACATAGGCCATTAACATGAAAGTTGAACTCAGTAAAGATAAATTTAAGACTACCCATGAGCTGAAGAGAAGGAAGAAGAGAGAAAGACTATGAGTAGGTGAATAGCAGCACACGAAAAGAAGGCAGGAGGAAGAAACCACACTGTGCTGCTCAAAAATTTATATTAAGTTTCCAAGTTCTTTAGTTCACACTGAGAAAAGCTGTTTGACTTGCAAAGAGAAAAAAAACTTACAACTTTGTAAATCTATACCTCATTTCTCTGTAACACCTTGCCTTGAAGTCAGCACATGAACTGGATTAGAAACTACTCCCATTGATTCAAAGGGTGTTACAAGCAATGGATTATATGCACCTCATTAATAACAATTACTATTTACTGAAGCTCTAGCCAGGCTCCTTATTTATTATGATATTAGTTAATAGGGTGAACATTTCTCTCTTAGTCTTCCTCAGTTGTTGCTGCCAGAAACAAGAGAAACATCCTTTGAAGAAAACAGTCCTCTGAATGAGGCAGGCTCCATGTCCTGTGGGTATTCACTGAGCAGCATCAACAACATAGTGTTGGTGATACAAAAAGTGAATGAAAGCACTAAACTGCATCTTCTTCTAAACTATTCTATTCTTGAAATCTAATCTGATGTGCATGCACGTCTAGATTATGAGAAAAGCATATTGTGGGGCATAGGTCTAGCTAAAGATATTTTCTGTGTTTTATATAGGAAGCATCTTCATGACTAAGGTTCAAACAACTGTGAGTTCACATGGTTACTCAGAAGATTATTTTACAGGAAGATTCTAAAAAAATTCTTTACAGCAGTAGATTCACTGTCTTTTTAAAGTGCAACTGCTGAGATGGTTACAGTCCATTACACCTATAATTTCATATACTCTGAACTAGCCAGAACAGTTCTACTGTAGAAGGCATGCAGATTCACTAGTGAGATGTTAAATGTAAACTAGTCTCAGCTGTGCCCAAATGGACTTCATTATTGCTTAGACCAGGTCTGAAGTAGGTTTTATCTATGCAGCCGCAGGGCTGTATGTATGCAAGTGTGTGAACATGTCTTAGAGTAATTAAAGGCAAATAGCCAAAATTGTGCCTGAGATACAACGTTCAAACAGTACACATAAATACAGGTATATTTGTTTATATTTTTTTTCATATATGATTGAATATCAAATGATACACCTTAACCCTGAAGATAGATTCAGTGACAGTATTAAGTGTATCTCAGATTGAATATTTAGTTCAGAAAACTTAGTTCAAAATATTTAGTTCATGTAAACATAAAAATAAATCAAGGAGAGAAATGAGGAAAGAAGGCAGGATTGCCAGGCAAGAGAACACAGCTGTTTCCACACCTGATAAGCCAAAGATAAACATTCCTAAAATACAAGAGAAGCAAAAACCTGAGGTACCCCTGAGATTCAGCAAAATGCATGGATTCACAACATTCGCTCTTCGTGCAATACTGAGTTTACTAATATACATAAAATCAGGTGGGCCATCTGGAGACATTTATATTCTGAACAGTATAAAAGAAGTCTGCACATAAAAAAGCAAATATTCCAACCATGTCTGCATCCATTTGCATGTGTTTTGAGGTCAAACAGAACCCTGAAGGTGTGTTTCCTTATACTTCTGTGCTAGAAGTTGCAAAGCACTTAAACAAAATGAAGTGCCAGAGTCCCATTAAATAGTAAGAGGAATCCTAATCCCTTTGTCCCTCTAAAATAACTAGTTTTAAAATCTTGATGGTTGAAGAATGTATTATCTTGTTAAGTCCATTACTGTCATCTCTTCAAAGTCATTATTGTTTGTGTTCATCCTTATCCTGAAGAGGAAATTTGATAAGCATGTTGAAACATGAGTATTGCAGCTGCTTCCTGAGGAGTTTGCGTTTTATAATTATTTGTACTAAAAATGTGTAAATACCATACAGAACATACCTGCCATCATTCGATATGTTTTAGAAGTTTGGTTAAATTCTACCTCATGGACATCTGTTTAGCATCAGCTTAAAGTGAGTCCCACTTGAACGCTGAGGAACTTGGCTCTTCCTCCTTACATTCTGCAGCACTAACGTTGTCTCAGAGAACACTTCATTAAAATAAATCACAAATTTTGCTACTACCTTGCTATTTACCTCATGGTGGGAGAAAAGTGATGCCAAATAGCTTACTGAGCCTTGACACATTTTCTCACTGATATTGGCTTAGTTTAACATATCCCTTGCTTCTTTTTTTTTTTAACACTGTCTTGTAAATTATCATTCCTGAGTTGTTTTTTTCATTTTTTTTTCCTGTACTATTTTGATGCATAGTGCAAAGCCATCCATCATGATGCAGAATCTTCCACCCACTAATGGAAGGCACACTGCCGGGCACATCATTCATCTCCTTGAGTGAACAGCACTTCCACCCTTGGCCATCTCTACTGAACATGTCTCCTCTCTTGCTGGGGCAGCTGTTCAAGGTACCCCAACACTGGTTTGGGAGCAGCTGCTCTGCACAGCATTGCTTGCTGCCCTGTTTACCTGCTGCAGGTGAACTATGTTTCTGTCTCCAGATCATTTCTCACCTTCTCATATGAGTCATTACCATTATCTTTTATTTGAAGTTACACCTGCTCCCGTAACCATCTCACTACTACCATGTTAGCTACCCAGAAAACTAGCCACAAAAAAATTGGAATATGCTGTAAAGCAGAACGCCCAAATATTCCCACACACCCACAGCTACATACCTTGTAAGCACTTTATTTATACTTTATCAGATTACAACTCCAATAAATTTCCTGGGGTTTTATGTATCCTATGCAATCTTCTACAGAGCTGGTTTCAAAAAGTGGCCTTACATTAATTGCAAACTCAGTTAATGGCAGGTACAACTGATGACGTATAGACATTCATCTATCTGACTACACTCACTAGAGTCATTTAGTCTGAATGCTCCCCAGTAATCACAAAATCAATAATCATCTTCTTTTAACAAGTCTCTCTGTATGTGGAAGCTCTTTAATAACTTCCTCCATTCCATGTATCATTTCTTTGTGACTGTTCAGAGCTTTTCCAAAGGAGAGTCTTTCCAAAATGAGATCTGATTTTATGCACTCTACAATAGCTGCAGTAATGGAGTTTTTTTGCATCATTCCAATGGCCCATAATAGTTTTTCCTTTTCTCTGCCAAGATTTCAGTACTTGTCCAAAGGTACTGAAAAGTCCACATAATAAGTCAAATGATAGCTCAGCGAGGGTTATTTGTAAGGAAATTTTGCAGAACAGCACTTTCTCAGAGTTCCATTTTAATGACACTGTTAGTGTCTATCTTAGACACACTATCCCCACTTTCTATCTTGGTCACAGTGGATGTTAACTGAAATGTTAATACAGTGATGCTGGCCTTAGAAGCAAACTTCTGAATTCACAGTATTTGAGAGCATCCGAAATTAGGCAAGAGGGGTTTGTCCATCCCAAATAAATGGCAGAAGAATCAGTGTTACGTTTGGATGAGAAAGTCAACTACCTTTTAACTTAAACTAACTTTGAAAACTACTTACTTACTGTTTTCACAACTATAATTTTTCATGTTGTCTCCTTATTGTAAGATGCTCCAAGTGGTTTTCTGTCTTTTGTTTTTGCAGTTAATGCTCAGTAACTGCAATCTTTCAAATGAAGTAGAACTCTTCAATATTGCTGTATTAAGGGAAATTATAATAGCCTATTGACTGCAGCTAAGTCAATGATCCATTCGTTATTCTGTCTTAAAGGCTTCTGGAGTTTGTAAAATAATGTATTTAATTATCTTAAAAGTCAATATAAGCACACATGGAGGTCTGCAATGAACAAAACTGGTTAATGTAGTTGCGAAAACAGAGTTTCAAGCTGCTCATCCCGCCCATTACGTCTAAGTCTGAACTGCTTTCCTAGACTAATAGTCTGCACAAATAATCAGGTATAATCCTACAAGAAGGCATTTGTTGCTGCACAGATCTTTAGCCTTAAATATGGAGTGAGTGCACATTTTACATAAAGGTGGAACAGAGTAATAGCTGTCTAAAGTTCCAGTGTTAACATTTAAAAGGTGAGACATGGTACCTCATACGCTTGGTAGATGAAGCAGTTTTGCTGTGTATTTCACTTTAAATACCAGATACCTTGATCAAGAGATGGTAAGAGAAATAGATGTTTGACATTTAATTGGATTGTCTACTCCCAGAGCACACACTTCTGGGACTTCCCATACCACATTCTGATCCTAATTTTTTAGTTCAAAATAATTCTTTTTCTCCCAGTGCAAGAACAAAGAGCATGAAGATAAGAGACTGAAAAATCAAACTAATGGAAAAGTAATGGAATAAAGAATCAAGCTACAAAGTCATTTTCTCCTCAGAGTTTGATTTTACAGGACCTCCAGCACCACCACCTCACATGGACTACTGAGAGGTCAATTTGGATAAAATCAGAGGGACTACAAGATTTACGTGGGAGGCAGATGCCATGTTCGTTTAGGCGTCTCTGGTAAGCAAGTACTGTCAGAGAAAAACATGTACAACTAAGCTTTCACCTTACCTCAGGAAGAACATCGCTCACTTACCGGCAACCACAAATTTCTGTACCTCCTGCAGTCACATCATTCAGACTAAAACATGCAGAAAACACTTGGCTTTATGACAAACAATGGGGAAGGCAGAGTGCTCACACAGCATGATCCTAAGCATTCCCCATTGAGGCAGACACTGAAGCTTCCTTTCATGTTCCTTCTTTTTTTAAAAGCAATATGCAAACAATTTTACCTCCCTTCAAAAAATCAGGACTACATTAGTTTATCCTAAAATAGCTATAACTAATACTCATCTCACTTAAACATTAGTTCTTTTGTACTTGAAAATGTTTTTTATCCATCAAAGCTTTTCAAAAAGCTATTCACCAAAATATACGTCTTCCTTTTTCACACAGAACCAGATTGTTTCCCTCCCCTATCCTTTCTGTCCAAAGTAAAGCTCAGTAACCTTTAATGCATTTTCACCCATGTAGGCTATTTCAGCAACATTTCAGAATATATTTTCTTTTTGTTAACTATAGGTCCAGAATAACATGAATTGAGTTTTCAAATTTAATTTTTCCCAAGGAGAGAAGGACTGTCATTCAATGAATTTGTATAAATATGGAGTTATGTCAAATCTTGTTTTAAATGCATTCTGTTGGTATTTTTAAGCATTCCTCAAACTAAATTGGCACAGGAGAATGCCTCAATTTCAGGCGTTTGCCTTGTCTAGCAGCACCATATTTGGTACAGGAACTATCCATTAACACAACAAGCTGGCATGTCTAAACATTCAGACGCTGAATATTATTTACTTTGACCACTTTTTTCATTTCTGTTCACAAACTTGGGGATTTTGCTCATCTGTATGCTTAAGAAATCCATTTCCTACTCACCAATAGAGTTCTTTTATGTATCTGCTACTCAGTGGCAGCCCACAGGCCCTAGTTTGCAGGAATGCTTTGCATCCAGCTATTTTAACATCCTATGGTGTGTTTTAAAAGAAAATGGAAGTGCTTCTAATTGATGTTGTGTTTTCCACATCCTTATGTTTTCCTGTTTCCTGCTTTCTAATGACAAATATCTCCCTCAGACAATCTGCACTTTCCAAGAATGTATTTTTGAGTACTTCAAAGGCAACAAAACAGCACTGACATTTTAGGCCACATACTTGCCATATACTTTTAGCCTGCTTCCACTACAATTAACAAGACTGTTCTGCTCAATACTCCTCTGAAGCAAAAAAGAAATGGAGTCAGATATTCTGACTAGAAAGTCTGTATTTTTCATTTGTTTGGTGGGGCTTTTTTTCTTTCCATTCAATGTAGTCATCATGAATTTATCTGGGTGGCTGCTCTGGAAATTATACATCTATTGGAAGATTTCTACAGCAAATGAACGGCATCCCCAGCTAAAAGAAGAAAACTAGCATGGTCTCCATCAAGAATTTCAACAGCTGTTTTCCTCACAGGCTATGAAGAAAGTTGAGTTGTTGTGCAGTCCTCTATCTTCTGGAAAGTGGTTGAAAAAGCGTTAACTCATGTCACACAATCATAGCCATTGGGTAAACAGTCATAGCCATTGGGTAACACTGACACATTATTATTGTAATTGAGATTTGGGTCTCTACTGTTGAAACAAAATACTGGATCAGAACAGGGCTTCTGCCAGTAAGGAACAGCACCAGTGTCTAAGGAAATCACAAGCAGGCAATGCAGTGGGTTTGATTTTGAGTGTAACTCAGAACATATCAACTTGAAACACTCTCCTATCAGATTTATATGCACTACTTTCAGTTCATCTGACTTCCTTCTGACCTTGTATAATGAAAAAGAAACACCTAATTTATGTTAATTCATCAGTTTCTGTCATGTTCTTTCATTTTGTGTTTTTTTTTATTATAGTCCCAACATTTTTAGTCTATTTTATACAAAGTTATTAACCTGTGTCTCAATCACTTTTATCTCCTATATTTAAATCAATTCACTTTCCCTCCATAACTCTTCTAGGAAGAATGACCAGAATTGACCACATTATTCAAAATGAACGCTTTTTTCTGAAAAGTGTGTAATGACACTCGAGCATTTTTAGGGTTTTTTCCTACCCTGTTCGCACTACATCCGGTCTGGTGCTCTGCCTAGTACCGTACACCAAAACTGGGATTTTTTTTTTTAGGCAAAGTTTAGTAGAAACTCAAGGCTTTCTTTTGGTTTGTAACACAAAATTTGCAATTCTGCTTACTTAAAGCTCTCTTTGTCTTAAAACAAAACCTTCCTTGCTTTTTGGCAATCCTTTTCTGAAATTGTTCATGGTCCTTAATTAGTTAAAATTTACTCCATCTTCTCAGTGTTGCATGAAGATCTTGAAGTTGTCCCTAACTTCTCTTGTAACATTCAATTAATTTGTCTATATTTTATCTGTGACAACCAAATTTAACTTGTATGATCTCTCTCTTGTATGATCTCTCTCTTAATTTTGTACTTATTACATTTTAAGATTAGTACAGTCTACTTAGCCCTTTCCCGGAGGAAAATTTAAAGGACATATGAGATCCAGTACTTTTGCATTCAGCAAGTAAAAGGGATCACTGTACATTGCTGTACTCATACTTTTCCTGATTATTGCAATAGGAAGACTGCATCTTTACCTATAAGCTTATCCAGAATGACTTTACGGGTACTTGAAGAACATATCAAGCTCTTTTACTTTTTTATGAAGGAATCAGTTAAGAGAAAATTCCTTAGACACCACAGCAACAAATGCTATCAAATTACAGGCAAATTATGACAAATAAACAGAGATACACTATGTTCAGTCACTGTAAAACTAGATTCGGAAATAATTTTGTCCTTGTTTTTCTTCATCATTACAAAAGCTGGATTCATCCTGTCCCATTTTTGCCACTTACTGCGGAATCTTAGTCTGAAAACTTTCTATCACAAGGGAGACAATGGGGTAATACCAGAGGGACAGTCCAGACACTAAGTATGCTGAATTGCCTTCAGACATGTCTATCAATCTTCTTCAATTATAGAGGTGCTTAAAGTAACTCAGCCTTAACACAGACGTTCCGATTAAATGCCTGAAGTTAATTGCACTTAATGTGCTTCCAAATCTGGTTTAAATCAGTGAAAAGTCCAAAAGATCCTTCTATTGCTTTTTCTGGTTTTTGATCATCTTTCTGTCAATACTTGTCACTGTGATTGAGGGGAGGAGGGGAGCAGCCTTCTCTCTACCCTATTTTAAAATTATCATGTCAAATTAATAAATACTTTTGATATTTCCCTTTTTTTCTATTATAAGAGCTGCACAAGTTTGCTACAATACTTGAAATCTGCTTGTCTACCCAACTAACACCTTTTCCTCCAGCTACAGCATGCTAAATTCTGAGTTCCATGTACTGGAACCTGAGAAACCATATCAATACATTCAGCTAGTGTTATTACAATGTAAGTGCATATTATTCACATAAGACACTCTCCCTAGTGCTTTTCCACTTTTGGCCTCAGCAATCATATTAATTACAAATGAAACATGGAATGTCAAAAACTTTCAGAAGGAAAAAAAAGCATCCCCAGGTTATTCCTCTGAAGAATATTTCTCTGGAAATAACTAATGCAGAATATGAAAATGCAAAACTTTGATTTTCAGTAAAGATGTTCTTTCTTCTAAAATCCAAACTAAATTGCCAAAAGCTTTCAAAGCTGACATTTAATCCATGTATTCAAATAATTTCTAAGATTTATAGTCCATTAGAAAGACAGTTTCAATTCCCCATGCCCTTGTAAGATTTTAATGTATAGGTATCAGAAAATGCACTTACACAATATGCTTTTCATAGCAACAGTATCATTTATTGATAAGGATTTTTTTTCCAGATACAGCTGGGTTTGTTCTTTTTTATTTATTTATGAATAATAAAGGAGACTGAGTCAAGTCTTACCACTTGCATAAACTCGTTGGATGGAATTTTTCCTAAAGAAGGAAATAATTGGAACTCTACAAAATAACAGGAATAGTTCAAATGGCAGCAGAATTTTCTCTTACATACAATGTTTGATATATGTAAAAGCAAATTAAAGTAAAAATAAGACTAGTCCAGCTCTCTCTCCTTATCTAGCTAGAAAGCTTCCTATGCACCTCCTTGCTATTCTCTAGGAGTGCTGTACTGAGTATGTGGCATGGACAACATGCATTTCAAATACATTAAAAGCTCAATCTAGGAATGAAGGGCAGAGAATATCTGATAACCTGTGCACTGTAATATTGGTAAGTCAAAATCTTATGCCCCTACAGTTCTTTCCTTAGTGCCAGCATCTTGCTATGCATAATATCAGCTAAATCAGACACAGAAAATATCTGCTTTTCCTTCTGGAGTACTGTTTATAGTTTTCCTACATTGTGATAGAATGTATAATGTGTTGGTGTCTCATCCTTCCTGTTGCACAAGGCCTCCCACTTAAACATTTCTGTTCACTAATGTGAAATATTTTTATTTAGGATTATAAGTTTAAATAAATACATAAGTTTGTAATGTTAAAAGTACAGTGGATACAAATAAGAAAATTAGGAGAGTGGACAAGAGGTACTCTTACACTGAATTATCATCAAACGATTTTATACTCAGCCAGACCTTATCTTCCTTAATGTCAGCTGATCATCAAACAGTAGATTTTTCTTTTGAAGGCCTCAACTCCCATGAAGAAGATATACCTTTATTTTTATCAAACACATCTAAAGAATATAATTCAATCTCTAGACATCATCTGAGATTTTTTGGCTGACAGCTAAAAGTATATTCACCTCTACAGAAGCCATGTTAGATAGACTCTCTTTGAAGACTTAAAGTCCTACAGGTATGCAATCAGAGCTTGTGGTTGTCAGTAGGTTCTTATTTATTGAGAAAAACAATTCTTCCCTGATACATTAATTAAATTTTGTAAAATGTTATTCTATTTTATACCAAGGGAGGAAAAGAAATGTTACCAGTTACCATAGTTAATTAAAATTAACCATGTTAAATTATATTAATTAAACATGTTAAATTATATTTCTGACTCAAATCAAATAATGCAGTTTGGATTCAAATGACTCATCTCTCTTCCCTGATCAGGCAATGGTACTGCTTCAGGATGACTTACCTTAGACATGTACTTCACCTCATTCTCATTAAAGCAGTTGTTGTACTGATCCTCTTTATTAGTTCTGATAAAACAATATGCTGTGACCAGAATTAATTTTAATGGTGGGTATTTCTTCCCTTGAGCTTTGTCTCTTAAAACAGGTTTGAGCAAAATACCGTTTTAAAAACAGATAATCCAAAAACTGTGTTGCTAGATTATGGTTCAACTAAAGTAAAAAATACGTTTTCTGGGCCTAGAAGTAAAGTCATGAAATACAGAAAGAACTCCATTTGTGAGGATCAACCACTTCTGTCTTCATCCATTGTCAACAGAAGTCAGGATGAAATAGTACACTTGCAGTCATGAATATTCATATCTCTAGTTATATTAATGTGATCCCTAGTAGTTTGTTTGCTTTTTAATGGTTCAAAATTTGTGAAACATAGTATGAAAACTCCTATCACAGGCATATGCTACTGGGATAAACAAATGTATTTGATGAGGCTGTAACAAAAAGTATATTCAAATATAATAATTGAACGTTGTTTATGATAATTATTTGTTAATGACTCTTCTCAGCTGAATTAGTTTACAATAGCCTTTTGATTTTAGTTTAGCCTTTTTGCCATTCCAAAATAATAATGCAATTTACATAAAGAATAATTGTTCTTCCTGAGATAATGAGAATTTTCACACAGTCCTTGGACATTGGGTTTTTATCTTTGGTATTCTGAAATTATATCACAGCTTTCTGCATCAAAAAGTAGAAAGTGGTATCTCCAGAGGATATTCATCTGGCATGCTGCATGTGCAAGTCTGACTAACGACATAATTGGCTTGGTAGTATGCTCTCTGTGTAGCTTTCAGTAAGCATAGAAGAGGCCTTGATCAATGAAAATATTATTAAAAGCTTATATGTATGTATTTTAAAAATAAATATTTTTTTATTTCAGGAGTCTGCAGTAATCTCACAAGTCTGCTGGAAACTACAAGTTTGGAGGGAGGTCTCTTTTTTTCCCCCTTTCTCTTTTTTCCAGTTAAAAGCTTTCCATTATTGCTTCAGAATGAATTTCCTAGCTTTTATGTGATACCACAGGCTTTTTAAAATGATTTATTCTCAGCCAGTTCCAGATGCAGGCCCTCAGGGTTGCCAAATGGGCTGCTTTTCCTTTCTGTCATACCCACTCTCCCTTCCTAGATCCTCCCAGTAGTTCTATCTCTATTTTCTAGCTCCCCTCCTTTTTTAACCCCTTGAAATGATCAATGACTCTTTTAAGGACTAAGACCTTTTTCATGTGATTACTTTACAATTGATTAGTGTAAGCATAAATGAAGAGGTAGGCATGTTAGTAGATTTTAAATTGAGCAGTTAAAACATTTTTGAACACAAAGTGAACAGAAATTCCAGATTTGAATCCACTTTCAGAAACAGATTTCTGAGAAGTAAAAAAAAAAAAAAAAAAAATCCTTTAAAACTGATTTGTAGATCAGAGCCTGAGACTGTCAAACTATATATTACTCATCCTTCAAAGGAAAATAAATCTGACCACTTTTGTGTGATGAATGCACCAGTATTGCATTGACATGGTGATTGCTTCATCAATGTATCTGACAGCTTTCTTATTAGCCTTCTCTACTGGACAGAAATAATCCTTTCTTGTGAAATTGCTCAAAAAATAAATAGTATTTGACAGCTAACCTTGAGGGATGGGGCAGTAGGTGGTCCAAAGAAGAAAGAAAACATAGTTCTTTCTTAGATTTGTCAGATAAATCTAAGGTTTGATCCAACCATGTCTTGAGTTGACCTGATCAACCAGGCTGACACATCATATAACTATACCACAAACATTGCAATTCTCACTCACAAGCAAGAGGTCTGAAAATCAGAAAGTAAGTTTAAATTAAGAGAAATCAGGTAAGTTTTATGATCTGGATTTGCTCTGTGATATTGTGCAAATTAATATTTTAGAATCACATATATATCTGCACTTCAGAATCATCGTGATACTCCTTTTAGATTTTTACCAAGCCTATTTCATGAATAAGCCTACTTCCCTAGGACTCCAGTTTACAACTTGAATAGATTTTACATAATTTCCTGAAAAATAAGAATACATTCTTTCAATATTTTAATATACAATAAAATTGTTTATATACAGTCTTTAATCTGTTAGTGATTCTGAAAATCAGCATCCATTCAGAAGGAAATCTCAGGCTAACAAGCAACAGCCAACATGCTCTGAGATGGGACTGTGACAGTCAGCAGGTGGAACCTGTTTCTGATCTCAAATTGCAGTATCTAAGGAACAATTAACAAAATCTGCAAGACCTAAACTGATTTTACTTACTCTGGATTTGAACACAGCCATGCAAGCTGCTGGACAAAGTAAAAAAATACATGCATAAAATCCAAAACTACAATTAAAGACAACAATCATAAGCTCAAGAACGTTCGTTCCTGCAATAACTCAGGAATAAAGAGATGTTTCATAAATTGAACAAACTGAGAAAGAGAGAGAATTTAGGGGTTGGGCAGTATCAGAAGTAATTTCCACTGCAGTGAATAATTGTACTTTAGTAGTACAGCAGCCAGTTGCTGGCAAAGACAAATACGGAGCTACATTAGAACAATTCCTAAAACATTAATGCATAGCCTGTATAGCTTGATACTGAAGATTTTCAGCTGGAAATATTACTGATATTGCTAGATTCACCTTGCTTTAGTGACTGATGGATTATTAGTGGAAGTGGGTCAATATGTCTTTTGGTATGATCATTACTAATCCAACCACAGTATTCTGCTTTTCAGTAGAACAGTGCTTTGGAGCACTGCTATTGAAAAGCTTCTTGCACTGATTAGTTATCTAGTGAGTATTTCTGTATCTAGTGCAATAAAAAGTCGCCTATCTAATCTGAGGTTTTAGTTTACATTCGTATTTCCCAAAAGAAGTAGTTACAACAACAACAGTTACTGTGGAGATGTCTGAACTACATGTATTGAACTTCAAGAAAGAAGGAAACTATTTAAGCACATAAAAAGCTTGACTGGTTTCGTAATAATACATGGTAGAAAGAGAAAGAACTTGATGGAACTTTGAAACCTTGATTTTTATTTCATGCTCACCTAATAAAAAAAAATTATTTTTCCTGTGGGTGCAGCAAGAATTCTTAAAATTCACTAGAGACATCACTAACAGGAGCAAGGAGAGAAAATACCACAAAAACATGGCTTATAGCAGAAATAAATCCTGGTTATTCTGAGAATATTAGATTCAAGAATATAAACATCCTCATCACAATGTCCAAAATCCAGAGTGAACCAGACTTCTCTTGCATAATATTCTTAAGAGAGAGGGAAGAGCTAAACCAAATTAAATCTGTAAGCCCCAAGAGAGTGAGACAGAACCCTGACCTCCTCACGTCCCTCTGAAGTCCCACTCATCCTCTGTCCAAAAGGTTTAAAATGTACTTTTAGGGATATCAGTATCTTCAAAGGTTTAAACAGAAACACCCATGACTGGGTAATACCCAAATTGCTCATCTAAGAATATCATTTGCAGCTTCCTGTCTGGAAGGGCTGTTAAATTACAAGGGCACAAGTCAGAAGGGAAGTCTCATCCTGCCAGTGTTACAGCCACCAGAGAATACACAAAATACAGATAACATTTTCCTGGCTCAAAAATCATTGTCTCCAACACCCCCCCCCCAAAAAAAAAAATAAAAATTATGTCATATTGATGGAAACAGTAATTTACTCCTGAAGTAAAAAGCAGTTGCTTGAGTGCAGTTCATGGCTTCATTATACACATCGTGTACAAAAGCAATGTGGTCCATATCAATAACCTGATTTGGTGCTTTCAAAGACCAATATTAAGAAAAATGGTAACAAACATAAACTGGATCTTCTTTGAAAAATAATTTTAAAATGACAAAAAAAAAAAAAAAAAGAGAGGCGGAAGGATTGTGATTTGAAACATTTCCCTAGAGGCCACAGAATTTCCAAACCTATGGTCAGGACAAGAAGAGGCATTAATTAAGAAACCAGATGAAAAATGAGAAAACAAACAAAACTCTTGAAAAATGTCATTTAGAAAATGGGATGGTAATAGTGATGAATACGAATTAGGCAGTAGGAAGCTCAACCACTAATGAGGAAGGTTGAAAGTCATAAGAAAAATCTGTGACCAGCACAGTTAATGACAAAGTAAGACTCTATTACAGTAAAAACGATCAGCATCTTAGCAAATGCTTTGGAACATTGGTCAATAAGCAAGGGGGAAGTGTTAATGACAGAGACAGTGATTATCAGTAAATATTTCTACTATGTGTTTTGCTTGCAAAAAGTGATTTAATTGTATATATAGTGGTTATGATGAACCTATTCTGTCAGTAGCAAAACAAGATATTAGATGCTATTTTAAATTCATTTAATTCATTAAAATTTTAATGCAGCAAATCCAGATAACTCTCAATGAATAGCTAGAAAAGAACTGGTACATGAGATGTGTGAACTGTTGATGTGGATTTTCAATGAGATCAATGGCTCATTTCCAATACTTAATGGTAATTTCCAGAGGACCAAGCTAAGGAAATAATCTTCTGCCAAGACTTAGAGAAAGGTAAGTGGGGCAATACCTGAAGTAATTAGAGATTTTGTCATTCTGCGTTGATCCCAAAAAAAATAATGGAATCACTGACAGAGAACTCAATTAGAAGACTATAGTACAATGAAGTACTAATCTAAATGCTCTTATATATAATAGATCTCAGCCTAAGATATTTTTATGAGACTATATTTTTGATTCATAAGGGTTAATAGTGTTTTACAATACACTTAGATCTTTGTAAGGCACAACTAACTGCACACTGCACAATATTCTGATTAGTAATCTAGAACACAAAATCAGAATTGCATACATTAAATAGATTAAAGACAGTTAAAGATAGGTCTTGTTGATATCACTGGAAATCACCGCACTGTGGCTGTATTTCCAAGGCACTACCACAGAGCAGAGTTGTTGATCCCTGGCTATTTAATATTGTTTTATAAACTGGTTGTGGGGAAGGAATCAAACTGAACCAAAGACTACGGGACTGGTAAGCATTGAACATAACAAGTCATTGAGATAGAACAATATAGAGCACTTCATAAATCATGACCAATATTCAGGATGGTATAAGCAAAGTCAAACAAAAAGTGGAGCATTCATGGTAGGCCATATTAGCTCAAGTAAAATGCTGCTGAATTTTAGACTGTATTTTGGACCAAGCATTAGGTAAGTTTTAATTCAGCATACTAATGAAAATAAAGCTTTCAGGGAAATTTCTAAAATTGTATAATTAATAGAACCATGTCTTGAGGACAATAACGAGAATTTCTATCTGCACAGAAAGACATTTCTGAGTTGCAGTCCACTTAACCTGGAAAATCTGCAAACACACATTAAGACCATTGACCTGAGGATTACCAGAAAAGAAAAACAATGCAGAAATTAAGAAGCAATTTTTTCAGTCTTAAATGTTTCTACATCACAATAACATGGTAATGAAATGTGCTCAAATAACTTAGAACCCCCACCCCAAATATTTCACGTATATTTCAGGGATTCAGTATCGCTGGTGAATGTGGTAATACCAGAAGAGACAAGTCAGACACACACTGCTGTTGAGGTGGTATTAAAGCCACACTCTTAAGTATGCAGAGACCTGTTTGGTATTCATGACTGATGAAAGTCTGAGAAGAGTCTGAGAATGCCCATGTTGTTGGCAATCAGCTGTGCATGGTCACTTGAATACTGGAACGAAAGCATAGTCACTATGTACTTAATCTGTATACTAACTCAGTGTAGTTATGGAATAAAATGTCTTAATCCTGTTTACACCCAAAAATAGGTATGAATGTCTGCTTTTAGAACACTTAGAAATATGTAATAACCATGAAACAGGCCTCACAAACTGGATTAATTATGGCCAGGACTCATAGGTATGCCACAGATAAACAAAAGCCACCTCCCCATTTTACTGCAAGTCTCTGGTGACAGGGAATTTCTTCATATAATGCATTACAATTATAAAAACAACAAATATCAAATGAGAATTGAACACAATGCATTTTGATTACTCCATTAGAATTTGTACGAAAAGCAAGTATTCTTGTGAACAGAGTACAATGATGATAAGAACTAAATGCATATGCAGTGCACAGGCCACTCATGGAGACATTTCTTCATTTATTTATTTTTAACTTGCAGCCTTTGTTTCCATAGAAATCAATATTTCCCTGCAAACTTAATGACTTCTAGAACACATTAATGAGCTATGTTAACAGGCAGTAATGATACTATTAATGTTTGTCACCCCTATATCTGTGAACTAGACTCAACAGAGAGCAAAATAGTAGCATTACACTGGTATGTAAATTATAGGTGAATTATGAAATCTAGAGGGATTTTTCAACTCATATATTCTTGAATCCCTTTTCACTGATTATATCAAACAAAAGAGTAAAACATCAGCATCAGCCAGTCTTGTAAACATGCAATATCAAAAACAGTTACAAAGTTTTGTAAGTCAATTTATGATTTAAATATTATCAATAATGTTGATAAGATCTGTCTGTAATTAAATACTTATGAATTTTTCCACCAGAAGCCCAATTTTGAGAATGGTGTTGCCTTCACTGAACCAAATATCCAAAAGAAGATAGATGTTTCCCTACTTATCTCAGGCATAGCGAAAAAATAACTTTTCTCTCTCAGGGGAAAGAGGTAAGCAATCTCCAGGGGAGCTGATTCAGAACACCTAGGCTAGATGCCTAAAATAGAGGTTATAAATAATTTCCTATACATATGAACTTATCTACCTAAGTTTGATTCTCTGCTGAGACAAATTTTAAACTTCAATAAATCAGAAGTTGGTCTAGTCTGTTTTTTTTTCCCCTATTGGTAGGAGTCCCATGAATCCAAATGAACTTAAAAATGTTCATGCTAGTCAATGGTAAGAACTCTTGCCAAAGATTACTTTGAAGTTTATTGCCAGAATTATTAAAAGTGATATTGCACAGAGATTAAAAAATGTATGTGGCTCTTGAATCGATGCTTTAGATTTCATAGTCCTGTGAATATTGCAGCAGCCAGACAGAATAGTCAAACTCATGTGCTGCTAGCAATATCAAGGAAAAGGTATAACATACCTTGGCTTTCCTTTGAAAAGGAAAGTCTTTGAAGAAATTAGTAAGACATACTTGAGCCAGGAGTAACATATATAGTAACAAACAACAGTACTGTTAGTTAACTTCATAACTGCACACAAGCCAACATGTGTCTATAATTAAATCCTTTTCTCTGATTCATAATGTATTATGAACAGAGAAGCATCCATTTCTAGTGTAAGATAGGCAGCATAGTGGTGACACATAGTATTTGTCTGAGGTGAGCTCAGATAGTAGCATTCCTGCCACTTTAACAGATGAGTGAAAACGATCTTTGCACATGGAGGGAATTCAGGGCTTATCTGAACAGGTAACTTGCTGCATAGTAAACCTTGCTGCATAGTAAACCTTGTTCCAGTGGAGATGGTCTGACAAAGGAGTTAAGGAGATAAAAGTAGGAACAGTCTTCAGCATTTTGTCTTCTCTATCTACCTGTGTTTTTTTTTGTGAGGTGAATAGTTGCTCAATTCCACCCCTAGTAAATGGTTCAGAGTAAATGCCAATGCACTGCCTGCCTACAAAACTGCCAGTGATTCTGCAGACTGAGAACAGGTTGTAGAAAGACAGCTGGGTACCTTCCAATCTGTTCATACCAATGTCATCTTGTCTCCTAAACTGTATTTTCTGCAGGACAAAAATAGGCAGTGTTGGCAAGTCTTCGATGCATGGAGGAATACTCTGTCCAAGAAATTTGGTAGGTAAGGAAGAGAAATGTTGATGTGTTCTTCCAAAACAATTAAGCAGAAATGTCTGAAGCATGTCAAGCACTCTGAAGCTGAGCCTCAGGTTCATAAAACTCCATCCATGCTTACAGAGCTTACTCCAGCTGACTGTGTGTGAGCATCATGTAGCCAGAGTATCACATTCCTTCCAAAAATCTACCCATCCTTTTCTGACAGGATCCAGAAACCTTCTTCTGACTCCTTCTTCTGACTTTCAGCACATATAAGCATTATGTATAAAAAATATTTATTTCAAAGGCATTGATGACTTGTGAACTGAACAGTCACATTCTGTCTTAGAACCTGTGACTGGAAATATATCATGTAACTTTGCAATTTATGATTTTGTAAATGACTGGGAGAAAAGGAAAAGGAGATTTCAGAATAATTTTTTAACAGCTCATTATCTTATCCACTTTTGAATGATTTTTTAATCATTTGAAATTTTGAGATTAAAATTTTATTGTCTTGTCTTACTAGAAATCAAGTTTATCATCCGCTACTTTACTTTTTGGATAAACCACTGTATTATTGTGATGTAAATGCTTACATCATAGATCAGGATACATCTTTCAATGCAGATAATCTTGGATTTCTCTACATCTGAATATAAATTAATGAAATAAATTAAAGAGCATCAGAAAATATGCATATTAAAAGAGTAATTTAAAGGCAACTGCTATCTTTGTCTAGTATCCTTACATATTTGTCTGTGTCAAAATATAATTTAATTTGTTCAGTTTCAGAGTACTACCTTGATTCAGGAGAGTTAAGATCATGCACACATAATGGCACCTGATGCTTTAGTCTTCACCAGAACTTCCTCCATTAACTTTCACATATAACAACAAGGTAGAAAACAAATGACAGAACACAGCCATACACTGAAAGCAACTGCAGGAGATAAAGTCCTTCCTGCATCTGGTACTGAACTGGGATCCCATTGCACATAACTTTGACCAGTGACAGTTCACACTGTTAGAAGCCCATACTATGCTCTTAGATGGAGTCATGACAAATGTGAGACCAACTACTCTCTTCAACAAATCCTGAAGATAGGATCACTCATTTTAAAACCAGTATTTCTCTTTCCTCAAGAACCAGCATGTCAGTGGAGCTTTGCTGGATGCTTCCCAATCACCACACCATGCTATGCATTTTTTCAGCTTATCCATAACTCATCTTCTGTATTTGACTTCCAAATGTAATGAAAAGTGAAAAGAAGGAAATTGAATTTGTTCTTTGCTGGAGTCTATTTAATGATAGAAGAGTATTAGAGAGAACTAGTCAGAATAATATTTAAAGTTACATTCATCTGCTTGGCAAACTCACACTCACTTTTGGCTTGGTGAATCAGTCAAGGTTTCAATGCATCTTGACATGTGTGGAGTTCAAAATTCAGTGCAAAATATCTGATACGTCATCACTATACTTTTCTTAGGAAAATGTAAATTTCCTGTTGACCTATACAAGCAAGAATAAGATGCAAAGTTCCTTCATCTTTACCTGGAAATAAGTGAAAACGTTAATTTCCTTGTTAACACCATACATAGGCACAGCTGATTGTCTCCCTGTATTATGTTACAGCAGGTCAGTAAAAAGAACTATTAATACGTTGCTCTTCTAGCACAAAGTGTTAGGAAGAAGCGCTGATGCATTGTTTAAAAAGATGTGTCTAATTTTCAGATAAAGCTGCAAGAGCTACCAAAACTTACTGTGAAGATTTTAAAATATTTATGTCATAAATTAGCAAAAACATACTTTTCATCAAGCCTATTCAAATTTCTTAACTAGGCAGAGAGAGAAGAGCAAAGAAAGAAGCTGTATAGGATATAAAAATATAATGAATATGCAAAACACCGATGTAGTTCATATTACACTGCATAGCAGATAGCCATTATTAATTATTTAACTCTACGAGTTCTGTGAAATATGTATAAAGTGAAAACAAGGTCTTCATCTGTCTTTTTTGGTTTTTTTTAAGTCCATCTAGAATCTGTGCTTTTTGGAAAATGATTGTGAAACATCATTTTTACAGTTAGATTCTTATGCTGAAATCACGATAGCATGAACAGCTTTTCAGGTGAAAGCACTGATTGGTTGATCTGGTGGTGGTCTTTTTCTTTACTAGTTTTACTTCAGTTTGCAGATTTTTTAATGCATATTAGAGAAATTGCCATAAGTAAAGATAAAATCATTTTCATATAATGACTATTGGAGTAAAGAGCACAAAGGTATGAAATAAGAGCTTTTTGTGGTAACATCAGATTAAACTTCAAAATGCAACATTAAATTATGAAATAGGTTCCTATTATGTTCTTCTCTAAATGTAACTGAAAAACACAAACTTTCAAATTCTGATTGCAGAAGAGAAATGATTTAGCAAAAGAAAAGCTATTACCACTTGGCTCTATAAAATGAGCCCTTGGCCCCTATTAAATCAAAAGTGAGAAGCTTAAGCTGCCCCTTTACATCTTGTAAATTTGAAAGGAAGTGATTTAGCATGTCTCTGACACTGAAAAATTGTCATGCTAAATATAACTTCACACAGTGAAGCAACAGGCACAGGTATACCTATGCTCAGGAAATTAAAGCATAACAGATTAAAAGAAGCACTTCTCACACGTGCTCTGAAAAGACCTCTGACTACTTAGGCAGCCGGTAGTGACTTCATGCCCTGACCTAATATTAGCCATATTTTACCTCAAATTGTGTAGTGATATGTTGGTGTAAGAGTTTAAAATATGTAGCTTAGACTCAGCTTTGCTGTTTGTTTTGCCAGTGAGCCAATAGGCAACCATGGGCAAATCATAAAAACCAACACATAAAGGGTTATTAATTTTAATAACCTGCTGTCCAGTTTAAAGCACTACTCCTCACAAATGCATATGAGGTAGTATATCACCTCCAACTACAACCCAAGGTCTTCAGACCTTGCTCCAGATTTGCTATCAAAACTCTTATTTGGAATTCATGAATCCTTAATGACTCTTTTGTAATTACACTGGTTTGTCTTTATTAGCATTTTAGGTATGTGTTATTGACAAATATAACACTTATTAAATAAATATTGGACTAAAAATGCATCATATTAGCCAATACATGCCTATACATTAATATGCAAAGGACAGAAGTTTGCATCACTGTCATGAGAATTCCCCAGCACATCTTAGCATTGTTATATAACTTATAACAAGCATAGCAATGGAAAACCAGCAAAAAAGCCTTTTGCATATTTGTGTACTTGAACAAGTTCCTGAACCCAAAACTGTACATCTTTCATCCCAGATGAAAACCTTTAGGTGTTACTTATGCTCCACTATATGTCATTTAAACATATCTATGTATCAGACAGCAACGCCTTACTGACAAGCATAGTTTTGTTTTCACTTAAATCAATTGCATCACATAAGTCAACAGTTGAGCTCATGTCTCTATTATGTGACATCAGAAGTGTGTAATACAAAAGAAGAATCATTTGCCAAAAGATAAATAATCTTACATGGTTAGCAGTACTGTGCAGAAGAGTAAGAAGGGTTTGATAAGCCAGTGCAAGAAGAGGAGATCACTCTGAATGCACCCAGTCCCAAGGTTTTTCTCCTTTCTACATGCCAATCAGTGCTAGACCTTTGTGCTAACAAAACAGTACACAAGCTTAGTCTTGACTGAGCATGGCTACATAGATGACATGCCAAATAATTGCTGAATTCTGCCAAAGCCAGCTCACACAACATACAGCTCATATCAGCCTTATACTGGATTTGAACTGACTGAAGAGAGCAGATGGTGCCAGTCTGGTGGAAGCGAGGAGTGGCAGAGGCAAGGTAAATCTGGCCCCAAGCCTCCAGGTTCACCTGCCAGTGTTTACTAAATGCACTGGAACCAGAAGAGGAAGGCAAATTGGGACTCTGTGCCACGGGACTATAGTGTTTTCATCTAGTGCTAGAAACTGCAAGGGCATATTTATGTTATAATGCAACCACAACTTTAGCTAAAATCTCTGCTGCCTTCATTCTGAAGTGATGTATTGATAAGAAAAATGGCTGTTAGAGAGGAGAAGATTTCAGAGCAACCCATCAGGGAGGATTCAGCACAGGAGATGACAGAGGCTTGAATTGAAATACAGAGTGTCTTATAGCTGGAGCAATAGAGTCTATTTTTCTTGCTTTCTCTTCTTTTCCTCTACTGTACTGAACACCATATTTCTTCTCTGCCTTTGGCACCTTCCATAAGTGTAAACCATGCTCTCCCTGTTCCTGCAATGGTACTTCATAAAAGGGAAAATGAAGAAATATGAAATTAAATTTCCACAGAAAGCTATTAAAATGCCTTTGTACCACTCTTCCTTAACATCCTGTTTGAGTAGTACATAAAACAGGTAAGGTATTGGCAAGAGCATGGGAAAGGGTGGTGTTATTTTATTCTCAAGGCATTATTTGACCTTTCTATTTATGTTCAATTTATTACCATACTTCCAGTAACCCACTCAACACTGCTGTTCTGAGTCTTTTAAGATGAGTGACCTCAGCCCAACTACAAAGCAGTTAGATGACAAGTACCTGTTCATTCACCCTAAAACCAAGTTCAAGAGTGTTAACACAATATCCTCAGCTAAAATTCCTGTGACGCTGCCCAGAGATAACAAAATCTCTATTTCTTCTTTCTGATAGGGTTGTCCTTCTGATTGAGTCGGGCTACTAAATTTAAGTTTAGGAATAGTGGATGGAAAAAAGTGATGGAATGGTATGGTGAAACCTATGGTCATCCTTTTTGCGTGGGTCAATGGCTAAAATTCCCAGAGATCAAAGCCACTGGGGCTGAGCTCCTCTGACCGCTTTTAACTTCGTTGAAAAATTCAGTGCACTTAGAATCTAGCAAAACAAGGTCCCAAGCTTTTTTCCCCCAAGATCTGGGATGTCTCTAAACCAAATGAGCACCTTTAATCTTCAATTGTATTGTTGATTTCTGGGACATGTGCCACAGATACATCTGACCATCCTTTTTTTCCTTAGAGTCAGAAAATATATTTTTTATTTAGTGGCAGGGAAGAAACAAAAAAAAAATGCATTTGAATTTTTTCTGAAGTTTCAATGTCATTCCCAGGTAGCAGTTAATGATGAAGTATTATCTGTTCCCCAAAACAGCAAGCTCAGCGGAATTGTTGTAGATGACTACCTACAGATCAGGAGACATGATATCGCTTAATTAGCACAGGTTACATGCTAGCTTGAAGTAGATAAATTTGCCTGGCTAAAATGTTAGAGATCAGCTTTTTCTCCAGTCTTGAGAGCGCATAATTCCCCAGCCATTCAAACAGCCATTCATGCACCCAAGTATCCATCCATCCATCCAATCATGTGTCGCTTTGTCAGGCCATCTGGACTGAAGGAAACCCTGGAGCTGCTCAGTCCTAGATTCCTCCTAAGTATTATTAAAAACTACTTCAGAATTTGAAGACAGAGATTTGATCTCTTCTCCCTTGCCTTTAGAGAGCAATGCTCTGGAAAGGCTGGTGCCGTTGGAATTGCACTGACAGCAAGCAAAAAGTTTTGGTTTTGTTGCTTGTATTTCATCTGAGGGAGTCACGTCCTGAGCATACTACCACTAAGTTATCCTTGTCAGCTAGGTTGTGTTTGAGGTTAAAGTTTTTTGAAGTTACAGGTTTTTCTGAAGATCAATCCTTTGCCTTTGAAAATGGTAGGGTAGCATCACATGACGGTTATGAGAGAGAGAAGGAAAATAAACGTTGGAATCCAAACTAGCACACAAAAAGGATTTTTGTTCAAAATGTTAGAAACCACTCACTTTTTTTGTCACCTTTTAGCAGCAGACACTGAATGGCAGGACACTTGGATGGATCCTATCAGTGGCAGGCAGAAGGAAACCCTGCAGCCTTTCTGCCCAGAAGCACGTCACAAAGACCTTCCCATCTAAAGCTTGAATGCCCTTTCGCAAGCAATAAACCATCAAGTGCAATTACTATTTTATTATTTTTCTTTTTTTTTTTGCACAGGGCTGTACTGAGATAACGTAAAGGGAGACAAATGAGGCCTGAACCCAGGAGATAGTTCAGTGTCCGTGTGACATGACATCAGAGCAGTATTCACTTATAACCCCAAAGGAAGGATTCAGTCTCCTAAGGGACAAGGTGATGTACTCTTTGAAATTCACTAGCTAGATACAAGCACTGATGAATTATGAAGTATTCAACAAGACAAAAACACATACCACAGCGCTGCGTATTAGTGGTCCTGAGGCCTCAATATATTTATGTACGCAAACTGACAACAAAAGCTCGGGGAAAGCTTGGGCGCACACAGCCTGAGATAAAGAAACAAATTGCAGAGCTCAGCTTAATAACCACAGTGGGTGGCAGCCAGCCAGAACAGGCCATATGAAACCTTCGGAATAACTTCTGTCAGAACAGAATTAGTATTAACTCCAGCCCAGGTGCCGGGTAACACAAAGATCTCTTCACAAAGTGGTTTCATTCCATCAACACTTCTTTCAAGGTTATCAATACTACAAACAGACCAGCAGAGTTAACCTTTTATGCTGAGGCTGACCTCAAAAGAACAAGCTACCTTTTTTAACTTGCCTCTCATAGAGGGATGGGTTGAAACAGGTTATAGGGTCATAGAATGGTTTTGGTTGGAAGGGACCTTAAAGATCATCTAGTTCCAACACCCCTGCCATGGGCAGGTGCATCTTCAACTAGTCAGGTTGCTCAACACCCTGTCCACCCTGGCCTTGAACACTTCCAGTGATGGGGCACTGCAACTTCTAGGGGCAACCTGTTCCAGTGTCTCTGAAGATGCTTGTAACTCTCTAGTGTTTCAATAAATGTTAAAATCATTGACTGTTGAAAGCATAGAGGTGCTAATAGTAGCCAGTATGTGTACATTAATGTTAGGCCTTTCAGCTGAGTATTTCTGCAGTGGCTGAACACCTACACGAATACAGCTCCTCATCCTCAGTAGCATGGAGCTTTTCTGAATTGCCATCTTTGCCTTTGTGAAAGGCAAAAGTTATTCTTTTATCTTGGACTGTGATCTTGCAAGATCTCACAAAATACCTGAGGTTAGCTTGGGTCATCGGTTAGATGTGAGATCCAAGCCACTACTGTCAGGGTCCTTCCCTTGAGTTGCTATTAAAAGTGGGTCTGTAAAAAAAGTAATTCAGCTGAGGTCTGAACTTCCAAGAGCATGGGAGTGTTGTGATTGAGGGCATTGGTGTGGACTCACTACCAGGTTACAGCTGAAAATATTACAGTGTGAGGCTAAGGACATAGTGATACTGAAAGGTCTTGGCTGCTCAGATTCATTAAAATTCTCACGACATTGCTGGAAGAGTATTTTTTCCATTAATAAACAAAATCCAATCATATGCAATGCTATAGAAATCATTAAATTTCTCTAATTACTTCCCCAAAGTGAGTGATAAATGTTATAATCCTACTCTCTGATTTATGTATATTATTATCTTAAAAGTTCCTTCAATATGAGTATTTCTAGTCAAGTATTGGCATTGTATTTAAATCTTATCATTTTAAAGTGACCCTGATAGCTTTAATTGTGCCAAAATAATGATGCAATGAGGTACAGAAATAATATCCTGGCAGTCTGAGGGCTCAATTGAAACAATAAGATTGATTGCAACTTATTTTATAACATCAGAAGAAGTTTAGCCATTTTCTATTTCAGGTGAAGTAGAAATATTTACATTCTGTATTAAAAACAAAGCAACATTGCGAATACAAAAAGAACCCCTCAGGGGCTAATCATTCAGTATCAAGTCTAACCAATATATTCAGAATTTATGTAATTGAAGATCATTTACTTTTTAGAGATTATTTGCCTAAAATTAGAGTCAATATTAAAAATCAGTCATCAAGACACTGATTCTGTATGAGAAAATAGAAACTATCTGAAATAGTTTTCATATTATTATGGACTTACTGAAACAGTCTCAATCTGAAAATATAAGAGAGAATGACAAAGGCTGAGACAATGTCATAAATTCTTTGTGGTTTCTGAAAAAAAAAAAAAAAAAGAAAACAGAAGCTGAGTTTCTGCTGTCCATGACTTGTCTGCCTCTTGGGTCTCAGAAAAAAGGGTGACAAAATATTTCTTACAAACACTAGGGAATGTCTTGGAAGTTTGGATTTAATATTCTGAGAAAGATATTTCAGATTCTTCTAGGCTGTGAAAGAGCTGCCTTCCGCAAGGTTTACATCTTGTCTGTGTTATGGCATTGAAGAAAACGTATGAAATAATCATAACTGGCTGTAAGTTATGGACTGGTCTGTCCTTTAATGAGTATCCCTACATGGGCCAAAAATAAGCTTATAACAGAAGATGTATTCACACAGAAATCTGACTGAAAGGCCTTTCTCAGAAACACAGTTTTAACACATGAAGGGCCCATAGAGAAAGCAGGTATATTTTCCTTCCAATTTGGGGAAGTAAGGCCAAAAGGCAGGAGATACCAAGGGAAGGACCACCTTGGTATTCCAGCCATGTACCTGTTAATTTGTTCTCCATGCCAGATGTAACAAATGTGAATATGAACTGTGTAAAACTGCCAGGCTTAGGAATCACAGCGTGCAGTTGAAGATACTTCTGTGCCTGGAACAAAACAGAAAGTCGAGCATCTCTCTGGGTTTATCTTTGTTGCAAATAAACCCAAGTAATGGAGCTTGCACCTGAAGCCATGATAAAGCTGAGGAAAAGCCCTTGCACAGGTAGTGAAAGTGGATGAAAAAGATTAATGGGCTTGATGACAGACTCCAACAAGCCTTGAGTTTTTTTATTTATAAATTACCTGAAGAAGAAGCTCCTACACTACTGAATTGGATGGGAATTTTGCTATTGAATTCAAATTAATGCAGATTCTCATCTATTTGGCATGTGTCTGTGCTATCACTGACCTAAAACTGACATGTTTGTTTGAATCCAGTGAAACTCTGTAGTTTAACATCTGCCAAATCCCGTAGCATAAATGAAACACTGGAGCTGATTTAAAAAAATGGTAAGAGGTAAGTACTGTATTTTTAGAAAGAGTTATTTCTGTCTGCCACCTTATTAATACATTGCTAGTTCCCAGAATAGGGAATTCCTTTTCTCATTACCATAAAATTGTTCTTTAACTCTACTTAACATGTGGAGAGGAGCAGCAATAGGTTAATATTACTTTCTTGACACAATAATGCATCAGAGCAGGTGCAATTGGAGAAGAGTTATGAATACAAAGTAGAATAGCATTTAGTAGGTACCTGTCATCTAAGGCTGTCTTTTTTAATTCAACTGCATTATTGAGAACAGGAGAGGAAAACACCTGTTAATATTCAGTCTGATTAATATTTATATCCTACTGTATAGTCCATTGGCATGAAAGATCTCTGCATTCTACCAGATGTTGTCAGAGCAATCCTAGAAGGTGAACAAATTGACTCAGAGATCATATACATACTCAGACACACAAATATTGGAAAAGCAACAAATTCAGTATGTTTCTATCTTAGATGAAATGCTTATCATCTTTCCTTTGTACATCTCTGAGCCTGTTTGGGGATGGGATCCGATTACTGCATGGTATGAAGGAAAGCTGTGCTTTTTTGTGTAAGCCAAAAACAGTACCTGTGAGACCTTTGAGTCCTTTTCTGCTTCTCTGGAGCATTAACTTATGTAACCACAGATGATGGGTTAAATGTTAGCACTGTTAACTGTTTTGCTGGCAGAAAAGTTGGAAGAGCAAAACTGCAGTGGTATGTCCTGTGGAGGTACCTCGTTTTATCAGTACCAGTGCTTTGTTCCCTTCCCACTCCTCAGGCTGGAGCTCTGAATGACAAGGTTTAGCTACCTTGACCTCTCTTCTGTGTTGAGAGTACTGCAAGAGCTGCAGTTTTTTTCTGCTCTTCTTGATGGTTTAGGAAGTTCCATTTTCTCTCGTTCTGTGCCTCAGATTTGTTCAGTTCCAGAAAATGTTACAGATTTTGTGCCAGGAAAGTCATGAAATCCCCTGCAGAAAAGGAGCAGAGGAAAGCAAAAACATTATAATTACTCTGTATTGTCCTCCCAGTGCTTTCATGAAAAGAGACTCCAGATGTCTGTTTGACCATCTAACCATTCAACACAAAAGCGATGGGGTTTTGTTTTGTTTTGCACACAGAAGATTTCCATAAATTACATTTTCCTTTAGATAAAAGACAAGTTGATCAATATCTGCTTGATAATGCAGCAAAAATACTGTGAATTATCTTACTCATTTTCACTAGAACATCTAGGGGGAGATTCAAAGTGTCGCAGAGCCCCAGGTATGACCAAGAGCCCAAGGCTGCTAGGAGGCTTCATTTCTCTTTTTAACCCACATAATTTCCAGAGATTTTATTCTTTATGCTTCCATCCAATCCAGCTACAGACTCAGAACTTTATCCCTGTAATGACATATCATTTCAGAGGCTTAATGAATCTGTACTGTAAGTTCATACTGTAATCATGTTACAGGACAAACTTTTCTTTAGAGAATATCTGAAAGCAAAAAAGAGAAGTAAGGTTTACTCTTCAATTAGCTTCAAAAAGTATGTCAAAAGCCAAAAGAGTAAAAACCTTCACTCTGCAATAAATCACGATAAATGGCTTACTGAAGCTATGAACTCATTTTTATGATGTCTAAAGGCTCTGTTTTTTAAATTTACCTTAGAAACAAGCTGAAGGAGAATGAATGCTCATGGCTTTTAAGGGGAATGTGAACCTTTCCTCTCTAAATTGCTGTATTATTGGTTTTAATTCTGCTCAGCTTGGTAAAGACTAAAAGTCATTACTAGTGGAATACCCTCGGTAGACATCTATGAACCTGATTTAGTGAACCTGAAATTCAGTCAAGGTTCAGCACCTACCCAGCCAAACTAATAATGAACTTGCTCAAGTACTAGTGAAGAATATATTGCTTTCATTCAATCTTATGTGAAAATTGTCAATTTTGCTTTGATTTTGAGGTCCTCTGGAGGTACAAATAGTCAAAACAGATCAACAGAAGTTAGGGAGAAAAATAATTCTTCCTATATCTAATGCTGGTGTCATTCATATGTGCTCAACAAAAAAAAAGACCACAGTTTTATATTTTCCAGAGACCGCATAACTGAATTTGTAGCCAACTCTTGCTGTGAACAACATCATAACATATGTACTCAAAAGTAGCACAGGCTGATGCCCTGAAGAACAAAAACAAACAAAAAAAATCAAGGTTGCTGTGAGCAGGGAGGTCCAAAAATCTGCTCAGGCACTTTAAAAGGGCATCTTTGCCTACCAACCTCTAGTCCAAACTAAATCTTTCATCCACATTTAAAACTTTTAGATAGGAAGCCAAAAACAAAGCAGTGACAGACTCGTAACTGCAATGATATTAAAATATATAGGATAATAACTATATTGATTAACCCACTCTGATGCCTTTGGGTAAATCTATTTCTTGGCTACGTACACACGGATACCCTGAGTTGAAGCTAGCAACTAAGAATAGAACTTTTTGGAAATCAACTTGTTTTCAACAGTATCCTTGTAGAGAAGATGCAAAGGGTATTCACTTTTCTTGCAGAGAAGGAAAATTAAAGCATTCTTTATATTCACAGTTTTCCCAGATTACTAACCTTTGCAGCTGTGAGTCTCCAGATTTGTCTGGAAATGTAAACAAAAAACAGATCAAAAAATAATAAAAAAAAAAAATCCATCCAAAATTTTCTATTTTTATTTGGAATACCTTGTTTTCAGCAATGTGCTGCTGAATCCACAGTTTTTTCTGAAGGAACTACGCTTGGGGTCCTGCTGAAGTTCTGTATGGACCACTGGCTCCTGGATCCTGGTACAAGGATAATATTTCTATCAGATCTAGAGACATGGATGGCTTCTGCATGTCCTTACGGCCATTAACATCCTACTCCACTCTACTACCACTCTCAGTTTAGAAAGTGACAAGAATGTAATTTTTCTTCACAGATGTGGGAATCTATAGTCTGGGGGGGAATTTTGCTTGTAAGCGTGTGTATAATCTGTATTATAGTATACATATGTTTTAATATATTAAATGAGATGTACGTGTGTGCAAGTGTATTTTTTTATTTAAATACAAAAAATACAAATTAAAAACAAAATCCAAGCAAGTAAAAGGAAAATCCCTAACAGGAGAAGAGGAGGGAAACAGTTTCCGTTCTTGTTATCAACTCTGTAATATTACTGCTTCAACCGCTAAATGTTTTTTTCATTTCCCAGGGGCATAGCAACTTCCATTTCTTCAAGCCGCTCCATTTCTGTCTCACTTCCTAAATCAGAAGTTCAGTGTAGGTCATTCTTCTTGTCATCACCCTTCTATGACTTCCCACCTCCTTCTACATCAAGTTCACAATCCTCATCCCCAGGGCACAAACTACAATCTGTTAACATCCAAATTCTCATTCCCACTTTCTCTGTTTATTTTAAATTCCTTCCACAAAAATAGCTCTCCTTTACCATTTTGTCTGGTAATTTTCACACTTCACCATGTCTGGGTAGAAGTACTCCACACAGACTACACACTCTATAGCATGTGACAGGTCTTAAATAAGCATGCTTGTAGTTTTAGTAATGCAGAATTCCACTCCTGTGCCAGAACTAGGAGGTCCGGTGACTCTTAACACTGGTTCTCAGGATTTATAACAAATGAAATTGTACCCTGTGGTCCCAATTCATTCCCTCTCTTTGCAGCATCATGTGGATAATGGAGTCCTTTCTGGGAGAGCAATGAAGTGGGTAGCCACATGCCGTATAAACCAGCAAAGGAAAATATGCACAACATAGCAGATTATTCACAAGAAGCCCACAGTGCTTTGAGGGTATCCTGGTTATCAGGGATAGATTGCACAACAGCAGCTGTGCTGCACCATCCCTCCAGTTCTGGTTGCAAACAAGTACAGACATTCAGAAAAGCAAAAGCTCTATGTGAGTCTGCATATATATGTAGCATGGCCGTGGGCAAGCCTGTAAAAACTGCTGGGTTTTAAGCATCAACTTCAGTTCTTTCAGAAAACTGGTACCAAATGGGATGTGCACTGCTCTATGACTTTCCAGGTTGATTATTTGCTGCAAGGAATAGATGGGCAGGCATGTTAACCATTTGTTACCATATGCGTTATGTAGGTTGTTATAATAATGTGCCAACCTTTCATTACAAAGTGCTACAGTGACTGCACTTTCTATTCTAAACGTTCAACACAAGTATTTCCATCCAGGTCCCATATAATGCTCCATCTAATCCTATATCCACTCTCCTGCGAAAGGCATTGCTTCATTGTTTTGCTCACACAGGTGTTTGACACATTATGTGATTATGATGGACTCTTCATTACTGACAATTTGTGGGGTTTAACTGTTCATGGTTGAAGTCTGCATCTTAGGGCCAGCAGATGGGCTGCAGATGGTTGATATGCTGCACTGAATTTAATAGTTGCTGCAGAAGAAATTAGCTTGCAGCATGGTGGGAGTTTTGACTGATATCTGAAGCATCAGGAAGCAACCTAAAAAAAACTGCTGTGATGTAGAAAGCTAGAGAAGCTGTGTTTCAGTAAAATTTTAGATTGTTTTAAAGTGGGAGACTCCCTCAGAATATCTTGTTCCTGTTGCTTAAATAAAACAGCATATGATCCGTTATATTTATATATATCATTTGTACTACCTAAGCAAAGTCAGAATGCTTATAATGACTAGATCTTGCACTTTAGGTACTGATGCTTGCTCTTCCCACAAACCAGCAGACACCTTGGAGAGACAGCCAGCTGAGAGACCAAAGCAGCATCTCAGGAGGTGAGTAAAGAAAGATATGAAGGATGGAAAACATCGTTTCCTTCCATTCTGTTTGGAAACTGCATTTCTCCAAAGTATTACCCAAAAAACCTCCTATAAATCAGAACCATGATAAATTGGAAGAGAAATTAAAAAACAAACAAACCAACCAAAAAACCCACACCACTATTTCAACTGTGTTGAAATCCTGATCCACCTACAAAAATAAGTGAAAGCTTTTTCTCAAGAGGGCACTTCTGGTGCTTGTTCTAAACTATTTGCTACAAAGCCAGAATTTCCCCTTGTATTTCCACCTTCTCATCCTCACAAATGTTTGAGGGATATCAGCACCAGCATGGAAAAAGATTATTTGAATATTCTTCCCTTTAGGAATGATCATTTTCTATTGCACAGCCTTGGTTTTGCCACAATTCATTTTATGTCATGTCAAGATTTATCACATCAGGATTCCTTTTAAGGGAGAAGGAAGGTAATCCCACAAATAACCAAACAAAATTCACACCTCTAGTGAAATCAAGACCTCCCACATGCCTGCTGAATTCCCTGCTGCAAGAAAGCAACCTTTCCTTCCCATTCCTCGGAACATATTTCATGTTGTATTTTCCATTCCCAATCTCTCTCCAATTAGCAATTCCCATCCATCTGTCAGTTCTCTTTAACATGGATTTCCATGCACCGTAATACTTCCAGAAAACAACAAAAGTTCCTAGATGTGCTGAAAACAGTTAGGCCACCCTCACCAGATGCATAAGTGCAGGGTGAAGAGAATGTGCTTTTGAGTACAGACCCATGACCAGTACATGTTTCTAGCTGAGCACTCCTGAGGTACTCAGGTAGTGATTCCTCAGCAGTAGAATTACTAGAAGGGTCTAACATTGCCACATAAAAAGTGTTTCTTCCCTTTAGGAGCTTTCCTGTGTTCAGGAGCACAGTTGTGCCCTGCCACCTTATTTACATCCTTGCTCTCCCTTTGTGTCACACAGCCACCAGAAACAGCATCTTAGACAATGCGAATGTACATCACCTTTATCTTTTTCTCTACACATGTCAAACTACATCATCCACTTTTGCAACAAAGAAGGAAAAAAACACAAAACTTGTTCTATGAGTGTCTCAAACATAATCTGCTCCTTCCCACATATTGAACAAACTGGTCAATCCTCACATAAAGGAGAAACACAACACTAAGAAAAAAGAACTATCTAGTACCATATTTCCAAGATCAGAAAACTATTTCCAGTGGCAGCACACTAAACAATTAAGAGATATAACTGTCAGCTTCGCATTTCACTTGCAAATATTCTGGTAGGAGTGCACAAGGCCTTTGGTAACAGCACAGTTCTTTGTATTTATCTCTCCTAGGAAAACTCCATTTAGTGACAGTATCTGGTATCTAACTAGATCTTGTCTTTCATCCAGTTTTCCTGTTGGATCCAGCAAGGGGCAGAGAAATTTAACTAGCTGTCTGTGGTCACAGAGGCTCCACTGGGCTAAAAGCCATAACCCTTGCTCACCTCTGACTTCCTCCATGCTTTGCAAACCTTGACACGCCAAACCCTCCATGCTAAAACAGTCATCTGGCCCACAGGCTGGATACAACTTTTTTTTCTCTCTCTTTCTCCGTTCTAAATCTGTGGCAGACATGTCTTTGTTTCAACCAGGTTATTTTAATAGAGAACAATGCTCTTTCCAAGACCACACATTGAAAGTTCAGGAAAATCTACATCAAAGCCAATTAGGGGCCAGATGTTACTGATACAGATTTCCAGCAAAACCAACCAGAGGTGAGAGTGCTGGACAGCTTCTTAGAACCATGTGCTTAAATATTAAATCTATAGCTTCAGGCTCTCCATGACCTGCAAAACAAAAGTGTGTGGGTGAGCTCTCTAGTACCACTAATATATTTTGTCCAGGGCATACTCCTTGTGTGTCCAAGTTAAGTCAATATATGCACAACACACGCCTACATGTGTTTTATGTAAGTACATTTAAACTATATTCCAGAACACAACTGTGTGAATGGAAAAAGAAAGCAAAGCTCCCATAACATGAAATGCAGCAATTCTACCCTCCACTTTGGCCTCTGTTTATTAAATTGTTAGGCAGTAATCTTATAGTGGAACACATTACATAAATGCCTACATAGTGTTCAAGTTTCTCTTTTAATAGGAGCTAAAGGAATCATAACTAGAAAATTTTGACTCTTATAAAGGAATATCCAGGACCTGTTGCTTTGAGATTAATATTTCATTTATATTCAATCTTCCCTAACTATACCACAGGTTTTTTACATAAATACATGCACATACAGACCTCCACTAAACTTTAAAATCTCTATGTTCCATTATAAAATGGTAAGCTCAAAAACAAGTCAAACAAATGAAATGAAACTTGGTTTTCTATGACACCTTTTATACTCCAAGTATCCTAGAGCACTTTAAAAATAAATTACTTGGAAATTGTTAGTGCAGTCATGCAGCAGTTATTAGTTCAAGTTCAGGCCTGGATGTCAGAACTTATTTTGGTAAAAGGAGGAAAGTACTAACCAAATCCAGAAGTCCTCCTCATTCTTTCCACAGCTTCCATTAGCTCTTTCAATCTCACCTGGTGTAAGCAGAAGAGTCCAGTCTGGTATCTTATGTTGCCAGTTATTCACCACTGGTTTAAAACCTCTTCTAAGCCATGTGCACAGAGATGCTCACAGAGACTTCAATACACACAAATGTTTAAAAGGCAAATCAGTGCAAACATTTCCACACCTTAATTTCTACCATGAGACCAGATAATTTGCCGTCCTGGTCAATAGTATAATGCTCACTAAAGGAATGAGATTACAAGAATTTGTCCCCAGCAGACTTTCAGCTCCCTACATGTCCAGTCAGTGGCATTTCATATAAAAAAATCACCAAACTTTGAGTTGGTCTCTTGGGCTTCTCCTGCCTGCTGTATTAGCCTAGACTGAGAAATACTAATTCCTTCATCACTTTCGCCTGCAGGAACTATTTGCGACTCCCAGTAACTTCAACAGCAGTTATACCCATGTACATAAAACCAGTTCTGGACTCTGCTCATCTTGCGAAATAGTTTTCTCTAACTGTGCAAAATCTAGTGCATTTATTTGTAGGTCAGAGTTCTCACTCTATCTAAATATCCATTTCCAAGCAATTGATGCAGAAAAGAGAGCAGGAACAGCAAGCACTAAATCTAGGTGTATTTCAGAAAGTGGTAAGTTTTCCCAGGAATAATTTCCAGAAGTTGAAGGGCAAGACAAGAGTATGGTAGAGTTTCCTCTTTACCTGCCTTCCAGAACGTACAGTTTCGTATGCATCAGGGCTCATGCGGCTTGTCTGTTTTTTCCCATTCTTTCAGAATTAATATCCTTCATTAGACTAACACTCAGCTAAAAAAGAATGATGGATTTAAAAATGCCTCCTGGGGCCAAAACACCAGAACAATTGTCAAACCATACAGTGGACTGTAATAGAAACCCTGACATCCAACCAGTAGCAGGCAGATGGTGGAAAGGAAAACTGGAGGACACACTGCAGAAAAATAAACGAGGGAAATGTTTTAAACAGTGTAAATTCACTGACTTTGAACCAAAGATCCAAGGTAACACCAAGATAAATGTGAGGGAATAAGGAGACAGACAGTCAGATTACATGAAGACTATCTGATGACTGAAGAAGTAGGCTCAGCCTCTCATTTCTCTTACCACAGTTTTAAAGACCTCTGGGATGAGAAATTGTAGAAGGTAAGAAAGATTTTTCATCAGGGCCACCAATACAAGCACAGCACTTGACCTCACCGAATGCTAGGAATATGCTATTACTACAAGTCATGTTCCACTGGAATTCAATCAAGAAATAGGAGCAATCAGGTAAGCAGCGAAGTAAGGGCCACTAGTATGAAAGCAGAAGAAACAAACACTAAGGAGCTGCAAGAATGGGGGATGTACTGTCTGCCCCTCTTTTCACCGACCCCATGTGCTTCCTTCTGCTGTGGGGCTGCTGTAGCCAGCACCATGCTGACTCTTACACGACCTTTGCAAAGCAGCACCTTGAAGAATTCTGAATCATCAATGAAAAAAAACAAACCTTTCTTCTAGTCTTTATTTTTAGCCGTGCTTGTGCCCTTCACCCAGCCACTGTGTGAATAACAACAGCTGAAGAGTCACGCTAAATGGCAGGTTGCTATCTGTCGGAAACGTGACAGAATTGTTCATCACCTTGCCAAAAGTAAAAGAAAAAAACCTTTGAATAATTCATTGAAGGGTTCAACCAACTGCCCAGTGTCCCTGCACTCTCTTGTCCCCTGTCCTTAGCTGAGTAAGGAGAGTCCTCTCTGATTCCTTCTCACACCCTGCCAGCAGCAAGCCCTGCTTGCAAGCTGAATTGACTTGACTGTAATAATAATGTTCTGCTGAGACAAGAACGATGATCAGCACAACAGCATTGTTAAAAATGTTATAGGTTTCATAAAAACAATCACAGCAGCTATAAAACGGTAGGTGATCATGACTGCTGCACGACTCTCATCATAACTTAGCTTGACTTGTCTGGATGGAGAAACAAATTATAGACAATTCCCTTTTCTTTCCTTCATTACTGTGCAAAGTGATACAATGTCCCTGTTCCCTGCTAGACCTCTATTGCTATAAAGATAGAACAGTGATATTTAAAAGACAGAAGATGAGATCTGATGTTGAAAACTGTGTGCATAGCATTACAAGGTCTGTTAAAAAGCAGAACTAAGTAAAACCAAACAAATTGCTAAGGTTCATGAGAATCAGCAATGACACTCTGTATAGCTCAGCTGTAAGTGGGGAATGGATCGAGCAGCTCCATTTAAGACTCAACATCTGGGTTTCTTCTCTAGATAAGACTCCTTCTGTAAATTAACTGATAGTTCAGGATCAGGTCCTGAATGTATGTTGTCTAAAAGGCTTATGCTCATATGTAAACATCATTTTAATTCTCTCGCATGCCATGCACCTGTTTTCACTACATAGGGCAAACACAGTACTGAGAAGGTCAGGCATTCAAGCAAGACTCTGCTTGACTTGGATCGGAAATTTGAGTGATAATGTCAGACAACTGAGAGAGCTTTCAGTTCAGAGTGATGCAAGACTCTTTAGCAATGCCGGTTCAGGAGAGAGGATTTGTCTGCCACTGTGAGGGCTGTGCACGTAACTGGTTTTCAGAGGGCTATCCAAAAAGCAGTACAATTTTCTCTTTATCAAATCAGATTTCATTTGTTTGCATTTTTGTTTTCCTTGCTGTAATTAAAAGCTCAGAAAAAAAGATCAGTATATTAAATGGAACAGTCCAAGATGTTCAAAACTAAATATGCTGATATGGATGAACTGTGTAAAAGGCAAAGGAAGTGCACAGCAATGTTTACAAAGCAAGAGCAAGAAAATGCCCTTTCCTTCTATCCACAGTGAAGGAGCATTTGGCTCAGTTTTTTTCTCCTGCTTGAAAAGACTTGAGTGAAAGCTTCAGCTGATGCAAGTGGGGGTTAACCACCAAGCTACAGAACAGGGTGAGAAAGAAAGAAAGGCATTAGCCTTGATCCTCCCTTCTTACAAATCTCTACTTTGTGTAAATAATATAATAATAAATGGAGAAGTATCGTCTACTCAGTACCGACTACTCAGTGCCTCAAATCCACTCACCCCCAGGCTTGGCCTCCCTCCTAATTAAAGCAACTTTACAATGAATGGGCTTTTCCTTTTAAATTATTAAGAACATTCATTCAGTTTTTCCATCTCCTACACTTGGTCTTCTAACTTCTGAGTTCCATAAACCCCTAAATATTAAAGCCTTATTGATTAAACAAAAACGTTTGACCATACCAACTTCACAAGGAGCCAGTTAAAGATGTGATATGAGAAAAGATAAATATAATATATTATGAGAAAAGATAAAGTTATTCAGAAATGAAAAATGCATATGTAAATGATATCTGTGGCAGATGGAGAAACACAACCAAAGCACAAGATAACATTCAGAATAGAAGTATGTCTTATAAAAAGAGGAGGGTGGTTTTTCTCCTTAAATTCTCAATGTGTAAAGTCGAGTACTATTACTACAGTAACAGATAATCATAAAAGCCTCAGATAGAGGGAAAGAATAAGTAATAACGTTTAGAGCTTTCTATATTCCACATGCAGTAATTCAGGTATGCTAGGATTCCTGAATATAGAGACTTTGAAACCAAAGCCTTATCTTGTTGGGAAGTAGTGAGTCATGACTTTCAAATGACAGCAAGCTGCAGTGTCTAGCTCTGGTGGTTCACAAGACAGTAAATCTCAGACCTGTCACTGATTCAGATACAAGTATTTTCAGTTCTGGGCCTTTGGGAGGGAAATCCGGACATGCTGACATCACTATGGAAGATGCTATAAAAGAAAACACGCAAAATTGAAAATCCACACTTGGACAAGCATGAGAAACATCTTTTTGTGGTCTGCTGTTTTAACCATGACCTACTGCTATGATGCCCATTTGACAGCGACACATCTCTGACAGTGCCTTAATAAAGAGGTTTATAAGCTTAATTGGATAGCATAGGTATCACAAAGACAAGCATGACTGTCTATTATGCCATATGCTGTCATAACCGCGATTTCAAAAGCACCTTGTCTTCATGCTGAAAAACATTAATGTCTAAACTATTTTGTTAAGGAACCATGAGACTTTAGGAAAGGGGTCTCAGCACTGTTTATCATTCACCCCCGCACACAGCCTTAGAATCTGTTGTAAAATGTTACAATGTCATATGAAACACTACCCCACCTTCAAAACTGAGATAGCTGAGCCCTCTCAAGAGGTGTTTTAACATGATTTGCTATATTCTTTTACAGAATGAATCCTTTGTAATAGTGATTTCACAGCTCGCTGCCCCTGCATTGATTCTCCCCAGACTCATCCTGATTCTCTGAATGTGGAAGCCTGCTACACCGTGTGTCAGCCTTTTTGTCATTGGTACACAATATACAGATAGGCTTTTCAAAAGACACAATAGGACAGGGCAAACCGCAGGGTAAGGGAGCAGACTGAAGCAATTAAAAGTGTTCAAAGCTTCAAAGTCTGTTCTCCACATTTCAGCACACCCTTGACCTCTGGAGCACAGACTACTGTTACATAACTGTGAACTTCAAAACCAAAAGAAAAGTAGCTAAAAAGCACAACTTATCTTGGAATGTGCCCTTACCACATAGATGTAGAAAGGTATCCCGAGCTGCACTGGGCAAAGCAATGCCAGCATGTTGAAGGTGGCAATCCTTCCTCTCTGCTCCACACTGGAGAGGCCACACCTGAAGGCCTGAGTTCAGTTTTGGACTTTCCAGTACAAGAAAGGCATGTGCCTGGGACAGAGCTAATTTTCTTCCTTGTAGCTGGTTCAGTGCTCTGATTTGGATATAGCATGAGAATGGTTTTGCTAACATAGTGATGGTTTAGTTACTGCTAAGTAGGGCTTACCCTAATCAAGGACTTTTCAGTCTCTCCTTCTCTGCCAGTAAGGAGGAGCACAAAAAAATAAGAGGGAGCAGAGACAGGACCCAAAGTAGCCAAAGGGATGCTCCATACCACAGAATATCATGCTCTATATATAAACTGGGGAAGTTACCCAGAAGGGACTGATCACTGCTCAGGAATGGGCTGGGCATCAGTCAGCATTTGGTGAGCAATTGTATTGTGCATCACTTGTTTTTTCCTGAATTTTATCCCACTCCTCCCCCCTTCCTTTTAATTACAATTATTATTACTGTATTTTACTTTATTTCAATTATCAAACCATTCTTAACCTACAGGTTTTACCATTTTTTAATTCTCCCCATTGCACAGGGAGATGAGGGGAGAGGAGCAAGAGAGCAGCTGTGTGGTACCTAGTTGCCAGCTGGGTTAAACCACGACACACGGACATATTGGAGAGAGTACAACGAAGGACCACCAAAATGACAAAGGGACTGAAATATCTCTCCTGTAAGGAAATGCTGTGAGAGTTGGGACTGTTCAGCCTGGAGAAGGCTCAGGGGGATCTCATCAAAGTATATAAATACCTGAAAAGAGGGTGCAAAGAAGATGCCATTTATACCTAAAGGCCATAAAAAAGATGGTGCCAGGCTCTTTTCAGTGGTGCCCACTGAGAGAACAAGAAGCAAAGGGTACAAACTGAAATACAGATTGTATTTCAGCACAAACCATAATGCTGAAACACAGTCTGAACATCAGGAAATACTTCTTTACTGTGAGGGTGACTGAAAACAGGTACACATTGCCTAGGTGGGTGGAGGTGGAGTCTTCATCTTTGGAGATGCTGAAAAGCCATCTGAATGTGGTCCTGGGCAAGGGGCTGGAGCAGGGCGTTGGGCCAGATGATCTCCAGAGGCTCTTCCAATGTCAATTATTTTGTCATTCTTTTATTCTGTGAATTAGAAGAATGTTTCTGAAGGACAAATGTCGTCTCTTTCAGATGTTTTGTAAAGTTCCAGTTTTATTCTGTATTAGGCTGAACTATGTTGTAAAAACTCAGGTGGTTTTTGTCACGGATATTTTTTACTTTTTTCCTTTAAATCTAGAAGCACATGTTTCTAGTCAACTCTTCTATTAACATTTCTATATTGGAAAGAGCAGGGAATTGAACCTTTGCCACTCATAACATTTTCTTTTAAACCAAATACACCTTTGTGAAACATTGTGAGTGAACAAAAAAGGGCTCAGGCTTAGGACATCCATAGCGACTGTGGAAGCTTTTCTTTCCAAGTCCTGCTTCGCAGTAAAACAGCAAAAAGTCATCACAGCAGATGATGTGAGTTAGTGAAAAATACAAAATACAGTGACATTCTTTCAACTTTATTCTTCTAGAAAGCTTTCATCCTTGAACAGGCCAAGGGTTACGGTGCTGTCCTACCTGCACATCCCAAACACTTGCACCACCACCCCACAGAACAACATGATGTATGCATCCCCACCCCTCCGCTGCAAATGTCCTGCTGCTCGGTCTGGAAACAGGCTATGTACAACTGTATCTGGCACAGCTAAAGCTCACTCAAGACCTCTGCAAACTGCAGACAAGGACTTAAAGCCAGGTGACAGATGTCCTGCATCCTGCTGTTATAGAGAAAGACAACTGAAGTCTGGGGTTAACAAAGCAAACACTTCTTTAGTTGACCTAAAATCTGTGCAGTTTTAAGCTAAAAATTCAGCACTGATTAAGAATTTTCTTCACCCCTTTCTCCCCATCTGGCTGTTTATTGCTGACTTTCCTTCCAGCTGAGAACAGTAACTGGCACATCACCACCCACAGAGACTCTCTAATGATCCAGGAGAAAGTTAATCACATTGTACCATCACATAAATCACAGCAGTTGGTCTGTGACTTACTCAGCCCTAGTGAGGGCCAGATCTTGAGTTCAGCTTTTTTGGCAGTGGACTATTTTCATTCTTCAGTTCACCTATTGAGTCAGTCTGAGGTGTCATAATGGCCCATAAAACTACCATCTGGGACAGAAAAACTCAGGCTTCTGCACAGGAGCAAGTACTGCCGCCTTTTCTAGCTAGATTCCCCTGCTATGATGTGCTCTGTTTTGCCCAAGGCATTTCAAAGGGAACTGCATACATAGACAGGCTACTCTATCACAGCAGCAAGGCACCTTAGAAGGTTAAAGCCTTTGCTGTTTTTTTCCCTGGCAATATGTTGATTTAATGTAAGCTAATTTATTCTGGGAAAAAAATCCTATTCAATGCACACACAAGGACACGCAAACACACACACAAAATTCATACCCATATCCACCCTGCTTACATATTTATGTTTGAAATGTTGAGCTGTAATACACAATAAATATGAAAGGAAACGGGACACTGAAACAGCACTAGCTAAGCAGAAGGGCTATTTTTCCTTTTCCCAGTAGGCTATTGTTGACATCAAGCTGTGCTCAATAAGGAAAGTAATGGTACGCAGAAGCCAGTAGATCCTGTACCTCAAAAGTATCCATCCTTCTGAGCACCCATAACATCCATTTACTATACTGAGAACTAAGGATTCAGTTCTGGTCACAAAATGAAATGAATTAACCCAAGAAAAAAGAAAAGACACAGTATTGAATGACAGAAAAGAAAAACTCCTCCATAGAAATATTTTTGTGTCATCAGACACTACAGGAGACTTATGGTATTTACTTGACAATAAAACAAAACTAGTTTCACATAGCTTGCTGTGGCTCAACTCCTCCCTTTTCTCCTAGTTTTCATTTTAGCCAAATGGTTGAAAACCTTAGGTGATAAATTTAATTAATTCTTTTTACCATCTCTACTTATATTAGTTACTTTAGCTAAAAAGTAAAATCCCCCCTAAAATTGGTTATTGGTTACATAGTTAATATTTAAAGTATTCTTAAAACTTTGTTTAGTAAAACATCATAAACATAAACTCAATAACAATATTAAAATATTTTAAAGATGTATTAAAATAAATATTTGACACAGCAAACAGCATATCAACTTGCATGAGATTATAGCATTAACTTCTTCAAGATCAGTGTCTTCCAGATTTCAATCGATTTTAGGTCTAATATTGCAGATTTGGAAGACAAAGTTATGAGAGGTGCTTCAGAGAAAGCTACTTTTTCTTTTCATGTAAAACAAAGTCCCAATATGATTGCTTACTAAAACAGCCATTTGAAGGACAGAAATAATATAGAAAATAAGATTTTGCACTGAACATATCCATTAAGGCATCATTTAGTTTTGTTTGTGATCTTGATTTACATACAGCTTTCTTAGCTGAATGACTCAGGTACAAAACATTCAGCGACATTTTGGTATTTGCCCTCAATTGTCTGTACTTAGCTATGGGAACCACTGGTTTGGGTCTGCTGAGGCAACTCCTCCCAAAACCTGGCAAGAGTAAAAGCATCCCTGTATCTTTCTCGTGCTTCACAGAGAACAGGCCACTTGTCTTTGTGCAGGTAGGGCAGCTGGAGTTGTCAAAACACGCCCCATAAGAGGAACAATCTGTGCAGGAAGTAGAGCAGCCCAGTTTTCCACCTCCTCATAGACTTAAAGATTAACCAAAGCTATGATTTCTGCATCTCCGTATCATGCTTTTATACATTTTAGAACCCATAGGGTACAAGAAAGTGAACTACAATGCAAAATTCTAGCCTGAATGTAAAAATCCAACCAAACAAAAAAAAAAAACAAACAAAAAAAAAGAAAGCAAAACCCTAGAACAAACAAAAAAACCCATAAAACAGGTAGTTTTATTACAGGTTAGCACCTAACACACATCCTGAGTTCTAGAGTCAGGGATTCAGCATTTACAGCAAAATCTGATTTTCGCAATCCTGTGTGCAATGTTGGCCTTAAAATGTACTCTCCCTCTGTAAGCCAATAGAGTATACTTATCCAAAGTCTGTAGAGGGGCAGGAAAAGGGGGAGGGAGATGGGATTTTTTGTTTGGTTTGTGTTTTGTTGTTGGGTAGGTTTTTTACCCTCAATACAGATGTAGCCTCAATGGCTTGCAACTTCATTAACTCTGGGCATACAAATACAGATGTTCTCAATGGTTTCTTCTGGAGACAATGTTTGGGAAACTCAAAGTGATCTCCTACCCCTAATTAGTCCTGCTCAGTCAGGATTGAGGGAGGTAAGTCACCCTATAACAGCAAGGTGACACTGGAGCAGAAGACTATTTCCCCATTACTGTTATTCAGCCTGCTGGCTGTTTTACTGCTACACAGTGTGAACTGGTCCCCTCACACCAGGCTCTTGAAAATTAAACAAGTTATTAATAATACAAGCATCCAGTGAATATATGATTTCTAGTATTTTACCCAACTTCTAGAGGGGCTGCAATCTGTTTATTGCTAACACCGATGACAGATTTGGTAGTGAGATGCTCTGCTTCAATGTACCTATGAAAGGACATATTCCTTCCTCCTTCCTCAATTTCCCCCAGCACATGAGATAAAAATATGTTATAAAATTTTGCTATCGTGTAAAACTGTGGATTATCCATCATTAGAGGTCCTCAAGAACAGGCAGAAGTAACATTTGTTAGGAATGATATGGAGACAGAAAGATTCAAACTTGCAGAAAGGTTTTGGATTTGATTTTGCTGGCCCTAGCCTATGAAGTCAGTGTCATGTAAACTGTAATGTTTTTCCTCTTTAACAGTTACAATATTAATTAGGACAAAATCTAATTCACAAGATGGACCTGAATGGAAGAATTAGCTAATAATGTATGATTAAACAATAGGAAGCAAGGTCACTGCTTGACTAAATATTCAGCAATCAGTGATTAGATTTTGTTGGTCAATCTCTTTAAAAGGACCTGATTGGAGATGACCTCTTTCTTTTAGATTAAGTGTCTGCTCAGGCTGAGTTATTATTGATCAAGAAGCTGACTTTACTGCCAACACTGCTGTTTCCACATTACTAATCTCTTTGTATATGGTGTGCACGTAGTGGCTGGAAAACTTCAAAGAAAAAGATCCGATCTAGCTAACAATTGCTTGGTTAATTAAGAAGGTGCCATTTTCTGGTATTCCAGATGGTTGCCCTCTGCATTCTTAACGAAATATCTCTTAACATTCAATTAAAAAAAAACAGAGGCAGAGAAAAAAAGACTCCATAAATCTTGTATTCTCTGGGGTAAATCTTGCCCTGTTTCCCCAGAGAAGAGGAATGAGAAAAGGCAGTTCTGCCTCACTGAATCCTGCAAGACGGGCTTAAGATAAGGAGTGGGAGAAGGCGCTTTGCAAAATGTCAAGCACAAGAATGACACTGGGGAGGCTTTTACCTATCTCAGAGCTCTGACTGCTTGTCTCCAGAGAGTAAATATGACCAAGTGATAATGGGCAAGAATTTGCCTTTAGGACATAATGTCATACATACATCTTATATCTACTAATCTACTAATTTTCCAGCAGTTATACTCCTTTTAGCCTGCATGTTACTGTAAAAGCAGTTTATATTAGTCTTCATCCCCATCCTACAAAATTTTGCTGTAACTAAACCAGTAATTCTTTCTTGGAGAAAAGGTACAGACATGCACAAGACATATAGTCCTGATATTGTATCCTCTTCACAAACATGGGGTCTTGTCTTCATGTCAAATGTCACGTTCTCAAGAATAAATTCTTTTGTTGGTCTGAGTGGTAGGAAACCAGAAAAGCCTGTTTAGTCTGAGAAATTTCACAAATCATGTACAAACTCTGTCACTGAGTTTATTCCTGAAGTACCCCAATAACTTATGCAATGCCAATTGTAGCAACTCATCTATGACAATATTAAATTTACATAATGGGATTTAGTTCCTTTATCTGTCTGGGATTTTTATGCTGACTACGTCCACGATATACAAACATCTCTCTTGACAATCTGCTCTTTGGCCTTTTCTAGGTTCAAACTTACAACATTTGCAGCAAACATGAGGTGCACGACATGGATCCAGACAGACAAAAATACTTCAAGAGCCAAAGTAACCAATTAGTTCAGTCTCTTTGGATTACCAGACTATTTGGGCTTGAGTGGTGCTGTCCAAAGCAATTTTGTGAAGATGTAACATGGCTGAAATCTCTTCATCTAGTCTTCCAAGTCTACCTGAAAGCATAGAATGAACATGCCATCATTCATAAGCAGACTTTTCTGGTTTCCACCACAGAGTTGTCATCTTTTTTTTTCCATTGTTTTCTTCAAATCAAGTTCCAAAATTCTTATCTGTGATATCATACAATAATATTCAAGGCCAGACTTGGATAAATGTGAAGCTCTGAAGAAAAATTCAGAGGTCAGTACTTAAAAACAAACAAACAAACAAACACACACACACACAAACAACAACATAAAGCCTCTTGCCTAAATGGTAGATAAGGTGGTTAGGTATGGTTACTCTTTTTAAGAAACCTCAAATACAAGAGAAAAAAAGATAATTGGGAAAGTTGCACTCTTGAGGAGCAGGGTAATTCATCTCACATTCAGTTTCACACTCAGGCTCCGAATTTCCTGGATGTTTGCCTGCTGTTTTGCATATTTCAAGACTCAGTCTTTAAAAAAAAATTACAGAGAGAGCAGCTTATCTGCATCAAACAGACATAAAAATGTGTTTCTCTTTGAGACTGAGAGAACGACAGCAATAAGTTTGGAGCTCATTTTGGAGAACTGAAATGACTGCTACTCGTGGCACATATAAGATAAAAATCAGGTGGACAGTTGCAGATGTCAGTTTAAAACTTTCAGGGTGAGTAAGGTAGGAATGAAGGAAGAAACGACAGATGACGCCCTTTGAAAAATAGTATTTCTCAGGTTAATTTAGCTACTAGCTTTGTTGACAGCTACTTCTAACAGCAGCATATATGGAAAGTGGCACAGCTAGCCATGTCATGGCAACCTCTGCTTCAGAATCTGCATGTATGGTTATACCATAGTATTTGCAGAAAGTCAACACCAATAATAGTTTGCTTTTAACAGGGCTAGTTTCTTGAAGATTAGCAGCTCATCACAAAGACACTCCTAGATTTCTCCTTTATGGCATAGGTTTATTATAAGACTGGTGGAGACTAATAGCCCATCCATTAGCTTTGCCTACTGCACTGCGCACTCCCACTAGAAACATGTAAAGACATCTGCAGAGCACTCACCTCCTCTACCTCTCCCACGTAGAGGCCTTGGCTCCATCTTCATCTCATCATGAGCCAGCACTACTTCCCTGGGACTCTGCTAGATGTAACAAAGATGAGCATGGCATGGCCTAGCATTATTTTCTCCAGGCAGTGCCAGACATGGTGATGATGCCATTAACTTTTGCTTCTCAATCATTCAGTTGCAACAATTTCTAGAGCAAAGCATGTGTTTCATTACAAATGAAGATGGAAACTGGGAAAGGAAGTTGCTGGCCAAAGCAGCAAGTTTTGTAAGTGCATTTATGATATGCTGTGTGATCCTTGGAAGTGATCATGAAAAATAATACAAATATTTTAGTATAGCCCAAGGAAGGTATTCATCTAAATTCTATCACCACACAATAGGACGTGTGTTTACACCTGTAGAAATATTTACTCTTGTTAAACAAAGAAAGGCAGTTTGCAAGCACAATAAACAAAGTTGTTCATTCAATAGACTGTTCTGAAAATCAAGACCCTAATTCTTTAGCACTCCTTATCTAACACTCATCTAGCCACCTAAATGACACACATATATTAGTCCTAATTCCAAATGGCAGTACCAATAAATATTGCTCAGCACTAGACTCCTCCCATGGTTCAAAACAAATAAAAGTTTACTTTAATCAGAAGACTTACTGAAGTCTGATAAATGCAGATTCCCTCAGTGTAAAAAAAACATGTTGGCTGAAAAATACCGCATGCATCTGCAGTTCTACCTCTACTACATCTGTCCTCACTCCTGAACACACAACAGAAGTGTAAAAACTGATACACTGCCCATAATGTGCCTTTATCAGGTCTCTTCAGACAGAGGGGCATCAAGGGGAAGAAGTTACAAAGAATTCCCACTGCAGGGTTCCTTTCAGCACATGCCTTCACATGGAGAACCATCTGCTGTCTCCTCCTCCTCCTGAAGACACTGGCCTCTTCAGGAACCTGCTTAGTAAGGTTCCATGGGATATAGCCCTAGAGGGCAGGGGGGCTCAAGACTCTTGGTTGATATTCAAGGATCACCTGCTACAAGCTCAGGAGTGTTGCATCCCAACCAGAAGGAAGTGCAGCAGGAGGGCCAGGAGACCTCCTTGGATGGATAAGGAGCTGCTGAGGAAAATTCAAATGAAAAAAGAGTTTTATAGAAAGTGGAAGCAAGGACAGGCGGCCTGGGAAGAGTACAGGGTTATTGTCCGGGAAGCTAGGGACCAGGTTAGGAAAGCTAAGGCCCAGTTAGAATTAAACTTGGCTAGGGATATTAAGGATAACAGGAAGGGATTCTACAGGTACATAGCAAATAAAAAACAGATTAGGGAGAACGTAGGCCCCCTCAGGAAGCTCTCAGGTGAACTAGCTACACAGGATTTGGAGAAGGCTGAGGTTCTGAATGACTTCTTTGCGTCGCTCTTCTCTAGCAAAGGCTCTGACTGCACCACCCAAGTCTTGGAAGGCAGATGCAGGGACTGTGAGAATGAAGACCTTGGGCCCACTGTAGGAGAGGAATTGGTTCGAGACCATCTTAAAAATCTGAATGTGCACAAGTCCATGAAATCCATCCATGGGCCCTGAAGGAGCTAGCAAATGAAGTTGCTAAGCCACTGGCCATCATATTTGAAAAATCATGGCAGTCAGGTGAAGCTCCTGATGACTGAAAAAAGGGAAATATAACCCCCATTTTCAAGAAGGGGAAAACAGATGACTCGAGCACTTAAGGACCAGTCAGTCTCACCTCTGTGCATGGCAAAATCTTGGAGCAGATTCTCCTGGAAAGCATACTAAGGCACATGAAAAACAACAAGGTGCTTGGTGACAGCCAGCATGGCTTCACTAAGGGGAAATCCTGCCTGACCAATTTGGTGGCCTCTTATGATGGGGCTACAGAACTGATGGACAGCAGTAGAGCCATTTATGTCATCTACCTGGACTTGTGCAAAGTGTTCGACACTGTCCCACACGACATCATTGTCTCTAAATTGGAGAGACATCAATTTGATGGATGGACTACTCGGTGGATAAAGAACTGGCTGGATGGCTGCACACAAAGAGTTGTGGTCAATGGCTCAATGTCCAGCTGGAGACCAGTAACGAGTGGTGTCCCTCAGGGATCGGTGTTGGGACTGGTCTTGTTTAACATCTTTGTCACTGACATGGACAGTGGGATTGAGTGCGCCCTCAGCAAGTTCACCGATGACACCAAGCTGTGTGGTTCGGTTGATACGCTGGAGGGAAGGAATGCCATCCAGAGGGACCTTAACTTGCTTGTGAGGTGGGCTGATGCCAACCTCATGAAGTTTAACCATGCCAAGTGCAAGATCCTACACCTGGGTCGGAGCAATCCCAGGCACAGCTACAGGTTGGGCAGAGAAGAGATTCAGAGCAGCCCTGCGGAGAAGGACTTGGGGGTGCTGGTCAATGAGAAAATGAACATGAGCCAGCAGTGTGCGCTTGCAGCCCAGAAAGCCAACCGTATCCTGGGCTGCATCAAAAGGAGCATGACCAGCAGCTCGAAGGAGGTGATCCTGCCCCTTTATTCTGCTCTCATGAGACCTCACCTGGAGTATTGTGTGCAGTTCTGGTGTCCTCAACATAAAAAGGACATGGATCTGTTGGAACATGTCCAGAGGAGGGCCCCGAGAATGATCAGGGGACTGGAGCACCTCCCATATGAAGATCTGCTGGGGATGGACTCTTCATTAGGGACTGTAGTGATAGGACAAGGGGTAATGGGCTCAAACTTAAACAGGGGAAGTTTAGATTGGATATAAGGAGGAAATTCTTTCCTGTTAGGGTGGTGAGGCACTGGAATAGGTCGCCCAGGGAGGTTGTGAATGCTCCATCCCCGGCACTGTTCAAGGCCAGGTTGGATGAGGCCTTGGGTGATATGGTTTAGAGCGAGGTGTCCCTGCCCGTGGCAGGGGGGCTGGAACTTGATGATCTTAAGGTCCTTTCCAACCCTAACTATTCTATGATTCTATGACATGGCGACACAGTGGATGAACCCTATGGCTCACAAGGATTCCCTGAGACCCATCACTTTGGCTACATCTCTCTTACCACTTTCCTTTCCAGTTAGCACCACAGGAAACCAAGGAGGCCAGGGAATGGTTTTTACACACAGCCTAAATATAGGCAGCACATACTCAGGTGTGACTAGGAATAAGGTTGCCTGAACTCTGCTCTCCTGCCACCCATAAGTCATTCTGTGAAGACAGAAGTACCTGCCAAACAAAAGGAGAGTCTTATTAAAAGACCACTTTCAAATAGAAAGTTAACCCAAAACTTTCTGCCACACAAAAGATTTGGGAGGTAAAACTGTTAGGCAACTTTCTATTGAACATCTGTTTATTACCCAAGACACGGCTCTGACTGGTAATTGCTGCTAGATACACATTTTTTTAAATAATACAAAGCTGTTTAAAAGTAATAAAGCTGGCCTGGGGAGAAGTATTGATTTGATTATTTTATTCTTTTTGGAGCAATCTGGATTTAATCTACCAATGCTCTGGTATAGGTATGTTTAATGCCTTTATTTTTAGATATGTTAACACAGAACATACTGTTTTTAAAGTTATAGCTCTGTGGGAACTGCAAGATGTCTTAGAAGAGAAAACAACTATACATTATTCCCCTGAATAACTTTCAACACTGTCAGGTAGAAACCTTCCTCCAAATTCAATGTCATAATTCACTGTTAAGCATCCTCTGCAGTCTGCTTATCTCCAAGCCTAGAAGTAAAGGTTTACCCAAAGTAAGGGGTTAAATGTGAAAAGTCTGAAGAGACAGATGCTTGTCTAAAAAAGCCACTGAATAAATATGAGGTAAGCTGTAGCTTTCTGCTGACCTCCTAGGTGGTGGGGATTGGGAAATAAAACAACAGGAAGAAATTCAAACAAAATTATGTCTTATAAAATAGTAAAATTATTCAGAAGGTATAGAGGAATGCTAATGCTTTCAAACACATCGACCTTTCATGCTACCCTTGAACAACTAAGGAAAGGTCATGTACCATACAGGCAAGCATCTGGAGTTTGCTTCTCTAAGCAGTCCCTGTCTACTTCTCCCATGGTAGCTGGAATCAATTCTCACTTGCTTGCAGTAAAGTGCTAGTATCAAAAGCACCAAGTGACCTAAAAGGCACAGTAGTCCCATCTCTGGTATGCCCCTGAGAATGAAACAGAGTCCTGGACAGGAGGCCCTGCAAACCTACAGGCAACCCTAGAACAAAAGGGAGGGAAGCAACCCGAATGGTAAAACAGCAAAGCTCTGTAGATCAGAGCACTGGGAAACTCATCTGCCTTTCTGTGCTAACTAAGAGGAAAAATACCACAGAGGGTTAGCCCTCCTAAGCTCTGGGGAATTGGCCCAGTTTCAGCAAATTGTTCTAATCCCAGCTTTTGGATCCTTCTTGATGGAGTTGCCCATTATAGTCCATGTTTTTAAGCCTGGACAACCCCAGGCATTGTATAAAGGTTGTTTTCAGTCCCACATGGTTTGAAGGGCAGCTCAGGGCAACAAGCACTTAACATGGCAGGGCCAGGGGAAGGTATTAGCCTACTGAACAACTGTACAATACTTTAACAGCCTTAGTGGCAAATCAGACAGAGTATCCCACAGACTGGATTTGAATCACAGGGTCAGACAAAGCACATTGTGTGGTCAGGCAGACGTGTCTGGAAGGACAAACAATATGAGGGTGTAAGGAAAGGGGGTAAAGCTAATTCATAGTCACCTTCTTTGAATATTGTACTAAGGGATCTTCCCATGAAGGCATGGGTAGAGAAATCTCTTTTCACAGATAGCTTAAGAATTCCACAAAGATGCCTTTAAGTGTTATGGTTAAATCACAGTCATTCCACTGTTAATTTCACACGTGGAATAAAGAAGATTAGGCTTACCTTTACCTCCCCCTTTATGTTTCTTTTTTAAAACAGACTATTATTGACTTGCATTCAGTGTGGGAAGAGAAACAAGGAAACCACTGATGAATGGCAGATTGATTTATTTTCTTTGGGAGTTAGAAATTCATTATGGACCATCATTAAAGGTGTTTTCCAGGCAAGCTAATGTTCAGTTTCCAATATGACCCAAGATTATGTCAGCATCTTAAGGGATGCTGTTCACTAGATGCCCGATTGCACTCTCTTTTTATTTTTCCTCAGCTTTTCTTATAGTTCTGCAAGAAAGTGATGCCTTTATTGGCTTATCATAGAAGGAAAGCTTTTTGCTCTTTTCTTTATAAATTCCAGTCTCAATTCCCATTTAAGGAAGCTGAACTAAGACAGCAAAATGGTCAGGTGTTGCTTAAGAAGCAGTATTTCATGAGCAAAGAGTATAGGTAAGACAGACCTATGTAAGAATAGATATGGATCTATAAAAGCTACATTCCTCTAACAGAATGGCTTACAAGAAGTAGGTGTGTTACTAGCAGAAACTGAAGCAAATAGTGAGAGGGAGAAGAGCCTGGGATGACATCAAGATATCTGAAGAGGCTGCACATCTTAGGCTGGAAGTGAAAAACAGCCAGTGCCCTTCCACATTAATGAACATTTTGTAAGAGGACAAAGCCATGTCATCAGGATGCTGCAAGCAGAAGGCTCCAACTGAGAGCCCAGATGAGTAAGCATTGGGCAGGGCAGCAGGAGGGAGCTGCACTCTGCCCTGGCCTATGGGTTCAGCTCCCAGAGCCACCTTCCACCCCCAGCTCTAGGGGGGTACAGCCACCTGCACCTTGGTGCCAGCCTGGCATGAAAAAGAAAAGTAGCAACACACCCACATTTTTAAAATATAAAATAAAATATATTAAAAAAATAAAAATATCTTGACCCTGAATTTTCTGCAGTTAGGTCAGAAACCACTTAGCTTGTTGCTTCAATCTTAATTTTTGCTGCATTCTGTTCTGGTCAGGCTGATAACAGCGGTCCCTTTCCAAAGACTGAGTCTCTTTATAAAATTAGGAGGCAGCTCATTGTGTTCTAGCTTCTTGTAAAACAAAAAAAAAAAAAAACCAAAAAAAAGCTGGTGTGTGTGTATATATATTTAAGTCCTTGACAAATTTGGACTCCACTGGAGCAGTAAGAAAGCTAAAGTCAAATTAATCAGAATAGATTACCTAGATGAGACACTCATTGCTGCTGAGCAAACCTTTAGGGAGAAAAGTTGTCCTTGAAAAATATTTGACAAAGCTGCTGCACTAAGAAAGGGGCTAAATCTATGAATAAAACAGCCACAGGGAGCTCGAAGAGCCCCATGGGCTCAGTTTGTTAAGCAGGGAGAGGCAGGGGAGAAAAGGGAGGAAGAAAGAGGCTAACATGGAGAATTTCATTATAAGCAGCAACTCAAACCACCTCCAAATGCAGAGCAATCTAGAAATCTGTCCAAACAAGTCCAGGAATCAGAAACAATGCTTTGCCCCAAGGTATTGCTTGAGCTAGTCAAAGCATCTGGAGTACCACCCTTGGGTAGGTAGCAAGGAAGCAGAACGGAATTTTCTTCCTAATCATATTGTGAAACACTGGTTTATCTCAGTGCTCTGCCTCTATTCCACAGCCAGAAATAGCAGCACAGGTGCCTTCCAGGTCAGCATTCAGCCTGGGGAAAACCACTCTTCCCACTCTGACCACAACTTTTGTTTAAAGGCAGTTAGCTCAATGTAGAAGGGCTCACATTCAATTCAGCTCACCTGCACTGAAGGTATCTCGTTTAACTTTAGGGACCCCTATGAACCTGCAGTATATACACTACACTATGGCAAGGATTTCTACTACTTTAGTCTCTGGTTTTGTCTGTGATACTTAAACTCTTATATACATGTATCTTCTCCATTATCAGCCATCATTTTTCCAGACTGAAGACTTCCCCTTTTACATTTTCCTTATTTTCAATCCCAGAATCATCATAGAATCCCAGAGTGGTTTGGGTTGGAAGGGACCTTAAAGCTCACCCAGTTCCAACCCCCTGCCATGGGCAGGGACACCTTCCACTAGACCAGGTTACTCAAAGCTCCATCCAATCTGGCCTTGAACACTGAGAGGGATGGAGTATTCACCACTTCTCTGTTCTGTGGCTCACCACCCTCACACTAACAAACTTCTTTTATCTAATCTGTATCTGCCCTCTTTCAGTTTAAAGTCATTCCCCCTTGCTCTGTCATTACATGCCCTTGCAAAAAGCCCCTCTTCAGGTTTCTTGCAGTCCCCTTTAAGTGCTGGAAGGCTGCTATGAGGTCTCCCTGTAAGGTCTCCCTATAACCTTCTCTTCTCCAGGCAGAATAAGCCCAACTCTCTCAGCCTGTCTTCATAGGAGAGGTGCTCCAGCCCTTGCATCATCTTCATGGCCCTCCTCTGGACCCATCCCAGCAGGTCCATGTCCTTCCTGTATTGTGGACCCCAGAGCTGAACGCAGTACCGCAGCTGAGGTCTCATGGGAGCAGAGTAGAGGCTCAGAACCACCTCCCTCAACCTACTGGTTATGCTCCTTTTGATGCAGCCCAGCATATAGTTGGTTCTCTGGGCTGCGAGCATACACTGCCAGCTCATGTTGAGCCCAAAGTCCTTCTCCTCACAACTGCTGTCAACCATCCAGCCAAGTAACTGAAACACAGTTTCAGTTTGCCCACACAACTCAGGCAACTAAATACATACCTCTGATAACAAATATTCAGTTGAAGGCAGGACTGAGGTGGTGGAAGCTTTTCAGGTGTTTCTTAAGTAAAATAAGGTTTAATAAAGCAGTGCAGAATAACTATAGTTTACAGACATTTGTTTCTTCTTTGAGAAAATTAGTCACAAGAACTAAACACTATGTTACAAGGAGTTCACCTAGGTCCTAGAAATAAATAGAAAGCCCTAGGAATAAAGAAAGCACTTTATGATGGAGGGAAGGTTTGAGGTAACCTGTCATTTAAGCAGTCAGTTTGTTCTCAGCCTGTTATTACAACATCTGGCAATTTAACAGTAACAATAATAGGCTTTATCAAGGGCATTTGTCAGCCCTCCTCTCACATAAGACAAATCATGTCCCCAGGGGAATATTATTTTTATACCATCGCTATGGCCATTAATAATTCCATTTTCTTCAGGATCAGCCCTTAAAGGTAGCTCTATCATCTACACAGTCCTTCAGCCACAGCTCCCTGCAGGAATGTTGGTCCTCACCTTTATGAGTGCCACGACAAAGATCAGTGATGAATAATCGTTTGGGTGGCCTAAGTGTAGAGTAGGGTGAACACCATCAGCTCCTGCTGAAGCCAGGCAGACAATGTCACAGCTGTCCTTAAGGACACTGGGAGAAGCACCCCTAAGAGCTGTTCTACTGCTTGTTTCACTGGGTGCTGTAGGATACAGGCCTTTATCTGACTCAAGCCATATATTAACACTGTGCCTGCTCCCTAATAAGAATTATACAGCCCATGCTTAGGTAAAGCAAACCCAATGGCATATTTTTAGGCTACATTCATCTCTAAATTAATTTTTTCCTATGACTCAGGGAAAAAAAAAATGTGTAATCTCACACTCACCTTGGAAAGCACTGGGACAAATCGAGATGGCAGAAAAATTCTCTGTCACTGTATCCTTTGCTCTCTGTCTGCTAGGCATTTCCAAAGGACAGTCTGGGGACAAAGAAAACTTGCTTTTCAGTAACTGAAGTGATTAATTTAGTCATGAGAAAAACACACGTTTTTATCAGATTAAGTCAAGCCCTCTTAACTGAATTTTCTCCATTTATTCTACATCTTCTGGTGGCTATCACTTTCATTTGTGAAAATTCTGTGCTAATAAAGTACCCTCATCATTGCTCTCTAAGCAGGCAGAATACACAAAACTATACAAGTTTGGATGGGGATTTTTTTTGGGGGGGGAGAAGGCACTACCTAACCAAAAACCTGCACACTAAGATTATCAGATTGCAGCAGAGACAGGTTCACTTGATATGTGGACAGGAATACCACCTAGCCCAAATATATGCTGATTCTGGATAACTGGAACAGTTAAGTACATGGGCCTGTTCACCCAGAGCCAGTACAATAATGTGTTGTACTGTCAGAGGTGTCATGCCACAGAAGCAGCTGCAAAACAAAACCCTGATTTCTAGTGAGCTTGGCATTTTATTTCAACTCTTTTTTGTAGGGCTAGTGTCCTCTCAAAGTCCATTCAAGCCAAATTTTCTCCTTCACCTACTAGCGAAAAAACAGTACCTTCCCAATGCTTTTTTCTATGGGCTGTGTAGCAGTGCTGGAACTGGATGCTGCCCCTCAGCTATCCCACAGGGCTGTGGGGCTTCAAAGAGGGATTTTTAACTGTTATTTCAGTGAAGTTATTCCCACATATGGTTTATAAAGCACTATGGGATCCTAAGGGATGAAAGGTGCTATATAAATGCAAATTGTTGCTGTTGTTATGCATGAAACATATCCAGGTTTTAAACAAGACTGACTATGAAAAATGTCATTCCTCCTGACCTTTCCTGATGAGAACCACTGCAACTGGAAAACCTCTAAACTGTTCAGACATAAAGACAAACTCCAGTTCAATTCTCTGGAAGGTAAAAACTAAACTCCAAGTGAGCAGATGAATTAAGAGAATAAAACAAGCAAACAAAAAATAAAAACACAACCAACTTCCCTGACTTAAGATAACACTGATAAGAAAGACCCCAGCCTCAAGGCCAAGGAATTTTGGCTCTTATTTTAACCCTCTACTAGCCCTTAGGACAACTGGGAGGAAATCTGTTCACTGTTCTATGCTTCTGTTCCTAACTCTCGTCCTCTCTCACCCACCATCTGTTTTATCTATCCATATGGTACATGTCTATCTACATTGCAAATTGTCTCTAGCTCACTGTTTGTACAGTGCTTACCCAAACCCTTCCAAGTGAGCAAAGCTGGCAGAGTAGCTGCAACCTCATTAGGTGCCCAGGAAAATGTGTGTAAATTGGATGGTGCTAATGGGAGAAGAAAAGTGGAAAGTGGGGCCATGGCCCTTCAGTCTACCAGATTTTTCTTTCCAAGTAAAGTTAGATGCTTTGCAGTGCTATTTTGAGAAACATGAGCTAGCTCAGAGTTAATTAGCTGGAGCAGAGCACTGCATTAATATAGCTATATTGCCTCAGGTATAAGCTAGATTGCACAGAACCAGCCTGGGGATCACGGCATGACTGCACGGGGCTTTGTAGGGTTATCCCTGGTATTCAACAAGAAAAAAATTATACAAAATAAAAAAACTGAGGAAGAAGCTCAGTATCTGCCTTCATTTATAACCTTGGAACTGTCTTATCTTCAGCCAGTCCTAAAAGTTTAAAGCCTTTAACATGTCGTCTTCACTGGATGCTTATTGCTTTACTACTTTACTAGCTAGGCACATATGGAGTAGCCTGTGTATCTGACTGCCATTGGAAGAAGTTGAATATGGTCAAGAGACACCACAGTAATTGTGCCATTCTTATTTGCCAATTATTTCCTAGTCTTTCACCATGATAAATCTAAGAAAAATCACAGCCTTAGCCAGGTGTGGTAGCTGTAAAAACTGTGGCAAAATTATGGCAGCCATAGCTAGTAATAAAGGAAGGTAGATGTCTTTTATGCAGTTTTACTAGTGAAAGTACTTTTTCCTTATATTAGTGTACAAGGTACTACCAGAGGTTTTCAATAGACATTTTATTTTTAAATAAGGTGATGACTGAGCAGTTAATGCCAGGATTTAAAAAGATGGACTTCTGCCCATTTTTTTAAGTATGGGAAGGTGCAAACCTCCTAAACAGAACCCTGTAAGGGCCTGCTTCAGCCCAATCTAATTTCATGGGGAGTTCCACGCACCACTGTAGAAATCAGGAAGACTACATCAAGGCAGCTGTTGGTTCATTTCAGCTGAGAATAAGAACAGAATTCCTATTCAACCTAAAAGCCTATCCCACTGCATTGATTCAACCTTTTCTGGACAGCTCTTCCACAAGAAATTATGAAGTGTGAAATTAATCTTGGAAGGATTGTAGAAACTAGTAACTCCAAACTGGATATAAATCTCTCTCATTCACAGATTTGCTATGCAGTATTGGCTCAAGATGTCTCTTAGTGACACCTCTCCCTCTCCTCCTTCAAGTCACCTCTTTGGACAATCCATAAGTGCTACCTCACAATGCTGATTACTCTCTAACTGGAAGAACTATCTGCAAGCCCACTTCTAGCATGAAACACTGTCTGGTAAAATGATTTCCATTGGAAACTCAGAGGCATCAAGAAAAATACTGTGAAAACACACACATCATTTTAATCAGAAACAACTTTCTGGAAAGTAACACAGAAAAGATACTTCTGGACTCCAGCCCTACCGATCATCACCTACTCAGTCAGTCTTCAAGTGAGGTCATGAAAAAAAAATTCCAAAAGAGAAAAGGAAAGAAGCAGTTGAGCCCCAGATGCTATCTGGAAAACCTGACTTAAAAAGAAGGTAACTACAGAAGATAGTTCTAGTAGAGCCCAAAATTAACTCTAAAATTATTTTTAATATTCAACTGAATAATATTTAGAATGTTCTTTTTTTACAGAAGTTACCAAAAACACAATTTCACACTGCTTCTACAAGCCTTTATCTGATTTCAAAGCAAGACCAGTGACATTTGAGATTAACACTACTTCCAAATTAACAAGCATTCCAAATAAACTACTCCAAAGTTAAACATGACAAGATAACTCAAAATTGAATTTGCCACTTGTTTAGCTTCTGAATAACTCTCAGGTGATAAAGAAATTTTCCTACACGTTACAGCTTTGTGAATATCACCTGTAAACACACACAAAAGACTAGAATAAAGTGTTAGGATTCTCTCAGAACTGAAAAATAGCTTCAACACCAAATCAGTTTCTTGCCTTTGTCCATCATTAAAACAAAACAAAAACAAAAAAAAACCCAAACATAAAAAAAAAATAAATCAGGATTCTACCTAAAGATGTCCCACAGTTATTGAAGGGCATCTAACCTATTAACAGCACCTGACAGATTTACTCTCATGAGGGTTTTTTTCCCCAAAACATTGTTCAATTTGAGGAAGAACTTCTTTATACTGAAGGTGTCAGAGCCCTGGAACAGACTGCCCAAGGGGGTTGTGGGGTCTCACTCTCTGGAGACGTTCAAACCTGCCTAGACATGTTTCTACGTAACCTGTTCTGAGTGTCCCCGCTTTGGCAGGGGGTTGGGCTGGATGATCTCCATAGGTCCCTTCCAACCCTAAACAGCCTATGATTTTCCCCTGAATAGCGTGTAGTCAGATTTCACTGCATAACAAGGAGATGTACTTCAATGGAATCAACTATGATATGAAACTCTGTTAATTTTCTTCCATTGTGTTAATACAGACAGGTACATATCAGCATATCCCACCAGAAAACAGCAAGTTGGGGGGGGGGGGGTGGTGTTAAGAAATTCAACACATATTTCTGTAGAGAACATAGTTCATGTAGCCACAAAGCGCACACAGCTGAGCCAGAAACAATATTTTCTAGGAATTTTCAAAAATAAGTATTTCCCTCATACATTGTCTTTCTTTTTTCTTGTTTTTCTCTTTTTCAATGCTATTTTATATGATTAAAAATTAAATTAAATTCCCAAGTCATTAAAAGAAAAAAAAAATTATAAACCAGAAAAATTAGAGGAAAAGATGGTCAAACAGAATGGTGAGGAGACTTGCATTTCAGATAGTCAGTCTATATGTAGGGCTTTAGTTTTCAAAGTAAAGAATTAGTCTTGCCTTCCTGTATATGACATAAAAGGTGCATTAATTACAGTTTATTACTGGCCAGATTCTAAAGACATAAGCACAATTTATATAGCCTTAAGTGGGATATGTGGAAGTTATTGTCAGAAATCAATTGCTAAATACCTCCTGTTTCTCGTTCTGCTTCCATAAGGGCATTGTTCATCTTTAGGTTGATATGCAATTTTGTCTACTCTAGGCCAAACTTGTTTCTTTTATTCTTCTATAGAATATTTTTTCCCCATTTTCACTCCTGACATGACACTGAAGACACTCTTGTTCAACATATAAATATAGGACAAATGTTTCCATGTGCTGACTGTAGCCTGCACTAAAGCTAGAGCTTAGCAAAAACTTTTCTGAGGGAAAGGTTATTAATTTAAAGCACAGTTTCAATTTTAGAGTCTCTAGTTCTGAATCCTAACCTAAAGAAAGGAGAATACCTTTATATTTCTTTGTTGTTTCAACTTTTATTAAATACTTTTATTGATTTGGTGGTTTGAGATCATATATAACTCCATTGTGTTGTTAGAAAGAGTCCTAAAGAAGCAAAAGAAGGATTTACCTCTCCAGTGCCAACTGCATACATACAACCAGCTACTGAAGCTCAGCTGGCGCATGGGTACTGGTTAAGTCAAAGAAAGTAACTCATACACCTCTGCCCTCAAACTCCTGCCTTCTTTATTCATTCTCCTGTGTCCTCCTCATCTTTCACACATAATCACATAATTAGGTTCACATCTACAGAAGGCCCTCCCTGTTTTATATATAGCTTAACATGTGTGCCTTAAGCTAATGCCTGTCCTTTTAGCAAAGGCAGACCCAGAAATAATAATATATGATAATTGTTGCTGTAGAATGTATATGACCTCCCAAAAAATCAGGTGCACCTCATGCTAGGTCCTCTGCAAACAGCAGAAGATGTCCTCAGGTCTGAACTATATTAAGGGATGACCAGACAGCATGGCTGTAGGCTTCTGAACACAGAGAAATAAAAATGAGTTGCTGAAAGGTAAAGACTAAGTCAGGCACAAAATCAAGGATAATGCCAGGTCTACAGAACCCTAATCCTAGTATTTAGGATGATCTATTTTCCATAGTGAAAAGGCTCATGACAAATAGGATTTGTATTTCTGTTATGTATAGTGTACAGCTTGTATTGTTAGTCCGACAATGTCACACCATACTTCACAATTCAGAAGGTAGGGCAGGTTGGAAATATGTAATTTCTTCCTTTGTGAAGAGCATTCTGACAACCAATGAAAATACTCTTCAATCCATGCTACAAAGGTGACAGGAATATATGCTGCAAAAACACGTAAATATTCAACATCTTAAAACACTGAGAAATTTACTGGTATTTTCTTCAACTGCATATCTTCCTCTTTTTTACTCATGGCTAGTGAAGAGTTATTGCAAGTTGATGAATTTGATTGCATGAGCACTATTTAATTTCCTGAACTGTTCTAGCTGACAAACAGCTGTTTGTAATGTGGGATTTAGAGACAGCTTATTCTATGATATAATGTAAATTACTTGCATTTTCCTCCCCTTTCCCTAAATAACCTTTTCACTGCCACCCACTTCATCCCACAATCTCTTCTAATAAAATGCCTTTAAGCAGAACGAAGATCTTACAGCACAGAACACTGTGTCTTTTTGCTCCACTGCTGAGCAGATTTGTCATCTCTCTGTAAAGCTGTTAGCAAGAGCATTCATTCATGTGTTAAAAGAAAAATATGGTTTTTTTTCTCCTTAATTATCATACTTTACAAGTTACTCCATACATCAGGTTGTGCAAATGTTACATTATGGCCCTTAAAAGATTTATGTGTCTGTGGCAGGAAGTGTAAAAATTATCTATTTCTTCATTTTATTACTCTTCCTGGGTACAACTAGCTGAAAGATGCTGGTTGTTACTGTGGCCTGTAACACTATATACATGACAGATACACCCCTGATTGGTAAAGATTCATTGCAGATATTCAACTTCATGACCTAAGGACTTGCCTTACATGTTTTATTTAAGCTATAGAACACATGGAGCCACAGCTGGGTTTGCTGAAGCACCACAATACATTATGTTGTTTGACCTATAAGAAAATCCCTGTGCAGAGGATGTAGGGAAGAGCAAAAGAGACAAGTAAACGCTTGCTGAAAATTACAATATCCAGAAAGTAGGAGGCACAAGAAAGAAAGGAGTTGCAAAGACAGTCAAACTTCAAAGCCTAGGATGTGAAGTAGGTAAGGACATAGAAGCCAGTCAACCACTGGCAGAGTTCTTGTTTAGCCAATATATATTTTCCAGATAAAGAGAAAAATAAAAAATAAAAAATAAAAATCTTACTTGTGAATTACTTCAAATTCTTTCCTCCATTTGTATTTTGCAACTATGATCTTAACTTATTTTTACATCATCTATTTGTTATATACCTGAAAGTCTAGGACACAATTTTCCTAGAAGGAAAAAAGTACATTGGACAGGACTGGGATCGGACATTGTAAACTATGAGTACAACACCATGTAAGACCAAGTAGCAACACTCCCTGAGCATCCTTATCTCCTTACACAGCTGGAACTGGTCCAAGGTTTTATACAAAGAATCTCAGTGTAAGGCATAAAAGCTCTGTAATGTATCATATCCAAGCATTGGAGGCATTCCTCATGATGGGAAGAGTGAGGATGAGAGAAAAGTGGGAAATGAAGACAGATGCATAGTCCCATTGCTTTCTTGTGGTTTTCTGCATGGGAATGAGGTCTTGGAGAACTAGAGACAATCTGCAGTGTTGCCTCAGGAATGCAGGAATTTTTACATTCAGAGCAGAAGAGTGGTATTTGAAATCTACACAGACCAAGAAATGCAAGTGAAGGTTCCCTTACTAACTGCCTCCCTTAGGAAGACTGCTCTTGATCACTACTAAAGGAGCTTGTCAGTGTATATTCACAGAAACCTTTGTAACTATTTAGAAGTAAATATTCCCAGGTCACCTTTTTGGGGTAGGAGAAAAGGAAAAACAAAACCCATGCCACCTGCTTTGGTTTTAAGCCACAGTTTCTTTCACTGCATTTAAACAGAAAAGGTACCTTTTTGACAAGTGACATACTTGACATTTCATATCATCTATGTCAGTCAAAATGTATTTCCTAATGAAAAGTGACATGGGCAGCACTAAGGCAGAGGCAGTTGTCATGTTGTTTTGTCTGAAAGAAGAATTTATATGAACTAAAATTTGCTTAAGTTCAGAGATGGAGGTAAGGGTGCCTTACAATGAACTTTTCCTTTTCTTTCTGGAAAGCAGATGTTACAGTGGAGAACAAGTTTCTGTTCAGCTGAGCTTTTACTCCTGCCATAGGAAATTAATAATTCCCATAAAAGGGGGGATAATGGAAATATCCCCATAGCAAAGGGGATAATGACTTTCCCTTCCATTAAATAGTTTGTTTTTAATGAGCATTGCAATCATTAATAGTCTGCTCTATTAAGATTAAAATATGCCAGATGTTAAAACAAAACATAAAAAGCCAGCAGCTGAAACTGGACTAGAGCACACAGTATAAATTAGACTTCCAGTACCTAAGAGTTAGTTATAGAGAAGGTGGAGGTACTCTTTCCAGAAGGAAGCATAGTGACAGAGCAAGAAGCATCACACAGAACCTAGGAAATTTCTTACATTCTTTAATGTGAGAACAGCTAAACATTGCAGAGGTTGTCCATAGAAGAGGCAGGATCTCCCTTGCCAGATCAAGACTTGGCTTAACAGGGCCCTGGTTAACCAAGTCCAATGCCCTGCTTTCAACTGGAGCTTGTACCACATCATCTCCAGAGGGCCTTTGCAGCCCAAGCTTTTCCATCACTCCATGTTTTAAGTATTTAGCAGTGGAATAAAGTTATGTTTAAAGAAAAATCACTGCATGCTACTATTTTCACCTGTTTCTTTTTCAAGTAGGGCACAGTAGTGTATACTGACATGTTTCAGACACCTTTAAAAATAAAGCTGAAACTTAAAAGTCACACTTTTGTTGTGAGCTAAGGCAAGAACTATCACTCATTAATGGTCTTTATGGCACCTTGAGCAAAGCTGTGGATAGCAGTGGGCAGTGGGCACAGTAACTAAATGTTTTGTAAATCCTCCAAATCTTAATGCACTTGACAAGAGCAAAACCATTTTAGCAAAGTGTCTTGAACAAAAGCCCTTATCTACAAAACCCAGTAATGAACCATATGCCAAAGGACTACTTAAAAACATAACAGAGAAAACAGCAAGAGATCAAAGTTTCTGTTTAATTAATCCAACCCTCCCTGATGCTTTCTGACACTTAACTAAAAGCTGTAACATTCGGTGCAAAGCAAATGGAGCAGAAGATGCAGAAGGGTGTCATAAGATAATTCTATTCCTAAAAAGAGCAGTTCCAGATCTGTGTATTTTTGTATTGAGCAGCCTTATGTCAAATGATCTGATGTGGTTTTAACTCTGCTTCTGGTGGTAACCTGGTATTTTCTAGCTCTTAATCTGGATGGCTGCACCCAAAAAGTTGTGGTCAATGGCTCAGTGTCCAGCTGGAGACCTGTAACAAGTGGTGTCCCTCAGGGATCGGTGTTGGGACAGGTCTTGTTTAACATCTTTGTCGCTGACATGGACAGTGGGATTGAGTGCACCCTCAGCAAGTTCACCGATGACACCAAGCTGTGTGGTTCTGTTGATAACGCTGGGGGGAAGGAATGCCATCCACAGGGACCTTGACACGCTTGTGAGGTGGGCTGATGCCAACCTCATGAAGTTTAACCATGCCAAGTGCAAGGTCCTACAACTGGGTCGGAGCAATCCCAGGCACAGCTACAGGCTGGGCAGAGAAGAGATTCAGAGCAGCCCTGCGGAGAAGGACTTGGGGGTGCTGGTCAATGAGAAAATGAACATGAGCTGGCAGTGTGCCCTTGCAGCCCAGAAAGCCAACCGTATCCTGGGCTGCATCAAAAGGAGCGTGACCAGCAGGTCGAAGGAGGTGATCCTGCCCATTTATTCTGTTCTTGTGAGACCTCACGTGAGTATTGTGTGCAGTTCTGGTGTCCTCAACATAAAAAGGACATGGAACTGTTGGAACAAGTCCAGAGGAGGGCCATGAGAATGATCAGGGGACTGGAGCACCTCCCATATGAAGATAGGCTGAGAGAGTTGGGGCTGTTCAGGCTGGAGAAGAGAAGGCTGAGTGGAGACCTCATAGCAGCCTTCCAGTATCTGGAGGCGGCATATAGGGATGCTGGGGAGGGACTCTTCATTAGGGACTGTAGTGATAGGACAAGGGGTAATGGGCTCAAACTTAAACAGGGGAAGTTTAGATTGGATATAAGGAGGAAATTCTTTCCTGTTAGGGTGGTGAGGCACTGGAATAGTTTGCCCAGGGAGTTTGTGAATGCTCCATCCCTGGCAGTGCTCAGGGCCAGGTTGGACGAGGCCTTGGTGATATGGTTTAGAGCGAGGTGTCCCTGCCCATGGCAGGGGTGTTGGAACTTGTTAAGGTCCTTTCCAACCCTAACTATTCTATGATTGTATGATTCTAAGAAAGACCACCAGCAGACTATGCATGTAAATATCTAGGTTTTTTGCTCTGTACCAAAGTCCCACCTGACTGTTTAGAAGTTCAAGGACCTTTCTTAAGGAAACACCAAATCTGACAACAATGTTTATCTGGTTTCAGGTTTTAGCAAAACAAAATACTTAAGGGTTGCCAGAACAGAAGGCAAAGCTCATCAAAGCCAAGGGGATTCCTTGTCAGAAGGGCACATGTGTGTGCCCCGGGCTCACAAGACAGAATAATATTAGGCATGAAGGAAGAGCTTTTCTCGATGAATCAGTTGTTTCTGTAAGGCAGAAATCAGCTGACTTCTGTTTCACCTAGTTTGTTTCAAGCCACTTCTTTTAAGATGTTTTGTGTTAAAGATATTGAAGAAGTTGCGATCATAGGATCCAAGCCTGCTAATGACATCTAGCAGGTTCTTAATAGATCCACTGGGACATTTTACCACATCCATTTTCCCAAACAGTTGTCCTCCTAACCCTCAGGAAAACAGGATATACCTTTTGTGCACCCTATAGCTTTTCAGGTAGGAAGTATGTATCTTTTATTCACTTAATATTTATTTACGTTCCTCTCCCTCACTCTTACCATCCCTGCTAAATAGATACTCATTATGCAATGATTTCTGAGGGTTGGTGTTTGTCAAATATTTTTGTGGTCATGTTAATGTTTCTAATGTCTTTGAAAGCCTGAAACAATAGCAAAGTTTCTGTAAGCAAACATTACTGCACCAGTTAAGGTGAAAGGGGTAATGACTGTGGTGGGTGTCCGGTTTCTTTGGTTGGTTAGGCGGGGGTTTTGGGGGTGATTTTTGTTTGTTTCTGTTGGTTTGGGTTTTTTTTGCTTGGTTGGTTTGTTTTGTTGTTGGGGGTATTTTCGTTTGTTTGGTTTTGTTTGTTTTCCAGCCATCACTCCCAGGAAATAATTAAGAGTCCCATTCATGACCCTGGATTGGTCCTCGGCTATTTCCCTGGACAAACTGTTTCTCTGAACAATTGCACTATCAAATTAACAGGTTGAATAAACAAGTTGTTGAATTAACATGTTTAATTTATTAAATGTACTGTTACAAAAGTGTATAAATAAAGCAATTCAAGTGTTCAAGGAGGTTTTAAAAGAAAATACATTGCAATTAGTTTCTGAAATTACAGGAGGAAAAACTGAGCTATTTGAGCATCAGGGTCACATTATCCTTTCTACAAGATGAACAGCCATGTAACGTTCATAATTTAGAGAACAGCTGAGACTTAAGAACATTGTAGTAGATGTCTCCAATCATCTTGCATGGAAGATCTTATTAACACTTTTGGCATTGGCATACATGAGTAGAACTGCAAACAGGTATATTCCAAAACACATAAATTTAGGATAAAAAGAAGCCTCAAGGTCAAGCTAGATATCAAAGTTAGAATAAGGTCAGGCAGAAATGTCGTAAAATGATGGCAAAGAGGGCTTAATCTGTTATTCTGTCCAGAGATCAGCTGTACTGACATGGAAACCCAAAGATAGTCCTGACCCTCCCAAGCAGCATGTAACTTCTATTTTGATATGGGCAGAACCCAAACTGTACAAGATCTAGTCCAGATATTAGCCATTTTATAGACATTTTTCAAAATAATTGCCTTGAAACAATATATCAGTAAACACATGATAGCTGTAAACCAGACTCCTGGTTTTTGTGATGGTTCCTCATCTCAAAATTACCATGGTTTGCTTTAAACATGCACAATACAAACACCTGATGGGTCCTTCCACAGAGATTTCTGTATGTGGTTGGCAACTTTAATAACCCTTAAATTTTACTCAGATATGATAAAATAGAATAGCAACTGGGGTCTCCAAACCTTTAAAGCCCCCATGGGAATCATGGTTATACATCACTCAACAAAAGCATTCACAATAGTCAGTCCTAGTCACCACATTTAATCAATAGATAGCATACGCTTTCTACAAGTCAATGGGAACAGACAAGCTCCTACAAAGGGCGAAATCTGGAACATCCCAAGTGAACGCACAGTTCGAATTATCTTTTCCTACAACCTTGTGGTCACCCTTTTTCTCAGATGCAGAGGGTGCAGAGGAAGTGGCTCTGGTTTCCCATCCCAGCCCCGAGCCCTGCCTTACCAGTAGAGCAGATCTAGACTTGTTTCAGTTTATCATAGGGTCATTTAGGACTGCTTTATGCCCTTAGCTTCTTATCACTGACAGGATGATGTACAGAACTTTCTATAACCCCAAAAGATGTAAGAATGTCATTAAAACAAATGCAGCATCAGATGCCTTACTTACTAGAACTGCAGAGGGAAAAAATGAGCTCTTACTGTTTAATCAGCCTACTTAACAGTTTGGATTTGTTTTATTATTCTAATTTTACTGCTATAATTTCAGGAACATTTACCCTAACCCTCAGCTTGTTGAGATTCCTCATCAAGTCCCAGTTCATAACTGTTTGCTTAATACTCGAGGGATTAAGCCAGTGAAACTTAAACAGTGCATTGCAGCTCTTTAAAAGGTTACTTTTCAGTTTTACTAGCGCTTTACATGCTGATACGTGAGGAAGCACTTGCTTCTAAAGCTTACGCCATGCCCTGGCACATTGCTGCAGCAGGTAAGAGAATTTATCCGAAAGAGTTCTTCCTGAACTCAAATCACAGGCTGCAGTGTTTGCAGGATCAAGGCTGAAGGTCTGCTACAATTTCAGTGTACTGACAGGTTGTCAAAGATCTCCTGTCATAGAGGAGAGTGGAACAGTTGCTCTGAAAAGACACAAAAATGAAATTGTAAATTGAGGCTATGCAAACTGAAGAGAAATATTTAAATCCAGGCATCCTTCCTTAAAGTTTCCCTGACCTGATGGAGAGTTTGACCTGGAACAAAAGGGTGATGAAACAGAATGTACAAAGCTGCAACACAAAGAGCAAGCCACCTGGGACCAACTGCCTGCATTGAAAGTCTGCAAAGCCATTAATACCCATGTAATGGAAATGTAAAATAATACAGATATGATCTTATGTGTTTGTCCACATTATAATTTGATGTAGGTAGCAACATAAGATGTGTATCAATTGAGAAGCAGAGCTTCTGCCTGATCACATACAATTCACTAGCCAGAGCTCAGCTAACTGAAGGTTAACTCCTACCCTGTGCCCTCCTAATCTGGTCAGTCATGTAGACAGAAATGCAAACCTGTTAAACTGACTTAAACTGAAATTAAGAAGTCAATGATGAGACCAGAATATTTTGAACAAAACCGACTTGCATTTGTTCTGTCTTCTCATTTTCCTGCATTTAAAATTTATGTTTGGCTTTACGTATGGGAAATGTAATAAAAGCAGTTAACACAACGTTAAGATTCATTTGTGAACTGTTTAAGAAAAATCAGAATCTGTCCAGCCCATTAGTGAAATAAAAATTGTATAGGCAGAATTCCAGCACTTTTGGATAATTGAATCTAGATTTGTTCATTACAGTAACCTTCAGGGAACTATAATGCAGATCCATGACATCAGCAGCTCTAACAGGGAGAAAAACGTGCATTTGCCCAGAGGAGGCCATGAAGACGATCCGAGGGCTAGAGCACCTCTCTTGTGAAGTCAGGCTGAGAGAGGTGGGCTTGTTCAGACTGGAGAAGAAAAGGCTTCAGGGAGACCTTAGACCTTCCAGTGCCTAAAAGGGGCCTACAAGAAATCTACAGAGGGACTTTTTACAAGGGCATGTAGGGACAGAGCAAGGGGGAATAGCCTTTAATTGAAAAGGGCTAGATTTAGATGGAATATAAGGAAGAAATTATTCCCTGTGAGGGTGCTGAGGCACTGGTACAGGTTGCCTGGAGAAGCTGTGGCTGCCCCATCCCTGACAGTGCTCAAGGCCAGGTTGGACAGGGCTTTGAGCAACCTGGCCTGGCGGAAGGTGTCCCTGCCTGTGGCAGGGGATTGGAACTGGATGAGCTTTAATGTCTCTTCCAACCCAAACCATTCTATTAAAATATTCTCAGAACTTTTCAATCTACATTGCATTGGCTTACACACATTAAGTATATACCCTTACATATCTCCTTTCACAGAAAGTCACTGACTTTATCTCATGTTACATGTAAGTTACAAATGTGAATACATATATAAGTGTTTTTGCACAGATCAGAGCAACAGCTGGAGTGGAAGAGTTCTTTGACATTGCCCCGTACAGGTTTATGAAGAGGCAATGACTGATAAAATGACTCAGTTACTCACCTATACCTACCAAATGTCAGTCACACTTTGCTACACTATAGGACAGATTTTTCCTCTGCCTGAGCCTACCTCCACTTCCTGCCCAATCTTATGGCTTGTCTCCTACACTAATAATATTTACCTCAGGGAAATAAAACAACAGGTTTCTGTTTTCTAGACCCGTATGCTTGCAACAGACTTTTAAAATGTTGTTGTCAAGTTCCCTACTTAAGCTGTTTCTAAAACATCAGCAATAAATTGGATGGAAAAAGGTTTCCACATAGAAATATTTGGGTCTCTTGCTGTATTATACCCTAGCCAAATGACTAGATATCTTAATCCCTCACTATCTTGACTCCTTCCACACTTTCCTTCCAGAATGAAACCAGACCTCTTTGAAATGGATAGTAACATTTCCTTTGATGTGGGAGGAGGGTGGCGGGGGAAGAGCTCAAGGGGTATCACATCTCCTATATCCTCTCTTAATTTTCTAGTCCATCATTAGGATGGAAAGAAAGATTTCAGAAATGGCTGCAGCTATGCCATGTGAAAATGACAAAATACCATCATACATTTGTAAGCAAGTGATACCACATTTGTGGGTAAATTCAGTCTTTTGTAAATCTGGCAGATGATACAGTATTCCCCAACCAGAAAGCCACCTGAATTTCTGCACTCTGAAACTATTACATAATGGAAATAACAGAGAAATCAAAATACAAACACTTTTTACTGGTTACGGCTTCCCATTATTTATAGCTTCATGTCCCTTTTGGGAAATGCCATCCCAAAATTTAATTTTAGTCTCCAAAATTAGGCAAGTCCTATGACTCAGTGGAGGAGAGAATGTTACACATGCACACTTCTAACTGGGGTGGGCAGCTTAGACTATTAGAATTCATTAGAGACTGAGTCATGATTGTGGAACCAAATTTACTTAGGACAATAACCTTCAAGTGAAAATAAGTATGACAGCAAGACAGTTCTCATTTCAACAAGAAGACAGGCAGCCTCCAAGGTTTCTTAACTGCGATAATCCCTTCAAGTTCCTGCCTGGCAGGATTTAGGTTGCCTCCTCTACTTTCCTATAAGAACTTTACCACATATGATACCTGCAAAAAAATATCACATGAAATTGGTATTTGGGTGCCTGGAGTGTTTAGTCTGTGTAACATCATTATCAAGACACTAAGAATTCATTCCCAATCTAGTTAATGAGTAAAATTAGAAAGGGAGCACATACAAAAATAACATGAATAAGTGGAAACAGCTGAAGTAATTCCCTCTGCACACAGCAAATGAGGACTAATAATAATTTATTAAAACAAAATATTAAATGTCAGTTGAAGAGCTAAGGCTAAGGTTAAATACTGGGAGTACTATTTCAAGAATGAGAAGCCTTGAGTACATCACTCTTGAACACAGATTATTGACTGTTGCTGAAATAAAAAAATAGCTTTTAAAGAATCAAATTGTTGTCTGTCAACAGCTTCTCAGTTTCACAGGAGATAGCTGCACCCCTCTATGCAAGGGCATGGTTTGAGTACTTGCTTCTCACAGGCAGAGCACAATAGAGTCAGACTCCCTCAGTTCTTATTTTTGAAAGTACTCAGGGGGAAAGAGTAATTTTAATGGTAGAGGATTTCCACCAATTTTGCTTCTGTTATGGGGTCACAGAAATAACAATATTGAAGATAGGTTAGCTCAGTTTCTAACTTCGATAGTGATTGCAAAACAGCAAGCACTTGATTTTTGTGCTTTCCTGGTGCAGTGGTTGAGCAGTGTGCAGTGGCCATGTACGCTCAGGTGGTTCTGAATTTAATTTTGTCCCTAATGTACATAATTATCAATTAATACTGATGCGTCACAATTCATTTAAGCATACAGCAGTCCTCTGTTTTTCACAGTGGCAGTTGTGTTCTGACTCAATTGGGACCCTCCCTAAATCTATCCTCTAATAGCTTGCTTAATTTTATTTTTGTATTCCACAGTCCTTGATAACAGCAAACTAATTTCTGTAACTCTGTTTGATGAAAATGTGCTGATGGAACTCATATTTCACTTCATTGACTGTAATGAGCTATTTCATCAAACTGTCCATGTGACACTATTATAGAGAAAATGATAAATTTACTAATTTATTCACTAGAAATTCCATTGGAAATTTTAAAAGGGAAAGAAAAGAGCCATGAAGTGAGTTACATCAGACTTCCACCAAATGATATGTCACGGTATGCATGAAACAAAAGCACTGACTACCGCTGCACTTAATGGAGTGCAAACATTAAGTATGTGTTGATTAATCACCCAGTTGGCTGAAACTCAGCAAAACAAAAAAAATTCACAATGATGCAGGTTTTCACTTGTAAACGTTTTCAGGCTTTACCTACCAGGTGACCTTAAGGTCCTTTCCAACCCTAACTGTTCTGTTTTACTCATCACATTTAGTGCTGCTACCAGTAGAAATCAACGTTTCATTAGTACACTTCTCCTGAGTCCGTGAGGCCTCTTACCCATGTTAGGCAAACGGACATGGATAAATTCATCAGCTGACAACCAAACTCTTATGTCAAAGAAATTATTCCTCCAGAGATCATTTTTCTGAAGATTATTTGCAAATAGCTCTTTTAAAAAGGAGGTATCTGCAGCTACACTGTTGTGTAGGATGAAACAGTACTTTGGGAGAACAGTAGGGAGTATGTAATTAGACTATTCATCTCCTGTTAATATTAGACCTGAAAATAGAGACAGTATCATAGAGCCTGCCTGGCTTATTTTAATTAGCTGTCCTTCACCTGCTATTACAGTTATGAACCATGTATTTGATTGCTCTGCCAGACACCATCCTGAAACCCAAGCATCACCCCGGAGAGCATACCAAGAGAAAAACCACACAACCAGCTAGGGACAATTACCGACATTCTTCCTTCCTTCCCATTTTGTACCTATGCAGGGGTATAGGTACTTCATTTGCACTCAAACCTGTAGCACACTCTACTTGCAATACTAACTTCCTGCACTTGTTTATTGTGGAAGGGGATTTTGCAGGAGGTTAAAAAAAATAGTTTTTAAAACCACACAATTTTTATTTCCTGCAAAGAAGTCCAAAAGCAACAAATAAATTGGGAAATAAAATCATATTTCATATCCTGTAATAGTAATCAATTGGACCTTTCTGGTCCACATATTTTAAGGGAAGTCCTTTCACATAGGGAAGTGTGACGGGGGGGGGGTGGTGGCGTTCGTTTGGCTTGTTTTTTTTAAATCTACTTAACTAAGGTTGTTGCTTTCAGAAACTGGGTGTTTTGCTAGTCTAGTATACCTGAAGATGTCTGGAAGACTAAAAATCTAAAACATGATTGCATAAAGAGCCCAAACAACTATTTGTACAGCATACCTTGTATTCACTTAAGGATGCACCATTCACACATAAATAGAAAACTACCACAGGGAGACAGCAACAGGGTTTGTCTTTTTCCTCAGAAAGCAAACATTTTAAGACACTCACTGCTCAAAGCTAGCAACAGCCTGCTGAAAGCAGTGACTGAGGAGCAATTATCTTGCTGCTGCACAAGGGATTCCTTCTTAGAGTATGTTACAAGGAAAAACTGCTCAATTCACACAGTTTAAATCAAACCATGAACACAGCAATCCAGTTACTTAATTATGATGTAATTAACTGGCAATTAAACTATACATTCAGGAACAATATCAGGAATACAACACATAAGCCACAATATTAGAAGTTTCAAAAATGTTAATAAATACCTATAAATTTCTAAGCACAGTGTAACTAATCCCAAGGGTTACAGCCCTCCCTGCCTTCACCATTACACACACACATCTCTCCCTCATAGGGCTCAAGGGTAACAAGCCCTCACCACCCTCTTCCGGGAGTGCAGATTCCCCTATTCACACCCACACCTTGCTGGAAATGTGGGTGCTCTTGCTTTGTACATATTCATGCCACTCTCTACAATTCCCACATGGCTAAGAAAGCACCCCACAAGTTCACATACACATCCTTACTATTTGCACCCTGTCCTATGAGTACAGCAGCTGGACCACTCCAATGGGAAAGATGCTCTGGTAGGTCTAGACAGATGCCATCAGGCCAGTATACTTGTGGAAGTATCAAAATAGGTTTTGACTGCTCCTATTCCCACTTCTCTCTCCCCTCCTGTCACAAATTTACATGCTTCTTTTTATTTATTTATTTATTCAAGTTGACTCATCAATTTGGATGGAGGATGGAGCAAGGAGGTGGCTGGTCACTCCTCCCAGGTAACAAGCAATAAGACAAGAGGTAATGACGTCAAGCTCAGGGGAGGTTTAGACTGGATATTAGGAAAAATATCTTCACTGAAAAGGTAGTCAGGCATTGGAACAGGCTTCTCAGGGAAGCAGTGGAATCTTAGTGACATAGTGGTGGACTTGGCAGTCCTGGGGCTATGTGAGTACCCTAATGAGGTTATATCAACAGGTCAAGTGGGGAAGAAGGCAGTGAAGGTCTTCCTGAGAAAGATTTATCAGCTGGGACATATTTCCATCCTCATGCATCTGAACAGCATCTAGTCATAAAGCTCTCACACTCCATCACTGCAAAGTACAGAGCAAGCTCACCAGCGATGGTACCTAGCCAAGAAGATGGTGGCTTACATTGCTACCACATTGCCTGCTGGATTGCCGTCTCCCTGGTTGGACCAGGCCTCTGGGGAAGCAGCATTTAATTTCCCACTCTGGTTCCATCTTTAACTAGTCCTCAAATTGCCAGAACATTTAGACATATGAATGATCAGCACCTCCATACATCCTCTAAAAGCCCAAACTTTGCTTTAGAAGTAGGTAAATAGCTGAGGAATGAAAGCTGCTCACTTCTTACAAGAGTATACCACTCTCTAATTAAGATATATATATAATTATACAAGTCCTGAGCATATCAAGTGCCATCAGAATCTTCCTAAGAGATTTCTGTGGAATAGGCCAATTAGTATTCCCTAGATCCCTATCCTGGAATTTGAAAACAGTGAGAAGATGCACAAAAGATCGATTTCGATGCTATTAGTAAAACAGACCACATACTCATCTTCATGCATCTTAGTAACCACTATGCTGATGATATTTGTACAATATTTGTCTGAGTAGAAAAGTTCAATATATCTGCAGTCTCTGGAATGCCACTGTATGCTTAATTTACACATCTTTGTTCCAGTCCCACAGAAAAACACCCAAATAAACAAGAAAAGAAAAGCCAGTTTTCTCTGTCATGTAAAAGAGTATCTTCAGCTCAGGCCAGACTGATAGCCATTTGTCTGCAGAGCATGCAGGCAACTAGGAGAAGAAAGTGGCCTCTGAAAATCACTTTTGTTCCCCATGCTGTGGCAGGAGAGTAGAAGACACAAACTAATGGAGACATTAAAGACACTTTGGTCCTTTTCATCAAAGATCTGAATCTGGAGGCAGTTACTATCAAATGCTATTGCATGGGTTTTTCTCCCTACTGGAGCCACAGTCCTAGTAACAGTAAACAGAATGGGAACACAGAAGAAAGATCATAAGACTCCCTGCTCAATACAATCAATATTAAATATTTGATCAGGTCTATTGAAATGGATAGTGGTGCAAGTCTTCAAGGAAAACAAGAGCATAAGTCATTTAACAGAAAATGACTCTAAAAACAGTTTTCAAAACCTGACTTGTAAGCAGAGTAACCAAGCACTGGAGACAGCAGACTAGCCAGGCCTCTTTCTCAGTCTCCTTACACATGTTCCAAATCATATTCAACCTTACAGCAAGATGGGTATCACCCATCTATACGAATATGAAATCACGTATTTGTTATACTCTCAGACTATGCTGTGACCACAGTCCCTCAAGCATCAATCATGAGCATTATCATGATGCCTCTAATTTATGTCCTGTCTCCTACAGCAGCAAGGACAGTGATTCCAGAATCACACCGTGGAGCAACTGATTATTATAAAAGTAAAAATTGATCAAAAAAAAAAAACAACAACAAAACTCACGCTAAAAAATAAACTACCCAGGTAGTCAATTGACTATCTAGTACGTCAATTTACCATAATTTAAAAACCCATAATTTAGCTCTGGGGCCCCCCAGCATAAGACTGATGTGGACCTGTTGGAATGCACTGTTTTGGACATCCGACCTTACTCACATTAACCACTTAAAACACTTCTAGAGTTCTGTAAAATAAAAATTAACAACATTTAATAAAAGCACATTTTTTTTGCAATTTATCTTGCCCATATAACCTTAATAACACACAAGTTTCTAACTGAATTCAGGTGATACTTCGTTAGTATCAAAGGCATTTTCTTGCAATCTATCATTATTTGGTGATGGACACTTAACAACCTGACTAATCTGAAGTTTATTAATGAGGCACTAAAATGTTTTAAAGAATAAAGTAGGTGCTAAAATTTCTTTGATGCATTGTGTTCATTTAAAGGCAACTCATTTAAAAGTTTCCAGTCCTCTTGATGGGCATATAAAAAGTTTTGTTATAGAGAGATTTTTCTCATTATTCATTTTCAGAGCTCATTTACCTTTGATTCATTTATTCATTCAAGTAGGTTTCACTGTTCTCAGGAAAGGAAAAAACACACCACTTCATGTACTTTGGCACATTTATGGTGGCTAAGGAGAGGAAAAAGACAGGATATAGAAGTAAAATCCATAACCCAAAAAGAACAATATACCTATATTGCTCACTTCTCAACCTCTTCTAAGCTGTATCAGCAATATAGCAAAGATCTGAATCCAGAAGGCTTTAGAATATAAAGTTTCCACTCTATTTAGGGGTAAGGTGAACTTTCATAACTGGTGCTAGCTATTCCATTGCTAATTATGTTTCAGTAGAAGTGAACAGCTTTCAGTGAACTTGTTCATTATTTGAAATGCAGGGAGATTTTCTGTGGTGCAAACTAGCCAAAGTTTTACTTTATTTATTGTATAAACAAAAGGCATGAAACTGAATTAAATATTCTTAAAGAAAAAAGGAAAGAACAAAGCAAGGCTTTGAATACTTATCAACTAGAGAAAGGAAGAAGCAGTAGGGAATAGCAAGCAACAATTGTCTGTATCACAACTGTTTGCCTTACCTACAGAAATAGCACAGAAAGCTAATCAGATTTTCTAGAGTGAATCCTTGAAGTCTCAGTGCTTTACTCACAGGTAGCATCCTACACTTTTCTCTTTTTTTTTTTTTTTTTTTTTTTAGACTGAAGGAGCTCCACTTCAAGGCACCTGCAGAGTTTTGTTTGCCCCACTCTCTTAAGTGCTCTGCTCTAAACCTGCTTGTAACAATGGCTACAAGCTTCTTAAACTCTGAGCCTACTTTTCCTTGTGGTCAGATCTCATTCATTTGCCTTTATATGAAGGTTAGCACTTACCATTCTTTTTCCTTTTTGTTTTTTTTTCTCTACGGTGTAGCTGGACTCAGAAACTTTACCTCCACCTCTTGTTCTAATAAACTAAAACTCCAGGTTCTCAGATACAGAAGTCATTATCTCAGTAACAGATGACCACACAAACAATATAACCACATCAAGGTGATATTATAGCTGAGTGATTAGCCTGCTGAGAAACTTCACTCATTAGCCCAGGGATTAATTAACACACCCCTGCTGCCTGAGACAGGTTCTGATCATTGGCAAAGCAGACAGTTACTGAAAGCTGCAAAACAGCCATGATCCTCTACCTACTTTGTTTATACCAAGAACTGGGAAAACCAAGCTGATTACCTTTTCTGAGAGGTATGCCTATTCCTCTGCCTTTCCCTCCTCTAGCTGGCATTTCCATAGCAAAAGCAATTTAGCCTTATGTTCAGCCTTCAAGTGACAAAGTAAGTTCTGTCTATGATAATGAGAAGCCTTGAGCTATCGCTGACACTGCCTTTGGGATCAGGACTGCTCTGCACACTGATTGACGTTTTGTTCTGGCTGTTTCTGGGATCTGCCAACACATCCCTAGTTTCCTGTTGTATGACATACTTTCCACAGAGCATGCCAACAATATGATTTGGCATCATATCCATATCATAACTACCATATCTCTGTGAAAGTCCATAAAGGACAGAACAAAAGCAGACATTAAACTCTGATAAATCAAGATACTCCTAAAAACTTGAGGTACTGATGTATGGGACTGTGTACTGTTTCAAGGTAGAGTTGTATGGCTGAATTCTGTCCAGAAATGAAACTCCTAAGGTCTTACTTGCTTTACTTTTAGTGGTTGTAATTTTCTGTTTGTAGTTTACTACATGATGGGACAAAAGGCAAAAGAGGACATGAGCAGTGGTGAGCTTTTTATTGTTGTTACCTTTTTTGGTAGGGATTGTTGGAGGGGTTTTTTTCCCCAATTATAACTGTTGCTTTGAGAACACAGTCAAATAATGATCCTCATGATCATAGCATAAATCTTTTTTGTTAGGCTATGTTTTACCATTAGCATTTGGCCTTCCTATGCAATTACAGTTCATCAAGCACAAAAACTATTTGTCGGTCTATTAGTTTTCCACAGGAATCCTCTACTATTACTCATTTGAGTGTGCAACACGAGCTTCTTTGGGATCCAACTGGTAGTGACCGCTGTCATTAAAGAATTCCAACCGCTGCTCAGCATCAGCAGCTCCTAACTTTCTCATGCAACATCTATCAAGCCAAAAATTCCTGCAACTGTTCTCAGCCCAGTGCTGAATTACTTTGGAAAGCATGAGTAAAATCAGTTCAGTCACTTGAGTTAAGCCAGCATGAAAAATAAACTGCACTTTTGCCATATGCCCTGATTGAAATTTTCAAGCATGGAAATCTTAAAAATGGGTAATTCTCCACACGTCATTCCAGGTTGTTTTATAAATCCTTGCAGAGGAAGGAAAAATTACTCATGGCTAATGAAAAATGGTTCAGTAATTGTAAACTTATGAGCATTTAAAGTCACACATTTGTTTAAATTTTCCCTGAAATAAGGGATGAGTTAATGCTGCTTGAGTTTAGAGCTAATCAATTACCAGTAATGTTCCTTGGAGAAGGCTGTTTTAGCATATGATTAAAGTGTGGCTGTATCACATTTTTGGGTACTTTTTCTAAAAAACAAAACAAAACCAAGAAAACCCCACCAAACCCAATAAATAACATTGACACAATGTTAATGAATCAAGATCTATGATTCTAAGATATTTCCAGGAATATGTTCATCCTCTAGTATAAACTCATTCAGTACTTGCACTCACTTTTCTGCACTGTGTGAATCTTCATGTACTATTTTTTCTGTTATTTAAACTGTTATCTTGCATCCAATATACAGAAAGAATATAATGGATAAAACAACGAAGTTATGTATCAGGAATAGGGACAGCCCCATTCTTAATGGGGAAGGAGGAAGAAGGGTTGTGTAATCAACAGGACTTCGTTACATACAAATCACCAAGCTTGTGAGTCATTGATTATGGAGAAAAGGAGAGGAAGCTTTTGGACCCTTCCCCAGTATATTAGTGTATATAAATATATAAAGGGGGAGTGTCACGAGGATGGAGCCAGGCTCTTCTCAGTGGCAAACAATGATAGGACAAGGGGAAATGGGTACAAACTGGAACACAAGAGGTTCCACTTAAACTTGAGAAGAAACTTCTCAGTGAGGGTGACGGAACACTGGAACAGGCTGCCCAGGGAGGTTGTGGAGTCTCCTTCTCTGGAGACATTCAAAACCCGTCTGGACACATTCCTGTGTAACCTTATCTAGGTGTTCCTGCTCCGGCAGGGGGATTGGACTAGATGATCTTTTGAGGTCCCTTCCAATCTCTAACATACTGTGATACTGTGATACTGTGATATTGACATTTGCTCATGCAATACAGGATACAAAAATTCCTTGGGATTCTATGGAACTAAGTGCAAGGAGACAAATCCTGCTTTAAGAGCTTTCATCTTTGAAGATAAAATTGAGAGCAAGGGCAAGTAAGATACCATGTATGTGGGTTATCATTAAATGTGTGACAGTGCCTGTCCTCTTGGTTATATTTTATTTGAAGGCTGCAGAGGTAAAATAAGGAGTTATGGCAGGTATAGGTTAAAATGGTCAAAGAAGTATAAAAACTAAAGTAGGGTAAAAATATTTAGATGAAACAGATTAAAAGAGCCATGGTGCAGAGCATATGAAAAGATTAAAAGACCTACAATACTTTAAGGAAATACCACTATCTAAAATGCATATCAATGGAGAGTATTGAGCTAAAGACCATCTTTCTCTCCTCGTTTCCTAACTGATCTCTCTGCTGAAAGCTTGATCCATCTAGATTTAAAGGGAGAAAAAAATGCATAAAAATTAAAGATCTCAGAATTTAACCTCTAGTATTTTCACCTGACCTATTTTTCATTTCACCACTAGCAAGCTACAGCTTTATGTTAGAAAGCTAAAGCATCTGTGTAGTACTAGTCAGTAGTGTTCTCATTATGAATAACTAACGTTGTTACAATTGTTTGAAACACAGTATTTGCCATAGCAGCAAGGTCAAAGACTTGCAGAAGTAAATTAATTATAGCAGTGTTTGTCATTGTTGAAAACACATGAAAACAGTACTCCTGAGACCTGTTGGTCAATGGCACTAACTTTATCTGGGAAACAATATGAAAGGTAAAGATCTTGCCAGAGAAACAATCCTGTTGCTTTTAAAGACCTACACCACCCCCACCCCCACCCCCCCCCAAAAAAAAAAAAAACACACACACAAAAAAAACCAACCAACCAAATAGACAAAAAACTAAAAACCAAACAAAATAAAATATACCACCCTAAAATAACATTTTAGCATAATGAATTGCATTTAAATAACTACCAGGTAACTGGAATCAGCACCTGGGATCAGTGCCTCCTGTGGTCCATTATCACCTACACTTATTCCTTTATATTGCCTTTGTTTATTGGAGTTGCATGTGTTCAGCTGTGCTAAATACACAAGTTTCACAGCTTCACATTTACATTCTATGCAATGTTCAGTGACCTTTCCATACAGGTTTGTTCACAGGTCTATTGAACCTGACCACAGCATAGGCTGTCTCCCACGAACAATGTCCAAACGCTTTTGCAACAATTCATGCAATAGTCAATCTTGGTTGTGATTTGAGTCTGTGTGCTACAGAGCTAATACCCTGCTGTTAGTCAATCATGAAGTATTTCTCAGTGAGAAAATTCTTACTACCTCAGGCTATGTTTCAATTTAAAGTCAGTTCCAGTATTAGGGTTTTATGATATTATATTTTTATTATTTTCCTGAACGTTCTTAATACTGATGTAAACAAATAAATGAGAGGTTTATTATTTTAACCATTTTGATTTTTTTGCATAATTTTGAAGTCATCATGTCACGGAAGTAACTTAGCAGTTACAAGGAAGTAACTACTTTCTGTGAAAATCAATAAAAAAAATATTCCATCTTGTTAATACTGTGAACAGATGCAATCAATGGTGAATCCTCCTACCTCTAGCAGGCTCCTTCTAGCAGAGCAGACATTACTGGACAGAAGATCCATCTGCCATAACTAGGCATAGGACACCTGACATATCTTTCCTGCGTGACTTGGTTTAGCAGGGATTCTCTGATTTGTACAGGATTTTGCATCAACATGCAGCAGCTGCCTCTTTCTGATGTGTTTCTCTTATTTCCCTGTTCTCCCAGTAACTGTTTAGTGGCTAGTACGTTCAAACAGGGTGAAGAGAGAGCAAGGCCCAATTTTCCTTTACCTCACTTTTTTTACCTTTACTTTTCAAGGAAACTTGATCACTTGGCTGTAAATTAAGGGCAAAGGAGATGCTCTTCTCTCTTTTTTTGGTGTGGTTGAGCCATGGCGCAGCTAAGAGAACAAAGATTCCTTGAGATGCAATGTTTCAGCAAGACTGCTGCTTAGGGTTAAAGCTTCACACTTAGTTTGCCCTGTCAATTAGCCAGATTGCCAGTTTCCATACTGAGAATGAACTCACTTTTTTAAAATCAGTTTTACGTCCCTGCTGTGACTTTTACAAGCTGGCAACCAGGAGGCTTCTAGTATGGGTAAATGCTGGTTGTGCTCTGCTGCACTGGTGTATCAACCAGCAACGTATGGATCCCAACACTGGAGTAAGGACATATCATGTGGCCATGTAGCACCCACGCCTGACAACCTCCTGTATTGAACCTCCTGGAATGTGACAGGATTGTTTTAGCTGAAATGCAATTAGTGAATCTAAATCAGGATTTTAATTTGTGCAGCTGTAAATACTGGGTGGTTATATAGATCCCCGCTCAACACAAGGATCAGATATTCTAAATATCCTCACTGAGGTGTCTTTTCAAAAGTGTAAAGATGAAAATAGAAGACAAACATAGGGCCCTGATGATCCTCAGTTAAACATACATTTCCATCTGCTACCCTTTTTTAACTCAGTCCTCTACTCCAGCAGCTACAGCTCAGTGCCAAATATATGAAGCAGTGTTTCCATCTTACAAATACATGTGTACATCCTGAGAACAGAGCATACACTGCACACCCAGATTCCTTATATTTAATAAATAATTTGTGTTTAACATCAGACCTCCTAGTGCTTCTGATGCAGTTGCCTAGTTGCATATGCAATGTCAGGTATTTTTATCTTGTGCAAGACTACGCTTCCATGAGCAATTATAGTCTAATTAAATCCATTAATGTTTATGCCCTAGGGAAACGTTCAGTTATTTGTAGGCATCTGAGTTTTTCCTGTCTTCCGCTCCTTGTTGTAATTTATGCTTTATTGAGCACTTCTAAATATCCACAAGTTATTTCACTGCCATCTCCAAGCAGTGCCATCCTGTACTGTTTTCAATGCTTCTGTTTAGACCTAAATTGAATAAAAATGAGTTATATATCTATTCAAGTTTCATAACTGGAGCTACAGCTTTTGAACCCAGATTTTGTATAGTATTCCCTTATATCAAAGGATGTTCAAGCTTTTCATACATTAAATCATGCTTTAATCAGAGTTCAGAACTCTCTATGCCTTTCAAATGCAAGCAGATACTTAAGAGTGCCTGAAAGAATACACTCCTGGTTTCCAAACCTAGAGCACTACTATAATGCTCTATAAAAAATATTTTGGAGCTAGGGAGAGCACACAGCAAAGTATCAGCGAGGTAAAGATTTTAAGATAGTGTTAGAAGATTTCCTGTTATTTACCAATTCTATAGCAAATGTTTTCATCACTAAATGAATAATAATTTGTAAAGCACTAAGGTTTGCTTTTCACAGTTCTGCTAGGACTTGATCCATAGACATAAAATCCAGCATAAAGGATCCCACTGATTTAAGTATGCTCTGGAGGAAAACTCCTGTGTCTCTCTTACAGCCAGTACACTCAGACTACGAAGCAAAAGAAGAAAGGGTGCTGTAATTACGAAAAGGTGTCTCAGTTTTCCAGGTTCCCAGGTTAGGACCTTCCCTACTTGGAACTGATATGTTAGGGTGCAAGGTGAAAGAGATGGTGAAAGAACACATGATTTCACTTCAAGCAACCTAACTCAGTTACTGCAGAGGGTGTGGGAAGTGACCTGTGCATATCATTCCTGCCAGCCTGAGGGAGGATCATTGCTGATGGCCTGTGACAAGCGAAACATTTTCCCCGCTGTCTATACTAGTCTATCACCAAAAATGTTCCCCATCACTGCAGAGAACAAGGTATTTTGACTACAGCCATGCAAGAAGTATTTTCTCATCCAATGTAATTCCAGATTTAAAGTATTTTTCATTCCAAGTTGGTGTAAAACCAAAACTACTTGAAGGTTTTCACAGAGAAAGCATGCTTTCCCTGGCACTCCCTGATCAAGTTCAACATATTGTACAACCTGGTCTAACAAGGGATGTAAAGCTGAGCCTTTTTCTAACATATCATGGCATATGTTGGGATGGATTTTACCCCCTGTAGTTGGAGCTGTTACTTATATATGCCATATATAAACACTCAAACATTTTACCACAGCCATGACTTGATTACAGTAGAGTTTATGAACTTGACTGTTGTGGTTTGGGACTACATTTGTTTGTCGATTTTTATCTTTCTTAGGCACGGGGTCAAAATAGCTGTCCCAAACTAGGCTAAATATACTTCAGTTTGACAACTAGTCACTTTATGACAAAAGTAATTTCAAGGAAAATGTTCCCCACCAGTGGCAATAATGCTTCTTTTGGAACAGGTTCTAAATAGCAATCAGCATGTCCAGCCTGACCTTGTCTGAAATCTGCTCAGGACAGATTAATTAACATGACCATAAAGCTAGAATACAGCCTGACATGGCCTGTATTCTCCACAGCCTGTTTTCGCTAAAGGGCTCGTTAGTAGGGGTCTGTTGCCCATATAATACAGTCCCACTTAATTGTGTCATTAACATGAAGGGACTTAAGCACATATCGTTACATACAAGTTGTCCTAATTATGGAATAAGAAATCACCATACCTTAGGAATTAATATGCATAGAATTAAGAAATGCAAGCAGACATTTTGTGGACCTTTAGTCTCAATAGCATAAATATAACTTTACTTGCAATGTTTATAAAAGTGAGTTAAGACTATACACATAAATGGCCTTCTTTCTACATGCTGTTCCGTTCCACCATGATAAAAAATGCAAAAGCTAAATTTTCAAACTAGGAACATGTCAAGCAAGCCTCAACAGCCAAACTGCTTGTACTACTCAGCAAAAGTGCTCATCAACATTTAAGTATGCAAACACCTTATATTTTAGGTTCCTTCAACATACCTTGTTTAGTGTGCATGTCGGGACACCATAAATTTGAAGATTATGCTGGAAGGTTTAATTATCGGCTACTTCCATCACGTATCTCCAGCCTACTCCTTACTGTCCAAGCTATTAACTGAAAATTTGGAATACAACTACAGATGAAGATGAGTTTATTTGATTAATGTGTGTGTGTACAAGTGTGGGTTCTCTTGTGAACTATTCAAGTGTTGAGTTTAATAGAGCTACAGCTGGTGCTGACTGTTTTCAGAGAGCAGGGATTTACTGACTGATTGTCTCTCCCTTTTAACCTGGATAAAGATGCATTCAGAAAGAAGTGAAATTTTCTGATGATACAAAACCACAAAAAGAATAGTAAAAAAGATAAAAGTAATAAACCAAATAAAAAGGACATAAAATCAAGTAGCTTATACAAAAGGAAGGAAACCAGGCACACCACTTAAAAGATGCATTAAGTTAGGGATTTTATTTGTAAATCTCCAATTCAACATGGGGGGGAGGGGAGCAAGAGCTACTATTCCGACGACAACACAAACCTCCTTTTGAGAGGCAGAATAAATTAAACTAATGAACTTTTAAAACCCGTCAGCTGAGAACTTCTCTCCCCTGTTGTCAGAGTTGGATGCAGCTGTTCAAATGGCATCACAGAGGGAAAGCAGAAAATCACAAAAAGAAAGACACTAAAAAATTGTCTTCCCTGCTCATGCAGGTCAAACATCGTGTGTGACCTGACATAAGTACTACTTATCCGAAGGAAAAGGGGTGAAACCAAATGCAGTTTGGCAGTGTGCCAGCAAAAGCATAAAAAAGCAATAAAGCTAGCTAGTTAAAACCAAAATAAAACAAGACAATCCCCCAAACCTCCACAGCCTTCGATATCTGGAAAAACATTTAGAAACTTAACCCTTAGCATCATTTTATCCGAATAGAAGTTCTGACAATCATCCAGAAAGAAGCCATCATAATGGCTCTTTCCAGCCATGCTGGGTATACAAAAACAATGCTCCATGTTCATGCCACCCCTATTCCATCATAGCATTAACAAAGCCCCTCCTGCACTTTTGTAGGTGAGAAAGTAATTTCTGTATTTCGCATATTTTCTTCTATTTGAATTTTGTTCCTTTTCCCCACTGATTTCATTGTGTTTCCGTAAACTGTGATCTGTTCTTTACATGCACGTTTAATACACTCTCTTTTTATTATTTTTTTTTTCTCTCTCTTGCAGGGGAATAGTATTGTAGTTGTTAACTCTACGTAACATGTAGGCCTTGTTGCTGCCTGTACTTATAAATTAAGATAATCCAGAAATGTGGTTGTTTTCATGATGTATGTTTTCATTCACTGGGAAAGAATAGGTTCTACACAGAAATTTTTGAGGAAATGTAATTATTTAGAAAATCTTAGTAGTTTTGAACAATGGCCCTAATACGATCATGTATGTAAAATCCAGGGAGCTATAACACCAGAATTTCCTGTTCTTTTCCACTTTTTCATAATAGGATATGAAGGGTTCATACAAGACTCTGTGCCAGGTTTGCCAGTATCTCGATTTGAAAATTTCAACTGTTACCTGACTCAGTGGGTCACAGAAGGAAATGCACTTCAAAATGTACAGGAGAGTTGTAAGTGAAGACACACAACATGTGGGACTGTGATGCCATTATGTTGCTGGGGATTTTGTCTTCTAATGTGTTTTCTAAAGCACAAACCACTCTACATGGCTAATCTTAAACTCCTCTCTCCCCATGTTGTGGCTTTATCCTATAACCCCGGTTGCCAGCTATATCTGTCAACAGCTGGCTGATCGGGACAACTGGCTTCTTCTGGCACACAGGGTCAACAAATAGGAAAGAGTCATGTTCTCAGTATATTACGAAATAAAATATGTGGTTAGAGTACAAATGACAGAGTCTGTTCCCAGTAAATGAGATCTGACAAGTCTAAAGAATACTTAATTCATATGCTAGTCAGAACAACTCCTCAAAAGTATCTATCCTTATCCATCTGTCTCTGAGGAATTCCATCCAAATAAATACTAAATAATGAGGACAAAGAAAAATGAAAAGAAAAAAAAAGACAGAAAATATACATGCTCCCATGAGTAACTTCTGATCACTAGGTATAAAAATGGCAGAGACCTAAATTCCGAGTTCCTTGTTACAGTGCGCACAATAAACACAATGTAGAATAAGAATGAGTAGGTGCTTCTACTGTTGACATTTCTTTAAATAGTGTCCTATGCATATAGATAGAAAAAAAACAAACTGCAAGAAAAAGTTGCTGAGAGTTCTCTGTACTCAACAGAGTATAGAGAAGGTGTGTACATTTGTATCCTCTCCTTTTTTTCCTCTAAGAATTCCCTATTCTCTGCACCAGAAATAAATTTGATGCCCTTCCCAATTTTACAAAGAATCTTTAAAAGAGAGCTACAAAAATGGCATAAATTGAAAATATTGCAGTAAAAAAAAATAAAATACAGTGTGTGTTACTAAGCTTTAGCATTAACAACCTGGATTTCTTTAAATTGTACCAAGAGTCACAGCTATGGCTTCATTTCATCCTTGCAAGTTTGTATGTACATTACCACATATACCTACCTGTTTTATTCCAGAAAAAGGAGTTAGCCTTTGCTTTGGCCAGCAAGTAGCAAGTCCTTTACTTCTCTTGTGCTACAGTAATTAAAAGCAAACCTATAAAACTTTGAATTCCTCCACGGATTTACTGAAATCCCACTTTTTTTTTTTTTTAATTATCTTTCTCCAATGTACTATTTATAAATCCTGCCTTAGAGACCTTTTATGCAAACTATTTGCAAAGCACATTCAATTTGCAGAGTAATCTGGCTCCACCAAGTGACAACTGCTGTGATTGCTAGTCTACACCTGGGCTTAACATAAAAGGGTACTAAATATTAAACTAATTTGATAACATTGGAATTTTACTGTAGAGCTTTGGACTTGAGTAATTTATGCATTTTAAATAGATTCTTTTGTTGTCCTGTAGATGGTGAGCAAAAATACTGAAGCTCTCTAAAGAACTTATTTGCCCCATTTCTTCTGGTAACGCTGAAATTTTGTCTTACAAAAGTAACCATATTATTAGTGATATCAACACTATGCAGTATGGTAGAAGGGAAGCAGGAGAGCAAATTATTTCCCTCAAATGTATTCCACACTTTCCAGATGCTGTGTAGGTAGATAATGAGAAAATCTGCTGGAATATAAAGAACATGTGTGAATGAACTTACTATGCAGTCTTTACGAGGTCTGAAAGAAAACGCTTTGGAAGGCTCAAAACAAAGTGGATGGAAATCACAGGCATAAGGAAGGTCACTGTAATAGTTTCCTGCAATACTTTTTTGAACAGCATATTCTGAGAGTTTTTCAAAGCACTCTAGAGTGAGGAGGCTGAAGGCCAGGAAGATACCATGCAAAGCCAGACAGTAAAACTGTTATTGCTTTGGATGCTGCCTGCACCAGCTTTGTGAATTCACTAAAGGATCCTCAGCTGAGCTTTTTCAAGCTCACAGGGGCATGAAAAAGCAGATCTGCTGAAACATGAAACTACCATGAGGCAGCTGGTACGTTTCAAATATCACTGTTAGCTGTAAATTTCAGCATAAGCAATAGGATTTCCTTTACCATCATTATTACTTGCAGTTTTGTTATTTTTGGTGAGGAATGCTACAGAAAGGCTAAGCAAGCTGTCTTTTGCTAGCTCATACTTCTACTTCAATTAATTATTAGCAAAGAAACCAACAAAATGGGTCAGCAGCTACTGGAAAGTATCATAAACCCATGCATATAGATATGCACATGTACACACACATGGGGCATACAGACTATTAGAAACTGAGTATCTTTGACGTTATAGTTCTCCCTGACACTATCCCTAGCTATAGGGGCTTTACAATAACACAGACAGTATTTGTTTCATCATGTGTTCTCAGTTACATGTTCTGTTCCTTCAAAATGACTGGATGAGGAGGAAGTCCACTCGTGGCAATGGGCAATAACTCAACATGCTCAAGGAAGAGAAGGTCAGAGGGCCCACAAGAAGGAACAGACAGGAGATTCACAACAAAGAACAGCATGGCTCTAGAAAGACTGAAAAGAACTTCCCAAACAGGACAACACAGAAATTGTGAGCACTCAGCAGCTGAAATCGAGGTTCTGCTTGCAAACTGATGGTGGGCAAGAAGAGAACAGTGCATAAACCTCATTTCTGTCACCTTAAATTGCCTTAAGCTTTCTTTATATAACAAAGTAGAAATGCAACTTTCTATTTAAATTAAGTATGGCTTCTTTTTAGTTTAGATTTTATTGGTCTTTTGGGGGAGCTCATTATATGATGAAAGCCTGAGGCATTTCCACATCAAAGCTGTACTCCACTCTTCATCTTGTCAGAGGAGGGAACAGACAGCCTTACAGACCAATAGAAGCTGCTGTGTCCTAGATAGATCTTGATGTTACTCTGAAGAAGAACAGAGGGGTGTGAATAAAATAACAGCAAAAATCACCTTTCAATCTGAACTGATTCCTTTTAAAGAATATACTGAGGTGCTTCTTAGGTCCAGATTTTAACTCTGGACATTATTTTGTTGGAGTTACAGGCTTTGTATGATTTACGGATTTAAGTATCAATTAGTGGGAAAAGCCATCCTTGGAATCCAGAGAAATGCTCTATTTCTATTGACTTAAATATTGTCAAGATTGAAGGAAATTTGGTCACAGTATCTCATTTTCCAAGTGTTCTTAACTTTAATATACTTGAATGAAACAAAATAAACTAAAAGAACCATAGAACATCCTCTAAAACAGTCATTTTCAACATACTATTTCTGTCCTTCTTCATACAATCTCTAGTTCTTACCATACCTATTGTCTCTGCACATAAATATAAAACACTGAAATAGTTATCTTTTTATTCTGATTTCTCCAATAAAACTGAGGAAAAGTATTCTGACAGGACAGAAAACTAGATGAAATTGTGGGAATGAACAGGTGTAACACTGGACACTATAATACAGCTGCAATGTAAGGGAATGATAAAAGGTAGTGATACAGAGAAGCACAAGTGGAGAAAAGCGTAAAGATAACAAAGCCTAGAGAATTCTGCCACTGTTCTGCTTTTCTGTCAGTTAAAAATCTTATCATGTTTGAAGTTCACATCAGCAGCAGTTCAGTAGTCTTTCCATATCTCTTTACCACTGACATGCCACTTACAGCTATTGCTGGTGACAGATTTGCTTCAACTGTTCAAATAAACATCAAGATGTTAGTGGCAGGCTAAGCTATAGAAACAAAACAACCCCAACCCTTAAAAGCCATTTTAATGTCAAATGTTATGTCATTTTGGCCATATAGTTGTTACTTTTGTTTATCCTCATGAGATAGTCGAGACCCCCACTTCTTACAAAGAAACAACAGCCTTAGTAACCTGAAATAGGTTATCAACAGAAGCACGGAAGGATGGCTGAGGTGCATTTCTTTGTTACAGCACTAACCACTCTTCTTTTGCCTCTGTTTTCTGTCTCATTTTACCCACAGGATTTCCCACAAAGGACGTGAATAATAAAATGAGCCTACTTATTTTAATGTGGGCAGCATACCTAGAGCAGAACCAAATGGATTACTACTGAGTAGTGATGTTTGCTTTTTCATATATCCCTGGTTATAAATTATACCCTATCTTTTCTCCATTGTTCTCTGTGGTGGACTGAAGTCATTAAAAAAGGCTTGTGCAGGGCCTGTTGTGAGAGAACAAAGTGTCAATCTGTGTCTATGTCTTCTACCTATGAACAATGATTAGCTCTTTGAAAGTCACTTGCCCATGACCCAAACCTCTGAGAGCTGACTGCAGAGATACAGTCCCAGCAGGAAGGAAAATTGCTTTTCCACACTTCAGAAAAATCCTCCTTAACTGAACATTCTGATCTAAAGGCAGAGCTGGTTGTCTAGACATTTTTTCAGCCCAATGACAGTGTAGTCTAGCCAATGTGCATGCAGAATGCTGGTTTTATCTTTTTCTGTCTTCTATCTTTCATCATAGTTTACCAACAGCTTTAAGAGCCAGGAATGCTTGTACATTATCTACTGCTATAAGGCCTCAAATAAATACTTGCATTTAATGTGTACATATAGAATAGCTAAGTTTAAAGACAAAGGTAAAAGAAAAGAGATCCATTCTGATCCCAGGTCTGCCCATATGAACCAAGCCCCTCTTCACAAACATCAGAGTACCTATAGGGAGAAGGTATGTAAGTGCAGGAAGCTGGTGGCACTCTGTTCCATCAGGATCCAGGGTTTCTGCACGTATCATTATATGGTTAATGTTCACCTTTCAGATAATGAGAGGTGTTTTAGCATTAATAAAAGCTACACTAAGATACCTTCTTGTATCCATGAATTTCTTTCCATTATGTCAATCAGTATCATCATCATCCTAATATCATCAAGATCCACTGTGCAGAGAGAACACATTTTTGCCTTTCTCTCTAAAGCTACTATTCTACTGGTATGTCTCTGAGCTATATTTATTCATCAGGAAAAGATAGGTAATAACTGATGGAAAGCCACACATTTACACAAACACTGTAAGCAAAAAAAACCTAATTTTGTCAGTAAATATTCCATTCAACAGTTAAACAAACTTTAAAGCTACTTGGAAATCAGAACCAATGATCAGTCTCACTTTAGGGAGACCCCCCATGAGTTCTGGGGGTAGAAAATTCAGCAGGCTGGAGACTGCTTCTGACTGCATGCTTGAGAACTGCTGCATATTGTAGAAAGTCCAGGTTCTAGTCAACTGACACAGAAGGTATAATGAAGATACACACTCAGTGGATACATTGAGAAAATGTTAAACATTGATATAATCTTTATTGACTCCTGATTCCTTTTTTGTCCATTGTACTCACGTAGTTTCAAGATTTCAGATTGGTACTTACATTGTTGCAATATTGACATGGGATTAACACACCCTTCTGAGATTTGGGAATTTCCCTGAGACTGAAAGCAAAGATTTTGTGACAACTTGGATTGAGTATTTATCATAGTACTTATAATAAGTTATGTCTGTAGTGGAACGTACAGCTGTATCTGACCCACATAATAATCACTGCATATATTTTCCTCTCTGGAATCTCTCTCATGAACAATTAAGATACTTATTAATCTTTCACCTCCTTACTTATATAAAACTGATTAATAATTGAAAACATTTTAAAATAAATATGTACATCAAAATGACACAGATACAATTAATGTAGGTATGCTGATTTACAGCTTATTAACTTTAGCTTAATGAAACACATGTTGTCTCATGCTTCAATTAACTCATGCCTGTTTTCCTCTTACCTATGTGGTTTTAGTTTTGAATAGAAAAAGTATTTCTGAGAAAGAAAAATATAAAAATTGAAATTAGGAAGTGGTTATGGATAACTTGGAATAGAGAATACACTACTACTAACATATTCTAAAATAGAAGTTGTCTGAACATCAGCAGTTTACTGATCTAATTTGACAAATCCTTCTGAAATGTTAAAGAATCAGCACATATGGACATTCATAAAAATAATGACTGCCAGATGATGATCACAATTCTTTTTAACCTTACAGAAGGGCAAATACCAATTGTCTATCTCTCAAAATCTTTTCAGCTCATTATTTATCATAGAATCATAGAATAGTTAGGGTTGGAAAGGACCTTAAGATCATCAAGTTCCAACCCCCCTGCCATGGGCAGGGACACCTCGCTCTAAACCGTATCACCCAAGGCCTCGTCCAACCTGGCCTTGAACACTGCCAGGGATGAAGCATTCACAACCTCCCTGGGCAACCTATTCCAGTGCCTCATCACCCTAACAGGAAAGAATTTCCTCCTTATATCCAATCTAAACTTTCCCTGTTTAAGTTTTAACCCATTACCCCTTGTCCTATCACTACAGTCCCTAATGAAGAGTCCATCCCCAAGCATCCCTATATGCCCCTTCAGATACTGGAAGGCTGCTATGAGGTCTCCACGCAGCCTTCTCTTCTCCAGGCTGAACAGCCCCAACTTTCTCAGCTGCTCTTCATATGGGAGGTGCTCCAGTCCCCTGATCATTCTCGTGGCCCTCCTCTGGACTTGTTCCAACAGATCCATGTTCTTTTTATCTTGAGGACACCAGAACTGCACACAATACTCCAGGTGAGGTCTCACAAGAGCAGAATAAATGGGCAGGATCACTTCCTTCAACCTGCTGGTCACACTCCTTTTGACGCAGCCCAGGATACGGTTGGCTTTCTGGGCTGCAAGCGCACACTGCCAGCTCATGTTCATTTTCTCATTGACCAGCACCCCCAAGTCCTTCTCCGCAGGGCTGCTCTGAATCTCTTCTCTGCTCAGCCTGTAGCTGTGCCTGGGATTGCTCCGACCCAGGTGTAGGACCTTGCACTTGGCATGGTTAAACTTCATGAGGTTGGCATCAGCCCACCTCACAAGCAAGTCAAGGTCCCTCTGGATCGCATTCCTTCCCTCCAGTGTATCAACCGAACCACACATCTTGCTGTCATCGGCGAACTTGCTGAGGGCACACTCAATCCCACTGTCCATGTCAGTGACAAAGATGTTAAACAAGACCGTCCCAACACCGATCTCTGAAGGACACCACTCGTTACTGGTCTCCAGACAGACATTGAGCCATTGACCACAACTCTGTGTGCGGCCATCCAGCCAGCTCTTTATCCACCGAGTAGTCCATTCATCAAATTGATGTCTCTCCAATTTAGAGACAAGGATGTCATGTGGGACAGTGTTGAACCCTTTACACAAATCCAGGTAGATGACATCAACTGCTCTACTGCTGTCCATCACTTCTGTAGCCCTATCATAGCATGCCTTCCAGGAGAATCTGCTCCAAGATTTTGCCAGGCACAGAGGTGAGACTGACTGGTCTGTAATTCCCTGGGTCATCCATTTTCCCCTTCTTGAAAAGGGGGGTTATATTTCCCTTTTTCCAGTTGTCGGGAACTTCACCTGACTGCCATGCTTTCTCAAATACTATGGCCAGTGGCTTAGCAACTTCATTTGCCAGCTCCTTCAGGACCCACGGATGGATTTCATCAGGACCCATGGACTTGTGCACGTTCAGATTTTTAAGATGGTCTTGAACCAGTTCCTCTCCTACAGTGGGCCCAAGGTCTTCATTCTCACAGTCCCTGCGTCTGCCTTCCAAGACTTGGGTGGTGCAGTCAGAGCCTTTGCTAGAGAAGACCGAGGCAAAGAAGTCATTCAGAACCTCAGCCTTCTCCAAATCCTGTGTAGCTACTTCACCTGAAAGCTTCCTGAGGGGGCCTACATTCTCCCTAATCTGTTTTTTATTTGCTGTGTACCTGTAGAATCCCTTCCTATTATCCTTAATATCCTTAGCCAAGTTTAATTCTAACTGGGCCTTAGCTTTCCTAACCTGGTCCCTAGCTTCCCGGACAATAACCCTGTACTCTTCCCAGGCCGCCTGTCCTTGCTTCCACTTTCTATAAAACTCTTTTTTCATTTGAATTTTCCTCAGCAGCTCCTTATCCATCCAAAGAGGTCTCCTGGCCCTCCTGCTGCACTTCCTTCTGGTTGGGATGCAACACTCCTGAGCTTGTAGCAGGTGATCCTTGAAGACCAAGCAAGAGTCTTGAGCCCCCCTGCCCTCCAGGGCTATATCCCATGGAACCTTACTAAGCAGGCTCCTGAAGAGGCCAAAATCTGCTCTTTTGAAGCCTAGGGCAGTGAGCTTGCTGCATGCTCTTCTCACTGTCCTAAGGATCTCAAATTCAACCATCTCGTGGTCACTGCATCCAAGGCTGCCCTGCAGTGCCACATTTCCAATGAGCCCTTCCCTGTTGGTGAGCACAAGGTCAAGCATAGCACCTCTCCTTGTCGGTTCGTCTATTACTTGCAGAAGGAATTTGTCTTCCACACAATCAAGGAACCTCCTGGATTGCTTGTGCCGGGCCGTACCGTCATTCCAACAGATGTCAGGGTGGTTGAAGTCCCCCATGAGAACGAGGACCTGTGAGCGTGAGGCTTTTCCTATCTGCCTATAGAGTGCTTCATCCACAGATTCCTCTTGATCAGGCGGTCTATAACAGATCCCCACAGTAATGTCTCCCATCGCTGTTTTCCCTTTAACCCTGACCCACAAGCTCTCTGTTAACTGCTCACCAGTCCCCAGACAGAGTTCCATACTCTCCAGCCTATCCCTAACATAAAGGACAACTCCCCCTCCGCGCCTGCCAGGCCTGTCTTTTCTAAAGAGTCTGTAACCTTCCATTCCAACACTCCAGTCATAGGAGCCATCCCACGACGTTTCTGTGATGCCTATAATATCATACCCCCATAGACGAGCACACATCTCTAATTCTTCTTGTTTGTTACCCATGCTACGGGCATTTGTATAGAGGCTTCTGAACCGAGCAACAAATGAAGCCAGCTCATTGGCTGGAGCAGCCAAAATATCTCTGCATTGCTCCGAGCATTTATTATAGGTGCTGGCAACTGACTGGGTGTGTTGGGATGGAATGATGCCCCCCTCCCCCAGCACAGGTAGTTTAAAGCCTCCTTGACCAGTCTGGCAAGCCTCCTACCAAAACTGTTTTTCCCCTTCGACCAGCTCCACCAGCCCCCGCTAGACCTGGCCTACAAACTTGGGTCCCATGTTCAAGACACCCAAACCCCTGACTGTGACACCACCCTTTTAACCATTTATTAACCTGGCTAATCCTCCTAGCTTTTTTTAGGTCCTCCCCTGTATCCTGAAGAATAGACGAAAAGACAACCTGAGCTCCAGAGCCCTTAACCACCTCTCCCAGGGCTCTGTAGTCCTTCTTTATGTTCCCCAGGCTACTACTATCTACATCCCTAGCACCCACATGTATCACTGGAAGTGGGTAATACTCCATGGGGCTTACCAGAGCAGGCAGTCTCTCTGCCACATCCCTGATCCGTGCCCCTGGTAGGCAACACACCTCCCTTGAGACCGGGTCAGGCCAACAGATGAGTGCTTCTGTCCCTTTCAAAGTAGAATCCCCTACTACTACGACCCGCCGCTTTTTCCTGGCAAGATTTCTGCAGGATCTTCAGCCAAACTTGGTCAACTTAGTACAACACCATTTTGCTGAGGGAAGCTTGCGCCAGCTTCTTCAAAAAATGTGCTACTTTACTGCTTTCAGGGAAGCAGTGGGTGCATCAGCATCTTACAGTCCCCACAGCTCCCACATACCAAATATTCTTAAGACACCTCATATGACCCTTCCAAAATACCCATGTCCTGCTCAAACAGATTAGAACCGAACAGTCTGAAGGCAGTTCACAAATGAACCATGTGATGATCAAGGAGAAAAGTACTGCAAGGTAGCTTAAGTGTGCAAATCACAAGAAATCAGAAGAAGGTTGACTTAGCAAGCCACAGGAGCATAAATGATCTTTCCCAACTCCAAAGGTAACAGAACGCATGACAGTCCTGTGCACTGCTAACCACCTAAAGGAAGGAAATTCTGGTAGTGTGTAAGAGCCACTTCTAAGGATGTCCTCTAAGAAAGAACCCTCTATAGTATTAATTGAAATGGTATCATATGTAACAATATATTGTATACTCTACCCTCTTTTGTCCTCACAGAATGCATACATTGTAGTTTCCACCTCTGTATCTTGTTTTGACAAAGGTAGTGAAATATCAATCTTATCTACTACCCTAACCTAACTGAGCTACTCTGATGGTTAAAACCAAAGGTGTAAACATCATCACCGTGTTTGCCTGATGGAGGGCTGGACATGGGGCAGCAGCAAAGATGGGTAGGGCATTTAAGTTGGGTATCTGGAGGTCATCCAGCTGCCTGCATCAACAAAAACTTGCCATCACTCATTGTATCATGGCTGCTCTTCTGTCACCAAAAAATGAATGATAAATAGATACTCAAAGTAGATGATTACTGAGTCTAATCATCTGTCCTTACAGAGCCATGCAAATTTAACCTGTCATTGAAACCAACAGGAGCTTTAAAAATATTTTCCAGCATGGACTGGATTATCAATACTTCTCATAAGCATCCCCTAAAGAAGTTGAAATTCCATTTAAGACTTTGATATTGGTAGCAGTAAAAGCAACTATTTAACATTCCACGAGAGATTGCATATCTGGTATCTTATTTATTTGAGAAAAACAACAACTTCCCAAATTTAAGCTCTTTATATTAACCGCTAAAGAATGCATTGGACATCAGCATGTAACACTCAGACTTGAACTCTGACAAGAAGTATCTCAAATGCTCCCACAATCACAGCTCCAATTCCTGTAATTTGCTGTAATTAGATGAAGCAACCCTTTCCTTGTAATGTAAACCAGTAAACCTAAGATGAGAGCAAATCTTTTAATGCTCCATCTCCAGTCACAGTAGCAGCTGGTTTACCACATGAGTACACTTGCTAGAAATAAACTAATCATCTAAAGCATCTCTGGCATCAGTCACTGCATCAATCTTCACAGAGGAAAACGTTAAACTGTTTACAGCAAGGAGCCAGTGGAGCTAACAAAATTCACTGCTAGGAATCAAACAGTATAGATAAATAATACAGAGGGTGTAACCTGCGAATAACTTAATAAAAAACACGACTGTCTTGAGGTGAGAATAATGCAGAAATGAGCACAGCTTGGTAACAGTAAAAATGTTATTACTGGGATAACGAAATTCAACATTAAAAGACAAAATATTTTCTGCAGAAAGATCCCAAAGTTTCTGAAAAAGGTGTAACAAAATTCATGGGTAACATTAAATACAATAGAAAGAAAAAAAGTGAAGAGGGTTTTTTTAGTCTTTATACAGCTATACTCAGGGGGGAAAAAAATGTAATTAAGAGCAACACTTAGCTAGCAATGAGGAAAGCATTCTTTCTCAATCAAAGCATGGCTCATTTAATCATAATCAGTGTGCTTGTGTCAAGCAAATGAATGAGTAATGGCTAAAAGACCTTACCAGCATTGCCGGAAACTACCAATTGCTACTTGGCCAAATGCAAAACACCTCTAGCTTTAAGTGAGGCAAAGTTTGTGGGAAAAGGTATTACCTTTGGTTAGAATAGCTGTGAAAATAAATAAACAAATAAATAAAAAACGACCAACTAAAAAAACAAACAAAAACCCCCAAACAAAAACAAACCCCTACAAAAATAAGTCCCCAGAAGTTGAGTCCAGTGAGATAATTTCAAGTAATGTTTAGAGAGAGCTGTTTGCAAGGGCCCAGATGAGGCTGTTAGCTGCTGATTGGAGGACAGTGCCCCATTATTGCCTATATTAACAGTGAGAAGCCTGAAGGAACTACTCATAAGGTTTACTGTACAATTGTTTCTACTGGGTATGTGATTTTTAATATCCAACACTTTCTTCTTTTTCTTCTTCTTTCCCCCTCCCCACCCAGCCCCCAGGCCTGTAAGGTTTTAAGATATAAAGAGAAACTAAATTTGCGTTGCTCTGGTTTTGTGTGGCACTACTGAGTAAGAGAGTCAAATGTGTTTGTGATTCTTTCCGACATGATCTCTTATCTCAGAAAGTTGTCACACTGCAGAAGGAACTGTGTTTGCAGGGCAACTTATTCACTGACAGTGGAAAAGCAACCCCAACTTTACCAGTATCTGTAAATAAAGTAAGATTAAATTACATTTATTTACACTACTGAAAAAGCTACATGACTACACAGATGAAGCCAACTATTCTGAGCTGGAAAAGCGAAAAATAAATAACCTTCAAAGGACTGGGAAAGGATAACTGCATGCTTATTGTGGATTACAGTTTCTCTCATGATCTATGAGAATTCTTTGAGGGAGAATAGCTTGCCAAATCACATCCAAGCCATAATGAATAAAACCAAACCAGGCAGATGTTAAAAAAGAAAAAACATAGTAGCTACAAAATAATAATTTCACAGATACAAACACACCATTTATTCCCCTATTTAATAAGATATTGCTTAGCTGATTCTTGTTTCGCCCATCATGAAGCAGTGTTTAATCAAAGCTCAATACTCCATAGTCAATATGCACAGATATTAGCATATGCTAATCAGTTACAATTGTTACAAAAGACACATAATCCAAGAAAACCAGGCAGAGAGGCAAATGCCAGCCTCAAGAATTGACTTCACCCATGGCCAGGGCTGTCCTTCACTTCACAGCCTGGCCACCCATAAACATGGCAGAGCAAAAGCTGCCATCTTCTTATTAGTAACAACTAAGAACAGTTTCCTCCATGAAAAAAGTGCCCTAAATTATCTCCGTATCTCCTGTATTATTTTCACTTCAAGTTGCAACAGCAAAAGTAAAGCGCAGCTCACAAGCAGCATGAACCAAGAGTAGGAAAGGCTCATCTTACAATTACTAAGAGAATCTACTGCTGCAAAACATTGAAAATTAATGACTCATCTCCTAGTTGTACTGCCATTTTTCTACTCTCTATCTTCCCACTACAGCGACTGAGTCCAGGTAAACGCAGGATCCGGGGCGCGGGTCCTGCCGGGGAAAGCCGGGGCGGGACCCATCAGGCGCGTCAGCCCTGAGCCGTACCTCAGTGGGGGGCCTGAACCGAGAGCTGAAGGCCCCAGGGCAGCCCGTAGCAGCACTAATGACCACAACCACCTGCAAAACCCACGCCACCGCTGCCGATGCCCCCGCAAGCCGACCGTAGCTGAAGCCTCCACCGCCTCTCAGAGAGGAGGGGCTACGAGTAAGGCGCGAATGAACGCGGCGGCCGTGCTGTGCGTAAGGCGTCACGTCGGGTCAATGGGAGAGCGGGACGTTGGACCAATGGGAGGGCCTGGCGGCCGGTTTGGAACGGTGGTGGAGGAGAGCCAACTGTCCGACTGAAGTCAGGGGGGTTCTGCTGCTTCCTGTACTGCCAGGCGGGGCGTGCCGGTCTGTGCTTACTGCTGAGGAGAGCCGGAGCTCTGCGGTGGGCACCGGGGCGGAGCCTGCTGCCGCCGCGGCGGTATCGCCTGCGCCCGGGGCTCGGGCAGCCGCGCCCGTGCGAGGGACGTGCCTGGCGTGGATGCGTTTTTCTGAGGAGGTACTGTGTGTCATCGGTGAGGGTCTGACCCCAGTGTTAGAGGAACCAGGGCCCACCGCCGGCCCCTTGGGGACACTCTTCACCCTTCACTACCCGTCGTGCCGCCCCAGTGAGAGCACTTAGAGCCCGCGGCCTGGACTGCTCCACGGTCACCGAGCGGTTTGCACGTCGGGTAATCGGCGTAATGGCAGTAGCCGTGCCGCAAGGAAGTGTTTTGAAAGTGGTCTTGTCTGTGCGGTTTTTAACGCTTGTGGGTGTCTAATGTGTGTATATGTGCAACTCAAAAACATCGCTACGAAATTCTTTGTTCTGAGGGTGGTGAGATCCTAGAACAGGCTGCCCAAGGCGGTTGTGGCTGCCCCATCCCTGGCAGTGTTCAAGGCCAGGCTGGACGCGGCTTGGAGCAACCTGGTCTAGTGGGAGGTGTCCCCGCCCGTGGCAGGCGGTTGGACCTGGATGATCTTGAGGTCCTTTCCAACCCAAACCATTCTATGAGCTTTACTCTTGTTTCTCTGTTCCTTTTCTTTTGGCACTGGGGAGCGTTGAGCATCACCACCTTCATGAGTTCTTCACCCTTCATATTTTTAAAGGAGAACATGGCTGAATACTTGAAAAAGCCTGTCAAAGACACTCTGGATGATATAAAAGAACGAATGAAAGAGAGGAGAAATCAGAAATGGATGAGGTTGGATAAAATTAGCCACATCTGCACCGTAAAAGGCAAAATAGCAAGTAAGATGCTTGATGTCTTAATAGTTCTCACAATTTTATTTTCTTTTTAAAAACTAAGTTGAAATATTTCCTCTTGTGTTGTAGCCAACAGCTCAAAGAAAATTAAGAGCCTTCAAGCAAACAACAAAGCCCTAGCTCAGGCTTTGCAAGAAGAAAAGCTGAAACTGAGGGATGCCCAGGATACCATCCTTCATTTAAAGACAGATTATCAAGATCTGAAGTTTCAGATGTTTAAATTGCAAAGAGATCTTAGGCTCAAGCAAGCACAACGACTTGAGGTATTTTTAATAATGACTTTGTGATTTAGTGAAGCTGAACATCAAAATCTGCACTAATTTAGTCAACTCGTAATGCTGATAAGTTCTTTCATTGGTAGTTGATACTGGAGTGCGACAATAACAGCGTTATTTTCCTTCTTTTGTTTGTTAGAATCAACTGCAAGCCTTGAATAAGATAATTTCAAGAGTTTCTCAGAATTTACAGGACTCAGTTGATCTCCTTGGCCCAGCAAAGAATCTGTGTTCCATAGGTGTAGTAAGTACCTTCCGCTCTAGAGGAGCAGGATTTCTGTTAATTCTTCCCCATTATTACTTCCAACATAGATGCTCATAAGTTTTGAGATTTAAGCCTAGTCTGGAGGCACAGTTGCTTCCACAGCTCCCAGTATGACACGTGGTCCACAATGCGAGTTTATGCAGATGTTAGTGAGACTGAGGCTCTGCTACACGGTAGATGGGGCACCCTGTTTTTCTATGGGTTTATGTCTTGTTCCCTGTACTATCCTTACAGTTCTTTCCTCTGTCCACTGTCTGTATGATTAGGCTGGTGATGAATGCGTTGACTTGCAGGAGCTGAGTATGGGAGATCCCACAGTACTTTGTGTTTACACAGCCAGAAGGAGAAGCAGACAAGGGCCTCTTTGGCCCTTCTGTGGGTAACCTGGCTGTTGTCTAAAACTTGTGTATCATGCAGGCTTTTTTCATCTCTTTGGTCACATTAAGATTTGTTTTGTTGACAGAATGGGAAGGTGCTTTCTTCAGTTCTGGAAAACGGTTCCAGTGTCGCAGGGCCGGTACATTCAGTGTATGTATCTTGTATCAGTAAGCTTAATTTTCCGACTAGAAAAAAAGGGAAGAAATCCAATGCAACGAAGTAGTTGTGTTGTGATAAAATACATTGCTATTTGGTAAATGCTACCTTTTGGTATTTCCTCTAGAAAACATCTACAGTGTGCTGATGGGGATGATCAAGTACTTCCAAGTGGGATGGAGGCTGATAGCCATAAAAATGAGCTCACTCCCTCTGTGTCAGAGACCTGTGAGGAATCTGACAACGCCGTTTCCTCAAACAAAATAGTTCCAGACAAAGGTAACTATATCAAAGCACCAGACGCTGCTGTATTTTGAATCAGGGGAAAAAAAAATGTGTAAGTTTAAAAAGTAATTAATGCTTTTGAAGTAACTGTCAAGTATTTGTCCACTTGTCCACTTCTTATCATAAAGGTTAGATATTCATGTTGGCAAGTTTTTGAAAGAAGATGCCTAGTAAAATGGGGGCGGGGAGAATTGAAAATGTTTTGTTTTCTATATACCTGCAATATAGTTTCATTATCTACCAAACAGCTCAACAGAGTAAAGTCGTCTTTAATCATTTAGTGTCATTTATGAAATCAACAACTGTTAACAAAGCAAAACACTCAGAAAATAAATGACCCATAGATAACCTTTCCAAATGGACCAGTTCAGAGGAAAATCCTAACGTAGTATACTTAACTGCTTCCTGTCTGGAAGCTGTATTAAACAGAACTTACCTTGATTGGTTTGTATGTATCTACGGGGAAAATTCTAAGAACTGTCTTAATTTCTGACATGTTCAGAACTTGCACAAAACCTTAACAGGTTGCTACTATTTAGCTTTAATATCACTCTTTCCCTTCAATTGCAAGGACGAGCGTCTGATTTTCATCTGGATGTCATAGAGTCAGAGCTGGAAAATATTTCTTCAAGCAGAGAGGATGGACTTGGTAACCTCTTACCAAAAAACGGGTCTACTAGGAATTGCTCCGTGAAGTCAAAAAATTACAACAAACATTATACTGGTGTATTGAACCATTCAGAAGCACCTGCTTCAACAAGAAAGCTTTCTGAACTGGACAAAGTTAGACTTGAGGAAAGTCTACAGATGTGTACTATAGAAACCAGAAATCTAGGTATTTCTCAGTTGAATGAAAATGAGGTAGGTTCAGAGCCGGTGTTGAGGAAGTCAGATTCTGAAACCACAGAGTCCCACTTAAACAATAATTCTGATCTTAAACGACATGAGTCTAAAAACAGAGAAGACTCTCAAGTTAGGAAAGGGAAGCATGAGAAGGCAAAACTGGAAAAACCTAAAACTTCCAGACAAACACCGAAACAAAGACAGGCAAAAGGGGCGTCCAAGAAAAAGTTGGATTTCTTGGGTCGCTTCAGTGATGCGTACGACTTTCATTTGGAAGAGAGTGTCCATCTTACACCTTTTCGACAGAATAAGGTGAATGACACCGATAGTGGTGTGGATGACAAAAATGACTTATCTGAAACCAATACCATCGAGTCAGATGATATTGAAGAAGATTCAGATGACAGCCTCTATGAGCCTTACAAGGGTAAATCAAAAAGAAGGAGAAGTGCAGTGGACAACATAGGTAGATTACCAGTCCGTGCAAGGCCAAGGTCTAAAAGATGTTTGGCACAGCGTGAGCAGAAACTCCATGATGAAAAAGAGACCTACTGATTGATCGTGGCCCCCCCACCTCCATTCCAAGTATAAAAAGTGTTCTGTAATTGGTTTTGTTTTCTTAGAGATAACATTCTTGGAAAGAGATTTAGACTTTTTTTTATTTTAGGGTTGTTTGTTTTGTTTTTTTTAATAAATACTAACAGATTAAATGCTACAGAAAACATCAGATCAATTATTTAGCTTTTTTTTCCCCTCGGCAGATTGGAATCAAAGACATGTCTTGTATAAGCAATTGGTCAACAATAAATCAATACTGGATTTTAGATGTGCTTAATGATGTAGTAAAGCTGAGGACAAAAGAGGGGAGAACAAAGTATAAAATGACGTAAGTGGAACAACCAATCACACTTTGCTGGGCACTGCCTAGTGTCAACTTGTTTTTCCAAACTAAAATCCTGCGCTTGTTGATCCTCTTACGTATTGTTAAGTAGTACAACGTGAAGATAATAGCTACAGCTGAAAGTTACTTCACATCTAGTGTTCACTGATGTTCTCTTTTAAGCTAGCTTGCCTGAATTGTTGTAAGTGTGCCTAATTTCATCCCAGGGCAGCCTTCAGAGCCATCTCATGGTCATCTTTGCAATGTTACCAATACTGCTTCATTGCTCACCAGCACTGGGAATGCAGCTGTTGTCCCAGAAGGTGAAGGACCACGATCTCCAAAACGCAAGCGAAGCTGTGCTATTACTGTGTGCTATAAAGAACCAAGTATTGCAGGGTAGGTGTCTTACTTTCCAGTTTGATATAAAGTTCATCATATTCTATCAAATGGAGGATTTGAGGGGGTAGCTTAAATATTAGAAAGAATTTCTTAAGAAAGCATTCAAGGAGAGGTCTGATGTTAGTAAGATGAAATAGTTCACATGTGTTAATTGATGTTCGGAGTGAAACTCAATTTTTTTGTTTTTTATTTTTTTTTTTTTTTTTTAGGAAACTCAGAAGAGGGGATCCATTCACAGACACAAATTTCCTGAATTCTCCAGTTTTCAAGCAGAAAAATAATGCCAAGTGCCCTTCTCTTAGGAAAACATCTCTGTCAAAATACAGTGAGAAATTTGTTGGCCGTCGTTGGTATTTCCAGTCACAACAGCAAAACCATGCTGGTTCCATGAAGAAAGGAAATATCCAGGAAATTATTGTTGCACAAGATTTTGCATAAATATGCCGTTATTTCTATGTGTCTTAATGCTAAGGATGTAAAATTAAGAGCAGCTGGTTTCAATCCAGTGACTTTTTCATGATCTAGAAGGCACAAGGCTACCTGTGTAACTAAGGTGATTCCATTCAAACCCTTTTGTGAGAAGGCATTTTGTAATGTAAATTTGTAAGTTATGTTACAGTTTTGTAACTTATAGCCTGCTTGTTTGGACACTTAAGATCACATGGTTTAGTGTTTTGGGTTTTTGTTGTTTGGTGGTGGTTGTTGTTGTGGACTTTTTTGCATGTGTTTATAACCATATTTGTACAGCTCTTCCTGTAATTGGTTGTAAAGGTTGTAGCTTCATCTTGAAAGTTTCTAATAAATGTTTTGGTCATTGTAAACACATCTGTGATGGCTGGTGTTCTAGGAATTTCTGTATTTGCTTCAAATATAGCAATGTATAGCACAGGAGTGCAGCAAACTCGTGTGCTCCTTCCCCATCTTCTGTGCCATAAGCTTTGTCAGTTGAAATCCGATTACGTAGCTGGAGCTCTCTCAAGTAGCAATTTTTAGGGTTGCTTGGTACTGCTGTTTAGAAGAGTTACTAACTTTGTCCCTGTGTGGTCACCGGTGAAGGTCGTGAACAGTGGTCTACTTTGGTTGACTGTAAATTGGTTTTATGGGACTTCATAATAAAAGCTTCAGCTACAGAGTGTTTGAAACATACTTGTTCACAATTAGATGTTGGAACTGAAACTCAACCTTCCATTTGTATCCTAAAATTCTATGTCTGGGTGTTACTATACTTCTTAGTACTACAGGAACTTGGGCAGATTCATTTAAGTTTAGGTGCTCTTTACTTTCAGCAACTGAATTTGTAACAGCTACTTATGAGGGACAGAAAAACAAACAAGGTGACAGCAGAGCAGCCTCACCCGGTGGTGAAGTGCATCTGGCTTGGGGGGTTTGTTTTTGCATTAAGTTTGAAGAATTGCAGTTCCATTGCAGCTGCAGGACGAAGTCTTGAATAGTCTGAACTGCTTCTCAGAAGGCTCCAGAAAAATGTCTAAGCCTCTTTAGACCACTGTTTGCTACCCTCTGAACAGTGTACACTTTCACATGATGTGGCACAGGACTAAATCTTAGTGGATGGGGAGGAAATACATCTTCATACTGTCTAATTGTCTGTTAGGTATTAGACACTTGCAGGTTTGTTTAGCATATGCAAAAGAAGTGTACCATCTGAGTAACATGGTGAACGTGGGTAAGTACTCTTCATAGCCTGCAGTGTCCCCTGTAAACTGGTTTGTGACTAAAGGAAGGACTTTAGTAGGCAAACATGAGAAAACAGCAAGAGCACACTTTGAGGTTAAAAATCAAGTCCTGAACAGCTCAAAGAGTTGTTCGAGACATTAAGGAGATGGGAGGAACAACACCTCGCTCAGTTAGCAGAGAGATAGGAATGGTAGCTGGAATAGCCACAGCTCTCCATGCTGAAGCCTCAGCTCTGCTTAACGCTGTGTATAGTTGTACTGGCACAACTAAGTAATGAAAAAAGACCAAAATAAGTAGGGGTTTGTACATATATAATTTAAAACTATTCTGTACCAGTACAATATATTAATTTTACAAATGTAAAGTTCATCAGCTGTTAAAGCATTTGCAAAACCACATATCCTAATGTAACTTTATTGCACAGTATCTATGAAAATATTAATTCTTAAATTAGAAAACAAATGTTTCAATATAGAAGAGACAATCTGATTGAAAGACAATAAGAAAATCTAGTCTGAAAATAACAAAAGTTCACAGGATGCTAACCTTAATAGGTGCATCTGTAGGCCCAATCTACAAAACAGGATTACAGCTTCCAGTACTGGCTATTAAAAGAAAAACAATGCTCACTGTACCTTTATTACAGATCCAATTGTGGGTCAGACTAATCTCATAAAAACTCTATGGTAAATCTAGTGTTAACATTCTGAATACTTGTGTACCACATTTACTACTTCCAGGTTGTTCCTGACATCTATTCGCAGAATCGAGTTGTGATTTAACATTGCACAGGCATTTTGCAGGAATATATTCTTTGACACGGCGTAGGATTGGGTTTTATTCAGTCTTACAGCTATTGAATTTTATCAGTGTAACATCTGTAAATATAAAACAGCAAGAACAAAAGTTGGATCTGTTTTTCACAAAAGCAATTATAATTTACAGTTACAAACTCTAATTAGAAAATGTCAAGTGACAGCTTTTTGGCCTGTACTGACCTCCATTAGGAAGTTAGGTGTACCTCTTGAATATGGTGTAAGCAGCAAAGTATATATGTAAGTGCTTATTTTGAAGATATACTAACATGAGTTGTAAAATGTCAATATATTCCTGGGTCTAACTAATCACTTTAACAAGCATTTACAATACAGCTTGGTAGAAAACCCAGTTTACCACAGAGCCAAGTATATGAGCTAGAAGCTGTCATATGCTGGCTTCTTTTAATAGTCTTATCTCTGCTAAATAACCCAAAGAATTTATCAGTGAAGAGTAGTAAATAGGGTGGGTCATGAAGTGCAGCAATACCTTAACTCCACTAAGGCAACTGACATTGACTAGCATAGGTGAATCAGATTCTCTGAAGTTCATTTGGATACTTATGTCCTGCATAAGCCAAGTCACTATGACATTACACACCTAGACAGGCTGGTTTTTTTGGTTTTGTTGTTGTTGTTGTTGTTGTTAATAGTGGTTATGAGATTACAATTTACAGGTAAAATATTTCTCAAAACCACTCTGGCAGCTGGTTTAGTACAGGTGAACGCAGGATCCTGGGCGCGGGTCCTGCCGGGGAAAGCCGGGGCGGGACCCATCAGGCGCGTCAGCCCTGAGCCGTACCTCAGTGGGGGGCCTGAACCGAGAGCTGAAGGCCCCAGGGCAGCCCGTAGCAGCACTAATGACCACAACCACCTGCAAAACCCACCCACCGCTGCCGCCACAAGCCGGCCGCAGCTGAGGCCTCCACCGCCTCTCAGAGAGGCGGGGTTACGAGTAAGGCGCGGATGAACGCGGCGGCCGTGCTGTGCGTAATGCGTCACGTCGGGCCAATGCGAGGGCGGGACGTCGGACCAATGGGAGAGCGGGACGTTGGACCAATGGGAGGGCCTGGCGGCCGGTTTGGAACGGTGGTGGAGGAGAGCCAACTGTCCGACTGAAGTCAGGGGGGTTCTGCTGCTTCCTGTACTGCCAGGCGGGGCGTGCCGGTCTGTGCTTACTGCTGAGGAGAGCCGGAGCTCTGCGGTGGGCACCGGGGCGGAGCCTGCTGCCGCCGCGGCGGTATCGCCTGCGCCCGGGGCTCGGGCAGCCGCGCCCGTGCGAGGGACGTGCCTGGCGTGGATGCGTTTTTCTGAGGAGGTACTGTGTGTCATCGGTGAGGGTCTGCCCCCAGTGTTAGAGGAACCAGGGCCCACCGCCGGCCCCTTGGGGACACTCTTCACCCTTCACTACCCGTCGTGCCGCCCCAGTGAGAGCGTTTAGAGCCCGCGGCCTGGACTGCTCCACGGTCACCGAGCGGTTTGCACGTCGGGTAATCGGCGTAATGGCAGTAGCCGTGCCGCAAGGAAGTGTTTTGAAAGTGGTCTTGTCTGTGCGGTTTTTAACGCTTGTGGGTGTCTAATGTGTGTATATGTGCAACTCAAAAACATCGCTACGAAATTCTTTGTTCTGAGGGTGGTGAGATCCTAGAACAGGCTGCCCAAGGCGGTTGTGGCTGCCCCATCCCTGGCAGTGTTCAAGGCCAGGCTGGACGCGGCTTGGAGCAACCCGGTCTAGTGGGAGGTGTCCCCGCCCGTGGCAGGCGGTTGGACCTGGATGATCTTGAGGTCCTTTCCAACCCAAACCATTCTATGAGCTTTACTCTTGTTTCTCTGTTCCTTTTCTTTTGGCACTGGGGAGCGTTGAGCATCACCACCTTCATGAGTTCTTCACCCTTCATATTTTTAAAGGAGAACATGGCTGAATACTTGAAAAAGCCTGTCAAAGATGCTCTGGATGATATAAAAGAACGAATGAAAGAGAGGAGAAATCAGAAATGGATGAGGTTGGATAAAATTAGCCACATCTGCACCGTAAAAGGCAAAATAGCAAGTAAGATGCTTGATGTCTTAATAGTTCTCACAATTTTATTTTCTTTTTAAAAACTAAGTTGAAATATTTCCTCTTGTGTTGTAGCCAACAGCTCAAAGAAAATTAAGAGCCTTCAAGCAAACAACAAAGCCCTAGCTCAGGCTTTGCAAGAAGAAAAGCTGAAACTGAGGGATGCCCAGGATACCATCCTTCATTTAAAGACAGATTATCAAGATCTGAAGTTTCAGATGTTTAAATTGCAAAGAGATCTTAGGCTCAAGCAAGCACAACGACTTGAGGTATTTTTAATAATGACTTTGTGATTTAGTGAAGCTGAACATCAAAATCTGCACTAATTTAGTCAACTCGTAATGCTGATAAGTTCTTTCATTGGTAGTTGATACTGGAGTGCGACAATAACAGCGTTATTTTCCTTCTTTTGTTTGTTAGAATCAACTGCAAGCCTTGAATAAGATAATTTCAAGAGTTTCTCAGAATTTACAGGACTCAGTTGATCTCCTTGGCCCAGCAAAGAATCTGTGTTCCATAGGTGTAGTAAGTACCTTCCGCTCTAGAGGGGCAGGATTTCTGTTAATTCTTCCCCATTATTACTTCCAACATAGATGCTCATAAGTTTTGAGATTTAAGCCTAGTCTGGAGGCACAGTTGCTTCCACAGCTCCCAGTATGACACGTGGTCCACAATGCGAGTTTATGCAGATGTTAGTGAGACTGAGGCTCTGCTACACGGTAGATGGGGCACCCTGTTTTTCTATGGGTTTATGTCTTGTTCCCTGTACTATCCTTACAGTTCTTTCCTCTGTCCACTGTCTGTATGATTAGGCTGGTGATGAATGCGTTGACTTGCAGGAGCTGAGTATGGGAGATCCCACAGTACTTTGTGTTTACACAGCCAGAAGGAGAAGCAGACAAGGGCCTCTTTGGCCCTTCTGTGGGTAACCTGGCTGTTGTCTAAAACTTGTGTATCATGCAGGCTTTTTTCATCTCTTTGGTCACATTAAGATTTGTTTTGTTGACAGAATGGGAAGGTGCTTTCTTCAGTTCTGGAAAACGGTTCCAGTGTCGCAGGGCCGGTACATTCAGTGTATGTATCTTGTATCAGTAAGCTTAATTTTCCGACTAGAAAAAAAGGGAAGAAATCCAATGCAACGAAGTAGTTGTGTTGTGATAAAATACATTGCTATTTGGTAAATGCTACCTTTTGGTATTTCCTCTAGAAAACATCTACAGTGTGCTGATGGGGATGATCAAGTACTTCCAAGTGGGATGGAGGCTGATAGCCATAAAAATGAGCTCACTCCCTCTGTGTCAGAGACCTGTGAGGAATCTGACAACGCCGTTTCCTCAAACAAAATAGTTCCAGACAAAGGTAACTATATCAAAGCACCAGACGCTGCTGTATTTTGAATCAGGGGAAAAAAAAATGTGTAAGTTTAAAAAGTAATTAATGCTTTTGAAGTAACTGTCAAGTATTTGTCCACTTGTCCACTTCTTATCATAAAGGTTAGATATTCATGTTGGCAAGTTTTTGAAAGAAGATGCCTAGTAAAATGGGGGCGGGGAGAATTGAAAATGTTTTGTTTTCTATATACCTGCAATATAGTTTCATTATCTACCAAACAGCTCAACAGAGTAAAGTCGTCTTTAATCATTTAGTGTCATTTATGAAATCAACAACTGTTAACAAAGCAAAACACTCAGAAAATAAATGACCCATAGATAACCTTTCCAAATGGACCAGTTCAGAGGAAAATCCTAACGTAGTATACTTAACTGCTTCCTGTCTGGAAGCTGTATTAAACAGAACTTACCTTGATTGGTTTGTATGTATCTACGGGGAAAATTCTAAGAACTGTCTTAATTTCTGACATGTTCAGAACTTGCACAAAACCTTAACAGGTTGCTACTATTTAGCTTTAATATCACTCTTTCCCTTCAATTGCAAGGACGAGCGTCTGATTTTCATCTGGATGTCATAGAGTCAGAGCTGGAAAATATTTCTTCAAGCAGAGAGGATGGACTTGGTAACCTCTTACCAAAAAACGGGTCTACTAGGAATTGCTCCGTGAAGTCAAGAAATTACAACAAACATTATACTGGTGTATTGAACCATTCAGAAGCACCTGCTTCAACAAGAAAGCTTTCTGAACTGGATAAAGTTAGACTTGAGGAAAGTCTACAGATGTGTACTATAGAAACCAGAAATCTAGGTATTTCTCAGTTGAATGAAAATGAGGTAGGTTCAGAGCCGGTGTTGAGGAAGTCAGATTCTGAAACCACAGAGTCCCACTTAAACAATAATTCTGATCTTAAACGACATGAGTCTAAAAACAGAGAAGACTCTCAAGTTAGGAAAGGGAAGCATGAGAAGGCAAAACTGGAAAAACCTAAAACTTCCAGACAAACACCGAAACAAGGACAGGCTAAAGGGGCTTCCAAGAAAAAGTTGGATTTCTTGGGTTGCTTCAGTGATGCGTACGACTTTCATTTGGAAGAGAGTGTCCATCTTACACCTTTTCGACAGAATAAGGTGAATGACACCGATAGTGGTGTGGATGACAAAAATGACTTATCTGAAACCAATACCATCGAGACAGATGATATTGAAGAAGATTCAGATGACAGCCTCTATGAGCCGTACAAGAGTAAATCAAAAAGAAGGAAAAGTGCAGTGGACAAGATAGGTAGATTACCAGTCTGTGCAAGGCCAAGGTCTAAAAGATGTTTGGCACAGCGTGAGCAGAAACTCCATGATGAAAAAGAGACCAGAAGCAGTAAGTCAAGTGACAAGTCTATTACTAAGTATAAAAAGTGTTCTGTAATTGGTTTTGTTTTCTTGAGAGATAACATTCTGTAAGAGATTTAGACTTTTTTATTTTAGGGTTGTTTGTTTTGTTTTTTTTAATAAATACTAACAGATTAATGTTACAGAAAACATCAGATCAATTATTTAGCTTTTTTTTCCCTTCGGCAGATTGGAATCAAAGACATGTCTTGTATAAGCAATTGGTCAACAATAAATCAATACTGGATTTTAGATGTGCTTAATGATGTAGTAAAGCTGAGGACAAAAGAGGGGAGAACAAAGTATAAAATGACGTAAGTGGAACAACCAATCACACTTTGCTGGGCACTGCCTAGTGTCAACTTGTTTTTCCAAACTAAAATCCTGCGCTTGTTGATCCTCTTACGTATTGTTAAGTAGTACAACGTGAAGATAATAGCTACAGCTGAAAGTTACTTCACATCTAGTGTTCACTGATGTTCTCTTTTAAGCTAGCTTGCCTGAATTGTTGTAAGTGTGCCTAATTTCATCCCAGGGCAGCCTTCAGAGCCATCTCATGGTCATCTTTGCAATGTTACCAATACTGCTTCATTGCTCACCAGCACTGGGAATGCAGCTGTTGTCCCAGAAGGTGAAGGACCACGATCTCCAAAACGCAAGCGAAGCTGTGCTATTACTGTGTGCTATAAAGAACCAAGTATTGCAGGGTAGGTGTCTTACTTTCCAGTTTGATATAAAGTTCATCATATTCCATCAAATGGGGGATTTGAGGGGGTAGCTTAAATATTAGAAAGAATTTCTTAAGAAAGCATTCAAGGAGAGGTCTGATGTTAGTAAGATGAAATAGTTCACATGTGTTAATTGATGTTCGGAGTGAAACTCAATTTTTTTGTTTTTTAATTTTTATTTTTTTTTTTTTTTAGGAAACTCAGAAGAGGGGATCCATTCACAGACACAAATTTCCTGCATTCTCCAGTTTTCAAGGAGAAAAGTAACGCCAAGTGCCCTTCTCTTAGGAAAACATCTCTGTCGAAATACAGTGAGAAAGTTGTTGGCCATCGTTGATATTTCCAGTCACAACAGCAAAACCATGCTGGTTCCATGAAGAAAGGAAATATCCAGGAAATTATTGTTGCACAAGATTTTGCATAAATATGCCATTATTTCTACGTGTCTTAATGTGAAGGGGGGGCTGGTTTCCATCCAGTGACTTTTTCATGATCTAGAAGGCACAAGGCTACCTTTGTAACTAAGGTGATTCCATTCAAACCCTTTTGTGAGAAGGCATTTTGTAATGTAAATTTGTAAGTTATGTTACAGTTTTGTAACTTATAGCCTGCTTGTTTGGACACTTAAGATCAAATGGTTTAGTGTTTTGGGTTTTTGTTGTTTGGTGGTTGTTGTGGGCTTTTTTTGTGTGTGTTTATAACCATATTTGTACAGCTCTTCTTGTAACTGGTTATAAAGGTTGTAGCTTCATCTTGAAAGTTTCTAATAAATGTTTTGGTCATTGTAAACACATCTGTGATGGCTGGTGTTCTAGCAATTTCTGTATTTGCTTCAAATATAGCAATGTATAGCACAGGAGTGCAGCAAACTCGTGTGCTCCTTCCCCATCTTCTGTGCCATAAGCTTTGTCAGTTGAAATCCGATTACGTAGCTGGAGCTCTCTCAAGTAACAATTTTTAGGGTTGCTTGGTACTGCTGTTTAGAAGAGTTACTAACTTTGTCCCTGTGTGGTCACCGGTGAAGGTCGTGAACAGTGGTCTACTTTGGTTGATTGTAAATTGATTTTATGGGACTTCATAATAAAAGCTTCAGCTACAGAGTGTTTGAAACATACTTGTTCACAATTAGATGTTGGAACTGAAACTCAACCTTCCATTTGTATCCTAAAATTCTATGTCTGGGTGTTACTATACTTCTTAGTACTACAGGAACATGGGCAGAGTCATTTAAGTTTAGGTGCTCTTTACTTTCAGCAACTGAATTTGTAACAGCTACTTATGAGGGACAGAAAAACAAACAAGGTGACAGCAGAGCAGCCTCACCCGGTGGTGAAGTGCATCTGGCTTGGGGGGTTTGTTTTTGCATTAAGTTTGAAGAATTGCAGTTCCATTGCAGCTGCAGGACGAAGTCTTGAATAGTCTGAACTGCTTCTCAGAAGGCTCCAGAAAAATGTCTAAGCCTCTTTAGACCACTGTTTGCTACCCTCTGAACAGTGTACACTTTCACATGATGTGGCACAGGACTAAATCTTAGTGGATGGGGAGGAAATACATCTTCATACTGTCTAATTGTCTGTTAGGTATTAGACACTTGCAGGTTTGTTTAGCATATGCAAAAGAAGTGTACCATCTGAGTAACATGGTGAACGTGGGTAAGTACTCTTCATAGCCTGCAGTGTGCTCCCCTGTAAACTGGTTTGTGACTAAAGGAAGGACTTTAGTAGGCAAACATGAGAAAACAGCAAGAGCACACTTTGAGGTTAAAAATCAAGTCCTGAACAGCTCAAAGAGTTGTTTGAGACATTAAAGAGATGGGAGGAACTCCACCTCGCTCAGTTAGCAGAGAGATGGGAATGCTAGCTGGAATAGCCACAGCTCTCCATGCTGAAGCCTCAGCTCTGCTTAACGCTGTGTATAGTTGTACTGGCATAACTAAGTAATGAAAAAAGACCAAAATAAGTAGGGGTTTGTACATATATAATTTAAAACTATTCTGTACCAGTACAATATATTAATTTTACAAATGTAAAGTTCATCAGCTGTTAAAGCATTTGCAAAACCACATATCCTAATGTAACTTTATTGCACAGTATCTATGAAAATATTAATTCTTAAATTAGAAAACAAATGTTTCAATATAGAAGAGACAATCTGATTGAAAGACAATAAGAAAATCTAGTCTGAAAATAACAAAAGTTCACAGGATGCTAAGCTTAATAGGTGCATCTGTAGGCCCAATCTACAAAACAGGATTACAGCTTCCAGTACTGGCTATTAAAAGAAAAACAATGCTCACTGTACCTTTATTACAGATCCAATTGTGGGTCAGACTAAACTCATACAAAACACTATGGTAAATCTAGTGTTAACATTCTGAATACTTGTGTACCACATTTACTACTTCCAGGTTGTTCCTGACATCTATTCGCAGAATCGAGTTGTGATTTAACATTGCACAGGCATTTTGCAGGAATATATTCTTTGACACGGCGTAGGATTGGGTTTTATTCAGTCTTACAGCTATTGAATTTTATCAGTGTAACATCTGTAAATATAAAACAGCAAGAACAAAAGTTGGATCTGTTTTTCACAAAAGCAATTATAATTTACAGTTACAAACTCTAATTAGAAAATGTCAAGTGACAGCTTTTTGGCCTGTACTGACCTCCATTAGGAAGTTAGGTGTACCTCTTGAATATGGTGTAAGCAGCAAAGTATATATGTAAGTGCTTATTTTGAAGATATACTAACATGAGTTGTAAAATGTCAATATATTCCTGGGTCTAACTAATCACGTTTAACAAGCATTTACAATACAGCTTGGTAGAAAACCCAGTTTACCACAGAGCCAAGTATATGAGCTAGAAGCTGTCATATGCTGGCTTCTTTTAATAGTCTTATCTCTGCTAAATAACCCAAAGAATTTATCAGTGAAGAGTAGTAAATAGGGTGGGTCATGAAGTGCAGCAATACCTTAACTCCACTAAGGCAACTGACATTGACTAGCATAGGTGAATCAGATTCTCTGAAGTTCATTTGGATACTTATGTCCTGCATAAGCCAAGTCACTATGATATTACACACCTAGCCAGATTTTTTTTTTGTTTTTAATAGTGGTTATGAGATTACAGGTA